>NC_052532.1:173063982-174263982 GCF_016699485.2 Gallus gallus
AAAGATGGAAACCTTCTTCATGAAGAAGACTGTATGAAGAAGATACATGAAAGGTGCAACAAGATGAAAATAATGCAACAATTTTATTTATTTTAAAAAGTAGAGATTTTCATGAATTTCCATCTCCCTACTTGTTTTCCCTGGCACTTTCCTTCAGGGAAATAATGCCTTTTGTCTCTCTAGTTCAAAGACTATTTATTTTGGAGTTTTTAGGATTTACAAAAGTTTTAATAAAGTTTCAAATCAGTTTTCAACTTTAAAAGATTAAGATGAGGCTTGAGAACAACGGAACATTTAGGAAACAGAAGTCATATGAATGGCACAAAGTCTTTGTACATAGACACTGCATGCGTGAATGAGCTCCATGCATCAATAATAGAGCTTAAGATGCTTTCATCTGACCCCTTCTAAAGACTTTACTCTCGTTAGAGAAAACACTCACATAGTGTTTAACAAACTAGTAGGATTTGGTGACGGTGAAATTGTCTCGGAGTGGTACAGTATTTGCTATCAACTATCTTTCTGAATAAGAGGTCAACAAAAATATGCTGAACAAGGTTAAGTATATGATGGAGTGTGGCACCTATAGCCTATAGCTAGATAAGGAGCCTGCTTTTCTTCTCCTATTCCTGTGAATTCATGGCTTACAGGCTCCTGCCACCAAAAAAAGCCATTACTTTTAAGCGACAGTGTAAAATTTCCACTGAGCTGCTCATGTATGCTGAAATGATCCTACAGTGCAAAACTGTCTCATCATCAAGAGTGCATAATGTACTTAATACACTGTTATTCAAAGTGCTTTGCAAATCTTATTTTTCTGCACACAAGTCTATCACAGAAAGCCCATCAAGGACACATTCATATTCTATGATTCCACATTCAAAATTCAATTATGTATTGCTTTGATACAGGAATTAAGTATAATAAAATCAGTAACAGTAAAACAGCACTTGCTTGTATTTTTCTAACTTCTCTGTAAATCAAAAAAACCCGCCACACAATAAAACAAGACTGGACAAATCCTGGAGCAGTAGCAGATTCTGAGTTACTGAAACATAGAACTTGGAATTAAACGCTATAATGTTACTGGATGGTCAAGTACTACACTGCAAAGATGTCCTGGGTTCACAGAATCTGAACTATAGATAGAAAGATTTCTGGATCTTAACCACTTACCCTCAGATTTACACTTGACTATTTGAGCAGCATCTTTATTAAAGTGGCAAGACTTTTTCTTCTTACCTTGTTTCTTGCAAAAAATCATAGAATCATGGAATCATAGAATGGCCTGGGTTGAAAAGGACCACAATGATCACTGAGTTTCAACCTCCCTACTATGTGCAGGGTCACCAACATCCACAAGAGCCACATCCAGCCTGGCCTTGAATGTCTCCAGGGATAGGGCATCCACAACCTCCTTGGGCAACCTGTTCCAGTGCGTCACCACCCTCTGGGTCAAAAACATCTTCCTAATATCTAACCTAAACATCCTCTGTCCCAGTTTAAAACCATTTTCCCTTGTCCTATCACTATCCACCCTCATAAACAGCCATTTCCCTTCCTGTTTATATGCTCCCTTCAAGTACTGGAAGGCCGCAATGAGGTCTCCCCAGAGCCTTCTCTTCCCCAAGCTAAACAAGCCCAGTTACCTCAACCTTTCCTCATAGGAGAGGTGCTCCTCTCCTATGTTCATGTTGAGCTTTTCCATACACCAACAGCGTCATGCCCTTCACCACAGGGCTGCTTTCAGTCCACTCACTGCACAGCCTATATTCATGTCTGGGATTGTTCTTGCCCAGATGCAGGATCTTACAGTTGGCCTTGTTGAACTTCAGGAGGTTCACACAAGCCCACATCTCAAGGCTGTTAAGGTCCCTTTGGATGACACTCTTTCTCTCCATCATGTCCGCTGCACCATACAGTTTGGTGCCATCCACAAACATGCTGAGGGTGCACTTTTGATCCTACTGTCCATATCATGAACAAAGATGTTAAAGAGACCTGCTATTCCAAGGTGAGGTTGCTCTAAAAGTCGGCCTTGCTCAGAATTCTGTGTAGTAGTGTCTTCTGCTACTTCATACAAACCGTTCATATATTTCGAGACAAATATTATCAAGACAGGTTAAAGCATTTCAGATAGTCCAATATATAACTCTCTTAGAAGAGAAACTGTGTAGCTCTGTGCCTCTAAAACAGTTCAGAGGAATATCAAGTCAGTCTGCACAGTAAAGTTATTTCTGTCTTTCAGAACGTTTTGATAGCTCAGAATTCTTCAAGACAACTTCTGAAAAAATTTTCCATTAAGTCTTTCAGTGACAGCTCTGAAGAGGTATACGGGAAAGTTATGTTTTATTTTTTAGTTATGAATCTTAGCTGTTATAATCAGCTAAGCCTTCATCCACCCTGTAAGCACCCAACATCTGTAACAGCAGCTTCATGGCTGTGAATCCCTGACCCTCTTCATGATGTTGCATGGGAACCCTCACGTTCAGACTGGATGCTACAAATGCTGTGTTACCTCCAGCTACAGCAGCTAGAGGCAAGTACAGAGGACAGCAGCAGTATACATGTCCATAAAAGATCCTCTGACTGCAGCCCAGAGGATGGGCTGCCAGATGGAAGAGATTAAGTTTGAATATGTTAATGAAGAGGAACAAGCCTGCAGGCATGGGGGAAGGGGAAAAAGTTGCTTGGAAAAAGAGGTGGGTCACAGAACTGGATGGATGCTAGATAATTCATTGTCTTTGTAATACTGGGAAACTGCATGTAAAATGGAAGGAACTGATAATCTATAATTTCAAGAATTAGCTCTATTCTATCTTCTGTAAGACATTTTAAAAACAAAAACCAAATCTTCTCAGAGTCTGGACTTACGACTATGTTTTGACAGAAGAGAGAAAAATGTACATTGGAAACATACACAATGCATTTCTCTGTGGAAATATGAAGAACAGAAATTTTGTAACATTAAGTATGTAAGTACAAGAAAGATTGACATACAAAAAATACAAATTATTACTTATAGAATGTTTATTACAATCAAAAAGCATAAGCTAAAATAGAACTTGTCTGACAAAATATATAAGTGATAAAAGACTTCTGTACCAATGACAGAGCAAATACTGCATATCAGCAGACACAGTAATTGTATTATAATAACTTCGGTTTTTGTTTGTGCTTAAGATGGAAACAATAACTGCTGATTATATCAGGATTGTGAGATACGTGCTCAAAAATCCCATCCCACATTATAATAAGAAAATTAAGCCCTGATCTACCTGATCAGAAACAAACAGTAGAAGCATTGACTAACATAACTAGTATTGATAATCTACTTAAAAAAAAGGGCTTTAATTAAAAAAATCACAAAGTTCCATTACTTTTTTTTTTTTAATAATGTACTAGAGAATCCCAGTAAAAAAATTAGTAATATTAAAAAAGACTAATATTGGGCAAATAATACTAAGACTGAAAACTGGAAATAGCAACACGGGGAGTAAAGACGCCTATGATCCTGACAAACATTTAGTGAAATGAAAATTGAAAAGATGGTAAAAATACCATGAATAAGCATTAAAAAAATCTATAGGCAACCTTATAAATGCTGTTTTCCTTGTAAGTACACAGGCATGAGAATTATTATTGTTACACACAAGGAGAATATTTGGCAGGATTTCATAACAGTAGGGAAAAACAGTCAGAAAACAAGAGCTTACTACTTAAATGGAAGGATGATAAATATGGAATGAAAAGTATATAGCACTTAATCTTTCAGAAGTTTTTTTTTTTTTTTAATGTATATGAGGTAGAGTGATTTGATGTTTACACGAGAAGTTTAATGCCATGGCTTTGTGAAGGAAGTTGAGAGGATGTGTCCTGGGAAAGTCACACAGATGATACATGGATTGCTGGAAGCAGGGTTAAGGCTTCAGATGTAAGTACAGTGCAATGAAGCTGAGTTCACAAACCAGTGAGGTGATATAGCAGCAGGAACACGGGGTATGATGAACATGCAAAACTAGTGAAGAGGGGGCACTGAGAATAAATATTGGGTGAAGGTGATGAAGCTGAAGCACCATCAACGGGCAAAAAAGGGACGCCTAGGCAGTTGGTTGGGGGTAGCATTTGTTGGGGAATAGCCACTGTTAAGTTTTTCTCCACTTTTTGCAATCAGTGCAGCAAGCTAGCACGGGTATGAAGGAGAGAGGAAGCAAGAGAACTCCCTGCTAATTTGAAAGCAGATGGTATTCTGGTCACTGACAGCTGGAAGAAGTGGTATGGAGAGCCCAGAAGTCCAGCTAGATGACTTATATCCCTGTAGCACGGCCAGGGCTGCCTTATACAGAAGTGTCATGAGACTTGAGAGTTGTACTTCCTCTGTAGTGCTGCCAAAATGTGAAAAATTAAAGCAAGAAGAGAGGTGAGATATGAGCAACTGATGGAATGAGAGCAGAAACGTAGACAAAGTTAAAGCCTCACAAATGAGAAGAAAATGGACTTTACAGAAAAGTCTAGAATTAGGCAGTGAGGACTTTTCAAAAGGAGCAGTGATGGGGGTCTAACTAATAGATAATTTTCATTATGGTAATCTTACCAGAGCTGGGATGAAACAAAACAGATGAAAAGATTTCTTCCAAACACATTTTCTGTTACACTGTGCAATGGGAGATCATAAAGACAACAGATTGAGAGGCAAATAGGTTAAAAAGCATAGATGAAAGGTTTGAAATATAATTATTGATTGGTGAGGAAAAAGCAACACAGAGCTAGAAAAAAAGAACGAGTAGTAAGTTTATAAGGAACAGAGATGTGAGAGGAAAACTGATGACTACTGTGACAAGTGGAAGGGAAATAACTGTGAAAGCAGATGGGATGAGAGTGAAGTACATGCAAATAATAAAAGCAGCTATCATCTGCAGGTGTAAGAAATGAAGTTATAAAAAAAGGATTTTGATGTTAATACCAGTGGATACCCAAAACTTAAGACTAATATTTTTATAATTTACAGTAAATATACCAAAACCCTAGATTTATGCCATCTGAGAATTCATTCTTTAATGATCCCATCAAATTTTTGCATTTTTCTCCTTGCTGTCTGCCATTGCTCCCCGCTTCTAACCTTGCTAAATTACTGAGATATTTGGTTCCTTTCTAATATGAAATCTTATTATGCATTATCAAGTCTGTTCCACATGAAGAAGAGATTTTAAGGACAATTTAAATTGTGGGGAAAACAAACAAACAGCAACAACAAAAAAAAACAAGTACTTGAATTAATATTCTTCCATTTTAGCCAGGACTGCTGTAAGGCTGTTCTTCATCTGCAGACACTGTATGCACACTGATAATTTTATAATGACTATCATTACTAACTGGCTATAGCTTTCTTAAATTTTCATGATAGATAAAACAGCTATTCTCTCTCTCAGATGGTTTCATGCTGAAACAATGGACTATAAAGGATAAAATCTCAATTTCTTTCTTTCCTTTCAACTCTTTGAGAACATCAGTGCTTAAGCTTTTCAACCCATCCCAAAACAAAAACCTTGTAAAGCTGCAAAGCACAAATACTGATCTCTAAGTCTGCTTGTTTGTGAATTACATTTGTTCTTCAGAAGAGTAAGCAACTTTAAAACTTTTTCTTTGCTACCTATTTTAAAAAAAAACTTTTATCATTCTCTTTTTTTTCTCCCATCAAATTACCTTAAGACTACTTGCAGATTTCTTCCACCTATTATTTTGTTGTCATACTTTGTAAATTCACCTAAACTACAAAGCCACATTTTTTCTTTCATAGATACAACAAATTTACCCTCAATTATTTTTGAAGTCACCTACTAATGTTTCAGCTATAGTTTAAATTACTGCTTAATTTACTGGTACTGAAAAAAGTCACTCTGGTTTGAAATTCTGAAGATTCAGACACCATCTCATTTCATGGCATATCAGATGATTTTAAAGAGACATTCTGCTTAACTGTCGTCAGAGCTCACAACAGGCCATTTGGTTCTATTGTAGAACTCTGATTTAAATCTAAAATTAAAGGTTATCTCTTTAGTATCTCTCTCCTTTATAGAAATTCACTCTTATTATCAGAAAAAAGTATTTTGATGGTGATTCCTAGCAAATACTGTAATAAATTATGGCAAAGGAATTCTGCAGAACCTTAGTAATACCAAAATACTAATTGCTCTATTTTCCCCACTGAAAGTTAACAGCCATCTTAGAAAATTAATTTTCTTATTTTCATAAAATTCCTTGTTAATTGTTTAGTTTTGGGCACTATTTCTTGTAATTAGTGTTTGGTTGCCACTATAGAGTCATAAAATATCCTGAATTGAAAGAGACCCATAAGGACCATCCAGTCTAACTTCCTGGCTCCACACAGGACCAATGAAAATATGTTAGCTAACCTTTTACCTGCAGTGGTTGAAATTCTAGAATTGCATTTTTGCTTGCCTAGCATGCACATCAGACTAAAGCTACCAATGCCATATATCACAAGTTATCTTCCAAGTTAACTGTGATGCTAAGACTCATCATTCATTTTATAGCAATGGGTTATTGACAGATATATACACATGCATTCGGAGAAGACTTTAGATAGTTAACATATCTCACAAGGTACCAGAACTTAGTATATGATTTCATATATATTGCAAGTTCTGAATAAACACCAGCAGCATACATGGTAAGGCTTTGACTTGAAAGAGTTGTTGGATCATACAGTAAACGATTTATTTTTCTATTCTGTCTGATTCAGGGGCTTTCCACATCCACTAATATCAACTATAATTCCTGTTTCTAATATCAAATAATTAGAATGATGTAATTATTAAATACAAATATAATATTTAGTTGAAATGGTAGAGTTTTCATGTGGACTTAGAAGTAAGCGTGAAATAGAGCACAGATGAACCAAAAGTGGGTAACAGAAAATATTATAGCAAATCATCACAACGGGAGTAGAAGAGTCACCTTCAAAAAGCACAGTGAACTGCCATCACAGTTTCTCTTCTATGATCATGTTACTAATGTTCTTGCATTAATAATGAAGGACAAAGCCGAGAGAAACAGAGAATTGGCTACTCTTAAGAAAACCGTTTAACTCCTACAACTTCTATGACTTGAGGGAAAAAATTAAGAACACTCAAATTTAAAAGATGAAAAATAGAAAAGGAAAAGCTGAAAACAGAAATCTCTTCAGATGTATAAATCTTCAGTTAGGAAAGACACCAGAAAGGAAAGCAGTGCTGATAGTTGCAAAAGGAGATGTTTATTGCTTTGATAATATAGAGATGTTTATTGCTTTGATAGTACCTGCTCTATCCCTCAAGGTGTTCAAGCTCAGGTTGGATGGGACCCTGGGAAACCTGTTCTAGTACTAGATCTGGAGGTTGGTGACTCTGCCTGTGGCATGGAGGAAGGGAACTTGATGATCTTTGGCGTTCCTTCCAACCCAAGCCATTCTATGATTCCATGAAATGCAATGTTCTAAGGCAGTTAATTTCTTGCTGATATTGTATTGCCTGATCAACTGCCGCTTATCAATGGGAAAATTTACATAAAATGCAGACAATCTGTAAAGGCAATGGAGATTTTGGGTATATTGCAAACAGACTGAAAGATGCAACAAACAAACTGATCATAACACAAACAAAGAAGGACTATCAATTAGCTTGACTGGTTAGAATTTTAATAATTGTCCACTTGATGGAACTTTTCATTCTGGTATGCTCTCTATATTGTTAAATAGTAGTAAATTAATACCAAAAAGCTGTGATTCAGGGAAAGAACACTAACCATTTGTAAAGCTACATGGAAGAAAACATGATAAATAAGCTACGTACAACTTACAAGAATTAGCAGTGGAAATGAGAATAACTCAAATGTCCACGAAGTAACACCAAAGGCAGGCAATTTTTTATTAATTACTAAATAAATTTAACATAAAACATAAGTTTGAAAGAATGCAAGATAACTTTAGCAAATCTATCCAAATTCTAATATATATTAGTATACTTATATTACACATAGATGAAACAATTTTGTTTCCAGAAGCTTTATGCTCAGTTCCTTCTAAGTTAATCCTTTGACACTGAATAAACAACTGAGGCAGCATCAAAATTGGATACACTAACTGACAATATTAGATTTGTCAATATTTTCTTTAATAATGTTGGCTTGAACAGTGAACTGAGGTTGTCTTTTTTAACTTACTGCAAAAAGAGTAAGACAGAATAGCTTTGACTTGAAGCAGAACTGGAGATGGCTAAAATTAAGTAGCAGCAGACAATGTATGTCATGCTGAGTGAGTGGCTTTTCTTATAAATAACACAGAAACATCTCAAAGTTCCACTAACAAACACACACACACACAAACTCCACAAAAACAAAACAAAACAAAACAATCCAAAAGGTATCTTGTAAATGATCTTCGAGTTTAAAGAAAATAATGTATTTATTTTATATTTTGGCTGCTCTGTCTGTATGATGTCACACCGGAAAGAGACAGTATGACACCAGCTTTGGCATTTCTGCCACGAAGAAATAAAACATGAAAATAAAATTCAATTTCAAAATGAAAAATTGTGAAGGCTTTTATTAATTTAGGACATGTAAAAGAGAAAAATAATCCAATGTTTTCATAAAAACCTTTATCATAACTATTTTTTACGAGGAGATTTAACTAAAATACTGCTTTCAGATTTTAAAAAGTTTAAAAACAAAATTTTCATTAAACGCATGTTCTGTTTGTACAAGTATACCACCTGCTGGTAGCAAAATTATTTTCTTCTCAAGTATCTTGTTGGTAGATTAAGAGTGGCTGCCCTCTGAACATTAAAAATTGAATCTTTATGAAACAGAAAAAAAATTTGGCAAAATTATCTTGAAAACACTGGCATTTCACTGCTACAGTCTCATAAGAAATCAGACAAACATCACAGAAAATATCTTAATTTTAAGACAGTTAGAAGCTGATTTAATAAAATAAATGGAAAATGTTGATTTTGCCACAAAGATCCTGCCTTTTCAATAACATTAACAGATAAAGTTATCAAGATGCTATCTAAGATACCTTAGGTAAAAACTTACAAATTTAAAGTTTTTTTTTTACATCAAGCATTCAATATAGTTCATATCTTGGACTTCAAACATTAAACACCTCCAGTAACAATTCTGTAGAGAGCATTCATCTGATACTGCAGCTCACAACTTCAGTTTGTCCAAAAATCTAGAGCCGTGCTTTCAACAAAACCAGTAGGGTTGGGATAGACAGCTAAGAATGGTTATCTCCTCAGTCACTCCTGTTCATGAGCCATGGCTCAAAGATAATGGCAACAGGGAACAAAAATTTTGTCTCAAAATCTTTAATCAGAAGGAAAAAAAAATGTTTTGCCTATAGATTTTTGAAGTGTTACTCTAAAACTAAGACACAGTTTCATTTTTTCTTAAACAGACTATTTTTTAAAATCTATGAATTACTGTTTCAAACCTGTATAAATTATTCAAGCTTCAACTGTTTAAAGATAGAGAACTTATAAACCTGGCAATGAGATGAAATAATTAGCTTCCTTGAGGCCTATCAACCATAAGCAACAGTAATTGAAGTCTAATAAATAAATAATAAAGTTATTCCTAAGCAATTATTCTAATTTCTGTCATACAGAGCTGTTTATTAAAATGTTTGTCTGGCAGCATGCTTTTATTTAGCAAAAGGATTGTTTTTACAAACTATGCTGTTTCAATCCCCGTAACTAGAAATCTTTACATTCCAAACTTGTAGAAGTCTAAAGTCTTCTGTCCTTCTAAGAACGATATGGGAATACAGTATAGGTTAAGACAAAGTACACAGATCTACTTTTAACCTGTTCTTAAGAATTGAATCAAAGACATTTTGGCCCAACTAGTGGATGCATTCTGATTAGTGTATAGAAGGCATATTATAGATACTACTATCCACAACATTTGTGAAGTGGCTGCAAGATTTTTAATAGGGGCCATGTTTATTATAATATCATATAAATGCTGAAGTAATCTTAATTTTGATATTTTTTTTTTGTCTCAGGAATATTTGTAAAAGCTAAGAAACTAGCTTGGCAAGCAAACCAAAACTGTTCTATTTATACTATATTTCTGAGAATCAAGAGGTTCTTTAGAAGTATAGAAACAATCTTCTATAAAACATCCCAAAATATATCAGCATGACCTAATGATTTATTTTTGGCTCTGCAAAACTCATAGGAAAAGAAGTAGATGACCTGTTTTTGTGGGTTTTAAAAAATAAATGCCAAAGGCTATTAGGAATCTTTGCATACAAAGTATTTGACTATGCCTGATTTTGGATATAATTTTTAATTTTTTTCCTACCTTTTAAATGCCTAATCTGTTACGTAACTGTGTGACAATAATCAGAAACCGATGATTTTACCTTTGTCTGTATTACAAATCTGTGACATAGAATCATAGAATGGCTTGGGTTGGAAGGGGCACATGATCATACATCTTCTTCTGTACTTTGTATGTACCTTTATAGTTCAGTTGTTTTATATTTGCTAATTACACTATTTTCATCTTGTACATGTTCACTAGGCTTTTTTTGTTTTCATTTTTTCTTTTAGGACTTTGTTGCCATAGCTTGCATGAAAAATCAAAAATAGGAACAGCATGTCAAATCCATCTATTGCATCTGAAGGGAAAGTTGACTGACTGATCATTGAGGCAGATGCTTGATGGAGAAAGAATCGTATCTGGAAACAGAAGGATGGGTAGTCAAATTTCCCAATTCCAGAAAACAAAAAACAAAAACTTACCATCTGTGAAACTGAGAAGCAACAAAATTCTAGTGGTTCAAAAGTGAGAAAGACTAGAAAAAGCTGGACTTGGTCTGTAACTGGGTCTCAAGCCAACTTGATGTTGCTTCTTATTTTCTCCTATGAATCTGTATCATTCAGAATATTGACTGGCAAAGCACCCTAGGACACAGACTCTGGGAAGAAGCCACTGTTGAACTGCTGGAAAGTCACACATGGCTTAAGAGCCATGGAGCAGGTCATGCTAGCCCCAGTTTCTCTATTTTCTAATGATCAACTCGGGGGTCTGCTCTCTCTCCCTCTCCATCATTAATTTCATTCTTTTTTAACCTCTCATTTCATTGATCTGCTTCAGATTTTCTCTGTGTATCTCAACAGAAATTGTGGCTGTGAGGTTGACTATCACCCATTTTTGGAAATTGCTTTTCCTAAAGTGACCAAACCACCTATGACCTAGTAGATTTTTTTTTTCCTTCCTTGCAGTCTGGGAAACACAGTTCAAGAAGTTAATACTAGCAATTGACAGTTACAATTTACTGGAAGATTAAGGTTGTCAAATTATGCCAATTGATAGCTGAGTTGAGTTCCTTTTATCTAACTTAAGATGTCAACATTATTGACATTTAACTAATCAACCCAGGCCCATTTCATAGGCAATGGAAAGAATCTGTTGCAACTTGGGATAAGCTGGGTGATGGGAATGCTGCTGCTCTTGTCTCAAGTAACAAAGGTCTCAGCATTAGAGAAAATAAAAACCTGGGCTTCTCACAAAAGAATCTGGCATCTGAGACTTGCATGGAATTGTCAAGGGAAGGATCAGGTCAGAAAATTCACATGACTGACTGAAATCTAAGGCAGGATAGAGAAAATGAGAATTATAGGCTGTATGAATCCAGTTAAATGAGAGAACTGGAGAAAGTGGTCAATCGACTTTTCTTAATCTTATATAACTTCAAGCTACATGGCAGTGTCTTTTCATCATCTGATTGACCTGCTAAAAGGAATCTTGAAACATATAATAGACAAAAACCCAAGGAAATAATCTCCTCTGTGTAAATAAAAAATATTTTGAAGTTCTTTTGGAAGATTTCTTACAGAATGAGGTTGATTTTTTTTTTTTTTATTGCTGTGAAACAAAAATGGAGAACCTGAGAGTCAGCATTCAAAATCTCCAGACTCAGACTTTGATCTGATACAAAATAATTAACATAAAATTATACAGATCCAAGAAATTAAAAAAAAAAATCTGATACTTCTTAAAAATCACAGTAAGTTATTAAGAAAATTGAGAAAACCTAATAGTTAAATACTTAAAAACAGAACACTCTTTATTATACATAATAATATGTTAAAAAGTGAATATTGTTTCAGTTGTTGTGAGTCAGTGGTGAATTATAAATATATTTTTGAAGAACTATAACTGAGGATCAATTCTAAAAAGATGTATGAGTTAAACAAGTATAAGTCTAACAGTGATCCTGTTACATTCAATGACATATTTTAAATTAGACATAGTTCAGAATATATTTCAGAAGTGTAATTCCACCAATATTTGAGAAAAGGCCTTATATTACTCACAGTACATCAATATATTTTTCCATACTACAGATTGAAAGCTGGCATATAATTCCATGTAAACTGGAAACTGATATTTATTACATTAAAGAAGATGTTAGCTTAGTTTTTTGTTTTGTTGGTTTTAGTTTTTTCCATCTTTCTAACAGGTTTTTTAAGAAACAAATAACAAAAAGCCAAACTAGTAAAAAGCTTCCAATATATCTGCAAAGAAGTGAACTGAGCTGACAAAAGTGTGAAAGGCTAAATCAGTCTGTAAGATTATTAAATCTTATACACAACATTCATTCTACTTGCATCTCATGTTTTATAGGATTTTTCATTAAATAAGTGCCTCTAATACAGTTCTAGAATCACTTTTGTCCATTATTTCACCCATTATTTATGCGAACAAACCAATATGGAACTAGGTGGGTAAATCATAGACTCACCAAGGTTGGAAGACCTACAAGGTCATCCAGTTCAACCGTCCATCTATCAACAATAGTTCTCACTACACCATGTCCCTCAGTACAATGTCTAAATGCATCTTGAACACCTCCAGGGACGGTGTCTCTACTACCTCCCTGGGCAGCCCATTCCAGTGCTGGACCACTCTTTCAGAAAAGCAGTATTTCCTAACATCCAGCCTAAATCTCTCCTAGTGCAACTTGAGGCCATTCCCTTTCATCCTATCACTAGTTATATAAGATAAGAGGCTGATCCCCAGCTCACTACAACCTCCCTTCAGGTAGTTATAGAGAGCAATAAGGTCTGTCTTGAGCCTCCTCTTCTCCAGACTGAACAATCCCAGCTCCCTCAGCCTCTCCTCTTAAGGCTTGTGCTCCAGACCCCTCATGAGCTTAGTAGCCCTTCTCTGGACATGCTCCAGGGCCTCAATGTCTTTCTTGTAGTGAGTGGCCCAAAACTGAACACAGTACTTGAGGTGCAGCCTCACCAGGGCTGAATATAGATGGACAATTAATTCCCTGCTCCTACTGGCAACACTACTTCTGATACAAGCCAGGATGCCCTATAAAGCCTGTACTCTATGTCGTTCAACAGCTGTGATATTTTTTCCCCACATATAACTGAACTAGCATAAAGCTAGTTCTCTGTCCTATCAGCAGTAGACCAAATAATTCAGTTATTTCATCCATACAATTTTGCTGAGAATATTTACAAACTGAGTCTCTTGATGCTATTTAAATTCATTTGCCTTAGTCACACCCATACTGTCACGGACTTGAAGCATCCTTGTTTTGCTGCAGATATTTGGTAATCTCTGCAATTAGCAGTGTGGTTTCAAACTGCACATACAAACCAAAGCACAATACCGAATGGATCTACCATTGCTTTAATAGCTATTTCTTCCAACAGACTAGTAATACTGATTTACAGACCTATAATTCAGGTGCTGTTTCTAGTTTAACACTGAATCTGTCCAAAGTATCTTGTGTGGTTTTGGAAAAGAATAATAATTCTTCTTGTTCCCAGCAAAAAAGTGTTCTGCTTCTATGCATTTTCTCTCTTGAAAAACAGATGTAAAACTTCCAAAAAGATTTAACTTCAGAGAGAGGCTAGGAAAATGACACTGTATTGTGATATCTACATACAGTGCTAGGAAAAAACTCTTGCTCTACCCTCCACTACACTTAAAATGTTGTGATTTCAGAATTGATTCCTGATACCAGCAACATTATCAACCAAACAGGCAGTATAACTCAACAGATTGATAACGAAAAAAACAACATTAATGACAATCACACGGTGCCTATGCCAGTAGAGATTTGGTGAACTGTGAGAAAGCAGCATGTTCCCCATCAATAATCAGATCACATGATAACATTTCTTTACTTGATAGCATCTTCTTGATGCTATCTAACCTATGGATGATCAGGAGCAGGACTTTCAGTCTTTGCACAATTAAGACTCCTTTGCTCATACTTGTACATATCTGTGCAGCCTTCAGCACTGCTACTATGGTACAGAAGAAACTGAGTAAAAATCTCTAAAAAGAAGTGGGCTTATCACATGCAGTACGTCAATATGATGTCTAGACTAAATGCACAGCTATGGCTGCAAAGCTCTGACTGACAGTTCTTTCAGATGTAAAGGCCTTCATTCAAAGAAGCGCAAAGTTCAGAACTGTCTGTAATACACCCTTTTCAGACACTAATTTCCTACTGTTTTATCAATCGTCAGTTGATAGTCACAAATGCATAGTAATTTCTTCCATCAGGGCCTGCTCTGCCATAATGAAAGTGACTCACAGCATTGGACTGCTCAGATTCAGACTGAATGAAAACTGAAATCAGCACAGAAAGAAAACACAGGAAACATGGAAAACTGTTGGATGAACTGCTAACAAATCACTTTAATTGCTTTGTTAATAACACTTGGTGCTTTCACAACATTTAAGAAAACTTTTTAGGGAACATCTTTTTTACGTTAGAGCGCTGCCCTTTATGATATTAAATGCTATTCTGGCTTAAGTGAGATATAAAGTCCTGAACAAAAATCAGTATTCCACTACTGATCCAAAGGAGAATTTTGGCAGCATACCAAAAAAACAAAACAGAATGAGCACAATACAGTCACAACACTTCAGTGATACTAAAACAGCAGTAAATATAGCGCTAGGAATATAAGGAAACTTCTACAAATATGGAGAAAAATACCTTACTGTAGTTTCTCCCCAAATTTGATTTTTGTCCAAGAACCTCTCTACCTCATTCAGTGTTGAAAAAGCATATGCATTAGGGGAATAATCACGGTCACACTCACTAATTTTAAAGTTGTTACCTTTGCAAGCAACATACTTTTCTTTGTATGTTTCATAAAAAAAAAAAAAAGAAATAAATAGATAAACCATTATTCAGCACTGTGAAATGTGCACACGCTGTAATTTCATCAACAACAAAGAGGACCAGAATCTAATTCAATATAGTGTTATGCCTGCAATCTCCCTGCGATACTTACCACGCCCTGAAACCCTGCATAGTACACCACAATGATTTTTTGTCAAGTTTTGCCAAGGAAGTGTCTCTTTCACAGAGATACGGAACAATAGTAATTTGCACCTAGACTTTTAGAGCTGATTCTGTCTGGAAGTATACACAATTACGTAAGAAAAGCTATGGCTGACACAGCATGCTTCTCCCAAGAGTCAACGAAGTTTCGTGGCATGGAACACTATCGGCCTTTTCTGATGATAGTATCTCACTGTACACTGGTGAAACATTAACTGGAATGGGAAGTGAAAGGGCTACATTTACATGGCTCGGGCCCAGGCCCATCTCTAACTGCACTGCTCCGGTTTAGAACCCAAACATTTATCCCCTTCTGAAAATATTGAGTCAGCACAGATATGTGGATTTGGTTGAGGAAACTTTTGTCATTTCTTTTAGCTTCCTAATGGCAATAAAGCTACAGGCTGGCAGATGGGGATGGGTGGGTGGGGAGTGATAGAGAAGCATTACATGTGTATGTCATTCTCTTCTCTCTGATATTACACAAAGTAAAATAGCTCCAGCTGGAAGGATTAACAGAGTCCTACTCCAGGATAAGCTGCAGCCTGCTAGTCGTGCCTCCACCAAGGTGGGGAACACTGCTTCCAGGCTCCCTGGCTACAGAACTGAACCACAGCTGAGAGGGATATGGTAGTGATCTTTAATATTATGAATGGCATCAAGATGGTGAGCAGGGAACAAGGACTCACTGTTTCTCGTAAGAAAAGGCCTAACGAGATCCTGCAGTTATCAAGCAACATGTTCAAAATAAATGAAGTAGTGCAAATAATGTGAAATAGTGTAAATTTCTCACAGAACATAATTAAGTTGTGAATTTTAAAAGCCTGTGATACTATAGATATCAGACGTTTACATGAGTTCTTAAAGTAATAAGACATTTGCTTTCATAGAGGGAAGAAAAAAAAAAAACAACAACTCAAAAACAACAACAACCCCCACTCCCCCCACCCCCAAAGTTATTAAATGCAAGGATATCACCTCTGGCTTAGGAAGTCCCTGAGCTACAAATTGCTGAAAGCTAGGAAGATGTGCTGGGGGAGTATCACTATAAACTCACCGAGGGAAATACTTGTCTTCCCTAGGCCTCCTCCACTGGCAACCAGCAGATATTAGAGTAGCAGACCTGTAATCTGATACTTAGACTTTGCTGCTATACCATTTTCCGCTGTTATTTTGGGGCCAATTCCCCAGTGCCATCAAAATAGCCCCCTGTCAAATAAGTTTCAGCCAAATGACTTTCTTCCTTGGGTTAACAGTGGTGCAAGGTAATTCACGCCATCGCTCAACTGACCAGCATAGGACAGCGTGTTCTCAGCAGGAAAACTTTGGCTCTGTAATTCCTCTTAAAAACAATGTAACTGTGGCCCAAACCTCTAGAAGACGTTCATAAAAATGATAAAGCATACATGTATAAAGAAATTCAAACCTAGGTTCTGGTGTCAAAAACTACATTTATAAGCTTTTAATTTTTTCAGATTTCATCTGGTGCTCACATTCACTAACAGATTACAAATGGTATTACAAACCACTTGATAAGAATGGTTGATTTATAATTTTAACATTTATTCTTTTGACCGTAAATACAACTATAATACATACTGTGTTCAAGAAATGTTTAGATGTTGTACTAAGGGACATGGTCTAGTGGGGAATTATTGGTGGTAGGTGGATGGTCAGACTAAATGATCCTGGTGGTCTTTTCCAACTTTGGTGATTATATGATTTCATAATAAACAGTTAATTTAGGAAAGTTAATGTAAATAGGAAAGAAATTCAACAAGTTTCATAAATCCTATATTATTTTGACTACTTAGAAATCACTCTAGCTACAAATCAACTGACAAAGTATAGAAATGGTAGTTTCTTCTATATATTATAGTTTTAATTAACAATATTTTTTTTGTTGCTATTTTTTAGAATGGGGATATTAATAAAATATAAAAAATATAGTTTAAGACCACTTACGGAAGGAATATTTTTACCACTAAATTACATAGAGCATAAAATGCTATGAAAACAATATAAATAAAAACTATTTCTTGAACCTAAAAAAAAAGCGAATGACTCTTTTAGTATACAACTGAAAACTGTGAAACAAAAAGAAATGGGAAGTTAAACAAAAGGAAAAAGAAAAATCAGTGTGCTCAGGGCAGCAGTTGATCCATTTGAAAAACACCACTTTATCTGTTCTTTTTTCCTTTGCAAAATCCAATAAACTGCCATTATATTCCTTTTAAATGGTTCCATTACAAGGATTCTATAACAACAGACTAATCTCTTGATAATTATAATAAATGCCTGTAATCAAAGCAGGAACCATTTAAAATAAGGAGAAAGGCTGTTTTCCATCAAACTCATTGTAGTTCTGTGACCTTTGGAGCATTAAGCTACATCATACACTGCCACCTATAACAGCAACAGAGCTTTTCTGCCGATCTTGCTCAAATAAAAATAAAAAGGATGAGAGATCAATGGAAATGTGGATTGGCACATGGTAAGAATTCCTACTTTCCAGCTCGGAGCCTTGTAGAACATAAAAACCTCAATTCACAAGATTCCAAAGGCTCAAAACCGGCAGAATTCAGCCAGCAGCTCTGAGGGGGTTTGGTACCCAGTGCTTCCCCTCAGGAGGGAGCAGGGGAAGGAGCAGAATGGTATTTTAAGAAGTTGTGTGATGGCTGTGTGAGCTGTATATCACTGCTAATGCTTACGAAGGTATCACTTTTTGAAAAGACAGCTCATTTTATCACAAAATTTGATATTGTATTCACATGAACAAACAATGATTTCCAGAGATCTTTTAAGAAGCTGAAGGCTGATAAAATTACGGGAAATGACTATATATGATCAGAATGGCTTTCATCTGCATTTTGTTAGACCCAGCATTGATTTCACTTTTCAGCTGTGAACAGCAAGAGGCCAGCTGTGGCCAATGAAGGGAGCAAGCAATGAACCAGGGTCACAATAGAGGCTGAGTTGTCAGAAAATTTAACACTTTTAATGACTAAATCTCAGCAAAAAATCTTCAAGTTACAACTGTTTGAAAACTATATCCAGCGGGTCCCACAAACTGTCAGAGAATAGAAGATTTAATTTATGACAAAGTAAAACCTTTGAACTCCAGTTATGTGAATAAACAGCATTATGAGGGGAAAACAAACAAAGCAAGGAAAATATAAAATACGCTGCCTTCAAGGCAGAAACAACTACATTTTACTTCGTATTCCCAGATGTGTTAAAGGGAAATTTATGACAGCATACTGAAAAGCTAGATTCCCATTGTGAACCCTTCACATTTATTTAACTAAGCACAATCATTGAAAATGACCTTTATCCAAACCCTTCACAGCTGTCTGAAAATGATCTAAAACTATTGCCAGATTTTCTTTAACTAACATTACTTAACAAAAAGTCATTACCCCAGGGCCATATTACCCTACTGGCAAGTAAACACAAATCCATTTTCAACAACATGCTACAAAGTTTTAATGAAATATTGATAACAAATTGAAAACCCCCCATTAAAAAGGTGCCAAATAATACAAATCAACACAGTTCTCTGTTCTGGCAATAAATACTTCCCTTATTTCTGATAAAACATTTGCCACCTATTAGAAGTCCATGCAAACAGGAGAATGGCTAATACTTGAAAAATAATTTAAATTTGAAACTACTATCAAATGAGATGTCACAGTTATTATAAATGAAACTGTTTTAGCAGCATATTGTGAAAAGATATGCTCATCTGTTCTCAAAAGAATGTACATTACTCTATAAAATTAAAGGGCTACTGACAATAAATTCATGCGACAGTTTTCACTGCGGTCCTCTATTATTTACTAGTGCATTAATAATGTTTGATTCCAAGACCGAAGAAGTAGTAGAGTGTCAAAACAATGAACATCTTAATCTTTCTCCTTTTCCTATATAAACACTAAGCAGAAAGATTAAAAGATTGTCACAAGAGCCGTGGGCATCCTGCAGATCTGGATGGACTGAGGGGAGTTAGGAAAAAATGGTACTTGTGGATTCAGAGCGAAGCAGTTCAGTTTTTAAAATACCAGTATAGAGCCACAATTAAATTGGGCACATTCTGTGGGGAAGGGAGAAAGGACTTTATTAAGGGGATGATTAGTTCAGTAAATCATGGCTTTCAGATAAAGATGATTACGGTAGTTCCTCGGTGCGAGAGGGAGAAGGGTACAGGAGGTTCATTTCACCACAAAGTAATTATGCTGACCCGAAGCGTTACCATTTATCATGGCTGAAAGATGACACTCACCGTTAGCCAAGGAAAACTGCTACTCAAATGCTTCCATCTAGATCAATACACACCACATTTTTCTGCAGCCAAAAGTAATTATACAACAGCGAGCTTCACAGTCAATACCATCTCAAGCTGCGTGAAGGTATGGCACTGTCGACTGTCACCGAAAACTACCGCATTTGACCCAGATTAAAGGTTTTCCCTCACTGTTATAAAGGATTTTGCTACCTACTTTCTCAGTAAAATAAAATGTATCATTAAAAACAATGAACCACCACTCAGATTTTCAGAACATATTGTACGCATGTGCTGAAACCAATGTGCTTGGTATCATTTCATAAAGTCTCACTGCAGAACTGAATAATAATAAAAAAAAATCAGTCAATTAAAGAAAAATCAATCTTCCTAGTTACTGCAAGCTAAAAGTGTCTGGAGCATTAATTTCTAAAAGCTGCATTTGAGGACCTGACCTTTGTGAGCTCCAGAGATCAGAAAACAGAGAAATATAACGACCTGAAATATTACTTTAATGTCACTTTCAGCAGTAAGGGTATATTCATGCTCGTTCACACACAGACGCACTCATATGGTTACCAGCAAGTCATCCAGCAGATAAAACAAGGTTTCAAGAGTTTATGTTTTGTTTCAAAATATATCTAAATGTCAGCTTTGATGACTGCTTTCAAAAAGGCAGAGCTTAGTCTTATAAACCAATCTAACACGTCAGGAAAGGTTAGAAGGCATAAAAAATCACTACCTCAGTAAAAAAAAAAGAAAAAAAAGAAAAAAAAAATGACATCCAATTTTCAAGCTGATTTATCAGTGGAAAGCTAAAATTGATAGTTTGCCATTACTGGGTAGCAGGCTGTCTAAGAAAGCTGTTACAAAGCCTTTCATTTTGATTTAGCCACATGGATCAATACAAACCTATACTGTTTCAATTTTACAAATATTGATTTTCTGATATAACCTCTGTGGGAGAACATTCATCACCTGCTGTAGTAAAAAATATTGAAATTTATTTTGTAAACTATGATTCCCAACAAAATATAGTGTTCTATTGACTGAAGTGAAATCTATTTTTCCACATAACAGCTAATCACTGTTAAAATGATCTTTTGAGTAATATTTGTTTTTCCTTTTCTGAGCTGCACTAACTGGAAGGATTCACTTTCCTTTTCCTATTTTTTTTTTTATTATTATTTTTCTTTCTTCTTTAATCACGCATACTGCAATTCATTCAGAGTAGGTGGACAAATTAGAACTTCAAGTTAAATTCTTCAGGAGCTGTTAATACTGAAATCTTACACTAAGTTGCCTCTGAAGTCTGGAACCATTTAATGCTTCAGGAAGAACTGTATATTTTTTTTCCTATGCTTTCCTCATCCTCCAATACCAAAGGAGAAGCAAACTGTTATGGCTGAAACAGCTTTTTTTTTTTTTTTTATGAAACAAAAATCTTTATCTTCATAGTAATGGTGGGTTTTATCCACCTTAGGCTTTTCTAATCTCCTTCTTTGGGACAGCTGAGCTCTGCTGGTTTTTAGCATTCAGAACGGAGTATCTTTTGGTACTCATATGCATACTTTGCTCATATGCAATGACTGACTTTTACGACAGCCCATTCAAACTGATAAAAACACTTAATTCAAAAAGAAAAATATGTCCAGTTTTATGAGACAATTTTCAGTTGTACAGCTTTTCTCGTTCCAAATTTTCTGAAGCAGCAATGCTGGGTGAAATTTAAAGACAGTCAAAGGCAGAAAAAAAGGTAATCCTATGTGTATAGACCACAGTCTAGGACTGAGCTTCAAGAAACACACAAAAGAGTTTAGATTTAGATAAGTAAGTGCACACTCATAATACTCCCTAGTAACACAGTATCATCCAGGTCACTGATTATTAAGCAGTATTGTGAAAAAATCCTAAATAACAGAATTATACATTATGTAAGTGAAATTCCTGAAGCAAAATAATAGCATCTAAACATAAAGGTGTTTTTTTGTTTGTTTGTTTTTTGATGATATTTTATTGCAATATCATGAGATCTGGGTAGTATGAGATTCTCTCTCATTGACTTAGGGCTGAACATGAACAGTCTGCCTATTCAAAGAATATAGAATATATATTGGATACTAAACTCATCTCCATATGTGTATCTGAAATCAAACAATATCAACATCAAAACATCTGAGTTAAAAAATAAAAATAAAGAATTAGTACAACTTGGTAGAAGACTGAAGTGGGAGAAATAAAGCATAGAAAAGAGACAAAAAAAACCTCTGGCTGAATATACAATTAAGGACTTACCACTCTTATGAAGTGCCATTTCAATCTGGTTGAAAACCACCAGAAGCAGTTCTTAAGGTTAATACTGTTGACCACACAGCTAGAAAGAACTCTGTATTTGCCACCACAGAAACTCATTCTCAATCTTAACCACATTCATGAGCCTGAAGCATCACAAAAACTCACTGAAAGGCTACTCTACTAATGCTAATGCTCTACTAATACTATTTAAATATAAAGCAAAGCAGCACTAAATATTTAAAACATTTCTCTTAAAATAAGGTAATATTTAAGTACTATTTGGGGGCTTTTTAACCTATCAAAGGGATCCCAAGTCACTGTTAGCAAGTATTGTAGTTCATGGGGAAAATAAGGAGGACAGATAAATAAAATAATGCAGCGCTGAGATGTCACTTTGCTGGCAGCACTGATTATTAAACCTACTGTTGTCCTAAACATATATTCTCAGCAATAATAATAATAATAAAAAAACTAGAAGAAATTTGACCATTATTCCATAACAGTTATTCCAGTCATTGCACATTTTTCACTAGCAAAAATATTCTGCACTTTGAAAATATAATTGCATTTATTACATAATGAAAATTAATCTATGTGCAAAAGAACATTTAATAATTTCTGAAGAAATATTTTAACCCTTTTTAAGTTTGTTTCGGTTCACTTTTGTTTGGAAACACTTTGGTCTTTGATGGTGTCTGGTTTCTTTTCTTGGATTATTTTTGTTTAAGGAAGGAAGGAAGGAAGAAAAACCTGGAAGAAAAATATCTTGTTGACATTTGAGCTGCCATCACATAATCACAGTTGCAAATAAGTAGGGCATAGATGGCATTGTTAGTGAATATGTTTAAAGATCCTTACTTCTGTTAAGGCATTTCTACATTTAACTATATGCAGCACAAGAAGAGAATGACCTTCTCAGAAGTAATGATGGTGATTATCCACATAATGGTTACAATATGCAAATATACAGCAGCCATGTAAAGGAAAAAAAATCAGATAGCAACTTCACAGTGCTTAAGGGCTTCATATTTTACAGCACCAGCATTAATGGAAAAGTTAATGTAGCATTGAATAACAGTGAGTTGCTCAGCTGCTGCTACTGCTGCAGAACATTTAGGTTCTGGAAATAACACATCATTTTTTCACTCCTATTGCTTTCTTGACCCACAAAAACAAAAACAACAACAACAACAAAACACAACTCTCACCCACCCCCAAAATAATACACAATATATTGCTCATTTGCTTAAAAAATATGCCTCAGAACATAAGTAGCAAGACCAAAAATTCAAAGAAATAATTAAACCAATTAAACCAAGATAATTAAGCTACAGTGCTGAAGAATAGCTATACTCTGTGACTTAACTCAAACTATGGTACAAATGTACAAGAACAATCACTTGGAGTACATAAAATAGAGTACACAAAATGACACAGCATTTTTCAGTATTAACTCCTGATCTCAGTACATTACATATCCAGGAAATTATGTATACTAAATTCCTTATTTTACAGATACTAGAGAGCAAAAACTGCTATTTCCATTTTTAAGTTACTCTACATGGACACATCAGTGTAAGGAATATCTGAAATTGTGAAAAGGTGATTGGCCTGAATGAATGATTCAGTAAATATGAAGGTGATAATTCTCATCTTATTCACAGCTGGCCCGAAATTTAGCAGAATAGTGTAAATAAAAGTTAATAGTCATGTATACATATTAAAATTTTAATGTAATTTTACACCAAAATGTAATCTGCGCCTGAACAATGTGAAAAAAAAATTCAATATTATGCAAGTATGAAGCAGATGTTTGTCTCCATCCCTTAGTTGTAGGGTATTAGATCTACTAGGAAAAGCACACCTGACGGAGGTTTTGGATACAGGGTAAGTTGCATTTTTCTACGTATTCCAAGATGAAGCACACTCTGACTGTCAGTAATACTGACTGGTAAGGGGAGAAAACAATAAACCTCTGAGTATTAGAGCCAAGGGATAACTTAAAGAGACAGTAGCCAGGAAACCAATGATTTATTGAAACTATCCAAAACATCACCAAGATTAATGCAGGACTAAGTAAAGAGCCCTCAAATGAACATGCCTTCAAACACACACAGTAATACATATTAGAGTTCTGATTACTTGCAAGGAGAATAATAAAGACTCAATACAGAACTTGTGATGAACACCAGTTCTAAACAACTACACTTTCACTACTCAGTGTTTAGGTTCCCTTAATATAGTACTATTTGTGATAGAACATCTTATAAATGTCTTAAAAAACATGAATGACAAAAGGAATCTGAAGCATTTTCCTTGTACAAGAATGACCATTGTGGCCTTTCTACAGCATGCATCCTTCCTAAGGAATGCATGTCTTTCAGAAAATAGTAGCATTACAACTTTACTGTGAGTTCTGTGAAATGTTAAACTTAACAAAAGGGGGATAAGAATTTAGATATACCTTTTTTTTTTTGTATTGCTGTACTCAAATTAAGAACTCCTTGTTTACTCTAAAAGAAGTGGAATTCTCTAAATAAATATTGCATTCAAAGAGCCACTCCCAGCAATTTGTCACTGTGCCACTGAAATAAAGGAGCTCTTCTAGTACTTTCAGAATAGGACATCCGTAAGAATAGGTCCCTGTCATGTATTAATAAAAATTTAGTGGTGTCCAGCAGGACCTTTTGAACCTCCCTGCACAGCTGTCAATAATGCCTTTTCATAGCTCAGCTACAGGATATCAAATGATTCAGATATATAGGGAATGCCACAGATGAAACCAAGCATATGACCTGCAACTTTAGCTTCTGCAACACACACATTAGAAAAATTGATGTACCTGGCCTTCACTGGAAACCCACTCAGAAAGAAACATGCCTGCTTCTTTCGAGGGAAGACGATATGTTCATTAGAAAACAAGAGTTTTGTATGGTATCACTAATTCAGAACAAACAAAATTCAAAAACTGATACAGAATATATCTGATTTGCTAAAGGACCATTTACAGTAACAGAAATATATAACTCGTATGTAAAAACTTGATTTCCCTGTTTTTAAAAACAATTGTTAACATTCCTCTAACACTACTAAATTGTACATAGATTCTCTTTTTTTTATTATTCTAATTTTCATAATTTTTCTTTACTCCATCAGGTTTCAAACCTTTAAAAAGCCTCCTCTGCCAAAAATTAAGAGACAGTATAGTTTTAATTCAGGCTGTAATCAGAGAAATTGGTGACATTTCCCACAAGCCTCAAATAAGATTTTTGGCAGTTTTTAGTCCATAGAATCACAGAATCACTGAGGTTGGAAAAGACCTCCAAGGTCATCCAGTCCAACCATCCACCTACCACCAATATTTCCCCACTAAAACATGTCCCTTGGTACCACCATGTAAACATTTCTAGAATACATTTCCTAAACCTTTAGAAATCAAAAGCAACATAGACTTGGGGAGCAATTAAACAATCTGTCCACCTGGATCCTCAGGATCCTTGTAAGTAAACAAATGCAGAGCTTTTAATTAAATCAAGTAACTTAATTCTTCACAAAGATCACACATTGAATGACTACAACAATTTTTTTTTTTCTTTCACCCTTGCTCAGTATGTAGCCAAATATTGGTATTGTTTGTTTGCTTGTTTTGTTTTTCTCTCATCGGAAAGAATAGTAAGTATAGGTTTTGTTCTAGTGGATGGATATCACCTCCTGCTCCAGTCTGTATTCTTCTGACAGATTTCAGTCAATGCATGTACCTAAATTTTTAACTCAACAGTTCAGTACAAAGCTCTACCACTGAAAATACACTCTGAAGTTCACCTAATAAATTTTCTCTACTATTAAGCTGTCACCAACTTTGAAAATAACACTTATTTTTCATGAACATATGAGACAGTGTAAAAGACAGAAAATAAGGCATTCTTAGATAATAAAAATTGGAAGCTTACATGTCTGTGCATTAAACAATTTAAAAAATCTTTAATATTACCAAAAAGCCACTTCTATCCACCATGAGGCAAATATATCACACTTCAGTTTCCTCCATGTTTTCACATGACACAAGATACATTATGCATAAAAGTTAAGGGCCTCTTATGAGAAAGTATCCCAAAGGCTTTAGTAGTATTTCTAAGCTGGGCGTAAGAGACGTCACATTTAGCTTCCTCTTTATGTACATTTTTATTGCTTCCTACCATTAGTGCAAACATAACTTATAGTAAATCATTAGAAGAAATTTCTTGCACATTAGTCTTTCCTAGTTTCAGATTGTAACTAACAACAACAACAAAATACCAACAACAACAACAAAAAAAACATTCCCACCCAATAAATACAATCTGCCATCAGGAACAAAGGTAAAAAACAAAGGTAACCTCATGAATAAGTGTACTTAAGTGCATCACAACAAACAAACAAACAAACAAACAAACAAAACCCAATACAACCCCACAACAACAACAACAAAGAAAAACACCAATAAAAGAATAACTGAGCTGGTACAGAAATGTTAAGAAATAACTGCTTTAATTTTAGTCTACTGGCACTGTATATATAAAGTGGTTTTGTAAACAACAGTTAATGTTCTCAAACTAAACAGCAGTACATGTGGCTTATGCATTTTGGGGCATTTACTAATAATCTAGATAATTGGATAGCTTGCTACATTATTTTGTTTTAAAATGGCTCAGTGCTATTGAACATTTAAGAACGATTTATGGCATAAGGCAGTATATTTCTGAAGCTGAAGTGATCATTAGACTCTGATGTTCATCTATTTTATTGAACTACCCACAGGGAGCTTTATGGGCATACTATCATGTCAAGGTCACAGGATTAAGTGAGCAGTGATGACAGTAAACAAGCCTTTTCTGTATATTCTAAAGGGTCTTACTGAGTTACTTAAAATGCCATAAACATAAATAGTCTCCTATCTCTACAACACATACATGACAGATGACTTCAAAATACAACACTCTTGAGCAATGGAGCTTTACAACCTGAACAACAGCCTATATTATTGACAAAAGATATCAATATACTGGGGAGGAAGAAAATGGGGAGAGGCTTGCAATCTGTCATCATCAACTATTTTATGTTTCTAAGTGTAGAAGAAACATATTTCCATATACTTCAAGCCTCTATGTGAACAGATATTGCTGCTGAAAAAAATAAAACTTTCATGTTAAAAAAAACCCCATAGTTATATAGAAAAAAGCAAACATTATAATCACACACGTACCAAAATATATTCAAGCTACGAAAAAAACAGGTAATAAAAACAAAACTGTGCAGTAGTTTCAATACTCCTTTGAATGATTTAATTACTCTGTAGAAGTACAGTGTGCATTACGGTATCCATTTTATCAGTGAGGAATGCAGTATAATCAAGTACAGCCATCTCTTTATGTGAAGTCTATGATAGATGCAGGGTTTCTCCATCAGTCAGAAGAAATCTGTGAAAACTTATTCTGTTCACTATTTAGAAACAAACAAAACAAGATAAAGCAAATGCTACCCTCCAAATAAAATCAGGAGTGGCCACTTGAAAGAGAAATGCTTGCTGAGATTATTTTTCAGATAGCGGAAAAATGAGTTGTGTGATTATGATCCTCATAGTTACAGACTTGCGAATACAGACTGACAATATGCACACCAAACCCAAGCAATTGTCCCACTCTGCTATATCAAAGCAAGGATGGAGAAGGCTCTGTTTGTTGGCTTCTGTGTCCCACAAACCATGTTCTTCCTGTGCTACTTGAAAACAGGACTTGTCATGCAGCACCTGGGAACAGCTTTTGCTCACTCACTTGCCTATGCCCCCTGTGCGTCAGTAATAACACTGAAAGATAGGATGCCAAGCTGATTTCAAAATTACACTGAGAAAGAGGAGAAAAAGTCACATAGCGACAAACACAGAGTGTGTTTCCAGTTGACAATAAAGGTAAGGATACATGAAGGCTGTGGATGATGAAGACAAATAGATACTCCTGAGAGTTCTTCGATTTCCTCAAATATGAGACTACAATCTAAAACAAAACCTGCTATGTAGAGAGAAAATCAGAAGGCTGAAATGATAGTGACCTATTGGCTTAGAGAAGTTCTAAACTAGTTTGAAGGAGAATGATCTTGTATAAGAGAGAAGTAAAAATGCAAAAAAATAACAAACCACTCCAAAACCAAAGAAACATCCCAAAGTCTGATTTCTTTTCTAGAAAGACAGGGGCTGATGACTGGATAACTGAGGAGATGGGAGAAGTGGATATTATATATCTTAGCTGACTACACACTGCAATGAGAAAAGGGGGAAATACAGGAATTAAGTAGTGTCTTAGAATGCAGAATATAAAACTTAGGCTGGCTTTACAGAAGCTTGCCAAAACAAGACTGGAAAACAAGAAAGAACTTTCTGTTTGGCATACAATAGCTTATTTACTTTGAAGTTTACAAACAAGCACGAAACAAACTTATTGAAAGTCTGGACAATGTGGGCAATGTTAGAGAGTAAAAAAAAAATAGTACTGAATGCTGAGAGATTTAATATAACAAAAATCTGTACCACCACCTCCGAAAGAGTATGGACATGAGAAATATTTGAACTTAATTTTCTTAAGTAACTGAGAATAAGAGAAACTCGGTGGTAAAGTATTTGTTTATTAAGAAGACAGATCTTACAAAAAAAAGTTATAAAAAGAGTATGTTTTGAATACATTTTTATGTTAGAATGGGAAGAAATTTTGTTCATTAAGGGGTTTTAGATATGTTCTGACTACCTCAAGTTTTATTCATAATAATTCACCTAATTTTCTGTACACAGAATTATCCTATATATAAGTTGAACTGTAAAGCTAGCAAAGACAAATAACAGGTTTCCTAAGGTGCCTGCAGAATTACACTTTCTTTACCCCACTCACAGTAAAAAGGATAAGAAACATGTGATAGAGATGTTCCAAATTATGGTTGCCTCAGAGTCTGACAGTGATTTAATCTTGAGTTCCTTTCCAGCTACTAACCTGAATCTCTCCAAGTATTTGACAAACATATGGTTGGACATAAATACATTTCAAATAAAAACGTACAAGACACATTAAGGTTTTGAGAGGAGAGGAATCAAAATCATTCTACCAGTTTTTTTTCTTCCAGTCGAACTTTGCATTTCTGATAACTCCAACAAAAATGTTTAAATCTGTCGAAACACTATAGATTCTTCTTTTAGGAAAAAAGAATAAAAAATCCCAGCATGTAATGGTACTACAACAGCTTACCACAACTTAAAAATTTTATCACCCAGTTTAGGTCACAAAATAAAGAATAAGTCAAAGAACTCTTCTCTTCTCTTCTCTTCTCTTCTCTTCTCTTCTCTTCTCTTCTCTTCTCTTCTCTTCTCTTCTCTTCTCTTCTCTTCTCTTCTCTTCTCTTCTCTTCTCTTCTCTTCTCTTCTCTTCTCTTCTCTTCTCTTCTCTTCTCTTCTCTTTTTTTCCAGCAGACTTCTTAGAAACATAAAACTTACTCTTCCAGAATCTTCTAAGCCTTTCTTCCTTTATATTCTTTGCTTTCCATCCTCTCTATGGAGAAGATGGACGTGCATTGCTACACTGTACCAGAATGGCATTGGAGAAGAAGTGAGAATCATGTGAGGGAAGTGTTACATGCCAAATGAGAAATTCCTCCCTAATCGTTTCTGCTGAGTTTCTGCCCCTGTCTAAACTAGAGGCAGAGAAAGAAGGCACACAGATGCTAGAAACATTGTCCAGTACTAGCACCTGCTTTCGAGTCTGCTGAGACCCACTCCAGAGGTTGCTTCCTTTGCAGGAACTACGAGGAAAAGATGAGGAGAGGCAGCTGGACTTTGAAGTCCTACTGATAGAAGGAAACTTAAAAACTGACAGACTGAAATTGAGATTCCTCAGGAAATCCTGAGCTAAAAAAAGCAAGGAATCTGTGGGAGTATTAGATGGACCTCTCGTGTCTATTTGACCTATTCTTACTCTTTCTTAAGTGTTCACTTACAGTTGAAGGTAGTTTACCAGGCTAATGAACCACTAGTCTGAACCTGTTCTTATGACTTCCTCCTGGAAGATGAACTGCTGCATGTGTAGCATGTGCTAGCTCTGTGGTTAGAATTAAGGAGGAGCAGAAGATCTCTCAGAGTGTTGAGGGTGGTCTTTCTCTTAGTACATGTACACTTCAAAATCATCTTGTTACTGCTGCAATAAGGTATGCAGGCAGTTGACACTATGCTGTTTGGATTTTTATTCTGATTGCTGAATTCTAAAGATTCACTGTTTGATAAGCTAAGAGAAAAAAGAATATAAGAAAAACCTTCCACTCTGTGCTTGCCGTGAAGCAAAAGGGGAAAAACAAATTATAAGCAGAAACAGAAGACACTTTAAATAGAAGTGGGGAAAAAAAAAAGAAAAAAGAGAGAGAGTAAAGAAGTAATAAAATTGTTCTCTTATTGCAGAAGTAATAATGTGAGAAAATGTCCTCCTTCTTTCATATCAGATATAATATACTGCTCTTCCTAGAGACAAGTCTTCCCCTATAGGTGAATAAGTCTCCCCTGAGTATCTTGGTGTTCCCAACATGGACAAAGACTACTTCTTTCCAAAACAAATATTTTCTTCAGACGTTTCTTCCAGCTGTGGGAGAAAGTCCATAGTGAAAAGCACAACAGTTAAAACAGAGTAACCTTGTACAGATAAGTAAGTCTCACTTAAGCAAACCATGCACTCATTCACTGGGCCCTTCTCCGGTTATGCAGTACTTCTGTCCTGGCAAGAATCGCTATGCTGCAAACACATCTACATCGAAATTACTGTTCTTAGGAAGAATATTTTTTCTTTTGTGCTACTGATATGACATAGTTAACACAAATTCTCTGCCTTCCACCATGACTGGACAAAATACGGGGGTAAGCAACAGGTATTGGATGTAATATAGCAGGTGCAGAGCAGCAGAAAGTTGAAAGCATAGGAAGAAAGAAGAGGATTGAAATGGTAAAATCCTAAAAAGATTGATCACATTAGAAAAATAGCCTCTCACATAAATGTTTAAATCCTTCTTGAGAAGGGTGATTAATACCAGACCTAAAATGTGAAAATTGCAGATATGACATTTATCAACGTCAGTTAAGTAAAAACAACAGAAAACAGAAAAGCATTTTTTAATGTTTTATAATGATGAAATTGCCTTAGATCCCAGTATTTAGAACTTGCAACCAAAAAAGCTACTAAATGAGCTAAAATGCCGATTCCATAAGATCAGTCTGGAAGTATCTGTTTTGAAAATAAAAATACACTTCACCAGTTCCAGAAACAACTTCATTTCTTTGTTTGTATAGAATATGTGGAAAAATGCAGAACTTTAACAGACCCTCACACAATAGGCATGTCAAATACATTGCTGGATCCAGTAGACTGGATCTGGTCTTGTATCTTCTCTACTGTTCTAAAGTTTCCTTTGTAATTTATGTCTAACAGTTAAAATGAGCCAGAAATGAATGAATAGCTAAAACAGATTAAGCTGATTTGCAGTGGCAGACTGGATAGGATCTTTGTGCACTCAACCTCCTAAGGCAACAGCTAGCATGGTGATGGAGTCGGAGAAGGGCTGGCTGCAAGGGAAACTCCTTTTTACTAAATTCCTGTGTTCTCATCCCTCTTACTGTAAACTGGAAACATTTGTTTTAGAAGCAGGGTCTTCCCAGAATCACTATACTAACTGCCAACCCCTATAGGCTCAGAAAGGAGTTCTCCTCTTCCAGCTCTCTCCCCCCCTTCCCCAGCAGAACCCAATCTCTGCAGAAGCACATGGTGCCCTGAGAGGCAGAGCTAGCTGTCTGGCAAGAAACTTTCTACTTCCAGACTGTCTGCCCAGATGAATTTGGTCTTCACCACAGAATGAGTTTGACAGCTCTGCCCTCCACCATGAATGATTAATTTGTTATGGATGTCTCTTTTTTAACCAAAGATGGATTTGAACAGAAAAAACTGTTGTATACTTGCTATTTGGTAAAGATGCCTTAATGTAGGTGGGGCCTCCTTCATCAAATCACTGAAAGCAAGACAACCGAGTCTCATTTTTAAATGTCATTTTTCTCATCATAATCATCCTCCTGTGTATATCAGAACTGATAGTGTGAAAATATCAATACAAAGGTATTTGCTATTTAGATTTTGAGCAAAACCTTGAACTCAGAACTCTGTATTGCCCTAGACTGCCTTAAACTTATACTAACTATGACTACATATGCAGTTGTGATGTCTGATTAAATTCAAGAAGCTGAAATATGAGAACCCTCCAAACAAGCATGGTGAGAGATAACATCCCAGACATATGTGGGGCTGATAACAAATTTGAACCGTGTGTACAGAGAAGTTTCACTAAACTTCTTCTTGTTTTATATATATACATATATATATATATATTTAAAGATGTCTATGGGGAGAGAAGCAGATGGGAAGGAAGAGAAGCACCATATGAAGCTGACAGAGAAGACAGAAGGAAGCATATGTTGTGACATGAAGACTATAACCTTGAAAAAAGCTAGGGTAAGTGCTGGCTTACGGAGTCTTTGAACGGTAATCTATGAAACACCCTGTTTGATTCTTCCTGAGTTGAAGGAAATAGGATGTTGCGTATTCACTGTGAATAAGTGGCAATGCATCAAGGAAATACACAACCCATCAAATTCTCATCAAAATGGAAAAAAACTGCAGAATTCAAATTTGGGTATGATGTTTCAGTTAAGAAAAGGAAAAACTGTGTGTTTTGGATAAGCTAAGAAAGCTAAACAGATCATATCTAAAACCATTAAACTGCCAAAATGAGAAAATCAGAATTAGTTTAGCTTAAAGGCAAACAAGGTTTGTAACAAACCAAGCAGATTTGTTTTGAATACGATTACTCTTTTCTAAGATATGAAGGAGAAAGCAAGATGCTTCAATAATTTTCTTTTGTTGTAAGGGAGTCGATGCTCACACTTGCAAGAAATGAGGCAAAAGAACTTCGTTTTTTGCTTTAAGAACTGAATGGAAAATATTTATGAAGATGGTGACACTGAAAAGCAATACAACTTTTTTTTTTTTTTTTTTTTTTTTTTTTTTTTTTTTTTTTTTGTGAAGAATGTTATTTACCAGTCTAGAAATAAGGAGATGAAAGAGTGAATAGGCTCTCAGACTGTCTGCAGCAATACTGATTGGTCAATACATAGACCAGGACAGCTCACACAGTGTTACCATCTTTGAAATAATTAATTCAAGTATGGAAGTATTTGCATAAAATTAATTTTTCCTTTGTAAGTGAGAAGCTAATTAAGAAGGTAATTGAAATGCATGTCACCTATGATTTTAGGTTATTTCAAACTCAACTATCTTGTTTCTTTGAACGTTTTGAAGAGAGTTTATATCTAAAATTTATAATTTGCAAATACGATAGAATTGGATTCATCAAACCCCTTGATTTTCCTCTCAGTAATCACAGTGCTGCCAGGAGTAGTTAGGTTAGTTTTTGCTTTCTCATAAATGAACAAAGGTTAAACTTTGTGGCACTTACAAATCAAACACAGTAAATGGTGGTTGTTGCTATCTGCAGAAAGAGTACCTGCAGACACAGAAGCTGAAGGACTTATAAATTCACTGTGTTGAAATGTCAACACAAGGAAAAAAAAATCTACAGCTGCATAATATTTCACAAAATCAGATCTTAATATCTTATGAGCAACTTTGTTAAAGGACTTTAATGACATTGCTGTTGTCTAAGTGTTTATCATGTGGAACTGGTTACCTATTTCTTTTCCTGCTCCTCCTGGAACTGCTAAGGATTTCTTTAATTTGCAGATTCCAAGAATGATCACAGATTTGAGAGCCACTCAGGGAATTGTTAGGGTACGTTCAGAAATACGAAAATTCTGACAGAAGTGATGTGGTCACTGCAGAGGTGTAGATGTCTGCAAACTTTTTAGTAGCTCCCCTGCAGTCAGGCGGCATCTTCTGGGGCACAAGAAGCAGCAGTGCATAAAATGACTGCAGACACTGTAACTGTCCATCAAGAATCTTTTGCCTGATAAGGCTGTGGAACGTAAAAATTTAGAATTCATCTTAATTTCCATCGCAGAAAAAATACTGGAGAAACTATCTAATTAAGAACAGGTTTTGCCTTCTGTATCTAAGTAGTTCTGTGAGCCCTCTCTCTTTTCTGCAGTCAAAACCTTTTAAATCAGTCACCTCAGTTATTAACAAGGCACTAGATGTCCTTCGTCTGGTCATCTTCCCACATCACCTGCCTTCCTAGCCCTTTCCCTATACAGTCTAGTAGGTCTCATGACAGAAGCTGCACTTGTGTGGCACACGTGGATCACACGGTTGCCACGGTAGGACCTGAACTGCAAGGACATTTGCACCCTGCAAATGGGGAACCTCATTGGAACCCTCGTTCTGTCACAGCCTCATCACTTCTCCAGGTTAAACATCAGCCAGAATCAGCTTGCAGCTAAAAACCAACCACCAAGCCAACAGCTGGACTGAACATGTCCAAAATCGGAACTGAGAAGCAGACACACAGGGAAAGTGAAATAAAATGGGAGAATTGTATGACCCAATGAGAGTCTCCTGCAGAAGCGAGTGCCCAGTGACATGGCAAAGAACTGAGTGAAGCCTGCAAAGTGCTTGCAACCAAATTTGAGCCACAACATCATTTGAAAATGCAAAGACATTTCAAGGACTGAAAATTAAACTTATCAGATTCAAGTCTCCAGATACACTATTTAAAGCCTCAACTAGGTATAACACCAGTGTCCATTATCAACTCAGGCTGCTTTTAATTAACCATATCAAAATCCTCTAAATATCTTTTTTATTATTACCACCATAATGTCTGTGATGTTACACTACAGAATTTCTATCAGACTCAACTTCTACATTTTCTATCATCTTAAAAATAAAATACATCTCCTACATCATCCAGGAAATTGTGTTTTCTTTGGAAGATATAAGGATGATGAATATGAAAAACTAGATTTTATTTTTTACACCATGTAACTGCAAGAACCAACTAGACATAATGACAAAAAGAATCAACAGCATATATGATAGTTATTTAATGTTATTTCTGATGTGTCTATTTTATTATTCAACATCTTTTCTAAAAAGCTGTAGCATCAAGTATGTATTCAAGCTACATTCAAATGTGGTTCTTTTTGTTTTTGTTTTTCTGAAAGAAAATATTTATCTATGGATAAGTTTTTGAATCAGCATATCAATCTCAACCAGATTTTTACTAAAAAGCTTTTTCAGAGCTAAGGAGGAACTTTCTGTTCTGCTTTGTTTGACTCAGAACAGACCAGCGGCATTCAAGTAGGAAATTAAACTATATAAAATCAGATATTTGGAAGCAAAAGTTTTTCAGTCTCTATTGTTTGACCAGTTCCAGTTTGAAAAAACAATCAATTTATTAATTAGCTTGAATGAAAAAAAACCAAGAAAGAGACTTGGCAGCCCGTGGCTTTGCAGACACACCCAGGTTCAAGACCTTACTCAGAATGAAGGAAAGGAGCAATTTGAGCCCAACTCTTCCACGCGAGGAGGGTCAATGCCTTAGCCACTGGCTATTTTTGTGACTTAGAATCAGAAAAGCAAGGCTTTGTTTTTTGGCATGATATATGAAGAAGTTTCATTTCATCCGTATGTTGAATACAATCAAATTTTAAAAACAGTACTCAACATAATTCTGATTAAAATCTCAAATATTACGTTATCACTTACATAGAAGAAGAATTATATATTTTGGATCGCACTGTTTTTATTTGTTTACTTCCTTACAGGGGCTCCTGCAGAACTGAGCTGCACTTTGGTTAAGCTCAGCTGCAGACTTTATCGATAAAGTCAAGCACACACATAAGTTTTGCATTAAGCATATGGACTTTGCACATGGCTGGTATCAACTACTGTTTTCTTGTAGGAGAGTTAAGATTTACCAGTGGATCTTACCACTTCATCACTTGCACAGAAAAGCTATAAACAGAAGAAAGTACAACACAGCAACTCATGTTCTGGTTCTGCTTGTTATTCTTACACTGACTATAATGCTAGATGGGTCCTCTGCTTCCTCTTTCAATATCTGTATGGAAAGCTCTCAGTTCTTATATTATCCAGAACATTTCACTCAGAGAGGCTATAATACCGGAGGGAGCCTCAAAAACTTCTGATATATCACTAGCAAAGCTGCATTAAACGCAATCGACAAATATTCATTACAATTTACTTGAAATATAATAAAGTACTATTTTAGCAATCTATCGAGGAGTTTTATCTGTGAATCTTTATCAAAGAAGACTTCTCAAGAAATAGTTGAAGCAATGACTAATTACAGAGAATACATTTTAGCAATTCTAACTCCAACCAGATTCATTTTCCAGTTATATGGTGACAGCTTCTCTTATACTTTGGAAGTAACATTTTACGTTGGCAGCTTACCTGTGAGAAACAGCTCCCCAGGCGCCATGCTTATTTGTTAGAATGTTGAGTATCTTCTGTTTCAGCTGATTGGCTGTAACATGATCCCGGTGCTTTGCAGCACTGATAAGATGATCACACATCTTCTCCTCCTCTCTTCTGTCGGCGGCATATTGAGCACACTGTGACTGGGAATGAAAGTACATCTACTTGATAAAAGATAGGCTATTTGGGAATCGCCTGAAATGGTAATTTACTAAAACTCTTTACATCAATGCCCAATGAGCTCATTAAGATAATTTTAAGATGAACAGGACAAAACAGTTAATTTAAGTGGTTCTACTACGATATTTCATTCATGAAAAAGCACTCAGAACATGTAGAATTTGAAATATCGCTGGAAAATACAACCAAATTACAATGCAAAACATTTAACTATGCACCTCTGTGTGTATGTAATCATGGCTATGTCTTTAGGGTTGACATTGTAAAATTTTCATACATTCTCATGTATAACATACAAATATAACATATATAACATAATTTCAACTGCATATATATCACAATATTCAACTTCAAATTCTTTGTGTATAATAAGAACAATGTAAGTTTTCCCTTTCTTTTCTCAAATCCATGTTAAAATTAAATCCGATTTCTCTTCCTATTAATGATCCTTTTGAAAGGTCTAAAGGAAGTAAATGTAGCCATGGTAATTAAAATGAATCCATTGCAAGTATCATTTTCTAGCAGTAAATTACAAAAGCTAGATTATTCTCAAAAGACCTAATTTTATGAATACCTTTTAAGAAGACCTCAATTTTTGCATGCACAAATTATTGTGCATCATTTTAGAATGTTTAACTCACTGCTGTAACACTTTAAGCTGAATAGACCACCATCTTCTAATATACAAAAAAGCAATTACAGTTTAGTAAAACGCATGGTAGATTGTACTTTATTCTTCCTATTTTTGTACATAGTCCATTTAATACAGATCTTATTAGCATTTGCTAAGATTTTAATAGTAGTCTTTCCACTGTGTTATAACCATTATTTCAAATAATCTATCTGAAAAAGAACAATCATTACACTAATTCATAAAGGGTTAATTCATTTTTCAATTTATCTTCTTGTACAGAGAAGCACCAATTAGTACAATGATCTGTCTTTGTAATGAGGTTAATATTTCACCAGTTCATTGGACAGTAAAATTAAATTTTCATTTTTCTTCCTAAACAATTACAAAGGTTAACAAAATGGAAGTTAACTGTGAAGCAACCAGTCTAGGAGGAATTTCCTTTGCCCTGATTACATCCATAGTGGGAGGATAACATTTATATGCTGGTCCATGGTCTCCCTTGCTACGTGGGCAACGCAGTAACTCAGTGCAGTCTGGGTCAAACGATTTCATCCATAATTATTCAATTAAAGTTTAAAGGGTAAAAATAAAACATCCACTCGCATCTTCTGAGAGCAACAATTAACATGTACTTAAACTTAGAACTTATACTAATACAGCTTATTAAAAAAAAATGACAGATTTACAATTATGCAAGAGAAAACTACCAGAAATCTCGTTGTTCTTACTACTTTCAGGTAGGATGAATAATAAAATGTTCAGTTATATCTAATGCTATTAAAGACAATATATAAAATATTCTTTTAGACTTTAACTGTCACCTTATTTAAGTACATTTGAGGTTCATATTTAGCAGAGACTATATTTCACTACATTTTCTTTGATGACTTTCATACTTTATTGTACTCATCTAAAACATGTAGCTGAAGCTTTTTATGTGACAAAAATAATGAAAAATTTTGAATATGAAAAATGCATTTGTTTCTTTACCAGACAATAAGACTGACTTAAGGCTATTCCTTCAGAGAATTTAGTTAATATTCTAAATTCTATTTGCTAACAGAAGCTGGAAGTTAATTGAATATTTTCATTTTGTCTAGAGTTCTGACAGATCTTATATCTCAATGTATTCTTCAAAGAACAGATAACTCAATCTCCTATTGTCATCTTAGGTTACTGCATGATGCTCTGATAAATATCAAATGTTATTTATTGTTGAGGCAATATGAAACTTCACTCTGACACACACTTAATTGTAAATGTGATTTTATCTAAGTCCAAAATATCCACTATATGCCTAGTAATAAAGTTGTTGCAATCCCATATGATGAGTGTCTGCTGTCTGCTCTGACAGGATGAAGTAAAGGTTATGTGTATTCAAAATGACAACAGATATCTCTGTGTCTCACACTTTTCAGCTAGGTCAAGGAGCACAAGAACTAGTACATCAAAGTGTACATTTAAGAGAGCTGTTTCAATGAGATAAAAACCTCATCAAAACTAAGATTACTGGATTCTATTTCTAGCCACCATGTGCGTGTTGACATTTTCTAACAGATGAATAAACTGATTATTATCATCAATACTAAATAAGTCTATCGCCATCCTAATAGAAGGTCACTTGCGAATTAAAATACAAGGAAATTATGTTTGTGTAGGCATATTTGTTTATATACAAATGTATGCAAAAAAAAAAAAAGGCAGGTTTGGAAATAAAAGTGATACTGAAGTGTTGGATAAAGGGATCGTGAAAATGCAAAACTATATTGGATAAAGTCTTGTCAAAAATGAAATTTTAACTGCGTGTGAATATTTTTTCACTTTTTAAAATAGGAACTAAATTAATACTGAAGGAATCATCAAAAACATGTTAAGTATGGAACTGAAAAAATGTTTTTGAAATAACTTTTTTGAATGCTTGCCTCGTTTTCAAGTAAATTAATTTAAATTACAATACTTCTTGATGAAAAAAGAAAAAGAAGTCTGACTCCTTTTAAGGAGAAAGAATTATAAACATTAAAGAGTTACGGGATCCAGATGCTATGTTATTTCTTTCAATGCTTAAAAAAAACAGGCAATGTAAACAGAATCTTAATGTCAGTAGTTAAAGACTCCTAGTTAGCAGCTAAAGTAGGAATCAAAATGTTTCAATATATAATTTACAGAAGGTAGATATTCTAAGGATATCCAAAATGTTCTACCAAAGGTATTCTAAAATATTAATTCTAACAAAATAGTTATATTTCTTACTTTCTGTGAAGTGCCTATATGCATTATCTGTTTTTCTTTCATACGGAACTTAAATATACTATTGATAATATCCATCAAAAATAATTAGTAATGACGCTTACATTACAATTTGCAATAAATCAGTAAAGTTCTTTGTGAAGTTAGAGTCTTCCATATCAGTTTGGCAGACATTCTGATTAAGGGATTTCTTCAAGCTGTAAATGTTTTCATTAATTTCAGTGAGGAGATGAGAAATTAAACCAGTTCCTTGTGTTTGACATTTATCAAAGCTTTTAAAAACTAGTTTTGAAATGCCTTCAATATAAATCTCTTTGTTGGAAGAAGAAAATCTTTATTGCATGGGGTTACAGTCTAGGTGACAACTGAGTGAAAACAGAAAAGCAGAAATCCACCAACTCTCAGGATTACCTCAAACTCAGCATGCTTGTGGACATCTTCAGCTCTTTGTCGGTTCAAAATAAATTCTGCTTCATTTGCAACACGCACTATATGGTCTTTCATTGCATGACATAATAATCTAAAATAAAAAAAGTCACAATCAGCCTTTTTATCTGTTGTACTTCAAATTAGTTGTTTGAGCAAATGCATTTAAAATGCAAAAAATAAAAACTAAAAAAGAAAAAAGAAAACATAGAACTACTGTCGTGAAATCGCTATTTGCCAAGTGTAACTTTAATCATCATTTTTTAGTATTTGCAAGAGCACAAAGAAATTGTGTTACATGGAAAAAGCTTGCTATTTTTTATTGAAGAGAATATATCTTTATGGAAGTATATTTCTAGTGTATTTTTCACGGTAGTCTCAATATTGCAGCATCATTTAAAAAATCTAGATAACTGCTTAAACTCCAATTGACAACACTGTAATACTAAATATAAATATTAAAATGTCGAAGTATAGAATTGCCAAATAACATATGCTTCTTAAACACCCAAGTAAAAAATGCATATTTTCAAGTTTTTTTATGATATCTTAAAAAAAAAGAAAGAAAGAAAGAAAGAAAAAGATTAAAATTAGATTGAAGATTTCAATCATAGACCTTAAATTTAAAAAAAAAAGAGAAGGATTAAAATTAGACTGAGGATTTCAATCACAGACCTGAAATTAAGAAACTTAGAGAAAACCGCAAATACCACGATACACGTAATAAAGCTGCAACATAAACAACACTACATTTTTAATAATGCTCATGTTTTATTGGACAGGAACAATGAAACCAATTGTTTTATTGTCCCTATATTATGTACCTGAGGTTGCCCACTCTACTGAAAATTGCTTTGCTCTTCAAATCAGCAGAGAGGAAGTATCTTTCAGCATGCAAAGATATGACCAGTCTGTCTGTTTAGGATCAGGAAGAACTGTTTCTCTTTGAGCTAAATTGGCACGTGGTTTAGGGTTTTCCTTTTTGCAGCATCAGGGAAACATACTTAAATTTAGAGATTCTTATATTAGGAATATGAAGTGACTAGCCAATCCCACCCTAAGGCTGATGTCTGATGCTTAAAAGCAATAAAAAAATAAAAGTCAGGATTATTAGAAATGAAATGCATGATAATTGGATGTTAAACCTATAAGATGAGAGATCTGAATCCTATTCTTGCCTCCTTCAGTGTATTCTGACACCTGTGAAGGAGGGAAATACTTTTTCTGAGCTGATGTTTAATATGGATAAGTGTCATGGGAAGACATAAATGTTGGGATCTCTGTTTAGAGCTAAGGACAAACCAACTTGGATCAAGTTGATGAATACTCGTGATTTGAATGAGCCTTTTTTAAATATCTCTTTGCTATTCTTCTAAAAAGTGAAATATTTTTTACAAAGCATAGCCTCAAAAACTAAAGGTGTTCTCATTGTCCTCTTCAAAATTTAGAATTATTTTTAAATCTATCCTGTTGAAGACATGGTTTGCTATTTTATTAATGTTAAGAATTCAGATGCATGGATTCCAAATGAGCATTCATGACTTTAACAAGATTCTCTGACATGAGGTCTGGAGCACCTCTCCTATGAAGAAAGGCTGAGGGAGTTGGGCTTGTTTATCTTGGAGAAGAGAAGGCTCTGGGGAGACCTCATTGTGGCCTTTCAGTACTTAAAGGGAGTTTAGAAACTGGAGGGAAATCAAATTTGTACAGGTCTCTACAGATAGGACAAAGGGAAAAAAAAATTAAAAGAGGGGAAATTTAAATTAGATGTTGGGGAAAAATTTTTCACTGAGAGGGTGATGAGGTCCAGGAACAGGTAGCCAAGAGAAGTTATGGATGCCCTGTCCCTGGAGGTGTTCAAGTCCATGCTGGATAGGGTCCTGGGCAACATGATCAGGTGCCTGATTTGGTGGTTGGCAACCCTACCAAACTAAATCTTTGAGGTCTGTTCCAAATCAAACCTTTGGTTAATGGCCCTGCATGTGGCAGGGGGGTTGGAACTTGGTGATCCCTGGGGTCCCTTCCAACCCAAGCCATTCTATGATTCTATGATTCTATGATTCTATGATTCTATGATTCTATATGATTCTATAAGAAGATACTTGAACTGAACATTTATCTAAGGTTGTCTTCTTGAACTTATGAGATTATTGACAAAGGAGCAAGTAGCTAGGATTCCAAAACCTGAACTCATGGATTTCCTCTCCAACCCATCTAATGGACCTTTGTGCTCCAGAGACTGAAACCCTTGAACCACTGGTTTCAGTTTCAAGGAGATGCTGCAACTTTTGGCCACTACATGAGACAAACTAAGCCAAATTTCAGGTAGCAGGGAAATGCTCCAAGTCTTCAAGGTTCATAGTTCCAAAATCAAGACAATGAAAAGTGAGAGGCAATCAGTGAATATTCCTGAGCACAGGGTCAAGACTGCCTACAGCACTCATTATTATCTTGCCCTTCACTCATTTATTTTCTGCTCTAACTTCCTAAGAAAATTACAGAGAGTGGCCCTGCAATCACATCTGCCAGCTCCCTCAGTCTTCGTGGGTACATTCCAGCAGGGCCAATGCACTTGCGAATGTCCACTTTGCCTAAGTATTATTCCACCAGAAGCATACCTTCCTTATTCCAGCCATTCAGGCTGGCTTAAGGAACCTGGCATTCCTGAAGGCCAGTCTTGCTGGTAAAGACTGAGGAAAAGTAGGCATTCAATACCTTAGACTTTTCACTACCCCAGGTAATTAGGTTGGTTTCCTTCAGGAGAGGGGAATTTTCTGCTAAGCAAAAGATGGAAGAAATGTTTTACCTGGATAAAATCATAGCCAGCTAATCCTGACTGAATCTTAAATTCATATAGACACAGAATAACTTACTGTGTTATTTTAACTGGGTTACACTTCATGAACATGCACAGTAATGCCCTTATCATTTTTGAATCCTACTAACTCAATCACATGCATAGCATAAGATTAGAATAAAAGAAACCTCAGACTTTTCTGGCAAGAGAACAAGTGCTAATGACTATCTTGTGGATTGTCATTAAAAAAAAACCCTACAGTAGAAATGACTCAAAAAGGAAAAATCTACCAAACCAGGAAAAATCTTATATTTCAGTAGTATCAAAGGCTGTTGATACACCAAAAAGTTTCCTTTGAGCACTGCAAATAAAAGAAAGGGAAAAAGACCAGCAAACTCACTCCTTCACTACAACATGCAGCCACACCATACATACTCTTCTTAAACTATATTCAGTTTATGAAAAATATTTTCATGAAATCTAGTTCATGAAATGGAAATGCAATTAATTATCTTGTCTCTAGCACAGCTTTGGAGAGCCCCCTTCTTTCACTTTCTAATCCAAATGTATATTCTTCAGTAGACTTTACTGTTTCATTTTTATGCAAATATTGGCCTTAGCTTTACATAGTTGTTCTTTCTCATGACCTGATATTCCATCTATCCCTATTTTGCTAGGCTAACTAAATCAGCTCTCTTTAACATTTCTTGTATAACCATAATATCTCATAAAAGAGATTGCCTTCTGGTTTGTACTTGTCACAGACTAATTTCACCTCTTCTGATAGAGCACAGTCAAAATTGGCAGCAGTATTCTAGACAAATTCTCAGCAATATTTACAAAGTAACATTAATGCTGCCTCATCTCAGTGGAAATACATTTTCTGATGCAATTCTAGAGTAGAGTAGTACTTTCCTTTTTTAGCCCTATTTTCTGGTGTTTTGTAAAAAATAAAATAAAATGAAATAAAAAGAAGTCAATCATAGACTGGTCTTTTACCCCCCCTCAGATATTTCCAGAAGGTGAAAACAGTCTTTGTCACATATGCTCAAGAATAAGACCCCAGTTTTTCATATTGTAACATTATATAAAGTAATATGTAAATATTTTATAGTAGTATTGTTATACAATCTTGTTAGTGTAGGTCTGAAACACATCTATTATATTCTGGTTGATATTTCAGATAACAGCCCAACTATGTTTTCCATCCACAAATTTTTATACAGCACTCAATTTAGGGGAAAAGTCTATTCTCTGCATCTTTCCCAAGACATTATACTGTGTTGGAGTGAGCAAACCAAGTAAGGATGACTCTGGGGTGCAGAAATTCATATATATTTGCTAAATAAAGGGAAAATCTTTAATTTGAGGGCAGTACCACTCTTACACTGCTTTGGTAACAAAACATATTCTTCAGTGATATCTTCTTATCACTGACAACTGAACATTTATTGTGACTGAATTTATATCCACTGTTCTCATTCACACTTGTAGTCTTCACCCTGCATTAGTTACCCTCAGAAGACTTTAGGTGGACTAGTGTTGAGACTGTAATTAATTTGGCCCTTTGATCTTACTGACCTCCACACAATTAGTCCTCGTGCAGAACTAATGAGCAGTCTAAGAAGTGTCACCACAGACTTGCTTTATTTTTTATAATGTTCTCTATCCAACTGTGATTGATCAAAACAGAATTGGTCTAGAAAAACTTTCAGCTTTCTCCTGTGCAACCATTTATTCTGCTGCACCACAAACTCCTGACAGAATTGAAGCCAAATGTGTTGCTGTGTCCTTCAGATGAGCTGATCTCAGTCAGGAACTGATGAGCAGCAAAACTTTTATTCTTTGAGCTGCAATTCTTACAGAATAAGGCAGAGATGAAATATTAACTTATGATTTATTTTTGTCAAGACAAGCTTGATGTGTGTTAACAAATGCATGAAGCATGGTTAAAGCTGCATTATTAGGAAATGGGCTTGATTTGTTTTTAAACTGAATTGAAGGACTTGAAGTAAGCAGTCTGAGGTCACCTGTGACTCAAATCCTGGTAAATGTCCATGGCAAACTGAGTTTTCTGATACAGATTTTCTGTACAGATAGGTGTGAAATTTCCAGTATGGAAAATGGAAGTAAAAACCAGATTTGACATATGCGAGTGCTGTGAAATAATCATGATGAGGCTGCAATGTCGGTTGGAATGAAAGTACAGAGCAGGCTGTTCTTCACTTAAAACTGAAGTCTCAGATTATGAGAGAGCAGACTGAGAGAATGCCTCAGGACATGCTGATTCATAAATATGAGTTATTTGCAAATGTTGCTTAGGAGTAGGCAAGAAGTTATTTTAAATCCATGTGTCTTGCTTTCCTCAACTTTCCCTCAGTAAGGTTACTTTAGAACTTTTATAGGTAAAAGCAAGATGTGAAAAAAAACACATGTAAACAATTAGAAGTCCCAGTGTTTCAGACACAAGGTTTATGAAGGCTGGATGTGGAATTCCACATTCTAAGTCACTCAGTAAATAACCAGAGCCTGGGACGATTTTTTTTAGAGTTTTGGAAAATGAGACAATTAAAAGACTATACCCAAACTGTAAAAAACATAAAATCACTGCAAACATTTAAATGTGAATTGGGATAGCTTGTGACAAGCAGAGCTATTTTTACACCTACCAAAAATGAAGGATGAAAACTTGTATTTCACTAACTATTCTATGATGACTTTGCTACCTTGTAGTCAGTTATTCTTAGTAATAATCTTAGACATGGAGAGAAAGGACTCTTAGCTGTTATACTGCTAGATAAAACAATTCTGCTTATGTTACCAGTGTTTCTTTTATCTGAGAGAAAGTAAGAAAGCAGATCATTCCCAAGCAGCAACTTTCAAAACAGATTACAAAATGAACATTTGTTATAATTTAACTAAGGTCCTGCTTCCTCTGCTCATTCCTGAAGTTCTGCCAAATCACATGTCCACGGAAACAGATGTTTCTCTGACTTACTTTCATCAGATGCCCAAAGCTTGATTTTTTCCAAGAAGCAGCCTGAAAATACTCTGCTTTTCACCAAACACAGTTGTTTTGACAATTATTATTTTTAATGGAATTCATAAGAAATGAAACCTATCATTGAACTTGGTACCTATAAATTGGCCTTATTTGAACAGTTCCAAGTTCTACAAAATGAGGTACTGTTATAAGTACTTTGAAAGCAAATTCCCATAAAATTTGGAAGGTAATGTCTGGCACAGGGGCCTGATTTCTTGCAAGGGGGCAGTAATGAAGAACTTACTAGAGAACATTTTGAAAGTACAACACACAAAAGCAGCTACTGGTCTGCAACACAAACACGACAGCAAGATAAACTTTTCAGAGGGTGACTATTAATGTTTCAGAAATGCCACAGAAACTGTAAAAGACTCAGTATCACTTAGAGTTAACTACAAAGAATCTATTTCATCTATTTTTTCTTATACACATAAAATTGAAATACAAAACACTCCTAAACAGCAAGGACAGCTGCAGTAGAGAATATGGGATTATAAAGAAGCACATCTAACAGGGAGCTCAATCTCACAGCTCAGCTGGAGCATAGACACAGAATTAGTGAGAGGGACCATACAACAACAGAATTCATCTGTAAAAGAGAGAAAGATTGAGCACATTTGTTCTTATATCTACATATTTTTATATTTATTTATATTGTTACAGGTATATGTATTTATATGTTTATATAAATATATATTTATTTTAATTTCATTTATATGTATACTTTTATCTCAGCTCTACTTTCTGGCTGGATTGGCATACATTGGATTTTGCATGTCAGACTGGAGTCCTTTGCACATCTTCCTGTTAGTCTTCAGCTTTGTGATACCCATGATGTCCAAATACAATGTATCATGCATTCCTAGATGATTCAGTACCCTCTCCTAACCTCCAGGTTCCTGTGATCAAGAACACTGTCTATAAAGAAACAAGAATACCATCCTTTCTCCGTGTGTGCTTGGACCTAATTACTAAATGAGTTCTTCAGGTATTCTTACAGATCCATTTACAATTGCACATTGTAAATCAAATATGGCAAGTGGCATCATAGATATACCCTCTAACACTGGGCTTGAACATTTAAGAATTGCAGACAATGAATAATGACTGTGAGCTCATTTACCACGAAGTAAACATCAGAACTGCCAAACTGCAATAGAAGATGTCCAGAAGAAAGTTTTTTGAAATTACAACAATCCTAGTTTAGGTAATGTGGAAAGAATCCAGTTTAAGTCCTCACTACCATCCACTCCAGATTTAATCAGCATTTCATCTAAATTAAGAGAAACACACATTTCCAGTATTTTTAAACATTCTGCCATTCTTCCCAAGAAATTAGTGAAAAACCTCAGTGCAACTGGGTTCAAAAGGAAATGTCTGCCTGTGAATTTTAAATATATTTGGACCTCCAGGTAGGTCAATATGTAAAAGTGTATATTTTCACTGCTACAGGCAGAAACCAGACTTAAGTACAGAGATAATACTTCGGAAATTAAGCTTATAATTTAAATATAAGAAGAAATGCAGTCTTGTATTTCCTCAAATTTGTATTATGATCAGGCTACTCCCGCAATTTAAAAAGAGGAAATTCCGTAAAAAAAAAAAATAAAGAAAATAATTTTAAATGAAAGGAGAAAATCATCTCTTAATATATTAGCATTGTGATAACATAAAAGGACAAGGAAATGGAAGTAGATTGAGGAGAATAATCTAAATCTGAAAGAATAACAGATAGTGATCAGTAACGTTCATCTCTGAAACAGGATAAATCTCTGAGATACTCCACTTGTCAAAGGCGTCAAGGTGAAGCACAATCCACAGGCTAACCACAATCTTTGGAATTCAATCATACAGCCATTTTTCTGCATATGTACTTGTCCACCCATCCAGACTGCAGCATTCTAATTATGATGCATGAGTTTTGTGAGAAACAGAATGGAAGGCTTGCTGATGTCAAGGTAAATGCTTTCCACTGCTCTCCTCCTTGTCTACAAATCTACTTGTTTCATCATAAAAGACAAATAGGTTGGTGAGAGATGATTTAGCTTTCTTTGGTAAACCCATGTTGACTCTGCTCAGTCACCTTCTCCTTCATATGGTCAGAAGTTCAGAAGTTTTTCAAAAGGTCTTGGTGTACGATTTTCAAAGGCACAGAAGAGAAGCAGAAAAGCCTACAATTCTCTGCCTTTTTTTTTTTTTTTTTTTTTTTTTTTTTACTATTTTGAGTATGGTTGCACCATTTGCCTTTCTCAAAGCATCATTGATCTCCATCAGTTTCCTTGGTCTTTCAGAGACGACAGTTAAGTACCCTTGCAAGACTCTCATTGCCATCCAGAATATTCCATCAGGTAACATGGACTTGCATGGGACAATTTCTCCCAGAGAAACCTTGACCTGATCCTCATGCACCACTGATAGTTCTCCTCCTTGAACTCTTTCCAAAGCACAGAGGTTTGGTGAAAGCTGAGGCAAATAAAGCATTGAGTATCCCAGCATTATCTGTCACTAAATCATCCACTCCATTCAGTAACAGGCTACATTTTGCTTGTTTAACCTTTTTTTTTGCTACTAATGGAGCACCAGAAGCTCTTGTTGTCCTTGATACTTTCTCCAGGTTTCATTTCCAGTCAAGTCTTGGCCTTCTTGACATCATTCCCTACAAGCCCCAGAAATGATTCTAAATTCCTCCTTTCTATCTGATTCCTACCTTTTACTCCTTGTTTAATTTCCTTTTGCATCCATTTCTATTATATATTCCCTGACTAGACAAATCCGTCTCTTGATACTCTTACTTGAGTACTAGTATTACATGTTTTCATACCTGCATGATGCTGTATGTAAAGGCCCATCACCCTTCTGGAACTACTTTCATCTTCAGATCTGCCTCCTATGGGATCCTCCCTATTGGTTTCCTGAACAAGTTAAAATCTGCACTCATTAAGTTTCTATTTTGCTCTCCATCCTCACTTCACTTGATATCTTGAACTCCACTATTTCAGTCACTTTGGGCAAAGCTTATGTTATTTACCACATCCAAACCCAGTTCTCGTTTGCCAATGAATAGCACATCCAACTGTGTGTCACTCTCAGTTGGTTCATCCTGTATGAACAAGTTATATTCAACATTCTCCAGAAATCTTCTTGACTGCATACACCCCACCTTGTTACACCCCCAGCAGATCTCTAGAAGACTAAAGACCTCAGTGAGAATCAGTGTTTGTGATTCAGATACTCCCTCAAAGGTTTCTTTGGTTCCCTTGCACTGAATGGGTGGTTTGATGCAATTTCACACCATGTTATCACCTTTACTGTCTTCTCTGCTTGTCCATTCCTGCAAGTCACCCATCAGACTGGTATGTGTCCCATTGAAAAGCTCTATACATTTGATATGATACTTCACATGGAAGTATATACTTCCTCTGCCTGTCTTTCCTGAGAAATTCACATCTGTCCACCACAGCATTTCTGTCACGTAGAGTAGGCTATCCCATCAAATCTAGTTCATTTCACTGACGCAGTTTTGTAATTGAATACAGATTTAATTTCTCCTGCTTATTTTCAGGCTGTATGCTGTTGTTCACATTTTTACTTGAGGTATTTTTTCCTACTTTCTCTTGTGCTTGTCACCCTACACCCTTTTTCTTTTGATCTTGTCCATCATCAGCCCACTTAAACATGGGTTGTCATCTCACATCCACATTCCTAGTTAAACAAATTCTTTCCATGTCCTCTTCTACAGCCAATAGTGCAGATGTATCCAGCTCATAATTTAAGAACCCTTCTTGTGTGTATACTCTAATGTAAATCTAGAATACAAATTAAGCTGCTATCAGTGAAATTCTTGACATATGTGATACTCTCAACATCACACATTAATAGCATGAGACTGATAAAAAAGAAGCTCAAAGTTCAAGATCATAAGCAGTATGGCCCTAAATCTTTCAAGGACATTATAAATGGTGTTATTCTATACTCTGAAATTAAATGCGTTTGCATATATATTTTCGTTTCTTGACAGTATTAACTTAAAACTATAGTCAGATACTCCTGTTATATTAGTAGCTCTACTTAAAGTAATAACTGTTATAACAATTTTCTTTTTGGACAATTTAGTAATCACAAACATGGTAATCTGTATTGCAACCTATTTTCATCATAACTATCTAATGTAAACAGTTAGTATCTTTTAAATGAGAAAATCTATCTTGGAGGTGGCTTTTTTCGAAAACATACAAAGAAAAAAACCAGGACTAATTGACAAAGCTCTATCAGATTGTTTATGCTCTCAATGTTATAAATATGCATAATTCAGACCTTCCTAGCTAAACATTGCATAAAATGACGGAAAAAAAAACAAAAAAATAAAAACAGATAGAAACCTAATGAAGCACCAGATTTAAAATGAAAACACAGCATATTAAATTGACATGAAAATATCTTCATTTTTAAAAAGCTGTTATGTTTTACTACAACTAGTTTTAAATGTTTTGTTTCAGAACATTTCTAATAAAGTTAAAGAACAGTAAGGCATTCAAATGATTTAATGCACAAACGAAAGTTAGGTATTCAGAAAATCACCTTGTAGCATGAACATACCTGAACATACAGACATCTAACTGAAGATTCTAAAATTATGACCCGTCACTTTATACCTAATTCTTACCCTCTACCTTCAAATGAAAAGCTTGCTCAAAACTGTTGATTTATTACTCAAGTCTCTCAAAATCTTACCCAAAAAGTCCTTAAAAAGATTCTTAGTCTTCATTTTGCTTTTAATAATTTAAAATGCAATCATTATTGCACAGCGATTATATGCAATTTTACATCCCATTAACCCTGCTTTGTTTTAATTATAAAGATCCTTTGTTAGATTCTTTTAAATGATCCAATTTATAATTTCAGGTTATCCTAGGGAGCACTTTAATTCAGCTGCACATTCATCAACTGTTTATGTCTTGTTAATTGTTGACAGTTGCACAATTGCATTCCCTAGCTATGATTGATGAATTGCATTCACAAGTTTAGCTATTAAGTAGAATAAATATTTATAACAATTTCCAGTTAAAAGACTGTTATCTTTATCCCCAAAAGGATAAATTAAAAACGGATGGGCTGATTGCAAAGAGGAGCATTCTAGCAATGTGCACACACTTGGTCTAAGACATGTTTATGACAAAAGTATATGGAGGAACATGTGTCTAAGGGCAATCTGATTAGACAGTTCTTTGATTGCATTTAAGTAACAGTTCTTAAATGTTATCTCATTTTGAAGATGATCCACTGATACCTGAATATTTAATTGCTTAAAAAATTTGCAGATGTGCTATTTGTTCTGATTGAGCATTTTATCAAGAGTGAGCATTCAGTAATATCTAGCCTCATTAGCCAAGCTGAGAAACAAAAATGAGATTCTCTACTACTATCCAAAAACATAATATAATAATTCAGTCTAACACTGTGTAATATTTAGTGAATAATGTGCAGTATCTAACTCACTCTGGTGAGCCCTAATATGGTGTAAACTGAAATAGGCATTTTTAGCAAAAAGAATTTCCAGTGAAAAGTCTACATGTCAAAGTGCTGTAATTGTAGTATAACTGCACTGCCTGTAGGGAATCTAAGATAATTTACACCACTCAAAGATTGGGTATGTTTTCTAGTTTTTAAAATGAATGCATGGCTTAATCTCTGAAATACCAGCTACACACACACACAAAAAAATCTTATAACAAAGAGAAGATTTGATACTTCACTATTGTTAATGACATACTATCTCTGGAACACAAACACATAAAACAACAAAATCTCTTCAATGGGCATACTGTGATATATATATATATACACATATATATTTCATCTGCTCTCATAAAAACATCCATATTTGTATGGATTTAATTCACTGGCCAATAGACATGACACACATTACACAGGTGGCTGCACTTGTCTTTGGCATTCCACTACCAGCTTGGCCATAGAGTCCCCACTGCTGCCCAGCTGGCTGATTGGAGTACTGACAAACATTACAAAGCATAGAATATAAAAACACATATAGCATTAAAAGTACTTGAGGATTGATAATAAAGTATTTTAACAATTTGCAAAAGCAAGGCAGATCTTACAAACATGATGTCTTGTGTTTTACAGGACTAAAATCAGACCAGAAATTCTAGATAAAATCCTCATGAAGTGATAGGATAAAGAAGTGCATCTGTACAATAAACGCTGGGCTTCTAAAACAGATGGAGCAGCAGATGGGTTTACAGATTGGGCTCTCTGGACTGTCTGGATAAAACAACCTTGGTGCTCAGGAAAATGGTGGTTAAGTTCTCAAATACATCCAAACATCTATACAATTTATTGGGTCTCTACTTCCTTCTGCCAAAAACCAAAATTTTAAGAATTTGTACATTTCAAAATTAAATATTTGCTACATAAAGTACCTATGCAATAGATCTCTTAATTAATATGTCTTTTTCACAATGTTTTTGGAACAGATGGTGAAGAAGTATTATCACCCAATGGAATAAATGCAAAATGGCTGCTTCTTCAAAAGCTTTAAAATTAATTACCTTCCTTCATTGATGAGCTCAATAAATGCAAGTCCTGCATTCTTCTGAATAGAATTTTGCCATTCCTAAGAAGATAAAATATAACATGATCAAAACCCAAGTACTTTAAACCACATTTCTGAAGTTGACCCTGATACTCTCCTAAGGAACATGAATTTTGGCTGAACTTCTTAATCTTATACCGCTCTTCTTAAGAATTATATGATCATTTAAAATATAAAATTTATTCAAATTTTGAAATAAATTTTAGCTGGCAATCTTTTCTGTGTTATCTTTAAGTAATGTTTACTTTCCTTGACTTGGAAACACACAAAAATTTCCCACAAATCTTTTTTTTTCCATTCATACATTTTGCCTACTGGATGGAACAAAGCACAGAAACATTAGTTTCTTCAGTTTGTTTCACTGTTATATCTTGTACATTTCATGTGAGGCAGAGAACAATCTGTATACCATCCATCCATCCCTGAGTTTAGTCTTTGTCTTTTTCCACATTACAATTGAATAATAATGTCATAATAACAGCATCGAATTTTAAAAGTCTTATACTTCTTACATTGATATACAATATAAACTCTTGAAACTGATTTAAGCCATTGATAGTAAAACATAATAATTTTTACTTAATATACTATTAGATCAAAGACAAAATACTCAATACATCATAAACAGACCTTTTGACTTCTATGTTCGAAACTGATTTGGGTACTTCAAATGAGCCTCATTATAAACAGTAATGGACAGAGAGAATTGGAGTTACAGAACTACTTTGCATTACATTTATTTTTCGCAGGACTAAAAAGATCAGACAGAAATTCCCAGTTCTTGCTTCATGACATGGGCAGGAGAAATAGTTTTGGACTGTATTATGAAATGTTCTCAAATAACTGTTGTGATAACTAGCCACTGATCAGCAAGGTGCTTCTTAATGACACTGGGAAAATTGACAGACCTTACCAAGTCAAGCATTTCAAAACAGCAAAAAATAATAAACTAACATTCTCATACTCATGAAGGATTCTGTAAGAAGTGAGCTGTTAAAATATCCCAACAGTGGCAATACTCAGCTCATTACTGAACAAGTAATTGGGGAACATGGAGTATTAGCACTCAAGCCACTAGAATGAGATCTAGAAAATCATTGTAACAGTTCCTTCCTTCAGTGGTTTTGATTTTGTTCTTTTCCAAAACCAGCGATTGAAGCAAGTCTAGCAGATCTAGAGCAGCTTGTACAATTTTAAGATCATAGGACTGTCCTTCCCACTCCTGGAAGAACTGAGCTAAAGATAATGGAGACTGAAAACCTTCTATTATTGTTTGGAATGAAAATGAGAACTAAGAGCTAAGATCTATGAATTTTATTGCCCATATTCTTCTCCCTTACTAACATATATGTTGCTAATAGGTTATTAAAAAAAAAAAAAAGTATTTTTAGTCTACTCTTTCAAGTTAATTTGGAATTGATTTTAGGATTTCATGATGGTCATCTTTTTAAAAATGACTGTTTCCCACAATAAGGAAGATACAGAATGACCGATGACATCCTTCTGGAAGGCGAATCTGCGAACATTCAAATCCACCAAGCTTCTGGCCAAATCTCAGAAAGAAAAAGGAATATGGAACTTTCACAATACAATTTATGTGAACATGACTTTAAAAATGCAGAAAAAAATGATAGAAAGTTTTAGACTTCTCTTTCAGAAGACTCATTTTCCGTTTATATTCTTGATTTGGAGTAACATATAGCAATCTTTCTTTTTCCTTGGAAACACGCAGACCCATTGCCCTTCAAATCACCTGTGGTAATTGCTCAATTTATCTTGAAAATGAAGTCAAACATTCCCAGAAGAACATTTTATTGGTACCTTTGAAGAAAAGAGAAAAAAATCCTCTACCACAAAAAAAAAAAAATAATAATAATAAAAAAAAAAATAAAAATAAACATTTATGTTATCCAAATACTAGAGAAATGGCCAAATTTATTCAGATGTTACAATAATAACCCTAATTGTTGTGCAGAAATTCTGCCTATCTCCTGATATATGTTAGAAAATACACACATCCATAATTTTTAGAGTTTATTTCATAACTGGAAAGGTAGTTCTTCCTTTAAGACATTTAAAAATTATTAACTATTTGTGTTAATATGTTTGACTAATTGTGCTAAAACCCAGTCCAGTCACTGATATTAAAGGTAGATAGCTAATCTGACAAGACATGGGGGACTGGGCTTAAGCTGAAAGTGGGGAGATTTAGGATAGGTGTTAGGAAGAAATCCGTTACTCAGAGGCAGTAAGACCTGACACAGCTGCCCAGGGAGGCTGTGGATGCTCCTTCCTGAAGGCACTCAAGGCCAGGTTGAATGGGGCTCTGGGCAGACTGAGTTGGTGGGTGGCAACCAGCCCATGGCAGGGGTTGGAGCTATGTGAACTTTAAGGTCCCCTCCAACCTATGCCATTCTGTGATTCTATGGTTTCATGAATCTGAAGTTTTCCAAAACACTTCAGTAAAGAGAAAACTTCTTGATGTACAGAAAACTGCTCCTTAGTTTGCCTCCATTATTCACAAAAAGACACCCAAGAAACAATGATGACATTCTATAAGTTCTTGTACCCTCTCTCAGCCCTTTAAGAAATACCAACTGATGCTTTCTGACTTTCTAGCAGTTTTCTTCTTATCTACCTAAGATCCATATAAATAGTAGATAACTTGCTAGTCAGTCCATACACCAAAATGTATGGGAAAATGAAGAAAGTAATTCCTAAAATATTCTGATCCAGCCTGTTTTACCATGTATCCAGAAGAGGTTCAGATCAGCATCTCACTAATGTGTAATAAATGTACTTTTAAATATTTTCTTACAAAAAATATTGTGATGAGGTTGTGCTAGAGAAATTATCAGAAGTTTCATGATCATTCAGACGTAAATAAGATATTGAAGAATAGATTCTGCTTGCTACTGAAGGCAAAACACAGAGTTAGCTTTGTGGGTGTACTGGGATCTGGAGAGGCACCTCAAAGAATAGTCAAGTAAATAAGATTTCCCTTCAAGATGGAAAGAATACACTGATGGTTTCCATTCGAAAGTTAGATTATCAGAAGCAGGTGGTCATGACATGAAGACCAAGATTGGGCTGGAAGACATTCCACACATAGATAACAAATTAATGCAGGAAAATTATTTGACACTCCTTTAGCTTAAGAAGACAATGCAAGATGGTCATCTTTTGAATAACTTCCAGAATTCTATGAAGCAAGTGAGAAACATTAAGCAAAAAACAAAAATCATTTAACTTCTGGATCAAAAGAAAGTACAAATGATAAGTAAGTTCTTTACTTTCCATGTAGCACCAAAGATACAAAGATTCTGTTGTATTGCTTAGAGTTCATTTCTGGTCTTGGAAATTACAGTAAATATGTACATCAACCTATTTTATGTAGGCCATGTTCTGGATTATGAAGAGCCCCAAATCAACACTCGGATATAAATACACATTCAAATTGTGCCATATTTGAGACTGGACAATGACATAGTGGAAATCATTTTTCTCTCTCACTGGACCTTTATAGAACGACAGCAAGTACCAACTTTAACTAAGTGTTTTAACTGATCTTAGATTTGAGCCTGCGATAAAAAGTTAGTTAGAAACTGTCACTTTGAAGTTACATGACTGGCTATTTTCATAAACCTTTCTATACTTTGTACCAAGTGTGAAAACCCTGACTTTTTTTTCTTTTACCTTGATTTCTCTCCCACCAAATGCCAAAATTCCCTTCTTTTTTCTTTACATTTACTTAAAGAAATTAATGATTGTCCTGTTTCTTTTCAGATAGCTTTCATTATGTATGAGGACTGCTCTGAAAGTAATGCCTCCTATTTTATGATGCCAGTCCACTACGTCAGAGGCGGATGTTGGTGGTACAGCAGTAGAGGTTGAACCTTCCCACCAATATTCCATCACATTTGTTGCTGTGTGACAAATGGCTGCAGAGGGACAGTCTGACAGAAAGGTGTCTGACATGGAAGTCAGATGTGCACGTGAAGCGAAGGTGTGTCACTGAATTCCTCCTTGAGGAAAAAATGGCACCCACTGACATTTATTGGTGCTTGCTGAACATTTATGCAGACCAAAATGGATGTGAGCAGACTGAGGTGGTGGGTGGTGCGTTCCAGCAGTGGTGACAGTGACAGTGGGTCACCTTCACTGTTGCAGATATGTATGAGCACAGCAAGCAGACTGGTAGATTCATCAGTGTTGAAAATGCATAGCAAGTGGTGGTGACTATGTTGAAAAAAACTTTTTGTAGTGAGAATACATCCTATCAAATAGTGCTATTGTGCTCTGTTGTAGTTTCCATGGAAATAAATAGGAGACATTACTTTCAGAGCAATCTAAGCACTTGGAATCAATCCTGCAAACATCTAAGCATATACATAAAGTGATCAAATAAATTATAATTAGTTAAATTATGTCATCAGATGGAATTAATCATATGCTCAAATATTTAAAGGTCTGAAACCTTTACGAGAGAAGATATGTTAGCCACTTGCTAGGAGTTGTTGCTTTCAAGGCTATTCTAGATACAACAAATTAAAACTTACTATTTCATCCAGAGCTACTTTGAATTTTGGTCTATAACTAGCATGACTGTTTCTACCATTGTGTGTATTGGTGAAAGGGAGCAAACAGGAACATGGAGCTAGGTATGGAGAATATACGCTTACTCCAGCAGTGTGCATCAGGCCAGACAGAAGACCAAGCTGAATACTGAAAGGGTCACCAATGAGTATGATTCCATTATATGCATAGATCTGAATTTAGAGCTTTCTGCCATGAAGACATGGGTACTGTTTTCTCACTCCTCTGTGGTCACAGATTAGCAATCCTGAAAACTTGTCTTTGAGTAGTTCTGGTGGGTTTTGGATGAGAACCTCATCTTAACCTACTAAACCACAAAACGAAAGTCTGAATGCATTTCTGATGTTTCAGCAACAGTCTTACAAATGTCACTGGTACAAAAATAGGGTAAGAGGAGAGGAAGATGCAGAACAGAAGGAGTGTAACAGATCCAAAAATTCCTAAATTATTTTAGTTGTTCTGTTTTTTTTTTCTTCTGTTTTTCAAGATATACTAGAACAAAGATCATTGAAACAAACTCAATTTCTGTCTGTATGTATGCATGTGTTTCTATGCATAGAGATGCACATAGACATTCTTCCCTTCTATGGCAAATTTTAATTCAGGCTTTTGCAGTGATATCATACGCAATGTTATTCTCCTTCTAGTTGCACTGCATCTAGTTGCACTACAGCCAGTGAATAATCCACTAGGATGAATGTGGTAAACATAGCCAAAAATGAAACAGTGAATTTTTTTTTTTCACAGTTAGGAGGAAAAACAAATACACCTCCATAAGAATTTGCATCACCAGCCTTAATTTCAAATTGCACTGCACATATCTTAAGTAGATTAAGCTGAGATTCATTGTTCTTTAGTTTTTAGAGAAGCAATTATTATTTAACTTCTTGTTAATTTTCCTACCAATGCTGGTGTCAAAAAGACAAATAGCAAACACATGAAAGAGTTATCACCTATTAAACAAAAGTTAATCCTGATTGCCCTAGTGATCAGGAAAGGATTGATTTTGCTGCTTGCTTTCTGTGTTGCAGCTGCCAGTCTCTGAAGTCCAAGAGATATACCACCCCATGAGGCAGGATGCACATGTAGATCTGCTAGGGTTTTTGGTACTGAAATCTCTCCAGTGCCTGGTTGATGGTCTTGTCTATATTACTAGAGCTAAACTGATCACTAAAATGTACACAGTGAGAATTTCCTTCAAATTCTGACCAACAAAAGAAATCAATTTTCTTTTCCTTTTTTTTTTTTTCTCCTTGCCAATTATGGCAACAGCTAAAGCTCCCATTCCTCTCCTTCTGCACCCCACCCCACTTTGTCACTTCATTGTGGTGTTTGCTGTAATGTACATAGCAGCATACAAGCACTATGTTTAACGTGCGTCAAACTGCTGGAAAATGTTTTATGGGCTGTGCTGCATGGGAGAAGATCCTCCAAAGATCTTTTTTGATTAAGTATGTACTGAATGTCTGCCTGTCATATGGAGAGACATATTGGATTCAACCCAAGCAGCTTCTGACTTTCCAGGTTAAAGACTAAACCATATGGAGAGACACAACTCAGAAATGAGGATCACACTGTTAAATAAAGCTTGAAAAGCTTAGCTGAAGCCCAGTTTACCCATTAATTATATACTGGAGTTGTCAGATTATGGATATAATCTTGATATGGTTTGCTTTCTTTAAGAGACTTTCAGTTGGATATTTTTTCATAAAAGCAAACTATTTAGAGAATCTTCATACTGCGTAATTATAAGAAGGATCGTGTGTTATCATTTACTTGAAAATCTCCTAACAGGTTTTAATAAAAGCATTTCTTAGTTAAGTTTATTCTTTCTCCCCCCCTCCGAAGAGTTTTTCTAGTAAAAGCCAATTTACAATGGATAGCATCTACAAGAAATATTTTGCCTCAACATTGTGTTTCAGAAGCAGGTTATTCTTATTCTAGTTTTGATATTTCCTTTGAAGGCTCCTGAAGTATGATCTTGATCAAATTTCTAATGTGGTGAGAAGAGAAATCAACAGAAGGAATGTTGCACTGAGAACTATTAAATCCTGAAATTGGTCAGACAGTCTGAATATATTCTAGAACTGCAAGTGACAGCACTTTTTCCTAGAGCAACCATTCATGTTACAATGTTCTGTTTTTGGAAGGGTGAAGTAGCACACTGCCTTAAATAATAAGAGCACATTCTGTTTAATTTCCCCGTTATTAGATAAGGTACAGAAAAATACCAGTGGGATGAGATGAGACTGTACTCTGGGACAGCATCATTCACTTTCTGCAGAAGCTACATCTCCAAAAGAGAAACACTTGGAAAAGATCTGGAAGTAATTAGAAACTATTGTGCTATTTGGGCTAAAAATAAATAATAATAATAAAATGAATGAAATTCATTTTATTCAATCTGACTCAAGATGGAACAACACTGGAAAGTGTCTTTTTTTTTTTTTTTTTTTTTTTTGAAATGTATAGTTTATTGAAGAAATCTACCTCTTCAACAGTAACGCAGCTGTGACACTCAACTAGGTTGAGGGAACAAAGGCCAGCTAATCAAGCACAGATCTTGTCAAACGTAACACATCTTAATCCGTTTTATGTTAAAATAGACTAAATTCAAATGAAAGTGCCTGTCTTTATGATAAGTGAAAATCATTACATGTTTATTATCAATTATGCAGAAAAAATATATATATTTCAAGTACTTAACTGAATGCTTTTAGCTTATATAAGAAATAAAGAAAATACAGCCTTCAAAGTAAGCTACATTTTAATCTAATGAAGTAGGCGATCCTAGGAAATAAATGAGTGAAGGGAAGCAAATTATAATAAAAGATATATTCTAAAAATATGAAGAACAGAACATTTTCTTCTTTCCCAAGTCCCAGAATGATGCACTATCCTTACAGGAGTTCCTTTAAAACTTAAAATGTATTTTTCACAGAAACTCCAAATTCCTTTGGGGGGAAAAAGTTGATTGCATATCCCTCTGAGGCTGTCCATATGAACTGAATTATCCATGACATGTACCTTCAGACAGTTGTAATGTGATATTTCATGTAAATTTAGACCATACCTTGGACGTGAGCCGCTGGCAATGTTGATTTTATTCAGGAGCTCAGATAAGAAAAAAAACTCTGACATCCTTGCTAATCTGTAGTCGTTAACATGGAATTTCCAACATAAAGAGCATAAAAGCATCTAATTTGCTGTAGCAAATGAAAGGAAAACAAACTTCGTATTTCCCTTTCCTTTTCAATGTCTAATGTTACTCTGTTCGGTGCAAACAAAATTGCAATTTTCAAAGGTTTTTGACATCATCATCATCTATCTTTTGAAAGACACATTTCAAACTTCACCTAATCTGTAGAATGTCATTCAATTTGAATCTGAAGGATTTACCCATGGTAGGAAGAAAAGCCCTAGTTATGTTAGGATTACTAAAAAAAATAAATGCAGTACTTTACGTGGTCTTCCCAGTTCATGTTAATCAATTTATACATAAAAGCTCTTTGTTTTTATATAGAGATGATTTAACTTCATTTTTCATTCATAGCATCTCCTAGCCTCCTGATGTTAGCTAGGGGCTGGATTGTGTTATATGTTTTATGTGCCATTTTCTTCTAACAATGTTATATATTATGTCCTATCAGTATCTCAAATCATTTACCTTGTGTTTTCTTTTGACAAATAATTTTAAAAATTGAATAGAAAACTTCACCAAAGAGCTTCATGCAAATGAGCAGAACTGCAAATCTTTTAGTACACCTATGGGATAAAATACAATATTTTGTGCAGATGCAATGCTTTTTGGTCAGCTTTTACACCAGTACAGCCCCCTGTTGACCACCGCCTGTGGAAACATTTAACATCACTCCTCCAACAATGTTACAGAATTAGCTTCTGAAGAACTTGAGATATAAACAGGCACCAGGATGCAAGATTGTCCTTATTTACAAGTCAAGGAAACAACCCTAAAATATCAGCTGAGGTATAAGAATTAAAAGCTGTTATTTCCCCAAGTAATTGGATAGATGGAAAATAGATCTTAAGCAAACACTGAAGAAAATCAATTAACGTTTAGAATTTCAAAATGATTCGGCTCTTTACATTGTATGGGGTATAAAATGGAGCTTATTTTTAACATAGTCAAATATTTTGAAATTATAAATAACTGGTATAAAAGTCACAAAACCAACAAATTGATCTAGCTGCATTTGCTACATAGCTTGACTGAGTTGTCTGAAGAAAAAGCACTGCAGAAAGAGCTTAAATTTCTCCCTCTTCCTTTCAATCAATATTTGAGGCAAAGTTTCATCTCTAGGGCCCTTAATGGCAGGAATTCCTGGAGCCAGCAAATGAGTAATGTTAAACCTATGATTAGATGATGAGGCCATCAAAGACACTAGACTCTAATGCTTCATTCCACTTTATTCCTGAGAACTGCAGTAAAGCCAAGGACTAGGGAAGAAAAGACTGTAAGTTATTCCTTCCCTCAAGTAAAGGTTTCAAAAGGTGTTAAAAAGAAAAAAGAAAAGAAAAGAAAAGGTTTCATGACATGAACATAAGGCTCAAAAGCTTTAATGGATCTTTTGGAATTTTCCTGGAACCCAGGACTTAACCATTAGGTAACAAATTTTTCAAGTACTCTGCTGGAGAGGGTTTGAAGTTCAAACCCCACTGAGGGTTCCTGCTAGGGATGTATGTTTCTCTTACATTTCCCTAACCAATATCCATCCTGGCTAAGGCGGGAAAAAAGAAAAAGAAAGAAAAAAATAAAAGAAGAAGAAAAAAAAACACAAAGGCAAACAAGATCTAATGATTTCCTTATGACAGCAGCTTGAAGAAACACAAGCTACGGACTGGCAAACAGAAGGTAAGCTGGAACTCCCTCCCACAGCTTCCCCCCAAAGAGTTGTAAATGTTAATTATTTTTTGATAGATGCATCAAAAGTAGACCTTCATTTCATTTGTCCCTGAAAATGTATTTCTTTTCACTACACTTTTGGTGCAGATACTCAAAGTGCAGCTGTGAATGCTCAAGGAAAACTGCAAACAAATATTTTCCCTTGGTAATAATATAAAGTTAATGTGGGCATAATATTATATATATAATATATATAAATATATAATATACATTTCACTGATATTTTACATCTACATGGTACTTGATAACTGATACACTGGTAGTAAGTCTTTAGAGAACGGAAAGAACTTTTGGATTATTTGGATCTGCCTTATATTGTATTTGCCTTATATTACATAAAATGGGTCTGGGGATAGCTTATTATCGTCAGTTTAATGTGAAAGGCTATATGCAGGAAGTTAGCCAATAACAATCTGGAGAAACAAAATCAAAATTGAGATGTGAAGAATCCAAATACTCAATGGAATTATTTTAATTTTGAATGTTTTACCTGTGAGAGCAAATCGAAAGGTCAATTGATTCAGATTTCTGAGAAACCAATTACTGCTATGCTAAAAAAAAAAAAAAAAAAAAAAAAACCAACACAAAAACAAACAAAAAAAGCTACAGAATTTTAAAAAACAGAAATATTTTACTTTTGTCACTTCTTAAGGAATACTTCAGCCATGTTCCCCTGCTTTTTGTATGTGACAGCTGTATAAAATATGTAGTAGTTTGTCATGTACCAGAAATAATAAAGTTACTGTAAAGTATGGCTTAATGAAATTATTAGTACAAAAGACAGATTTTAATTATGAAAATAGTATCTTCATGAATTGTAAATAAGAACTGGCTTGAGAGAGAATTCACACACAGGGAAGGTGGATAATGTACATCCATACAGTTCTAAAAAAACAAATGCAAATATACTTTGCATACTCTGAATATAGAAGCACTATGCTGTGTATGTATTTTTTTTTAATTTATAACCTATATGCTAACAGAAGGGATTAATTTGTATCTTCCTATAAGGAAATGGAAGAATGGAACAAACAGCAATGCAAAATTCACGGGTTGGTGGTAGTCCAGCACTATGCTAAAGAACAATTAAGATTATAATCAGAGAATGTCTTACCTGTGAACAAAGCAGCATAACAAGTTCAACCACGGAAGTACTCGACTTCATGCAAACCAGACCTGCAAAGAAATAGTCAAAAGTGAATTTAAAAGACTACTAGTTTTTAGTAACTATAGCTAAACGGTTTCACAAAATCTGTAAAATCTCTGTACTGTAATTTTTGTATCACTTAAATTCAATGACAGAAGTTCCAAGCCAAATTCTCAGAGAATTTCAATTTGAAAGATACTTAAATGTTAAGGAACTGTCAAGGAATCACCTCGAAGAAAAGCTGTACCAGCATCAGTACAGAGTTTTTTGATCACGCCTTTTTGTCTTTTAGCTCAGATTGCTATTTAGCAAAATAAATAAGAAAAATCTATCTAGCCATCTATTTATATCATCCAAAGCAACTCAGTATGTGATAAGCATAAGAAAACAATCTTTGAAAAATCAAATCCTGTAAATGCTTAGAAATAAACTGATCAGAAACTAACAAGTAGAGAATAAGGTATCCGCACAGAAATTAATTCAGTTTTCATCTGGCAACTGACTTTGGAACTTTGAGTAGTAATGAAAGAGGCACTCTTCTGAAATCTACTTCCTAGCAAATTTAGAATCTCTGTAGTTCTTGCTTCATGAAAACCTTGAATTCTACAGCGTAGTCATTGTTCACAGTTTTTACTTAATTTAAATAATCATTATGTTTCACATTAGCACAGTTTTGAATATTTTTTTGAAGCTTTGGAGATGCTGATTACCTTTTGGAGAAAAGGATATCATATCTAAGTACTTAAAAGATGTTTTGTAAAGGTAGGAGAAGGAAACTACGGTTTTAACTTTGGTAGCTTCTGTTTTCTAAAATCACATATGCAATACATTGATATAATGGCTTAGGGCATGGGAATGCTTTCTATGTGCCGTAAAAATGATGAATACACAAATAATAAGGCTTACAACTAAAGAAGCTGAAAAAGAAGCTGATGTACTTTAAGTACGTTTCAACAAACAGCGATTAGAGACAAAAGCACTCCTACACAATAGCACATATATTTATTGTGGGTAGTGGATAAATACCCTTTTGTGCCCATTTTGCTAACAACCCCATCCTCATTGTACAGTAACACAGAACACGCTGTAAGAAGCCAGTAGGATTCCATTCTATCAGATATATGAGCAGACAGTTAACTAATGAAATAAGAGGCAGATGTGAAAAGCTCATTTAGGGAGACAATTGCTGTAATTGATCAGCTATTCTCATGCTCAAGTGCTTGAGGATCAGAAAGATTAATGGGATACTTATCACCTGCAGGCTACCTCCACTGTTTGAAAACTGACAAAGAAAATCCAAACAGAGAACCAAATCCAACAGTTAAGCTAATGCAGGTAGGAGCAAGACAGATATATCAAATATTTTTTCAGAGAACAAGTTTTATTGCTAATTAATCTCATATGAGGGAAGCTCTGAAAGTAATGCCTCCTAATTTATGATTCTAGCCCACTGCATCAGAGGCAGATGTTGCTGGTATGGCAGTAGGGGCTGAACCTTCCAGCTAATATCCCATTACACTTTGTTGCTGTGCAACAGATGGCAGCATTGCGGCAGTCTGACAGAAAGGTGTCTGACATGGAAGTGTGTATGAAGAAAAGGTGTGTCACTGAATTCCTCCATGTGGAAGAAGTATCACCCACTGACATTCACTGATGCTCGCTGAATGTTTATAGAGACTAAAACAGTGGATGTGAGTACACCGAGGCTGTGGGTGGTGCGTCAGCAGTGACAACAGCAACAGTGATCACCTCCACTGGTGCAGATTTTTACAAGCATGGCATGCAGGTTGGAAGGTTCATTGCTGATGAAGATCAGAGTTGGAAGGAAGTCTTAAAGGTCACCAAGTCAACTCCCCTGCAATCAAGAGGGACACCTACAACTAGATCAGGCTGCTCAGAGCCCTGTCCAGCCTGACAGTGAATATCTCCAAGGACAGGGCACTCACAACCACTCTAGGCAACTTGTTCCATTCTGTAGCTGAGAATTTGCATTATCATATAACATTACTGTGCACCTTGTACCTGTTGTAGTGTCTATGTAAATAAATAGGAGGCATTTTTTGGAGCAGCCTAAGTATTTTGTAATACTAAAAAAAAAAAAAAAAAGTAAAAATGATCAACACAAACAATTTCTCACTCATCTTTTTCCAGAATCAGACCTCAGGTGTATTAGAACAAGATATAGAGGAAACAAAACTCTGAGAACCAATTCTCCATTTTACAGTCTTATAAATTTATATATATATTATATTATGTAACAAAGATTGTATGCTATACATCTGCTGAAACTAAGTCATATGTTTGCATGGTTCCCAAAAATTAAAAAAATGATGCAAAAACTCCACTTTAAAAGAGACAAAGATAATAAAACTTTCTAGTTTCATTCTTTTTTTTGTTGTTGTTTAATTTGGTTTTTAATTTCCAAACACATTTGGTGATATTTAAGCCCTGAGCTTCAAACAATATAAAAAAAAAAAAAGTAGTTTGGACCATTGCACAGATATCTGAAATGACAGAATGTATGCCTAAAATAAAAAGACAGGATAACTACTTGCTATTATAGAATCATTGAATCAGAGAATCCTCAGAGTTGCAAGGGACCTTTAAAGATCACCAAGTCCAACTCCTCTGTAATAAGCAGGGACACCTACAGCTCCATCAGGTGCTCAGAGCCTTGTCCAGCCTGAACTTGAGAGTCCCCACGGTTGGGGCATCCAACACCTCTCTGGGCAACTTGTGCCAGTGACTCACCACCTTCACTGTAGAAGATTTTTTCCTTATATCCAACCTAAATCTACACTCCTTAAGCTTGAAACCTTTTCCCCTTGTTCTGTCACAACAGACCCTGCTAAAGAGCCTGTCCCCTTTCCTGTATCTCCCCTGAAAGATACTGAAAGATATCATCCAAATAACAAAGATAATCTAGTCGTAATGACATAAACACTTTATAATTAATAAAACAGGACTCTGAAGGCAATAATAATTACTTTAGTGCAAAGTTTTCCATTCAAAATCATAAGAATATTAACATGCTTTTAAAACCATGATAATTATAAGGGCTGAATAAAATGACTGTCTGATCTGAAATTGATGCCTTTTCTATTTGTTTGGACATCGGCTGATAACTTACTGTATACCAGATCTAATCAACTGTGAGCTTGGGTGGGGTGTTCTGGCATTGGAAGGGAGAAATGAACTGGTTTTGGTAGAATTCCGAGACGATACAGACCTGACATCTAGTTAGCACATCAGCACACCCATTCGTTGTAATCAGCTCTGTAATTGCCTGCTGACTAAATAAACCACTGATAATATCCATTAACACCTCTGATAACCAGTGGCATTTGAAATTAAATGTTCGAGGAGACAGATTTACACATCAAAATCGAACAAACAACTAGCACAAAAATTGTTGTACTTTTAGCGTGTGAGAACAAAGAGTGAGTTAGGAAAGTCCCATAAAAGAAGCTAATGGTAACATAGATACCAGGAATACCATTTGCAGAGAGCTCAGCCTAAAGCAGTAGGAGCAGATTGAAGTGTGCAACCCCCTAGTTATCAATAAGCAAAGACAGGACAATTCTTAATAGAAAATGGAGAGTTACATGCATCTTGATGAGTGGGAAGAAGAAAAAAAAGCATAAGTACTTTCTATTTACCTTTTTATTTGAGTTCTTATAAGGCACATGGCTGGAGGTAAAATAGAGCATGGAAAAACAAAACACTCAGATCAGAGACACTGTTTCACGTCATAAGTCTCTTATCAGCCTCCTACTCGCACTTCAGGGACTCTATCAGCTTGTATCATGTGAGGGAAAGTGTGTGCCCTCCATTATATGCTCCATTTCCTCCTTTCTAGCTGCGAAGCCCTCTATTTTTGTGTTCCTTTTGTTTCTTTCCATCTTTGCTTATTCATGATTAAGCAGGAAAGATTTGAAATATATATATATTTTCTGTTACACAAAACACAATTAATCTTCACCTGTTGAAGGTGTTGTGGAGTCAATAGTACAGGATGATATAAACAGGTCAGGATTAAAGGAGGACAGATCCATTTGTGATTGTTGGGAAAAACTGACAGTGCAACCTCTGGTTTATGGAAATCCCACATAATCAAAAGTTGTAGGAGTAAGTTAATGAGGAAGCATCATATCTCTCCTATTGAACTAACATAATGTTGCTTTCTTAATCTTATTTTTTTTAATCAGTACAATCCTCTGTTCTAGGAAGTCCAGCTTGTGCTGAACACTTTAGAGTTGGTGCTAAAATCATTTCCTACCTCAGACTGTAGATATTCTAACAGACAAAAAGCAAAGGAGGAAGAACATTTTACAGGCAAATGAGAAGGAAGAAAGTGATTGAGGTATCTTCATAAAATCAACACCAGAATTTATAGCATGAAGCAGAATAAAAACAAATTTCATAAGCCCCAAATGCAGGAACAACAGTACTTACTCTGCCTCATCATACTTTTGGGGATTTCACAGAGATTTTTAGTGTTCAAAATTCTATTAATTTTAATATACTGAGAAACAAAAAAAAATGATGTAAAGCTTTAAAAATGAATGGCTTCTCTGATTGAGAAAAGCATAGAAATCTATTTTTGGTTCTCTTCCCCCACCACTTAGCTCCAATAACAAGTATTTGCAGTTCAAACTAAAACTATTGCCTGCATTCTTCAGCTGCACATAAATTCTTCCTATACCATCTGTATCAAATGCCATTAAGGAAGCTAATGTAATTACCAAAATACAAGTGGATATTTCCTGCATACAGCAAGGTTAAAAAGGTCACTCTCTAACTGAATGGAGTATGTGCTCTTTATATTTGCTGTTCTTAGTGCTTTTCTTCATAGTCTATTCTCAGTCCATTAAATATAGCCACCAAAATTCAGCATTTAATGGCAACAATGACCACATATATGGATACAAAAACAGGGAGCATCAAGTGCATGACCTTAGCTAATCTGGAATAAATGATGTATGCCTGACAATTATCTTGAAATGCTCTGGTTTACATGACTTCTTTTTCAGTGTTCTTCTGATGCCCCAAAGATATGCTAATTATTTCTTTTCACTATTACTTATTAATGTCTAAAAAAGATTAATTTCAACATTACTATTTTAGTCATGCCTGTGGCATTAATCAAATCTCAGGTTCAAAACCTTGAAGTCGCCATGCTGAACCAGTCAGTGTGAATTTCTACTGTGAAGAAACATAATGTGGGCTGATAAAATCGTTTAAAAAAAGTCCTTATGAAATAAGATCATGGTTTTGAACTTCTTTTCATTATTATTAATACAATGTGTGTATGAGTCTAACTGAATACTACCACAATTTCATCTGGTCTTTATCAAAGTTTGCCCGCATTTTCTTTCAATGCTTTTACTTTGTGTCAACTTAAACCCTTACTGTAACTGGAACCAATTGTAATATTAGCAAAAGCAAAAAGATAGAAGTTGTTATATCTTATGCTGAGCTTAGGAAAAAAAAGTTGTAATTAACTGAACTTTAAAGATTGCAGAAACTGCATAAATATTTTACTCAATTACAGTTTCAATTCAACTGAAAAGTCACAGGTACAGATAAAGAAAAACTTGAGAAAGTTTACACTGGTAGGCCTAGTCACAATGAAAAGTTGGTGCCACATGTTGCCACCAAAACTATATGACCTTTATTTTATATGACAAAATAAAGACACTCTATTGTATACATTATTTTATCAACATAAGAATAGTGGGTATAAGACAATTAGAAATGACCACAAGTCCTAAAACCCTAAAAGTTTCAGAAAATTCTAGAACTCTCTTTTTTTTAAACTTGTATTTCCATAAGGTTAGCTATTTTCTCTTTCCTACTGCTAAAATTTTTCTTGTAATTTAAACAAATTTGTACTGTTTCAAGTTGTTCACCATAGCTACTGGTAACTACAAACTGTATCTGCTGCTACAGTCTGTAGCGCCTCGTGTACCAAAAGACAAAACAGGAATTTTCCACAAGTAATTGTCAGAAATGAAATATGTGTTTTCGTTTTTGACAGACTGATGTTCATTTTAAAATTTGTTAGCAATGGTACAAAAAGTTTAATGACAGTTCATGCTGGTGACAGAAACTAAAGCATATTTTAGCTTTGATAACAGTATAAAAAAGTAATTGAGATATTTTCAATGGAAATGCAAGTTTTCTTTCAAGTTTGTTATTGCAAGATCTTTCTTCTGCTAGAAGAATCATAGTAAATGTTTTCTTGAAATATTTTACTAAATTGAACTTGGGATCAGATAAATGAGCTTAGTTTGAGTATTTTATTTTATTTTTGACCATTAGTTAAAATTATTTGGATAGTTTAAATCTACAGTATTCCTTCTTGTCATTCAAAGCCTGGATTCAAATTCATGGTTTTAACCAACAACTAAGTTGCTAGCAAGTTCGTCAAAGATGTGAAAAGTATGGTGCAAAAATATAATGGTAAGTTAAAAGTTTGGAAATATGTAAAAATATTAACTGAAGTGACAGATTTTCCTTTTCCAAGTGAAGTGATTATCAGAAAACAGAGGCAACAACCCTTGCCTAGGAAAAAAAAAGAGGAATCAAAACTACATCAAATAGAGCGAGACATCCAGTTTTCCAGAAGAAAAGGAATTCAGTAGCTACTGATCAGAAATAGGAATTGTTTTATTTTCCAATTTTAAATGACTTACAATATAAAGGACTGCATACCAGTCAAAGTTTGTATTTGAATGAACTGTTCTTCTTGAAGGAGAGAACAAGAGTGAGAATTTAAGAAGATGGTAATTATTTCTCTAAAAGCAAAACATGTATTAAACACAATACAGTGTTTTGCAAGATTACACTCAGAACTGGTTTTAGAACTATAAATGACTATTCATATATGTATGTATATATATCATAGTTTGTAGATGTTTAAATTATACTTACGGTCTTAATTTATGAAAAGCAAAAGTTTGCAAATATTTAGTGATAGTGAATGATAGTCTGCAGATGGAAATCATAGTCACGTTGCACAATAATTACAGCTCCACTTTTATTAGATGAAAGGAAACACTACTCCAAAGAAAATATACTCCCTAAAACAACAAAGTCAGGCTTACAGATTTAGCAGTTCTCTTCAGTTGCCTTGAATGAACTGGCAGAATATAACATTATCACCAACTCTAGGGACCAAGAAGGATGGCTGTGTTAACACACAGCCCATTCTTTGTGTAGGTAGATCTTCACAGAGCAAAAGATGACACAGGGAAACATGATAAATGTGCATGTGATCCTATGTTTTGGTGGGAGGTTGTGGTGTTATTGTTATTATTGATATTATCGTTCTAGTCACAGCACAATACGTGATACTCATTACACTTAGTGCCCCTAAATACAGAAGAATTATCATCCAAGTTATCAAATAAAATACCTTTAAAATAGTAACAAAAACCTCTAGAACTTGTATCTTAAGATACACTCAGATGAACTCTAATAGGTCAATCTAAACAACAGACTTAATCTGCTCAAAACCAAATCAATCTTTTCAGTCCCTTTAGTTAAATTTGCAAAATGAAACTGATTTTAATACACTTGAATACAATTTAAAATACTAATAATGCTATGTAAGAGTTTCTGGTATTAAATTCTTAAAGTAAGAAAAGTTATACTTCTTGACTGCAGTTACTAAAAGGAACATAAATGAGGACTATAAAATATAACAACAGAATCACAGAGTGGCAAAAACTCTTGAGAGTAGACCCACAGAATTTGGGGATTTATTACACTGTATATATGAGCTACATTTTAAAATTACAGACTTTTGTACTCCTATGCTATGATCGGTAATGACATTGACAAAACTGATCAGTGCCACATTACGCTGAACAGTCTTGTACTGATGTGTGGAATTTTGGTCAATTTTCCACTAGTGTCAGTGGATTGCACAAATAAGCGATCTCCTCATTTGATGAATGAGAATTTAAGCTATACAATAGAAGCCACCACCATTCAGTTTAAAATCTCAGTGAAGATTTTCAAAATGGATCCATTTCTTCAATAAGAGCCTATGGCAATTCTTCCCTTGGCCAGTGGTCCGTTCAGATTTAATCAACACGTGCATTTGTGTTTTTCTGCCCTTCTCTTAAAAACAGTATTTCTTTAGATGGATCGCTTTTCAAGTATCCATTCTGATGTAGGGGACAATCAGTCTAATGCTATCAAAATGCTATACCTGATCAGTTTTAAAAATCTTTCAAAATTAATATCAACTATCATATGTCAATTGAGAAATTGCTCCAATTAGCAAAATGACACAAAATTATTCTCTTATCATAAAACAATGTAACTTAAATGTTAATTATAGGAAACCAATTCCCTGTTAAATTTAAGTGCAACAGATTTGTTTTACAATATGATACTTATCATATACTATAATTTAATTTATAAAGTGAATGTGTTTCCTCCTATAAAGTCGTCTTTTAGGAAATAGATCAAAGCAACCAAATCTCAATAAAGACCATTCCAATTTCTATTATTTTTTACTATTATTATTCTTTTTGGAAGCACCTGAGAGCCCAATATACAAATGCAAATATGGTCCTGGAAGTCTTCTGATTCCCCTTTCCATCCAACTTTACTGTTTGCTGCTTGTAAACTTATGGCTATATTTTTGCCACAGCCACTGCCCTGGATATTTTATTTCAGTGGGTGGAATGAGAAAAAAAGGAATGGGAAATGCTGAGTGAAATATATATATATATATATATATTGTTTAGATGGTAATTGCTACCTGATAATTTGATAATGGGGGGAAAAATATCTCAATTTCCACAAAGGACTCCGCTGACCTCGACTGCCAAACATCTGATTGTTTTCCCATCCTGAAGCCTTTCTGACAAATGGTAATCATTTTAAAAAGCGTCTCTCAAAGCACAGAACTGTACACAGCTACAGATGTCTTGAAATAACTTGCATTTCTTGTGTTTCAGTTTCCTTTATTTACTTGACAGTAACATTGTTATAGGCTCTCCCTAGACCTGCTTTGACATCACTTTGCTATCTTAATTTGACACATCACAAGTATCTGTATTGCCTGACAAGGTCTTTCAGCATGTTGGTTTCCAATTGCAAGAAAATCTCCACAGACAAACATCACTATTCGTATAGGATTTGATCCTAAAACTCAACATACCAACAGACAAAAATAAGATATGATATAAGACAATAAGACATAGAAATTTAGCTTTTTTTTTTTTTTTTTTTTTTCCTGGGGAAGAAAATGTTGACATAAAACTAGGTTGAACACAGTAGAGACATTTCCCTTTTAGCTCTCTTAGTCCTTGCAAAAATAATTCTGATTCTGTAAGGAGTTTGTAGACATCTAGATGAATAAAGCTTGAAGGTTAATTAATGTTTATGACATTGTAACACCTTTTCCTATCAAAAATGAATCCTGAAAATACACCTAATTTTAAAACCTTTCTCTAGTTCAGTCATTCAAGAGTTTTGGCTGAATGTTTTTTGCTACTGCCTTGGAGGCACAGAAGCAAGCACATCAATGGGATGAACTACAGAAGTGCCTTCACATCATCAGAGCTGTAAGGGAGTTTTGTTAAACTTGGTTACTGATTAAAAGGTTTCAGTCTGGGTCATAAAAGCAGGTGATAAGTAGACAGAAATTGAAGGAATATAGAAGGAGTAACTGACCACCCCTAATGAGATTAGTTTTGTAAAGAAACTGGATGTAGAGACCAGGGAAGAGGATTATTAAACTAGACCTCATGAGAAATATATCTTTCAAGGCAAAACCTGATACAGAGATGTTATTTGCACCCTATAGTTTACCAGAGTTAGGTAGTTCTCTGGAAAATATTGCTAGGATAATAAAATAGATTGATTCCATTTTTAAGCCTGTAGAGGACAAAGGGTGGGGCAAATACCAGCCTAACTGTTTCAAGTCCAAAATCGGGCAGTCTCCTGCTGAGTTCTGAATGATGAATTAAGTGGAATAAGAACCGGAGAACTTCTGCCTGTGGGGAGCTTCAGTCACAGCATGAACATCCTGTAGATACTGAATACCTTTTTGGCATACCACCTCGTTTTTCTTTGGACATGGACAGTAGAGGAGAAAATAATATGTGTAAAAAAGGTGGCTGTTCTTAAAAAAGTTGTACAACAGTTCTTGGTCCACTGTAACCATGCAGCACTGCTGCATAATTGATATGATGAGTCCACCTATAGGTAATGTTACAGTAGTGCCTGAACATGCTAATTTTCTCAATAACAACTTAAATAATTTAAATAACATTGCCTTGATATAGCATCAAATAGATTTCTTGATAATCTTTTTATTTTTTCTCATTTTCTAGTAAGAGTCAAGCTTTATGAAAAAAAAAAAAAAAAGAAAAGCTGGAAGTTAGGATGAGAAGACATGTATTTTAAGACACAGGAGAAACACCAAGTCATCAGGGAGGGTATTCTACTGGACTCTTAAGGCAAAAAGACCTGTCCTTTCAAAGCCTTAATGACTTACAACTGGCATGCAGGCAACATGCTACAAGCTTGAAAAAGTTGTGGAAAAAGTGCCCAGCACTGCTGAAGGTAACTGGGATTTGAGGAACACAATCAACCCCCTCTCTTACTCTATACAGGCTCCAAGATTCTGTGCACTTCTTTATGTGCTTACAAAGAGCAAAAATCGGTATTGTGTATTCTAATCATATAGTTTCTATAGTAGAACTTTCAGCAGAAATTTAATAATTTGAAACATTTAGTGGCTTCTGTTCTTTTCAAGGACAGCTTTCAGATGTTCATTTCAGTAAATCTTACTGGTAAAGCAATAGAACCATACCAACTGCTACCGAACGGGATTACAGGCACTTCGGATTTTAAAGATGCCTCAATTATTAATGTTACAATGGAAATATAATCAAAGACATATAAACAGTGTGCCAACAATTATTTCTGCACTTAAGTTATAGTGGGACCACACAAGCCAAAGACAAAAGGGAGGGCATAAGCAGTTAACCCCTGTTACATAGTCTAATACATCTTAGTAAGTGTCCAATTCATTAGACAAGGATAGAGTGGCTCATATGTGTAATTAATTATTGGCAGGTTTATGTTCAAGAAGGTGCCAGATGCTATGTACTTTCTAGTTGCTATCTGGATCTCTGATCTGTAATGTTTCCTGCCATGTTAAACATCTGCTCAGAACATACTTCTGTGCACAGGAACTTCAGAAATGCAAGAGTTAAATCTTCAAAATCAGATAAATGTTGTCCTCTTTACTTTCTGGTATTTATAATGAAATCTTCTTAAAGGCATGAAAAAAGGCTTCATTATGTGAAAGAAAAATGTTCTGTAACGGTGTGGAGGCATTTATAGTTTGAAGATTTCACTGTGGATAAATAACAGAGACTGTGCTGTGGCACTTTCTCTTCAGTTTCTCTGAAAGCAAAATCTGGGATCTGTCTTTTCACTAGTAACATATTCTGAAAAAGTGTGAAAGATGCAAAACTTTGAAACTTGGATTTTTTTACATTTACATGCTGGAGTGCATGTAAAGAAATGAGTAGATTTGAATACCCAATTAACCTTTCATTGTTTTATTGCTCCTACCATCCAGTCTTCTGGAAAACCAGTGCTATTTTCTGCCTCCATCATTACTGGAATTGGCAGTGTTCTTCAGCAGGAAACACCTTCAGTACCAAGGCAGTCAGAGAAAAAAAAACACAATATGGAGCCTTGCAGTAAGACGATAAGAACTAATCACAGAGGGAAAATTGATTGCAACCAGCGCATCAAATCTGAACAGCCAATAAGTAGAGGTTTCAAATTCGTATATTTTTCTGTTTATGAAGGGCTTACAAAATGTGTAGATTGGATTTCAGTCAACATTGATAGTTTTAATCATATCAGTTGAAAGATTTCAAGGGTTTTCCTATCTTGTTTAAAAGTTAGCATGAAAACAAAAAGCATAAATCATCCTCATCCTTAAACAACAATCAAATCTTTTAACACTATGAAGTCATTTAACATACAGTTAGTAATATCTCATGTTTTTAAACTTTCTGATGTCATCATTCCAATCTAGTTATCTAAACAAGGCTTATTAAAAGTTTTCAGATAGTAGTGTGATTTCAACATGATCTTTTTGCAAGTTTTTTCAGTGGAAGATAAAAAGAAACCCATGAGCAGAAACCCTACTTCCACAAATTGAGGAAAGTTGTCTTCCAGAGGACTGGGCCAGGCAATTGACAGGCTGAGTTGTGCTAAGTATGCAGCATGATTTCTTATCAGACAGAACAGAATGTACACTGAGACAATCAGGGAGCATGCAGAGAAAGGAGCAAAAGCTAGAAGGGGCAGAGGAGGAATGCGTTATAAACTCCTTATCCTTGGAAACTAGCTCAGAGTTCATGCCTCTGTACGAACCAAAGAATCCATAACATTCCTGATCCTGACTGACACACTGCAAATGACACTAGCCTGACCACTGCAAAACATCTTTCCCACATGAACATTTTTTTTAACTTTCACCTTGACTTCTATCAGGAATCCTCTGACGTCCAGTAGGATTGAGATCATATTGCTCTCTCTCCTAGCCTGCAGCTCAGCATTCAGTGATTGTGCTGTACTATCACTGGTTTTATTGATCCTTCCCTCTGCTATCCATAGCCTCATAGCAACACAAAATCTGCAGATAGACCAGACGAGCTTTGTTCCGTTTATTCACTACAAAATGATAGTATGCCCCCAATGCTAGTACATAGCCGATACAAGTTGATGAAGAAAAATTCATGTAACTTCTGCCACAGCCAAGACAGTACTGGGTATCATTTCTTTAACCAGACACCTATTTTTATGAAAATTGTAGTTATCTTTTAATCATCCTCTGATAAACGAGCTGAATAAAAGGCTGGTCCTTGCCACCCAGTGCACCCATATGAGACTCACATTCACCATTTTAAAGGATTTTTAAGGAACCATTTTAATGTATATATATGGCCATGCATTCATACACTGAAATGCAAGAACCAAACCTTAGCTGGCATGTCTCTTACAAGATGCTTGTCTGAATAGACAAGGTTCTTTATGCACAGAAAAGAAAAATCGTCTCACAGGCCACACTGAAATGAGCTTCAGAGCAATGATTAAAGAACTTCACTAAAAATAAAAATTATTCTTTTATATATATGTATACATATATGTCTATAAAGTCTGGAAAGAGATTTATTTCATAGTGATCTGAACAGTCACCTCAATGTCTCAAAGACATTATATATTCCCAACAGCAACTGGCCAACAGCAGAACAAGCAGAAAAGCACCTTTTCTTACAGATCTCAGCTGATATCTAGGTGACACTGTGGTATATCTGCTATGACCATATGAATAAATGCACAGATTGCAACACTAGAGCAAATGATAATGCAAACTTGATACCATAAAGTGCAGGGTATAGCCCAGAGGAAATGGGGATTCACAGGTTTCTAAGTGATACTGAAGCACCAAAGCCATTTGGCAAGGACATTATGTTTTTCCTCTTGAGAAGCTAGATTGAAGATTCATACTTAGAAAGAAAATTTAAACCTCTTATAAAGACTGTAGGTAATATTGTTCTCAATACTTGGTGGGAAGTCCTAATAAAGTTTTCCAATGTTATTTACTCTCATTATGCATTCAGTTAGTAGAAAGACGAAGATATCTTGCATTATCTAACTGCTTTTTCCACACATAGCATCACATTCTCTCTTCTCTTTAGTACCTTGGATAAAATCAGTTGCTCGTGTTGTAGCACATACAGTCTATCTATCTTCTATCCATCAGTCACTCTTGTGCCTTGCTCTTTATTTGCCCTGCTGCTGTATGTGCGTATCAGTCCTGAAGTACTGACTACAGAACCGGATGGTAGTAGGGTGTCTGAGGTTGTGCACAGAAACGAATCTACTCTTTCTAAGCATCCATGGATTGGACGTGTCTTTGTTCCCTGAGCACTGAGTTAAAAGTGCTCAGAAAATACTAACTGTTGTAACAATTCCTTCATTCTTTCTGTGTCTTCTTTCCTCATCTCCTATCTTCTATGTCTGTGTTCATTTGGCTATGCTGAATTTTTTTCTTGAGTTGCAATTATTCAAAAAAATGATTCAACATCTCTCTTCAGTAAAATGCCTTTTCTTCTAATTTTTATACTTTATCTAATCAGTTAGCTTTGACAGAAACAATTCAACACTGTAGTCAAGACTATTAATAAAAGTATCAAAGTAGGATAAAAAAGTGTCTCAGAGGAGTTTCAGCACTGTGAATAGCTTCAGTTTTTACATATGTGCAGTTAAATTTCAATTAAAGTAAATTTTAAGGACATAGCACTATGTTTATATTCACTGTCTCATTTGTTAATATTCATTCATTTATTATGTTCAGAACGTTTGTTACTTGCTGTTATGAACGGGAAGAATTACCAAAAGTCTTATTAGTTGAAAGAAAACATGGAGACACAAACAAAAATATTTTGTATGTGGCACGGTGAGAGTGCAGAATGAACAGGAGAGGAATTTTCTGCAAGTGCATGCACTCACTCTGCTTTACAGCATCTGTGCTTCTGATTACAACAATACAAAGGTGCTGAAAAGTTTCTAAGAGAAAGCCAAGGGCCAAGGGCCATTTTAAGTACCAAATAGTACTTTTTTTCTTTCTTTCTTTCTTTCTTTCTTTCTTTCTTTCTTTCTTTTTTTTTTTTTTTCCCAAGGAAAGTATATGTGTCTTCCTTCTCAGGAAAATTATTATTATGCTTTTCCTAATACAAAACTTGTATTGTTTGAGGTAAACAGAAACAAATTGTGCCTGCATTGGTAGATGCCACAGTGATGTTGCACTTGAGGTCTTTGTGAGCTTTTAAAATAGTGTCATTTAGCACTCAAGTTCTATCTGTGGTTTCCAAAGGAATGTTTTGGGCAATTTTTTGATTGTTTCAAGAAATCTCCTGTCAAATACCATACAAAGCTAGTCTATCACCACTTCTATTGAATATTTTCATAGGGCCATGTGGTGAGTTAATGAAGAGAAGCAGTTTCTACTCCTATAGGCAACAAAATGTTTTCTGTTTCATCTGATTTGAATTGTGTATGTATCAGAAACCTATTAAATGTACGCCAAAGAATTTGTAAGAGCTCTGTTGGAGAAGGCATATCTGGCTGACACTCTACCTAAGTAATCATAAAGGAAAATAAATAACATTGGTAAAGTTTATTTGGTATCTCAGCAAAGAGAAGGGAAAGGATCAGATGTGACTGTGTTTCAATTGAATTTATTGCAGTTTAAGACACTCAGTACAGCTGTACTGAAAATATTTTTACTCATCTGTGTTTGACAAGAAGAGGATATAACTTTTCTTTCAGATACAGATCATATTACACTTGCCCGTAACATTTTCACCTAAAAGCTAGAATGTTGTAATGCACTTTGCATGGAAGGTATTTGCAGACCATATGGAAACGAGAGTTAGTGAAAACATACCTGTGCAAGTGTCAAATGGAACTCCACAATGAGTACAGCTAAGCTTAAATATGTGACCTACACATATTGCATGTTTGTTTCCAATTAGATTCTATATGGACAATCTTAACCTTTGCAACTTCTGTTCTCTGAGGCATTAAAGAACCTGTTCTGTTGACGAACAACAGTAATAGTGGACTGTTTTTGGTATACTTTGTTTGAAGCTATTTGCAGTCAACTGCAAATCAGTCACTTTTAAACTATCATTGAGGACACTTTCCATGTATACAATACTCTGGAAAATTGATGAAATATTTGAAAAACTGTGAAGAGTGAGATGCTTTGAAAAAATAACTTGTTTGGGGAAAAGGGAAAAAATATTATTTCAGTAAGTAAATGGATGAAGAGTTTTACAAAAAAGATATGTTATGCAGTATCAGATAGGGTTCTTGAATGTGATAGGATTCCTCTGCTACCAATTTACATGAACAAACATGAATTGCTAATGATTTTGAATAAGAGTGTTCTTGGTATTTGGTCTAGAACTGACCAGATCATTGCAGCCAGATCACTTCAACTCCACTTGAAAGTTAAGAAGGCATTGCTAAGGTACTGAATATCATTTCCTTCAAGAAAAACTCTGCCAAAGTCGTCCCTGGGACAGAATGTTGATACAAGTTAAAGGAAAATGAGGTGTCATGATTTGAATTTAAGACATTTTGTTGGATGTTTGGGACAGACTGGCTGTCTGACAGACTAGGTGAAATAACTGTCCTGTATACATTTCTCCAAGTAGATATATTAACAAGATCTACCTGATAGCATCAGATACTCCGGAAAGTTTTCATAATTAACCTGCTATAGACGTATTAGAAATTCTTTTCTCTTCAAAATCGTACATCTTCATTTTGCCATCAAGGTTGTCTGAAAGTTTTCAGATTTAAGCAAAATTGGATAGAGAAAATTCTTTGCACCATATGCAGGTGTTGAAAGACAGCAAGAATAGGGAGATATTTTAGGCTTGAATAATGAAGAAGACACACCTTGTATAATGCAACAGATTTGTTTGTGGTGATCAATTTGAAAAAAAAGAACACCTTCAGACTTTATTAGTTCCTTCTTCATTGTTCTAAATACAACCTTTATACACAAAGCACAAATTAAACTATTTCATATAAAACTGTCAAGCTAAATACTACTTGTCAGTGAAAAAAAATCAAATTTAAATTATCCAAGCCCCACAGGAATTCTGTGTACTCACATATCTTGAATCACTCTACGAATAATCTCTGTTTTGCAGTCATTATACAGAGATCAGGTTTGAGGGGTAAGACCACCATTAGTTTTCAGTAAGCAATGACAGGAAATTTATCAAAGTAAATTAGGTAATGGACAAGGAGAGAATTTAGCATTTTTTTTCAAGTGGAATTTAACTAAGCAAGATCAGTTTAGTTGAGATCAAGGGTGCAATGAAGACAGCAAAGATGAGAAATACATAATGACTGTGAAAGCTGCTCTGTGAGCTCCCTGTTAAGAAGAAAATAAGTCCAACTACCTCAGAAGGAGAAAACAGATCCTCAGGTCCTGAAGCATGCAGTGTACAAATCTAACCTGTGTATGGATTAGTTCTTTAACGGTTGCTATTTCAACATCTTGGGGTGAAAGTACTGTTTTTTAGGAATTAGAAATGAGAACAACTCAAGAGAAAGGTAGATGTAACGTAAAGGAAAAGTTGTGGGAGGAACATAATTTTGGAACTCTATGTTAGGTTCATAACCAATGACTCATGAGAATGAATTGGATGCCTGAGTCATGGAAGACAGCATTTTGAAAGGCAGGCAAATGGAGAATAGGAAGAATGCTACAGCCAACAAAACTACGTCTCTGAAACAGGCAATGAGATAAACTCATTAAACCATGTAGTCATGGTGTTCCTGCAGCATCTAGCTTTTCAGTCATGTCATATGCAGGGAACTGTTGGAGCTCTGTTTAATTTTCAAGAACTTGTTAATCTATTAAAGGTCTGAGGTGAAACAAAGACAATTTTATCTATATTGTATAAAAACTAAATTGTAATTAAATGGTTGTCAAAAAGAAGAGGGTAAATCCGCTACAAATTTTCCAGTTAACTTTACTGAAATGAAAGATCTGATGAAATCCTTGAAACATTTTTACAGTCATCTCAATGTTCTCAATGAGTAGCTCATTAAAGGGAGAGCAGAAGCTTGCTCATAGCTATGAAATAAACAATACAAAACATCTGATGTTTCTGAGAATTATAAAGCTACCTTACCATTCCTTGTATTAAAAATCTAGCCAAAAAAAGGAAAAAGATATTTAAAAGATTTTAGTCCCAAAATGAAATATTTCTAACATTAAGAATAAAAGAGGGTCAATGTGAGGGATAACAAAGATCCTAAAAAGACTACACTCTAAAGTATCTAGAGAAAATGGATATATAGTAGCAGGAGTTTTGAAACTTGAACACAAACTGTATTGGGTTGTTTTTGTTTTTGTTTTGTTTTGTTTTTGCATAGATCTTCACACATTATAAGCTTTGTACTAATCACAGAATCACAGAATCACAGAATTGCCCAGGTTGGAAAAGACCTCAAAGATCATCAAGTCCAACCACAACCCAACCATATTACCTTAACTCTAACAACCCTCCACTAAATGATGTCACTGAGCACCACATCTAAACGTTTTCTAAACACATTCAGGGATGGTGACACAACCACCTCCCCGGGGAGCCTATTCCAGTGCTTAACAACCCTTTTTGTAAAGAAATTTTTCCTGATATCCAACTTAAGCTTCCCTTGGTGCAACTTGAGGCGATAATGACTTTTTCTTCTCAGAAAACAACAATACTGTGTGTAAGAATAATCCTGAAAGGAAAAAAAAATTAGTTGGCTGAATATGTGTTTCTGGTTGTATGATGTAAGAACAGTGCATGCCCATGTCAATTCACTATTCATTATGTCCCACATAAGCTTACCCTATTCACACTTAGCATAATTTCGGCATTGCTTACTGTCTTACTTACGAGGATTCATCATTTTCCCAAATTTTATAACTACTTAGCAGTCACATTAACATATTCAAGGATACTTTTCTTAATCAATCAATCCAATCAATCACTGGTATTTATTTCTCTAGGGACAACCCTTTACCAACTGACCCACCAGAGTCAACAGCGTCCCTACCAAATCCAGATTCATATATCAATAATGTTAGATCACATTCCCCAGTTTATCTTCTTCCATGTGAATTCAATACACTTTTTTATGGTATCACCAGTTTCTCAAAGTCAGGATGAAAAGCATGCAACTATTCTGAGAAGGAAAAAGCGTATTATGGAGAGATTTTTGCATTCCAGGATGACAGAATGTTATTCCCTGAGCAACTCAGCAACTCAGGAAAAAAAAAAAAAAAAAAAGGTGGAAACAAAAGCTGATATTTTAAATTACTTAAAAAAAAAAAGTTAAATGAGAGTAAGTGAAACCACAAGACATTAACAACCAATTCATTTACTTATCAAAAATCATTGAAAAGTAACATTTTTCATATCAATCTACTAATAGCTAAAAAAAATATAATCTTGTAACAGAAACAGTACCTTCAATCAACAGCTCTTGTCCATGACTGCCCAATAATGTTCGGGATAGAAAAGGGGCAAAATCAACAAAAATTTCTCGCAGGAGAGGGGCCACCTTTTCTAAGGCTCTCTCAAGCTTTGCCGTGATACTGTGGAAAAACAGAGACCATGATTTGAGGAAAGATTAAAAACTGGAATTTAAATGATGTCAAACCACACCTGTTTTTAAAAATTGCTCTTAGTTGCTTAGAGAAGAGGAAAACCATAATTTAACTAGATTTTATGGTGCTTAAATGGTTCAGTGTAAACAAAAAAGCCATTTCAGCCTCAAATCCTACAGCATTTACAGGATACTCCAAAACAAGAACAAATTTTATTCTCATTTTTAAACATTATTAGAAGAATCATTTATCATTTTATTGTGCCTCAATTAATGTTTAGCATTTAAGGTTGATCATTTAAACATGATAGGAATGTAAGATATTCAAGTATAACTACTGCATCTATCTCATCTTACTTTTTACATACATTTGAGAGCTTGAAAAATGTTTATTTGTGTAAAGCAATCGCAGATAGCTTGCTTTTTTCTTCAGGCTTTCACATAACAATATCTGGTATTTAAATTGTTGACCAGAAAATGCATGAGAAAGATCTAGCATAGGAGTCAAGGAAATCAACATTATTTTCTTCAACTTTGAGGCAATGTGATCAAAATTAAGCCAATTAGATTCCTTTTTTATGCCCTCTTCGCTTTAGAACCTTGACAAGGCATAACACTTGTGTCCTCTGAAACTGATGCCAAGATTAAAAACTTTCAGTGTTACTTCAGAGAAATAAATTATTACTCAAAAAACAAACAAGCAAACAAAAAATTACAGTACATATATATTCTGGTCTACCAATATATGAACGTATATATTTTTTTCAGACTGCTTGTGGCAGGGAGTATTTTCTTCACATTGGAATTACAATACTAAAATATTATTGGTGTTTAAAGGAACATTAATAGGAAGAAGTTGCATTTATTGATAGAAGATAAAAGAATGAACACTGACTTTTAAATTTTCAGTAGTATCTACCAGCTGTAAACAGTAAATAAATGTAGACCTTTTCATTTGGGTCATATAAAGATTCTTATATTTGAAAAAAAAGATGACATTATAAACATATTGGAAGATTTCCTTGAATAACTGAAAGTGATTGTATTCAGTTCCTATAGCTTATTTTCTTTCAACATGCTGCTTTCCCATTTCAAATTCAGATATTGATTTTCTAATATTCTAAAGGAGGTTTCCATATCACCAGTCTTTGTTTGATGATAGAGCTTCTCTTGACTACTTGAAAAACTGATGGATATCTTGGAGTTGTTCATTTGAAACATGAATCTATACTAAGATTTTGCTGCTAGAGATAAAACAACAGCAACAACAACAAAAACCTGCTAGATTAATCAAGACTTCCCTAAACAATAACTTTTCACTGTGAATTTACTTAACGGTTCTGGTTTTAGAGTTCGTTTAACTCTGACAACTTTATGTCCAATTGAAAAAACTTCCATTTAAGAATCCAGTGATGCAGAAGGTCTGGATGTCTTGTTAATCAGCACCCTGAATGATAATAAACACCTTGCTATTAAATGGATTGCTGATGGTTTTAGTATATTACGGATCTATTGGGATAGTATTCTGTGAAAGCGTGAGATCAAAGTTTAGCACTCTTCAAAAATACATATCAAATGTCAGAATTTAATATTTAAATGGATTTTTTAAAAAAAGAAAAAAGTCTTGTTTGCCTTGATATAAATCCCTGGTGCATTTACATGTTGAAAACTGACTGGAGTTCTGGTCCTCTGATTTCAAAAATAACAAAAAGAATTAAGAAAAAAACATAAAGAGAGACTCAAAAATGACTCAGGAAAGCAGGTGGCCCATCTACTGAATTTTTGGTTCACACACAGACACAAAGAGCAGCGAAAGAGGACAGACAGCCTGATCTGATACTACAGCTGCTTCTCATGTCTATTATACCTTATAATACACCCTGCAATCACTTGGAAATTCTCTTTGGGGATTTCATGACTGAATTAAGAGTTTTAAAGGATATTCTGTAAACAATTAACAAGCTTTTCTTCACTCCACTTGCAGATATTTTTAAATGCAAAGAAAATTTTAATACCTTCCAAATTCAAGATTCTTTATTTTGCAAGTTAAAGGCAACACATGTCAGAAAATAAATTATATATGACACCTATTTACACAAAAGTAATAAATTGGGACAGGGAAGACTGAAAGAGCACAGCAGTAGTATCAGATTAGAAGAAACACTTTTTAAACTTTGAGCAAAAAAAAACCCAAAAAACAAATAAAATTGTGAAGAGTTCTTATAGGCTAGTGCTGGAGTTATCACAAAAAAAGGAACAGAGGAGATTAACTTTTAGAGAGAGAATGCAATTTGTTTCGTACAGCCATGAAAACAGGTTTAAAAAAGCCTACCAAGAATACCAAGAACAATTTTTACTAAGCCTAACGTAATACACAGTACAAATTGCAGGGAACCCAAACAGCTCTTTCAAAATAGTTCTTTGTTAAATCTAAATAAAAATCTAGACTCCGAAGACCAGTGATTTATTTCAAGGGAAATGATAAAATTCCAACAAAAAACTTCACTTCATATACAAATTTCTTGAAATGCAAAGCGTATAACCCAATAGACAAGGAATTCTGGAAATTATTAAATTTGCTACTGTAAAAACTAACATTGCTATTTGAACTATTTAAATTGGTAGGATTTTACGCTCAACAGTACCATGCTATTAGATGTTATATAGGTTTACTTTCCTCTTCTAAATGTAGCAAGTTTATGAGTGGGAAATTACAGGAGAATCAATTTGCTCTTTGTCAACCAGCGCATCATTGACCTCTTTGGTTATTAAGCCTAACTTCTGTGTGCCTGTTTATGAATGTGCATAAGAAAGGAAGAAATCCAGGGAAGCACAAACTCTCACAGTTATCATCCGGACCTTGCAGTAAGCATGGATATGTTACTTTGTAATGGAAGAAGAAAACACTTCTTTCAGTTTTATGAACTTAAACTCAAATTGTTTTAAAATTGTATTGCAGAATAAGCTAGTATACAAAAACAAGCAATAGGAATTTTGGAGGGTAATTTTGAAGGAGTATTAGCTATTCCATGGCATGTGCTTCTTGCTATACCAACTCAGATCTAGCATGCCTTTTAGTTAGCTGCATGAATGCATGTCCGGTGTCACCCTCTCCAACCTAAATAGGGCTTTTGTTTGCTCAGAAGAGGTTTTTTCTCCACTTCCCAGTTCCCTATTGCCAAGCTGTGCTTGCATTCTGATTTTTGCTTTCACTGATAGCAAAGAGCTGGTCAACTAAAAAATAACTTTCAACAAAGTTTCAGTGTCTGGCATAGTTCAAAGAAGTTAGAATTTTCAATGAAGTATTATTATGGTGTTATTATAGTCTGTACATTCCTAGTATCACATAAGTTTGTAAATATACATTGAAGTATACAAATAACTACAGCAGGGCATACAAAAGAAGCTGAAATACATTTTTATGTATTTCTATTTTTTTTAAATACTGTTTCGTATGTATGAGGTTGTTGTAGGAGGAGAAATAGTAAAAGTTAGAGCTTGTGTACCTCATGTTTTCAGCTGAATCCTCTGGCATTGGAGCAACAGTTTGGACAGCTGGGAGATTTTTGCTGGTAGCACCATTCACAAAGCTGGATGACGAAGAGGAAGAAGAAGATCCTGAGTCTACTGCACCTGTCCCCCAAAAAATACAGGTCTTAATTCAGTCTGAAAAAATATAGCTTTTAGAAACTTTCAATATAGTTCTTATCTTATTAATCTACTTTTAATTAAGGAAATCACATTACTTACTCTAAAACAATTAAAAACATTCAATGTGAATATAATATAAATTAATACCTTATTTTGCTGATATAGTTATAATAAACTTAAATCACTACTGAAAGTCAGGCAAAATAAATCCTTACCTCATTTTCATTATTCCCAAATTATATTCCAAAGATGAAAATATTTTTACATCATCATGTAAAGCAAGATCTTTCTAAAATAGAGGCATATTTAAGATGAGCTTGAGTGGAGAATGGAAGCTTAACTATTATATTTTTTTCTATATATACATACTTCTTGGCTGCCCAGTTGCAACTATAGGCAGAAAATAAAATATAAATTTAAAAAAATAACAGAGAAAATAGAAAACACACATTCCTTCAGCAAGTAATGGTGGAAACCAGTGTTTAAAAGAATAATAATACTATAATAAGATTCTAATTTTTACTTTTTCAGTTTCTTTCCTCAAGTCAAGGAGAATTTTTAGACCTTAAAAGCAGGGAGGGCAGTGAGGGTATCATTTCAATGGGTTGTGAACAGCTGCCCAGAAAAAAATATGCAGACAGAGTGTACATTTATACTTTATGTGATCTGGGTCAGAGCTAAGGGCTAAACTTAGACTCTAAATGCCAATCTATCATGTTTGCTGAAACGGCACTGTGAGTTCAGACTCTCTGAAGCAAAACAGAAAAGGCATACAGTGGCCACGAGTGGTAGCAAGAGAATCCTGATACATGCTGTCAGTGTTCTGCTGCACAGTCGCCGTGTAATACATCATGGTAACATAGGTATCAACAACAGTGGTGTAGTTGGAGGGATGGCTGTGCTACCAGAGTTGAGGGTGACAAGCAATGAAGATTTAGCCAGGTTAGCAATGAGAGGTGGAAGAACCCAAAAACTGAAGTTTAGGGATAAACTGCATTGTTCCAACACTTTTTTTAATGATAACTGGTAACCCCTTGTTGCTAGTCAGTGTTAGTAATTGTCATACAGGCATAAATATCTGCATATACATATTTTGTTCAATTTCTTACAAATAACAAATAACGAAAGCCTTTACAGTTTCTTAACTACTTAAACAGCCATCTGACAATGAAGTCAAGGTCAAATGCTGGTAATGGTGAAAAATTTTCAGATAGGAGGGACAAATATACATATTTTTGCCTTTAAATATTTTTTGTCAAAAAAGAACTTGGATAAAGATTTGACCTTTGTCTGGCCAACTAAAACCAGTTACATTCGAAACAATATCAAAATGAACTAGGCTTTGTTATGCTGCTAAAGTAATGATAGGTTCTTCTCCTTCCTAAGTTTTCTTCAATATGACTTTTGTCTAAAAAGAGTAGTTGCTAAGTTTTAACCAGCGATGTCCCCAGCAGAGAAGGCCAAACAGACTAAGGAGTACATGTTTAACACAGAGTTGAAAATCAGGGCAGGAATTACAGATGTCAATTCTATAACAGCAGAAACAGATTCTTAAAGAAGTGAAGGAAGCAAATCTCTCAACAGAAACACTCAATGCATTGAAAGGGCATCAGTAACACGCATCTCATTTCATCATGACAGTGACATCGACTATGACAGTGATGACATATAGAACATAAACATGGATTCCAATCCAAGAATAACTTAAAACAAACAAACAAAGAAACAAAAACCCCACACCTTCTTCAGAAGTCCAGCAAAGAACAGATCTCAAATATAAAATTACATTGGCACGGTATCTGTGACATACTGTAAAATCAGCTGTAAATAGGTTTGGGGGGACACCTAGTGTTTCTAAAAAAATTGTATAACGTTTCTTTTTCATCATAGTAAAAATCTCTGATGTTTAATGAAATTCTCTTTACTACTCTAAAATCATTAATTATATAGATAATTTCTCAGAGTCTACATGTATATAAACCAGAAAACATCTGGATAATTGACATCTACATCTCAAAAACTGACATATAAGATAATTGTTTTAACTTAGTTAAAAATCGTGAAATGAGCATTTTAATTTAATACTTACACATTTTCTATGTTATGATAAGTTTTACTGCCATTAATGCATTTAGCATTTCTAAACTGTTGATAATAAATTCAAACCTTTAAATATATGTTTGAAAGGAAATACATTTAAAACTATTTCTTAAAAGAATTAATCAATGTTTCATTTGGGGGAATTCAGGCACAAAAGACTTTACCAAATAAGATCACAAGAAGTTCAACACGCATATAGTTCTGACTAATTAGATCTGATACTTGCTGGAGTCCCATCTAATCAATACTTTCCCATAAATCAAGCTAATCCACAGACTGGGAGACAAAAACAGTTGCACTAAAATAAAAGAAAACAAAAACCTACCAGGAAAAAAAAGTGATAAGATCTATTACAAATAATCAAAACAAAACAAGAAAAAAAAAAACCTTTCAACCACAGTGAACCATGGTATCTGCAAGACTGTCCTCTACTAGATGTGGAATCAGGGATGTGACTCATTTTTAAATGCTATTACTTACAAAGAAGAGCTACTACATTCCAGCCAAAACACTCCAGATCTTTAATCAGTGAGGAGACTGAAAAGCTCACACTACTCAATACAATTTGGAAAACAAGATTTTCATTGTAGAATTTTTTTTGCATGATACAAGAGGACCTAAAAGGAAATCCATTGAAGATTAACAGAAGTGGCTACACAAAATGAAAGCATTTATAGAAATGATAACAATATTCAGAGCCTCTATTACTCCCATCTGATTTAGGATTATTAGATTTTTAGATTTTTTTTTTTTTTTATCCTTAAAAAAATAGAAAGTTCTATTACCAGGTATTAAAGGTAATCTGCAAAAGGAAAGAAAAAAAATGAATGTCTTCATATTATTCCATGAAGTAGAAAGATGCCAAAAGCTTTTCCCTCATTTTCTGCAACCCCAGGGAGATTTTCATTTTCTCAACCTCTGACAGCAGTTGTGATATTCTTGAAGAGAGCTCTTCTCTCAAGTGCTTTTGCTTAGTTTAGAAAGAAAACATAGCAAAGCCAGACATTTCAAAGGAGTTTAAGTAAACATCAGTTGCTCTCACAGTAAGGACTCATTTACGATAGGAAATCACAGCCTCCATGGTCAACAGGCTCTTTCATGAAAGACAATTCTACTATTACTATTTTAAATAATTAAGCAGTTCTGTACTCCTGTGGATCACAATAAACTATTACCGAGAAAACACAGCTGGTAGGTTCTTACTGAAAAACCTTCCAAAAGCCATAGAATAATTTTTATTGACAAATAATTGGAAAAAAGAAGAAACAACAGCAACCACAACAACAACAACAATAACAAAAAAAAAAAACGGAGCTCTGCTATGTATGGTATATGCCTATCTAGGAGTCTCTAATTTCTTTGGTGCATTACAAGTTATTGGTATATATCATACAAACATCCTCTACTGCAGAGCACTGGAAAAGCTAAATTCACTTGAATTCTCAACTTATTCAAAGGCTGTGCAAGTCCAATGTGCGGTATCAAAGATAGTGAAAATAAACCAAGAGAAAACTCTGTAACTAAGAAAGGACAAGATCTAATCTTCCTTTTTTTTTTTTTTTTTCTTTTTCTTTTTAATTTTGTTTTTATTTGAAAAGTACAAAAACAGTAACAGAAAAGATGGCTGAAAAAAAAATCACTAAAAACAACAAAACCAAAGAACAGACAGGAAAAATGAGGGTCACAAAAATATTTAAGGACAATACCTGTTGTATTAATCATACTTTTTGGTGTAGCTCCTGTTGCAGCAAAGATATTAGGTGTACTACCCGGTGGCAGTCCGCTCCCCGCTGTGGCGGCTCCAACTGTGGTCACAGCCAGGCTGCCTGGTGGGGGCTTCTTCACTGGCACGACCACACTCCTGCAGGAACAGGAACAGCAGATTATGAAAACTCTACAGCAGAATTAGCAAGGACTTTTGTTTATTATGGGATTATACTCCGTTATAATGCTCTTGATAAGAACATCCAATAATGGCAATTTCCTTAATCTTTCTGGATAGATGAAGACTATGTTAACTGACTGTTGTCTGCAGTTTCAGGTGATGCTGAGAAACTCAATTTCTCTTTCAATGCCTCCAAAATGGAAACATCAACATTCACTGAAAAGCTATTGACAACACTATGAGCCCTGGCATTCTAGATTTGCAAAGATGTCAAAAAACTATGCCATTGTACTGCTAGAAAACATTTAATCTCAGAATATGGATATTATGCTCCTTTAAGAATAATATTTAAAAAGCAGCCTTGAGAATTTGTAAGCGTTTTAGAACAGGACATGCCTTCCACACAAAAAAGGAAGATATGTATCTTGTAATATACACGCACATATACAGATGACTTATTGCACTCAAACAAAAATATGTACATATGCTCATCTAATCTTAAAGCACTCTTTTCTTTCAAATCTCAAAACCAAAAGATTTGTTGCACACATTAAAAGGGAAGAAGGAGGAAAAGATTACAGGGACATTTACTTAATACTTTTTCAGCACAGGACTGCATAGTGCAGACAGGTACGTTTACATTTTTCCATTTAATACGTCAATGTCTTTACAGAAAGCACGTGCTCCAAAAAAAAGTATATTTCAGTAGAAAACATGAAAAAAAAAAATGATTTTTAGTCATCATACATATTTTGTATTTAAGCAGATACATTTTTCTTTAAAGATAAGAACAGTTATTGCAATCAAAGTAGGAAGAAAACACAACTATTTTAGGGTAATCAGGCCCAATTTTGCTGCAGAAGTTCCTTTGGTAGTTATTTTGGTACACTTTCACTTAAATATGATAGCACACAATTGATCAAAAGCTGCAGAACATACTTTCTTTTATTTATTTTTATTGTAATGTAGTTTGTTTATACACATCTCAAGCCTCGGTCTTGCTGGATTTTAATTTAAAGCCTAGTGATGCAAATTGTACTAGTGATGCCATTGAGAAAGTTGTGCAACTGTTATTTTTTTATGATCTTTTGATGACAGTGTACAAAGTGCTCATAAGCAATATTTTTTCTTTACTCTCTTCAGAGGGGATCACAGCACCAGCTAACATCTCTGTATTCTGCACAACAGTTTTAACACTACCCTGAAGCAAGTACTTCAGAAAGGTAATTCTAGGCATATGGATGGTTTTCTGTCTCCTTCCATCTGCATTAGGAGAAGATGAGTTTGCAGAATTCAATAGCTATTAAGATAAGTGATCCTAAAATAATTCCTTTCCGATGTTGTTAATGATCTCCTACAATCCTTGCTGATACAGTGTGTTTATAGCGCAGCTGCAGGTGCATAAAACTGAGCCTACAGTGGTAGACTAATCTGCTATGTAACAATATGAAATTTCCTAAGATTAGCTCCTGTCCATGCAAAAAGATCTCCAGTTCAATTAATACTTCAAACAAAGACTCAGTTTCTGGAATACTTGAATACTTGAGTTCAGGAATACCAAGTAGGTACTGACAAGAGCAGAGTCCCTGCAGCATCACAGAAACACAGAACATCTTGTGCATCAGAAGCAAGAGTATAATCTGATTGCACTAATCTCAAAAGGAAACTAAAACCATTCATTACCTACAGCATCCCTGTACAGAACTGCAATAAGGAATTTAAGAATAGTGCCAATGAAGTACAAATTTGAATATCCCACAGGTGATAGAGCATAGGCACAGGGTGTGGCATCTCATCCTTGGGGATCTTCCAGATCTGCCTGGACACGGTGCTGTGCACCCTGCTCTGGTTGTCCCTGCAGGAGCAAGGGATGGCCAAGGTTACCTCCAGCGGTGCCCTCTCACCTCAACCATTCTACTATATCTGGTGTTGAGGCACAAGAAGGAAACACACAGCAAACTCGGACTGGCCTATGTTAATGGTTCATACATTAAGCAGCCCAAGAACGTGTGTAGCAAAGTACACCCCATAGAGGTGGAAAAGAACAGAAATGCTGTTGACAGCTCCATAAGGATAAGAAAAAAAAAATCAAAAAAATTTCTAAGAAAATTAAATGTTTTTTTTTTAAAAAGAAACCAGGAGATGTGAGAAAGAAGCAGGTGTCCACATTATACGTGTCATTTCAGCAGATACTGGACCTACATGTGGATGCAAGCATGAGGTATTTGACTGCTTCACAGACTTCTTAGACACATGTGCACTCTAGTGCTTGCAAATGTGAGACAAGAGTGTGAGATCCTTTCCCTTTCCTTTCCTTTCCTTTCCTTTCCTTTCCTTTCCTTTCCTTTCCTTTCCTTTCCTTTCCTTTCCTTTCCTTTCCTTTCCTTTCCTTTCCTTTCCTTTCCTTTCCTTTCCTTTCCTTTCCTTTCCTTTCCTTTCCTTTCCTTTCCTTTCCTTTCCTTTCCTTTCCTTTCCTTTCCTTTCCTTTCCTTTCCTTTCCTTTCCTTTCCTTTCCTTTCCTTTCCTTTCCTTTCCTTTCCTTTCCTTTCCTTTCCTTTCCTTCTTCCTATTCTATTTATTTTAAGTAAAATATTTTTCTCATCCTATAAGGTCTCCTATTTGAATCCATTAAATTGCTGATACAGTGTTAAAGAACTATTTCCAATTTCTTTACTAACTTTCCAAAAAATATGAAGCCAAATTCAAAGTCTCTCTCCTTAGCTTCACAGAGTTCATTGGTCTTTCACAGCATCAAAGAGATCACCTACATTGCAAAGCAAGGACTGCGTATATCAACTTCAATCCTCAGACACAACAGACCAGCCTCCAGGTAAAGTTTAGGAGACTATTTTATTAAGAGTGTAAATTAAGACTGAAAATCAGCTCCCTTTGCAAAAAAGGGAGCGTCCTCCCCATGTTCCACAAGTATTGATGTTCTACATGTGGTTTATGTTCTTTTATGGTATGAATCAGGACATGAAGACAGGTCAGGTGTTATTAAATTTAAAATTATGAAGAAACATTGAGAGAAACATCTCTGCCATAAGAGTATGTAATATCAGTGAGACACGATCAACCTAGCTGAAAGAAAATGCATTTTTCTGACATGTCATACATGGTAATCTTGTCAAAATGTCTCATTCCTACTAATAAAACAAGACAAAGCAAGTGAATATACAGAATGACATGCAGATGAAGGAGACTAAGTAGACATATGAACAACACAGTAGAATGAACACACACAAAAAAAAAAGTGCAAAACAAGCTAAGTAGCAACAGAGCAAGAAAAGTGAAATAGAACGACTGACTGCTTTCAAGTTCAAAACAAAACAACATTCTTTTAGCCAATCAAACCACTCCAATAGGCTATAGGGTGAAAGCAGAAGGCAAATCAAACCAAAGCAACTTCATGAAAGATGCATAGTTATTTACCTGAAGATAATATGAATGGAAGAAAGAAATTTATGTGATAGATGCCTTATATGCAACTCTGACATTCAGATATTTCTCTCATGAAGAAACAGAAATCTACAGACTAGAAGAAAATATCATATGTAATTCTGACATTTCTTTTTAGACTATGTTTTACACAGTGTATTTCAGACTTCATTCTAAAATTGTTCATTTTCTGCAGCACGTAATTCCAGTCCCAAATGTTCATCAATGAATTAGTCAGCAAAGGCTTAGTAGCAATTGACTGCAGCAACTAATTTTCTTTCTCAGTTCATCAGGTAGTTTGCAATTCTAAAAAGAAATGTGCCTACTAATGAATATTCTGTTGCTCTGAGTGTCTTTTTCAAATTCTAAATCTAGGTCTGAAGTAATCGTAATTCACATCATGTTTAACATGAGTGCTGGTTCAACCTTCACATCACTCTAGCAGTGCATTAAACAACCCCAGCAAATGGGTATAGGATTTGTCTGCGGTTTACAAATTTACATGAAATGTTTGGATAGAAAATTACACCATTAATGTGTTGAACTGAAAAAAAAAAAAAAGAGAGAAAAAATAAAAGAAAGAAAAAAAGAAAGAAAAAAGGAAATTGAAATAAAATGTTCTCAAGTAACTTTTCCTTAAAATTTTAGCTACTCAGTGCTGGTGACAGACAAATCTGTTTGTACAGCAGTATATTTTCTCTCTCTCATTCTGATCCACATTTTGAATCTCTTCTCCATTTTAAAATCCAAAGGCCCTCCATCTTAATCACTGGTCAATCTACAGGTCAGAAGTAAGCCTCCAGTACTGGATGTCTTGTACTATCTAGCTGAGCAGCAGCAACTAAACTAGAATTGCTGTACACTCTTCTGGGATACATGAAACCTCTTAAGGCTGAATTAATATTCTTGCCCCTACTCTCCTTCCCCCACAGCAGAAAGCAGGAAGATTTCTCTCAAGCTAAGAGAGTTTGGGTTTTTCAGATTGGAGAACAGAAGATTCCAGGGAGACCTTATTGTGGCCTTTCAGTAGCTACAGGGGTCCTACAAGAACGACGGGGAAAGATTCTTTGTCAGGGAGGGTAGTGACTGGACAAGGGATAACGTTTTTAAACAGAAAGAAGGTAGATTTAGATTAGACGTTAAGAAGATTCTTTACTCAGAGGCTGGTGAGGCACCAGCACAGCTGCCCAGAGAGGCTGTGGGTGCCCCATCCCTAGAGGTGTTCAAGGCCAGGTTGGATGGGGCCCTGGGCAGCCTGAGCTGCATTCGCCATGCCTGTTTTCAGCGTCAGACTGTGGTTCGGATCTGTAATGTTTGCTGGCATGTATTAATACCATTTTGAATCCTGCTTTAGACAACCTTCTATTAGGCTGATTGCATTAAGATAGATTATTCTGAAATTGAGAAGGAAAGATGTAACTCAGAGTCAGCAGTCATGGAGAAGTAAAACCGGACAAGGAAATGTGAGGTATACTGAAGATATGCAAGAATCACAGAACTGTATAATCTTCGAGGCTTGTGCAAATGAAGTCTTAGTGCTGAATGTCCAGTTAATTCCTAAATAAAGGAAGGGAATCATCCCAGGATTGGTTTGGAACAAGGAAATGAAGGCCTATGATTTTTTATTCTAAGATCAAGCAGGAGTTTCAGTGTTCACCTCCAGTGAGATTCACAGTCCCTTGTACCTCCCTTGCATTTAGGATAAATTAACTGAAGCATCTAAAATAAGATAAAATGTCGACAAGAAACAAGAAAAAATTGTAAGAGATAAAAAGCTATCAAGAAAGATGAGCGGTCATGGCTGAACAGATAAACTGGAAATACTGCTAATGTAATAAAATTGAAGAACCTGTCTAGAGTGTAAAGTAAAATGTCATATATTAAATGCCAGGAAAATCACTGAATAAAGGAAAAACTGATAGCAAACATTATGAGATGTCCGGGACTAAGGAAAGTACCTATTCATGTATTCATGATGTAAAAAAAATTCAAAAAATCAAGCACTAAAAAGCATCATTCTCTAACAGTCAATACAAATTTAACATCAATTTTATGCAAGCCTATGCAGGTAAAAAAACCATACAGAAATCCAGTATAATTTTCAGCTGCATATCTACTGAATCCTATGATAGAGTAAAAAAATGCTAGCTTCTCCAGATAAAGCATATATAAATTTCAGATAAGTTATAGCTACAGATTCATGTACTGAATATGAAAAGATGCACATCACACAGGTTATAAGATGGATTTTTAAAGAGCTACTTGTGCACAGATTTCTAAATGACAACAAAAGGAACATGGTAACAGCTTGATGAAAAACAATCAAGGATTAATATACCAAATTTTGGTTAACTAATAAGTACAGGATGAAGTTGTTCTAAATGAATAGCTGGGATGGAGTAGCCCTCCCACATTTCCTCCATTTTATTTAGAAAATCAGAGGCTAGGACACTGTCCAGGAATACAGACGATGCAACTTCAGCTCCCTTCTCTGTCTAACAGGATCTGAAACCATAATTCCCATTCTTTTGAATGTATTTTAACTGTTACTTTAGGAAACATACAGTAAAGAGCTCTCAAGTCTTTACTATAAAAAGTAATCTTTTCTCCTCCTTCTCCTACTTTTCTCACAGTAGTTGTCTTTTTCCAATTCTGTTGATCAGTAAAATTTATATATATGCATATATTCTACCAAAACACAGAGACTCTGAGTAATACTTCCAAATATAGTCTAAATATAATAAACATAGTTATCAATTTAAGTATAATTTTAGAATACCTTCTTTCTTCATGCTATCTGACAGAACATGTATTCTCACTGAGTATCACAAAATGTCCACCTTCTCTATCATATAAATACCTTTAAGCCCAGGGACTTTCTATGGAAAACCAAAAACCAACTATAAGCAAAAAACAAGTTTAAAATACTTCAAAAGCGGATCCTTCAAAATATTTCAAGATGTGCTTTTAAAGAATTTACTGAGCATCTAAACTGTAAAACTCCATAATATTCCAATTTAAAAAGTGATGATGTTGTGGTTAAAAGTGAACAAGGTATTTAATAGGTAGAAAAATAACTGTTCTCACTTCCAGGAACTCAATGTTTTCAGCTTATACAAGAATGCTTCCTATTGGAATAATTCTGCTAACACTGAAAATATATATAAATATCAGTTTGAAAGAATAATAAACAATAGGTACAACCAAGGGCATTCTTATTTTCAAAAACAGCTTTGTTCTAACAGCTCTCTACTAGAAAAAAGTAGAATGGAAAAAAAAATGTAAACTTTAGAATGCAGTCCTGGGTAGAATTAGAAATAAATTCACAAATGTTTGAATTTTCCATTCAAATTAACTAAAACCCAAGAAAATCCCCAAACCCTAAAATCAACAACAGATACTGATTTTTGTCAAATGGAAGATGAGAATGCACAAAGGAATTACTGGTGAGTTATGCCCCATTAGTTGCAAATCTAGGTGAAATAACTCTTTTGTGTTTGCTTCTGAAAATGTCATCCTGGATGCCGTTTTCAAGGAATTCAGTTTGACGTTAAAAGACATGTCATAACTTTGAGAATCCGGGCTCACATGCCCCAGAAATCTGTTTATATAGCTCATAATGTAATTACAGCTACCTTAAGACAGATGAGGCAGAAGGCAGCAATATATTGAAAACTAATTGAAAAATGCAGTTGTCCAGAAGCACTTGTGGGGAAGAGGTCTCTGAAAAGCTGCTCAGAGCTCCAGAGTTTGAAGTGAAATTTTTGATGTTGTCACTCTCAATCTATTGAATCACTGACAGACAATCAAACCCGTCTGGCTGGCTGGCAGCTCATTTTGCTGGCAGGTGGCAAACAATTAGACACACCAATTTGTGCCTCCTGATGACATTAAAGCATGAAACTAAGTTGTATGCAAGGCCTAGTGATTTGTGTGAAAGCATTTCAAAAATAATACTCTTTGCCGTGGCAACTCATTTCAGACTGCCACCTCCCATTATGGCTTTGAGCAGTGAAGACGACAGACTTGAGTTACGTTCGGGGCAAGGCCGCTTCTGTTCAATCCGTCATCAGCGCCCCCTGAGACCTCAATCCCCTCCTTTCATCAATATCACCTCATCATTTACATTCGATAGTGCTTGAACGGCTGCATATATTAACTGCACAGAAGTCCTGCTCGATAAAACATGTTGGACACATTTTCGGCTTTTATATTTCATTTATAACTGCTCAAATTCTAAGAATGCACTGCAGCGTGTTAGACAATGACTTCTGTAAACATACTAGCAGAGTGCAACTGCAAGAACGTGCAGACCAAAATGCATCATATTAAATGATAAAATAGAATTCTTAACTTGAATGCTATTTATTGGAGTTCGCTTAATGTGTTATTTACCTACATATAAAATGAGCAATTATAGCTAAAGAAAGCCTTTAAAAGAACAAAGATGTTCTTCATTTTCTAGTAATTATTTATTACTGCAACTCTCTTTTAAGACACGTAGCCATCCAAATGCAAACATAAAATGAATAATAATAATAAATATCACTAGGAATATCTTTTGATTAAAGTGAAAAATACATTCTGCCATCTTGATTTGCTGATAAATACAGAATGACCGCATGTACTTTATAAAAGCCAACAAAAAAGCTGAACTGAAACAAATAAATATACAAACAAACAAAAAAAAATAAACAAAACAATATACTCTATTGCTCACGATTCTCCCCAGAGAGGATAAACATGACCAGTGGCCACAAGGTTCAGTGAAGTACCAAAAGCTGCATAAACTACTGCAACAGAACCTACAAAAGCATGGTCCAAAGGCATAGCGTTAGCTTCTAAAAAATATGCAGTGTGTATTATTTTGATTACTAGTTTATACCGGTAAACACAAGTCTATTTACATGAAAATGCACTGACAAGCAACTAACTTGTAACTTTTTTCATTTTTTTTTTCAGTGCTGATTAGAATAGTAGAGGCCACAGAAAATATTCATGAATCGTCACAAGCTAAAAGTCGTAACGGTTTCTCAGGTCATATTTTAATTAAATCTAAGCAATATCATTAAATACATTACTATTGAACAACCTTTGTTTCATGCTCCCACTTGAAAATTTCAGGGTTGGGATCTCAATCTGCTTCTCCTTTGCCACTTTATAAAGAAAAGCAAAAAAAATCACCTATCATTTACCTCTAGAGATTACCACAAAATTCATGTATTTACTTTGAAACCATGAGCAAAGCAGAGAGATAACAATGCACAAACTATGGTCAGCATTCAGGGATATAGCCATGAGGTGCAAACAGCAAGTTAATATCTTGTAGGCTAAGAACACTAGTGTTTTTATGAAGATGCCAGCAGTTCAGTAATATCCCTTTAATTGTGAAGGTAAGAATATAAGTCTTCTTGAGCCTGTGGGACTTTCCCTAACCCACCACTGTTTCCTTCACAGTTGTGGGTTATAATAAAATGTATGCTCTACCTCACTCAACAAAATCAGATAGCAACGTGTTCTATTAAAGAGAAAAAAAAATGTCCTAACAAAGTCAATACAACGGATCTTCTTTTTTTCTCAGCTTTAACTTTTTCTTCTTCTTCTTCTTTTTTTTTTTTTTTTCTGAAGAAATAAATAGTACCAAAGGCTGATGTGGCACAACATACACTACTACCAAGACACAAATAAAGCTGTATGCCTTGTACAGGCAACAACGGAATCACAACTTGGTCAGCAGGGTAAGAGGACAGATAAGAACAATCAAACAAAGCAAGCAGCGAAACAAACCCCAAAGCTTCTAAGTCCCAAGTGAAGCTATTAAGTATGAAATGTCTGTCAAAATGTGTAAACTCTAGACATACAGCATGTCTCAAACAATTCCATAATTCTACGGAACTATTTTTGAACATCTGTAATGATGCTCACAATATGTAAGCAGCCACCTTGTTTCAAGAAGAATCTAATTTCTATTTGTGCTCACACAAAAAAGAGGTTATAGCCAACCTACTGCAATCCTCTCTATGAGTATTTAATGCTTTTTAATAAAGCTGTACTTCAGGAATTTAAACTCATCACTCCCATCATTTCGATGTTAAGTTCCCTCTAAAGGTTATAAAGACATTTGATGAGGTAATATGCCACCATGTTAACTTAGGTTTCTAGCATCTTGTGTATTAATAATAAACATCTGAATGGATTTTTTTTTAAATAACCAAGATAGAAGCTTAACTGAATAGGTTCCAGTAAATAATCTTTTTTGTGCTTACAGTTAGCTGCTATTAATCTTGCATTCAGCATAAATTTCTTCACTCCTTGATGTACAGAAAGATATTTCTAAAATTTTGGAATATGATGGCTCCTCATAAAGGATGAAAGAAAAATTCCTGACCAGGGAGGAAAAAATATTTTTCACTTCACACTGAAGTCAGTGTAAAATTAACACATGCAGACTGATGAACAAGAAATATCCTCTTAATGAAGCATTTGCTAAGTAAGCTTCCTCTGAAATGGCTATAAGAGCTAAAATAACATTAGAAAGGGTGAAATTCATTGCAAGTAGGGCATATTCCACTGTTCCCATCTCAATCCAATCTTCTTTGAGACATCAGATGTTGATTGTTTATTGAATTATTTCGGAAAAGCAGCCTCTGTACTAATCTATACATACAGACAAAAGCCATCAGCTTTTCTATGCCATTCATGATGAAAAAGTGCTTCACTTTTGTTCAAAAATTCTCATGCATCTTCTTGTACTTTATTGTTTACTTTATGCTAGAAACATGGATTGCATATTGTTATTTCTTAAGACTTTAATGGAGACAATTCTGACATTTTTGTAGGTATTCTGTAAATGCAGATGGATTTTTTTTCTTATAAATCATAACAAAGCTGTTCAATTGTTTCAGTTTCCCTTTCCCTTAGAATTTTATTTCTTGTCACTACAGGAGGAACTGATTTTTAACAACTGTCCTGTAAGTTTTGAGACATATTTTATATCTTTAAGCTTTTATTCCTCCTATTTTCTGTTTAGATTAAAAAAAAAAAAGTTTTACAAAGAAACTGCAGGTATTTTGTTCTATCAGAACATTTAATAACATCAGCACATGAGTTAAATCGTTAAATCTTTGTGCAGCTTAAGGTTGAGCCCACAGTAAAAGAGGTTACACTTCTCCTAGGAGATTGTTATCAGTTGCACATCTTACCCTGAAGTGAAACTGTGATAACTGAGATGGGCTGGATATTTAATGTAAATTTTTCCCATTAGAAGTTTGGAATCTACAGCCCAGAAAACAAGAAGAATTCTTCGTGTAAATGTTCAACAATTCATTTTTCAACTCTTACATTTCAGCATATTTCCTTTTTAAAGACTTAGGTCTGGTTTCCACTATGACTATACAAATCACTTGCCATGGTTGAAGTATCTCAGTACTAGGAAAGAAGTACAGTGATGGACCCAAGATTTAAGCCTTTTAAAGAATATTCAACGAATTTGTTCTGTATCAGCAGATACTGCTCTCCACCTTCACTAAAATGTTGTTTTAAAAGAAAAAAGATTTTACTGCAATAATATTTCTATGAAACAGGCTTGTTTTATAATTAGTTTGGAGTTCTATTCACTGCTGACAGAGAAAACCAAGGTGAATCACTTTTGTCTATTCCAGGCAGTCTGATTTGCTAAAAAACAAAAGGTGAAGTAATACAGCAATTTTGTAACAGTCGAATATAAAACAATAGCAGAATAACGTTTGAAAAATCCTTCAAATTTCTGAATTTAATCAATATAAGGTAATGAATCCAGCCATATACCTGTCAAATGAATGAAACTGCATGGGAAGAATAGCCTGAGCTTCTCTCTTCAGAGCAGGATCAGGGTAAGGGATTGGATCTGGACCACATTCTGCAATTTCAACTGGGGCTGCCACAAGACTTTTCAGTATTTCCTTGACATTGATGCCTTTGCTTTGGCTGATACTGGATATTGATGATGAGGGTTTCAAGATTTCACTGGGGCTTTCAGTTAAGCTCTCCTGAGATTTCTTCACTTCTGAAGACAGAGTAGATAACAGTTCACTCATAGCATCAGGGCCTGTGCTGGTCTCCAAGTCTGTCCCATTCAAAATATTAGGCATCTGTTCTTCGCCAATTCCTGAATCTGTATGAGGAATAGAGCTTTCCAGCTGAATATCTTCAACTGGTGTTGGTGTTTCTTTATCTTTGATATTTTCTGGAAACACAGTTGGTGTCTCTGCAGTGAAATAGAGATTTTGAACAATACTTAGTTAGTTAGATTTTTTTTTCCTACAAATATAATTAGGAAGTTTGTAATACAGAAATTTGTGTTAGAAAGCCCACAGATCTTAGTAGTTTACACCTGAAAACTCATTCTGCATACAAAACATTTTGGTTTCAACACCTCTTTGGCATACATAAAGACTTGTGAGGGGGAGCCCAAAGTGCAAGCTCAGAGACATTTTGATATTACAACCCACAGCTCATATAGTAATCAAATACCAGAATACTGTCAGGAACAACAACATTAAAAATCATGACTGATAGAAACTGCATACAGGTATCACTTGTGAGACTACTGTAAAAGAAAAAATGCAACCACTAATGCATTAGGATTACAAGAAAAAAATAGGATATTTATTTCTGTCAGCAAATCTTAAGCTTGCATTCAAAAGAAAACTGCTAGACAATTAGTTTGCTTTGTCCTTTTGCTTAAAATGCACACTTTTCACATTTTACACACATATATACGCATTAAATTCATTATATTTATTTGTACATGAATAAAAAAGATTATATTATTCATTCCTTAAATAACTCCCTTCAATACAAAAGGCAAAAATTCTGGCAAATGTTAAGAATAAAATAAGCTCAGCTTAGAAGAGATGGGAAGACGGGAAAGTGAAATCTGTTGAGTTTGGAACATTTCCAGATTGAAATGGACTTTACAACATCTTGTAACCGAGAAGGCATACCTCTATTCGTTATTGAAGCGAAACAGGCAACAACTTCATTAGATAAGAATAATTTTATATGATCAGAGGAAGGTTAACAAAGGTGATTAAACTGCATATTCATCTTTTTTTTTTTTTAAATAAGTTAGCATTCAAAATTATTTTTTTTAAATTTCTTTTCAAACAATGTTATTTTCATTGAGTCAGTTGCACTGATAAGAAAATGTTGCTCACTGATGCATGAAGGAGATATACTTTTTCAGGGGATGGTTCGGAGATAATAAGTTTAGCTATTTTGGAAAATATTTTAGAAACATACTGAGACTAAACATTACCTATCTAATTGTTTCAAACAAATTATCCATCAACAATATAACTTTAATAACAAGCACATAGCTAATTGCTAACCGTGTAATACAATCAGGTATAAAGTATTTACCACTGGGACATACGTGTCTGTGTGTGTACATACCCAGAAAAAAAATTCCATTTAAGATTATGTATGCGTTTGAACAAATTCTACTGTAAAATGAATCATATTTACAAGTGATGAAAAATAGATATAGATAGAAAAGAATAGCTTTTAAAAATACAAAGCATAATGGCCCATTATATGGTATATGGTTTTCTTTTAACAGCCATAAAGGTTGAAGCCACTTCCTCCTTCTCTTGCTCCTAATTGCCTCAAACACTTCTTACCAAATGGATATGTGCCTTGTTTTCTGAAGAAGGAAGTAGAAACAGGATTTATGAGCTGCATTTGATGCACTTAGCATCTGCCAGTCAGGAAGTAAAAAAATCCATAACTACTTAGTACTGCCCATATTTGGCACAGAGGGACATCTGATCCACAGCATGAGCCTAATGAATTTTCTACTTGTTTGTCTCTTTAAACTTCATCCCTCTAAAGACAACACTTCTGAACCAATGGGAAGAGTAAGACTGATGGTAGCAGATGACTACTGCCCTATTTAAGCAGGAATCGCATCTCTGCTGAATATTCTACTTGCCTGGGGAGACGGCTATGTAAAATGCCAAAACGCCAGGACAGGATCCACAGCTTACAAAAGTTTGGTTACAGTTACAGGAATTACGGCATTGTATACAAAGTTGTGACTACTTTGTGATAATTCAGACTCTGACTTGAACAGCTTGAAGAGCTGAGTGGCAATTTATTACTGCTAATAAAGAATGTAAAAAATTGTGTCCGTAGCTTCAGGGAGCTAAATGTTTTGACTCATGCTCCTTGAGGAAAAGATTCAATTTATAAAATCTCCTAAGAAAATATTCTTTCAGTGATCACTATTACAACTGTTTGAAGCACAGCTGAAAAACCGAACGCACAATTTGGGCCTAAAAGATAAATTATAAGGAAATGCTGATTATTCAAGTCCAATAGTAAACAGCAAGAAAAAAACTGCTGAAAGTGAAACAAAGGTATATTGTTATCTATACTAAATAAAATAAGGTTCCATTGTTACATAAATGAAGAAGACTATACATAAATGAAGGGAGATTATAAGGCAGAGTTAGGGTACATATAACCTCAATTTTCATTAAGGTCAGTGATGTCCAACACAAAACTAAAGGCAATAAAGCTTGTGGAAATGTTGTTCTGGAAATTCAAATGCCCCAACAAAACCAGAAGTAAAATTTAAATGTATCAAAACTGTGGGAATTAAGTGACTCTAAACCAATTTTGAAAAAAGCAGTTTATGAAATTAGTGGCGTAATTGCAAGTACTTTTTGCCAGACATGTAAGTAGAGACAGCAATACATGACTGGAGAATACCAAACGTTTTTTACCTGTTATGAAATGGGGGAGAAAAAAAGATTTGGGTAACTACAAAAGTTCAACAGTAAGCAAGATTTCAGGATTTATTTTGGAGTAAAAAGTAGGAATGGAGTAGAATGCCAGAAAGCTAAACTAAGAGCTTTCTTAGTATTAATTGGTCAAAGAAAATACAGCCAAAGAAGTAAATTTCAGCAAAGCTAGAGTGTTACAAAATATGACTGATAAGAAGGGCCCCTGGACACATCAATCACTGAGTAATTATTCAGTTACCAATACCACACTGTCAAGGAAAAGGCAAACATGATTCCAAACTTTCCAGAAAAAAGTTATTCCTAAAACAGCTCACTATTAATGGCATTAGAGAAGACTTTGGTAGTTTCATGATGGAATACTGTATGCATTGCCATATTTGAGAAAGATGACCATACAGATGCATTCTTGGACAAAAGAAAGCAAGCGATTATTGCAGTATAAACATAAAAAAGGGCTCAGCTGATACAGTCTGGCCAGATTAATGCTGGAAGTGTATAGAGCAGCAGTTATTCAGATACTTCTTTGGATGCAAATCCCAGAAAAATAATTTAAGTTAGATGGAGTGCAAACCCACTACGAACAGCAATCCGTGAAAACTACATGAACACAATGCATTAACTCAATTTTCAAAACATCAGCAAGCCAAATTCATAAGGGTTTAAAATGTCAAATTTACTTTTTGTAAATCAAAATAAAATTCAGAACGGATAGAACTGATTAATAATTTTTCTCAAATAAGTATAGTTGCAAAGTAGTTTTTGTGAAATTCAAAAAAATATGTCTAAAAATACATATCATACTAACCATCTGCATTATTACCAGTACTATTGTAGGTAAATTGTGAGCTCTTGAGAATGGGTCACAGAAAACAACAAATGTAAGTTGCAGCACTACAGATACATAAGTTTTATTCTTCATTTATAATTTGGAATATGACTTCTGTAACTTTCAGAATTCAGGACTAAGGAATCAATACTTGATGTTGTTATGCATTAAAAATCTTAAACCTGAATTGCTTATGCTTTCATAAAAAATCCAAAATACTCAAAGCAACTTAGCAAACTGATAATTTTAAATACAAACAGGAGCAAAAAAGTAACTGATTACATCTGTCGATGTTAGCGCATTCTGACAGCAAGCTTGTAAATTTTCAACAAACCTCATCAGTTTTGTGCAGCACTAGGCCATGTCAGTAGACAAAGCAGAAACATTGCTAGATCTAGTGATCTTAACCCTGTCAGAAACACGCAGTTGGAAGCCAGATGCCTTCCCCTTACTGTTTCTCATTGTAACTAATGAGTTCATCTACTACATTATGGGAAAAATATGAGCTTAAGGTAACTAAATGACAGATTGTATATCTGGTAGTCTCATCCGTCACACTCCTTCCCTACAGTATCTTGTTTGCTGGTGATTTATGAAGTGTAGTGTATTCATTTTAACTATCTGAGATACCTAAATAGTTACTTCACTGCCTCTAAATGCCTGAACAATGCAAAAAAAATTTAAAAAACCCATCCTACACAAAAATAAGATGAAAAAAAAGAAAACAACTGAAAATCTTTAACTGCTTGCACTATGGCTGAATACATTACTTTCCAACTCAAGAAGTAATTTATATGAAAGCTGCACTATTCCTGTCGTTGTCAAATGTCTGATGCAAGCAATGTAGCAACATTTGCTAGCGGATGCTCTGGAGGCAGTTCAGGTATAAGAGTTGTTACCGCCTTCCAGTCTGCAAACGCACTGGAAAATGTATGCAGTGTTCTCTGTACAGCTTTCATGGCACTGATAATTACCTTATTAGGTGCATTTCAAATACTCCTCCTCAGTATTCTACAAATTTTCAGGGGGCATACAATGCAGGCTGAAGAAGCTTTCAGGCCATCAAGGACATGATATTACAGCTTCCTTCAGATGTGGCAGTCAGTTAATCAATGGCCAAGCTCTAGGCTATAAAGTGATAGTGAAAATATTCTTCCTAGCAACACTGATCTACTAGTTTTTGCAAAGGAAAAGCGGCACAATTATACAGAAATGAAGAACTAAATATGAAGACAGAATCAAAGAGTAGTAAGGATTTGATTTAAAACTATGTTGAAAGAAGTAATACAAAAGGGAGTTGCAATGGAAATATTGTCAGTCAGAAGCTGAGGCACAACAGTGAGAAGAAGAATCACACGAGAAGAAACATTAGCATTCCAAGCTGCTCTGTATTTGCTCAGTAACTTTGGTCCTACTGGCATTTCTATTTCTATGTGGAAGTTACAATAGGCCATAGTAAAAAAATCCCTATATAGTCATGTTGGTTCTTGCCCGACCACACAATGTATATTCACTTCAGCAGCCTAGAGAGTATTATTACTCCTCATTCAATAACCATTAACAAAATTGGCCACATCTCAGTAATGGAATTAATGGGATTCTGTTATTTCTGAGGCAAGGTTATCTGAGAATCAGTGAATTTTATTTTGCAGAACATATCTGCAGAAAATAAAGGCTCTAAAATGGGAGCAAAACGGAGCAGGAGAGACAGGATGAGGAAATCAAGGTTAGGAAGTCAGTCAGAAAGACCTTGCATGGCAGAGGACAGAGCTGTTAACAGACTGTTTCTCCGCCGGACACTTGCAAGTGCATGTCTTCTCTTTTTGCTTACTGGAAATTACTCCTATTTGCTCAAATTCCTTATAAGTCTTAAAATATTGTTTTTCCCCCACAATCAATCCTAGATTCAGGCAGGGAGATAAGTCTGCTCCTTCTATCTTCTTCAAAGAAGGAGTATTAAAAAGAACACTTAAAACACCTAACTCTTGACCTGTTTAGGCAGTGCTTTTAATTAAAGTGTTGATTCTGCCTTGATATCATTTTCCTTACTCATCAGACATCACTCACTTCTGTATTTGAAAGAAAAAAAACAACAAACAAATAAAAATTAGGAACAATATGATAGTGTGTTTTCATTTTTCTAGGTCAATTTCCCTAGTTTTTATCAGACTCTATATTGTTATTTTTATTTTTTGTCTTCTCTAAACTCAAAACCCACATAAATAATGAGACTCTTTTCAGTGCAATGGAGGAAACAAAATTATCGCAGGAACAGATACTAAGTCAAAAAGACAAAACGGTGGAGAGAAAGAAGAAAGGTGTGCTTCTCAGTGTGTTGGATATCACAGGCTTCTACCTCCTGCCCACACTTGCTTTTTCTTCTTTCTTAACAATTTTTTCAATAAAAATAGATGAGTTTGTAGTTACCTGTATTTCTAATCCACTACAAGAAAAATGTTTTTGTTTAGACATCCCTTGCAAAACTACTAATAAAAAAAAAATTGTCACAAAGTTCACATTACCTAGCCAGAAAAATTAAACAGTCAAGCACAAAATATTTTCCAAATATGAACATATGGTGCAACTTATACTAAAATCATTATATTAAGAACTGCTTTGAAAAAAATGAAAGAACTTTTAAAACATCTGCACTCTGTACATACAAATCAAAATATTACCATTAATTGACCAAAAATTTTAAAAAAATTACAACTGCTTCATGTGATCAATCAATTGATAATGAAATATAAGTGCAACTCTATATTCTGATGCCATAAGTTGTTCATGATATAGTAATAAATAAGTAGGTGGGATATATTTTTTATAATCAGGCAAGCAGTAAATAATCTTGAATTGGATGCAGAAACTCAATACAATTCAGCTTTACCATTCACACGATTATCATCCATGTCCCATATGTACATGCATATGTACAACTAGATTTTCTATCTATTCTATCTATCTATAGAATCTATGATTCTATGATTTTTGGAAGCTTGAGCTACAAATTTTATCAGGACGCTGTGGAGGCAAACGGTGTTTTGAGAAGCAGGGTAAAGTAGTCCAGTACTATACTGTGAATTAGACTGCTATCCTTCTGCAAAACAATTAGTTTAAAAATAGGCTGGAAATCTACATGCCACAACACTAGGAATATGAATCACGGTGTAGCAAAGGACAGAACTCTGGGTTTTGTACACCAAAAAGATCAGGAAAACTTGATGCTTTACTTTCCTCAGATGAAAAAGCAATTTCTGCTTCTATCAAGAATAATAAAAAAAAAATCAATAGCTTTCAGTCCACCCACAGCACACACCTTTAAAAACCTGCTCATTTACAGTGCTTTGGGAAAAAATACAGACAGTGGTATCAAGGGGGATGAAAAGCCAATCCATTCTTGATAAAGTATTGTGATAAGCCACATACTGTTTTTCTCTGCACAATGTGATACAAGGTGAATTGAACTGTTACAGTGTTTTTATTTCCAAAACAGTCCTGAATATAAGTGATAACATCAAATTTTTACAATGATTTTTTTTTTCCTTTTATTTGCTTAGTATTAACTGTGTTCTCAGGAATTTACAGTCTGCCATCTGATGTGCAAAAAAAGATTATTCACACATTTTCACTGCTGGGGACATGGAAGTACTGTTGAAACAATAGTTGAATAGACCTTCAGTGTAAGTGAGGACAGCTTTGACAATGATCAGAATTGAGAAAACTCATCTTAGTGATCCTGACCACCATAACCAAAACTCCTTTAAATTCATAGCTGTAGCTTGAAGAGGTTAATTTATTTTATATAATAAGGCTGATTAGCTTCTCTAAACAAAAACACAATGCTCATCTATTTTTTCAAGTCTTATTCCACTGATAAGATATTTCTGCTCTAAAAATATGCTTTGATTACCCTCTGTCTGGTAAGAGGAAGGGCTACTCTCAGTTTTCCAGTCTTGACTTCCACACTTGCCAGACATATGAGATTTTCATACCAATTTTGGGAAAACATCCCAATCTTATCACAGAAACTGAGAGGAAAAAAAAAAAAAAGAAAAAAAAAAAAAGAGTATTTTCTAAGCTATTTAAGGCGTTGCCATTCTGGAAATAAAAATTTTATCATTTTACACTAAATCTACTTCAGTCACAAGGAAGCTGACCAAAGGGACAAAGACTGGTAAGGATGTCTTGATGACTAATCACAGAACTTGTTTAGCACTGAGTGAGAGAAGACAAAAATTATGACAATAATGGAAAAAGAGAAACATTTTTCAGGGAGTACAAATCGTATGTCAGATGATATCTAGATACAAACAGAAAATTTTGTGCAGAGCTTTTAGTCATACTGCAACACTGATAGACTTGGAATACTAAGAATCGCAAACAAAGTTTTCTATCATCCTTGATTGGTCAGGTGAAAGCAATCCCTTTCTAGAAAAGATTTTTTTTAATGCTATACCCATTTTTACTAGCTCCATATTTTAATTATAGAACGTATGTTAATCAGCGTCAATTGGAGAAATCTGATGAACCAAAACATCTGATGATGAACCTGTCTGTACGCCAGGGAATATTTTAGGTCACTCAACAAGCTCTTAAGTTTCAATAACAGTTGATCCAAAGTCTCTATCTTGAAATCTTCACAAATACAGAGGAACTGTTATAACGTTCCAAGTCTAATACATCCCAATTCTTTTATATTGTGAACAGAAAGAAGAAAGACTGGTAACATTTAATGTTTTTGGACTGTGTTTCTTAGAGATCTTTCAGAAGCAAGATAATAGTTCTGATCTGGTTTTTTTTGTTTTTTTTTTTTAATTTGAAACTGTGATAATAAATTTCTCTAGAATAGTTGCTCAGATTGTACTGCGTATCTCAGGATTGCTTATACAGATTAGCTTGACTTCACTTTATCAGGGAACTGCAGAGCACAAAGGAAGAAAGGTACGCCAGTGCTTGCAAATTAGTTGACTTCTCTCCTTCAGGAAACATCCTGTTTGCCCAAGATCTGTCTTAACTGATTCTGAACTTCAAGGAGGACCAGTAAACAGGCAATGTATCTTTGAAAAGATGAGAAAGACTAAGTTTTCTCCAGAGTACCCTTACAAGCATTTGTCTTTGACTGACAACTTGCCAAGCTGTCAGCCTTAGAATCATACAAGCTCTTCATTTATGCGATTGGCATCCAGCCATGAATAACATGATGTATGAAGATGTTGCAGAATAAATAAGGCAACAGTAGGGCTTGTACGTCTGTTTTATGTCTTTTTCTTTGATGATATACCTGAAGGAATTACTCAGTATGTGGCACTCGAAGCAGCAGGTGGAGTAAGCCTGCAAACTCATTCATAAAACTTTCTGAGCAATACCATGATAACTTTGTGAAGATTACCACTGTAAATCAAGGTGCTTTATAAAGTTCCATTTTAAAATTTTGGAAATTAATGTATTCATATTTAAGATTTTATTTAAAAAACTAAAGTGATGAAGTTCAGTAACCTGAGCTAAGGAGGATTGCTTTTGACTCTTAATGCATATATCTATGACCTAAAAAGAAAAGAAGCTTGCTTTCATTTTACAAGTTTTACTTTGTTGAACTCTACACAGATTATTTTAGAAATATTATAGATCCCTTAGATCTATCAGAAACTGATAGGAGAAATTCAAGCATTTGAGACAAATGTACAGCAAGGAATAAATCTATGAAAAGAGACATTTTTCTTCTTCCCATGGATCAGCTTATAATGAAAAAAAAATGTAGCATAATAGAACATTATAACGAAATAAACTTTTCTCATGCTAGGTGGATTCGACATTCAACACAATGACAGAATAGTAGAGTGGACACCACTGAATTATTTTTTTTCTTCCTCTTCCTGGGTGTGCCTTTTCTCCTTTAAGCAGTATCAGATAACATATAGTTTATGAAAAATACTTGGTTCACAAACAAAAAGAATCCTTATTTTAATGCCTACTAACATTTATAAGTAGAATATATATCCTTGCAAAACGTTTTAAATTCTTTTTAGTAAATTCTATGCTTTATTTATATATATAATCATCTATAAATTGGGAAAGGCCAATATCTATAAATGATGAGAAATGAAATGTTCAGCATCAGGTACAATGGTATTTAGAATTCCTAGAACCTGTGCTTGACAGCTGCTGCAGTTACATGTAAGAAGCATGTAGCAATCACACACTGTAATGTCCTTGAGATAAGTATGGTCTCACATAGACTCAGATATGTTTTAATAAAAGATAATGTCAACTGTACAGTAAAAGAAAAAAGCATCGCTAAAAGAACGTCATTCTCTTATTTAAATGCTACTAATATTCTTATTCCTATTCCATTCACCCCTCAAGCTTTCTGCTCTTATAAATCGATTCCATCTACTAAAAATCCTTTTCCTTTAAGCAGCCAATCAGTCTCGGCAAGTTCGTAGAGATCTATCATAAAAAACTCTTGTACAGTTCTAAGAGTAATAATACAGTTTGCTGTATTGAACTGACAAACAATGCATCCTTCACATCCAATTAGTGTCATCTGGAGTGAACAAAATATAGATGCTTTATTTGCACGTAACAACTGGATTTTTATTCACATTTTAATAAAAAGGATTTGGCTTTAAAAACATACATTGACTTTTAAATGTTAAAATTAATCACTCTATAATATGTTGAATTATCTTAAAATGTAACTGTAGTTTATGTGGTAATTTTCATGTATTACATGTTTGCTGCCAAAGTCTGGAAGCATGTCACATCACTAAAAGGAAACTGATTGGCTAAGCCACTGGAACGAAAAATTCTTGAAATGACAAAATAGGTTTTGACTTTAAGCCTCTTCTGACAGTGTTGGCATTTTTTTTTCTTTTCAGTTCTTGCTAATGTTTTTCAAGACTGAGGGACTGTGCTCAGAATTTAAAAAGCAGAAACTTTTCTTCTCTAGTGGCATTTGCAGTTTAGAGATTAATAAGCAGTTGGGTATAAGAAGCTGAGACCTTGTAGATTGAGACCTTGAAGGATATAGTGACATCAACAAGTAAAATAACTAGCAACAGATAACATTTCCTTTATCAAACAATTTGATCCTAAAGCCAAATTCTTCAGTACAGCTTCTTCTTTATCTCACTCATGCTTTTTCGGTAGATCTGTTGAACCTTAAAAAGAACCAACCCAAAACAAAACTATATTTCACTGAATTTGAGGTAAAGTAAGTACAATGAACAACAGTATGGAGGATACATCTCTAATTAAAAAGGCTTTGTCTGAAATATTTTGGTGACTTTGTATGCCTGCATCCATTCTAAAAGACTATTTCTTTAGACATTTTTTCTGAATTTGTTACATCTACTTTATGTCATATAGATGAGTAGAAAAACTTTATCCACTCCTTTTGCCACTCATTATTTCAAATGTCAAACTTTGTACAAATAGCAATATAACACTTATTTTGCAAATATTTTTAAAATTGTATTAAATTTAACTTTAATTCTTTTTAATAACTGTTGGCTTTGAGGCACTCTAAATAATTCCAATTTTCAAGCACAAGGTAACCAAAATAAAATATCCTACGACTGCTATGCAGAAGCATGCTCGAAAGGCAAAAGGAGATGAGAAAGCAGGATATAACTGTTACAGGGTATTATTCTGTAGTATCATCAATGATGGATTGAACCATACCCATATAACTATGACACAACAAAGAATATGACATAACAAATTGAACAATGGAAAAAAATATATGTTTTTCCTTTATGTAGTGGACAATAGACATTTAAATCAAAATTATCAACTCTTGCTTACTAGTCATTAGAATTTAAAGCAATGTCTAACATAAGTACATGTATCCATGAAAATTTAAGAAATGCTAGATTAACATTGTGATTGTTTAATTTGCTCTAATGAAAATTTTGACTTAAAGTTTCCAGAACAGGATACAATATACATAGCATGAATTACATTATTGGTAAAGTGAGAAGTTAACAATTTCTATTTATAAGCAGGATGCAATTTTAAATCTCCTCAGTGTTTTTTAAGTCAATATTTTTACCCATTGAGATTTTGCAAAATTACACCATGAACATTTTCATCAGATTTTTAACCTATATCACATTAATTTATTCACAGTACAGTGCATGCAAATAAATGGGAAAATATACGTGCAAACTTTGCTAAAGTTACAGTCAGGTATCCTATTGTTTCAAATAATGACATTTGAAAAACATGTTCCCTGCATTATATTGTATCATTTGAAACAAACAAACAAACAAAAACAGGCCCAAAACACATAATAGCTGCTCTGGTCACAGAAGCGTTCTCTTTCAAGAAAAGCACAGCACAGCACATTAACTTACAAGCATAAAATAATTCACAGTACATACAATATCAAAGCTTTACATACCATCAAGAAGGCAAGAAAAAAAAGGCAAGAAAGGAAGGAAAAATAACAGGAAAAGGTATGGGGAAAGATGCTACTGCAAAAGCTCTACATATTTTATGTGGTATGCAGTAGTTTTTAGAATAGGCCTGACTTTGTTTTTAAGGACCTAATAATATTGTAGCATAATAAGCAGAAACAAAAGGTATGTCAAATTTCCAAAATCCACTTTCTCCTCCTCACTGCTCTTTTATAAAATTTAGTTCATAGGATGTAAAGTTAATAAATTGTAGCAAAAGTGGGAAAGAGGTTTCCTAGAGAAATGTAGTTAAAGTTTTGAAGGTGTCATCAGGTCTGATCTCCATGTAACCTGAGGCGTATACTTATTTATCAACAATTACATCACAGTTATTTCTTGAATTACATTACATTAAATAAGAACACCCAAACAGGTTAGGAGATGATGTTAATATTACCTTTGTAAAATGAGTGGGCAAAGCTCTGCTCAGGAATTAACTTGGCAAGGAATCCATGGTTCAAACTTGGGTGAGGGATAGATGGTATGACCACAACTGTGGAGAAAATCATGGAATCAGATGTGAGCCAGCTAGTATTCATGTGTGGCCTGGTCCACTGTGGATCCATGACAGAAATCCTATCTCATTGAAACATGCAAATCTGGTATTATCAACAGAAAAATGCATTTCTAAAGGAAGAAAACAAGTTCTGTGTCAAGAGATAGGAAACAGCGTACCTATTATTAGGGCACTTCAAAAAGCAACATTCATGTGGGAAAAAAAGACATATATATGCACAGCACATACAGAAAAGACAGTTATGAGTAAAAAAGTTCACAGAAGCTAGCAGCTTTTTATTGCAGAACCATAACATAAACACAAAGGCACAAACAAAAAGATTATTTCTCACAATTGTTTATGTACTACATGTTCATGTATTATATTCAAAATGGAAAGCCTTTAGGGAAGTGAACTTCAAAAACAATGCGTAAGTGGTAAATTAAAACGTAATGGTTAATCAGAAAACAATGAATAAACAAAAATGTAACATAAATTGGAACATACAATCAATGAAGAATGAATATTAGAAACTCCATAAATGATGAAAGTAATTAAAATTTAATACAAGAAGAAAAACATACATGAAGAGCTTCGCGGACAAGTTCAATTATTGTTTTCAGCTCTTTTAGCGCAGAAGGTACAGTTATAAACAATCCCATGGGTTCTGAAAGACCTACTGAACTGATAGTGTAAAGTATTTGAAAGTTTGGATCCCTTATTTCTGATAGGCTCTGACAGCTGACAGGCTCCCTCCCACTCAGGCTGAAGAAGGCCAGTGAAAATAACACTACTAATGAAAAATCATAAACAGATCAAGAAAGGCAATAGAAACGATTCCTTTTTTTAATGATACTCTTTCAGTAGGCTTTTAAATGCAGGCACCAACACAGTGGACTGCAAGGAGTCCACAGTAACCACCCTTTCAAAAGCGCACTCATTCAAACTAACAGAGCTCACACTTACACTTGCGAAAAGCTGTTTGCTCTTTACACATTTCATTGTAGACCGTTAAAGATATGTGCTCTTACTAACAAATGACAGACTAAGAATTTGTGATCAACTATCTACTATCAACTATCACATATTTAGCCCAATCAGGCACGTTTTTTAATATACAAATTAAAGAAATGAAAGCATAAAAAGCAATATGCAAATGAAAATCAGGTGTACTCCATAAGAAAATACATAGAATAAGTGAAATTAGCCAATATACATTAAAGAACCAAATCATTTTAGAGAAACAAAGTAGCATGTAATTTTCTACTGTAATTTTAAACTGTTTGAAAATTGTTCGTAGTAAGATAACTACAGTTCTAAAATATCTAAACATGAAAATGAAAAAGAACATTAAAAGAAAACAAATGTACCTGTACTTGTTGGTGAATTTATTTCTTGTCTGATATTTCTACCTGCCTGGCTCCCAGATCTTGCTGTTTCTCGTTGTGGTTCTAGTATATCACGGTATTTGGAGACCATCAGAACTGAAATAAAGTAGACTACTGCCAAAGCTAAGAACTGAGCCTGTTTGCTGTCATCCTGTGTTAGAGAAAAAGGAGCAGTTCTATAATACTGGACATTTCCACTGAATTTTCACTCAACATCATCTTAAAGCTTTATAAATAATATCGTTCTGAAATGTTACATCTGTTAACATAGTAGGAGATGGATTAATTAGAAGATTTAATGGACTTCCAGTGAAGTAATATGCACACAACATGAATTAAGTACTTAATCTTACAGGTAATTTGAAAACTACTCAAATCTCCAAGACAGTGAAGTCAGTGGGCTTTTCATACTAAAGGCTTTATTCTTCTTTGAGGGTGCTCTTAATTCTTCTTAACAGTAATGACAACTGACCTCTAATACCCCAAGAATGTTGGGGTAAATCTTTTGGACTACTGGTCCTGCTGCAAGAAGTTAAGGGGCACTGCTGAAAGGGAAAATTAAGCTTGTTGATGCATTACTAACTAACAATGGGTAAAATACAAAGGCATAACATATCTGGTAAAAAAATGAGGGTTATGACCATGGTCATCTTTCCAGCAATAAATATGGACTCCATCTCATATGTTCTGAATTCTTCAATAGGATTGTTATCAGCAGCAATCCTAGACTTCCAGGACTCTATGTAAATGTAAATACCAGGACCAGAACTCCTTTGCTGCTTTTCTTTTCCACCTACCCCAGTGCAGTCTGCTGTTCTACAGCCACTACGTATTTCTAGGGTATGGCCTTACTTGATCTCAAACTGCTTTGCTTCAACTGAAAAGTCTTTTATCATGGGTGTTTAATTTGGTCATATGTCATTGCAACCCTTAAAATAGCTGCAAATTCTATCACAGATCTGTCAGAAAACACTTTCCTCTGCTCTCTTCTCTACGTAAGGAAAAAATAGATGTCAGATGAACATCACACAAATTCAACCTCATCCTTTCAAGATGGTGAGATCACCCTGACAGATAAATGCTTTTGTTTCAAACTCAACTTTCTTCTGCTGAAAACTATTCCTAGATCCCATTCTCAATCTGCTCAAGTTCAGGCTGGAGAAGTTTGTTTTTTTTTAAGTCTATTTGTAGATACATAATAATTCCAGTTGCACAGCCTTCAGAAACAAACAACGTTGTGGCAAAGTTTTATGGGAAAGAAGTTGATATCTGACAAACTTTTTTATACATCTGTATGAAATAGATAGATTCAGCAAATGTAAAAAGTGGCTTTAAAAAAGAATTTGTTGCAGTTCTGCAATGCATATAATAATTCTTCCTCCTACACTAGTTTGAAAAATAGCTGACATTTTTTAGTAATACAGTTTTAATTTAGGGCAGAAATGTTTTATTCTAGTTGTGATTATTTGACTAATCAAGTCTAACTGCAAAATGAAATTATGTACTAATCTCAAATGGATTACCAATGTGATTTTAAAGTGCAGAAAGAGGCTAGCAGTAACAAAGTCGTGAGCAAATGGTTTGCTGATAATACATAAAGTGTGACAAATGAAGGGTATTTTTAATTTTGGAACAGTGAAAATCTCTTTGAAAATATAAGTGACAATTCTGAAGAAGAAAGAAATGCAGAGCCTACTACTCACCACATCACGAAAAACAACTGCTCGTAGACGATTGATATCAACATCCTGAAGAAGCCGATCAGGGTCTTTTATGGGAGAAAGATTGCCAGGGACATTTTCAAGGGGAGTCTACAAACAAAGAAGTTGTGAGAATTTTTTTCCCCCCAAATACCTTAATTCAAAGTGTTTCTGTTAGAACTTTAATTTGATAACATTTGTAGATACCACCGCTAATCTTAGATGCTCCTTTGCTAGCAATGTGCTCTCACTATTAGACAAGACTTCTACAAATAAAGCAATGCTTTGAATTACCGTTGTATTCCTAATTATTTAGATTAAAACTGTTAAATTATCTCAGTACATCAGAACAGTATGCATGTGCACCCATAAGGTGATTTCAGATTATAGTTGCTTCATAGCAGCAAATCATTTTTTACATGTATAAATTTAAAAACCATGAGCAGAAATTTTTTCAAACAACCATTTATTGTACTTCTACTGAGAACTGTTACAGCTGTTCACAGAATAATTCCTATTATTGCAAAGGCCTACAGTAGTGTGCTTCATTTAAAAAATGATAATATATTACTAATGATGCTTCAACATCTGAAAGTATCATTATACAGATTAGCACTGCACTGAATATGAAAAAGTGAAAAATATCATTTTTTTTTCTGAGAGTTAATGAAATAACATTGTGAATGTAGCTGAGTTTGTAAATGCTATTTGGGAAAGGCAGTAGAGTGAAAAAAATATTAGTTACTAATGAAAATCCTGTTTCAACAGGACAAGGGGAAATGGTTTCAAGCTTAAAGAAGGGAGAATTAGATTGGATATATTGCAAATGTTCCTTACAGTAAGAGTGGTGAGGCACTGGCACAGGCTGCCCAGAAAGGTGGTGGATGCCTTATCCCTGGAGACACTCAAGGTCAGGCTGGATAGGGCTCTGAGCACCTGATGGAGCTGTAGGTGTCCCTGCTCACTGCAGGGAGTTGGACCAGATGGCCTTTAAAGGTCCCTTCCAATTCAAATGATTCTACAATTCTATGAAATTATAATACCCAAAATAGGAATCTGTTTTGTCAGCTAAAATGTCATATTTTAGTCATGGGCTATATTAAATTGTTTAAAATTTTAGTTTAAAGATTCACAAATTTTTGAAGTTAAGAAGTTAAAAAAAAAAATCAATGAATTAATGAAGCTGTAATTATGTATTAAGTAAGTTTCATTCAGTCAAAAAGAAAATACTGATCTCTACTGAGATCTCTGTTGATTTTACTGGGACCCAGATGTCCCACTGACAGACGTGATTGCAGAACTTCATCGTAACTGCAGATGCTTTGAGTGAATAAAAAACAGCTGAGCAGATATATAGGAGAGATGTGAGGAGGGGAACTTGATTTTTGAAGACAACAAAAGCAGGAGTGCTAAAGCTCTTTAAAAATGTTCCGGTATACCCACTGTGTTAACATTTTCTTGTTTCAAGGAATACCAAAACATACCTTCACTTAAAGTCAGGTAAGAGCAAAAAGCTATTTTGCTGAAGATTTTGCCAAATACTCGAGAAGGCAGTTATAATTATTTTCTGATCAAAAAAAGAAATGGTACAGTCTTGTCAGTGCTGTAACAAGACTGGATTACCTTGGTTGCTGCTGAAGCAGTTACACCCTGGAGAGCGTCCTGAGCTTTACTGCTGATTAATGAAGTCTTGTTCACTCTCTCTCTCTGCCTTTGCCGACACTCTAAACAATTTCTCACAGCCACGCAACAAACTAAAAAAGTTATGAAAATGATACAAGTCAGAATATTTCTCAATTATTTTCCTAATATTGAATAGTAGTCAGTATATGTCAATAAGCATGTCCAAATAGTAAGAGAAAGGTGAGAACTGCAGCAGTTCTCACATCCAACTGTGTTGGTACTAAGAAAACATTAACAGTGACACACTCATTTCATTCTTTTAGTCGAAAATCTTTATGCTTTATATAACTGCTCTACCACTATGTTAAAATTTGAAAATGACTAGTGTCTGAATTGGAGCTGTCATATGTTATCGATCAGTTATCAATACTTAAAATTTGAATGAGTTTATGGTCAGCTGGAATCACTGAGAATAAACCACCAGATTTATATCAGTAACAAGATAATTATCAAGAATCTAGTAAGTTATATGATTAATAACAGGACAAAATCCAAGTTGAAAGATTATTCAGCATTTGACAGATGAAAAGGTATGTAGGGGCACAATATTAAAGAAACAGTGTCAGACGATAGTCAAAATTTAATGTTCACCAGGATAGAATGATATAATAATTGGAATTATTCAGAAATTTTTAAATTTCCCAGATTAACTGTAACAGCATATAGCAAATGGTAAATAGTGAAGACAGATTCTAAGCTGTTGCAGTACATATTAAGATCTGCAGTCTGTATACACATCCCAAGCTTTTAATCTTACATAGCCTTGAAGCAGTCTTCCAAACCTACAGAGTCTTGGATAAGGTCTCAGTAGGTATGCAGCAAAACAGTTAGCAAAAACATTTTTTCAAAATACATTTTAGTTTATATTTTTATTCCTTGAAAATGTACACAACCTATATAAAAGAATGAACAATTTCAGACATGCCATTTTAATACACTTTTGTGCCTGAAATGAACCAACCTTGAAACAGTGACAAATCAACAAGAACAGATATTTTTATTTCATCACATCACAGTCAGTACAATAGTGACGTGTGTCACCATTTGATCTAGCTTGAGCTCACTGATCTGTAAGTAATTATTTAATACGCACTGTCTGCAGACTTACCAAGCCTCAGGCACTGTCGCATTAGACCTCCAGAAGACATGTTTTTTTCAGCTTCAATCTCACTAAAATTTAGAGAACTGGCAAATACCAGAACGTCAACCATTGCCATCAGACGGCTGAGAAAAGTTACTGCTGTCTCTGCTGACATTCCTTGTGTCACTTCAATATTTTCCAGTTCAGTCTTTAAAAGGAGATAATTGAATTAAACAGATTGAACACAACAGGAATAGAATGATGGCGTATACATGTACAAATCTAAATTGTTATGCTTAATGATATACATTGAAAGTTATTAAAAAAATCTCCCATTATTACCATTAAAGTAAATTGTGAGTGGAATTCAATGTAAGATAGAATGACGAATGAGAAAATTTACATTTACATACTCTAATAGGTAATAAGAAGTCTAAGATAAATGGGAAAGCTATACAGACAAAACGTGGCCAGATAGTAAAACTAGGCAAAGGTGCAAGATACACTTCCATTCTTCTGTAGGCCAACCAACCTGACAGGTAACACATTAAATGAAGTCTGCATAGCTTCCACAGTCCTTTAGACACACAAGAAAATGTGAGGACTGGAGAGTGGAAAAATAGCGTGCAGTTCTGCCCTGCTTCCATGAACTGATTCTTTCCAGGGAATGCTTACTATTGTATTATTAGAACCGCATCAATACTCCTGGAGTTGAGAAGGGATGGTTTACTCCCTCACTACAGCAACAGGGAAGGTGTGAAAATGTGACCAGGTACATGGCATGCAGCTTACATTTCCCAGAAAAAGACCATTTCTTTTCTAACGTAGTGGCATATTCTCCTTAATGGAAATCCACAGAAAAATGCTGAATGAGCTCATTATTTCTGAAATCTAAAAAGGGGTCATGTTTTTCTCCAAGAAGATATTTTGATGTCTAGAGTCATGTTTTCAAAAGCATTCAAACGTCTAAGAGTGCAGATGAGTGAGCAAACGTTAAGTTTAATTAACAACAGAATTGAAAACTGGATTTAGTGGTTGACATTGTCCACATTGATATGTCTAAACAGTATCTTAAAAATTGTCTGCATGTTGCCATCAAGATTTCAGATCACATGGCTTTTTTAAATACAGTTTGGTCACTTGGAAAAGCATCACTTCTGTTGTGTTTGCCACTTTTGCTGCACTTGCTTAGAAGCACATATGAGAGAAATACAACACACATTTTATGCCATTAGGCACATTTCAGAAGAAAAAGAAATATTTCTAAAAAATGACTACACTTATACATGAGCTACTTTTTAGAACAGCTTCGAGTATAACATGAAGACTGCAAACTGTGCCAAACAGTATTAAGGAAAAAATGTTTTTAAACATGTAGGATATTACATGGCATGTGTCATCACAGTGATAGATAACACTTCATTTAATTTCTCCTACGGACGTAACATGTCTGTTACAGGAGTGATTTGGGAAATGCTGTCATCTGTCTGATCTGACCAATGAAATCAGACAAATGGTAAAGTGACAGCTCCTAGAACTACTTCCAGTCTCTCTCCTTTTTCCAGGTCTCCCTCCTTGGTGTGCACCGTATTCCGACATTCTGGAAAAATAAGTTACTGTTTTTCATAAGAGACTGGAACGTTGTTTTTAAAAGCACTCATTCACAGAAAATAGATCTGAAAAAACCTATAGCTATAACAGTCTGCTAGAAAAAAATCATATGTGGTTATAGAAATTCGAACTTTGAACTCATGCTTCAAATAACATCAGGTTTGCTAGCAACCAACTGACTGCCTGCTGTTGATTTCTCATTTTAACTGTATTTTATCAATTGTGATCTTAAAACCTTCTCAGTCTACCACTTGCAAGTTATGAAATTAATTCATTTTATAAAAATAAATATATTTTTGGTGTGTTTTACCAAGATTTTTGTAAACAGTTAATTGAAGAAAAATCTTTTCTAAAATTTCTCCAATTTTTTTTATATATACATAGAGGAAAAAAAAACAACAAAAAACTGAACAGTCTTTTTGCAGAAAAACTTACTATTAGCTCTACTTATTGAAACAGTACATTAATATTCTAATAACATCTAAAATAAGATCAATTGTTATCAAGTTGCCCTCAGGTACTAGCTATATTTTAGATTGGAGTAGTTTAAGACTTAAGAAAGGGAACTTATCACCACCTCATGTCTGAGCAGGATAGTTCAAGAGCTACAACAAGTATCCCATACAATTACACATTCAGGGTATCGAGATTTTTTTTCTACTGAGAATCACATTTATAACTTATATTAGCTCACACACCCTCCTACGTTTGGTCCTCTAGCTAACCTCAGTGTCATATATGACAATGCATTAAGTTACTGAATGGAAACATGTTAGGAGAAATTAATAAATACAGCCAACATATTCTTACTCACACCCTACTACATGACATAGGCAAATAACAATAAAAGAAGCCAAAATGCTAAATGATCAAAACCAAGCTATTTTTGAAAGTGCAAAAACTGAAACTTACAGTGGCAATACTAACCTTAGAACCCTGGACATGCAACAGACAAAACAGACAACAGATCACAACAATAAAAGAAAAAGAAAATTATTTAAGTTAACTAAAAAAATACAATGCAAAATTGAAACAAATTAGTATCTTGGAATTATACATTTGTTTGATTTATAATTAAAACAGCGTAACATTTCAGTTCAGCATGAACATTTGAAAATAAAGACTTCTAGAGATAGCTATGTACAAGGAAAGAAAAACTGTAAATCTTGCATTATTATAGATTTCATGTAAACACTGGTTCTTCCAAACCAATGTATATATTTTATATATTATATATACATAGAGCAATTTTATGAAGCAATGTAAATCAAAGTAATGTTTTCACCAATTATATAGATATAAAATGAGCATTTTACAACGACCCATTCAACTGAAATGTAATAAAGTAGTTAATCTTTGTATGAAGAAGCAAGTAAGTATAAAATGCTCTGACAAAATGATCATAAATCACGAAAAAGCAAACTTGGTTCATGCATAATGCTCCTTCCTTTGAAGCAACACAAGACAGTTCAATGATATATTTATATGTAATTACACACACACATATATATATATATTATGCTTGGGTCTAATTTCTTCAATTTAAACCAACACAATGTTGGATACGTGAATGCTTTTGAACCACTGTAAAACATTAGAGATTTACCAAGCCTCAAGACTGAGTTAGTCTTCAAATTCCAATCTTTAGAACTGAACTAGTGTGTTATTTTTTTATGTTTCAGTTTCTGGTACAAGCATTTTCTTTTTGCATTGGGCTAGGAAGACATCCTTAAGCTTCCTCTGGTTGTGTTTGAAAAAAGAAGCAAACATTTTAAGTCAATATTTTTATCATTTAAATAGTGCAAAACTCTCATCTGGCAGAAAGAACAACAAGTGGAAACAAACTGATTTTTTTACTCTTGAAACAGAAGATATCACACTCAGATATCTTTTAAATACAGCTTCCTCTTCTGTAGCTGGATTGACAGTCAACTTGTTGCTATTTTCTCAAGATTTCTAGCTTAAAATTGCTTACCAACACTACACACAAAACACACATAAAAATATATAATTTGTCTTTTAATCCACATATTTAATAATGTCTTTAAATGTTTGAGTTCTGTAGACAGCTGCTCATATAACATCAGCAGTCCTCAGTTCACAATTAAGAGCTACATTTTGAGGTGCTGCAAGGGTGAATTAAAATTCTAGACTTTCCAGAACAAATTGGAAAAAAACTAATTTCAAGGGGTCTGGAAATTTACTCTCAATTGTCACATTTACTTCAGGTCCACAAATGTATTTCTTTTGCCATACTCCTTGAATCTTTGTCACAACTGCTATTCTTGTAGTAAGCAATAATTACTTCAAATTTCTGGTTTGTACACAAAATTTATTATCTGCAAACCTTCTTCCTTAAAGATCCCAAATATGCTCACTTAACACTTGCACACCATCTTAAGAATGTCTCCCTTACAGCTGTAATTAAAAATAACCCTCAAAGAGCACGCTCACAAAAGCAAGAAAACAACAAATCACTATTTTATATTTTTATCACCTCTCTGTAATATTCTCCAATTCCATAGGCAAGACATTTGGAATCTACAGTAGAACTTACTCTAGTTTATACTGTAAAGCAACAAAACTGGTTATAGTTTTTGTTAATATTTGCCTTAATTTAATTTCAGTTTACATGTATAATTCACATCCCTTTAAAAACACTAGCAGATGAAGCCAGTCCTTGCACAGATGCTGAGATAGAAGAGGTATATAATTGAAAGCACGGGAAATACAGAAATGTGGGAATAGTTTATAGTGAATTACAGAAAACTTTCCACGCAAATGCATGACCTTCACTCTGCTTGAGTCAGTCATATACCTGTCTGCTTTGGTTTGTTATCACGGACAATGCATTTGATTATGTACATGAAAACAGTTTTTCCTTTCTTCTTCCTATTTGTATTTAATGGCCCCGAATCATGGCACTCTTCCAATTCACCTAGTCTGGAATGGTTTGGGGAGAGCAAGGCAAAAGGTAGATTTCTGTTGCAAGTATTCAATACCAAATAAATTCCTGGATTAAGATTTCCCAGTAGAGCAGACAAGTGATAATCCTTCACCTCACCTAGAAACACTGTTATTTCAGTAGAAATCCTAAATGTGCAAAGGCGAAAGTCTTTTTGAAATAGAAAATTCCCCAATATTTTAAAGTATTTTAAGTATTGTTCTTGCAGCAAGAGAAGGAACACAACACAGAAGCTCTTGCACAAAAGCAAAATAAAAATAAAAATAAAATTGAAAAATCCACAATTCCTCCAATATTTTGAAAATAATTTTGCTAAATTTAGCTCTTGGTTATTTTCTGCTGAAACTCTAATTAATTCAAGAATCCAGTATACAGTGTTGATTTTACTAATGAGAACTAGGCGAAATGCCTTTAAAAAAAATGAGATGCAGTGAGACATATTTATCATCAACTATAAATCAGATTGTTGAGAAGAGGGATGCTCAGGACTTTTAAAGAACTAGCAGCCCAGAATTAGGCTACACCTGAGCTCAGACTGACATAGTGGAGTCAAGGAACTGATAGGACCAGGAGATCAGGTAAACGGTCTGTGCTTTTGTCTGTCATTTTCTCCAATAGAAAATAAATAAGATATCTCATGAAAAGAGGGAGGATTCAGTTGCAGGTTAACCTTCATTACAATCTACAGAGCTTCTGCAGATTTGGTTAGCCGTCCACAGGATGTCTACATCAGAGTTAGACAAATTACTTTGTTGAGAAGATCTTCATTGGCTAGAAATCTAGTATATAAGAAAAATGCTTCAGCAGTTACCTAAATTTACCTTAATCCCTTCCTGAATTTCATCATGTCTTATCATTCTAAAGTAATTATGTGGGATGTCTCTTATTGTTTGTTCTGTAGCATTCTTGCCCTCACATATCGTTATTAGTATAAATACTGTAGAACATATATATATATAGTATATACCTATATAAACTGTATATATATATATATATACTATATACTGTAGTATATACCTATGTATATATATATTATGTATATATAGTATATAACCAACCATAGTATGGTTAGGTTGTGGTTGGACTCAATGATCTTTAAGGTCTTTTCCAACCTGAATGATTCTATGATTCAATTCCACATTTAAAAAATAAAATAAGTGCTTCATGCCACAAATTAGTAGGAATTACTACTGTAAATTTTTAACACAGACCCAAAAGGCCTTCAGTGGGAATATTTGAGTCACCTGTCATGGGGGTAACTAAGGAAGAAATGAGGTGAAATGAGTTAATTCCTATTGATAAACTGAATATAGGTATTCTACAGTATCTATAAAATGGGAAGGATTGTCACACCCAGGTTCAAACAGGAAAGCTCCATGGAATAAAGACATAGAGAATCAGAGGTTTCAAAAGACAGACAGACTGAACAAGATGAAGACTCAATGGATTCAGTTATACACATATAGACACAAGCCTACAAAGTCATAAGCGATAGGGAGATGAAATAAAAATGTGAATAATGTCTCCTTTCATAGTATAAATTGCAAGGCATGCAGTGATTTTGTAATTTGCAAGCAAGTTTAAAAAACAAAGACAAGAAGCACTTCAAAGGTTACATAATTGTCAGACTTGATGCCATAGGATATTACAGAAGCTAAAAGAGTAAGTAGCTTCAAAACAGATTAGATAAACTCTAGAAGGATAAATTCCTCAGTTGTTATTAAATGTGACATCATAGACAGAATCATAGGAGTAGGAAGGGACCTCCAGAGATCATCTAGTCCAACCCCCTGCTAAAGCAGGTTCCCTACAATAGGTTACACAGGAATTTCTTGTGTTCCATTTAATTACATTAATGAACACCTTTTTCCCTGAAAGATATACAATTTGTTTGTTTTATAGCTTGTGAATCATGTTTTCCTCAACAGTCTAAGATAATTTTGTTTTCTAACTGTTTACAGTAATTTTTAGACATGCAAACATACCATAAATTAATTAAAAAATAGCTTTTCCCAGATATGTGAAGACATCCATTTATTCTGAAGTGGTTTCTTTAATAAAATAAACTTCTGCTCAAGTCATTTGTGTGTGGCAAATCATAGGATACATTCATATAGAGCAAAAGATACTCTGGATGATTTTAGCAGCTGAAGATGGCCCAAGCACTGAGACTAAATGCAGGAAGATGTTGCCTGAATAGCAAAACTTGGAGTCACATATCCAGTTTTTGGCTTCTCCGTACAGGAGAGACATGAACATACTGGAGGGAGCCCAACAAAGGGACATGAAGATGATGAAGGCAATGGAGCATCTCTCTTAGTATGAAAGGCTGGGAGAGCTGGGACTGGAAAATACAAGGCTAAGGAAGAATTTCATCAAGGCACATAAATACCTGAAGGAAGGGTGCCAAAAGGAAGGAACCAGGCTCTGTCAGTGTTGCCCAGTGCCAGGATAAGAGGCCATGGGCACAAACTGGCACACAGGAGGTTCTCTCTGAACACCTGGGGCACTTTTGTCCAGTGTAGATGACGTACCACTGGCACAGGCTGCCAAGAGACTGTGGAATCTCCTCCTTGGAGATCTTCCAGAGCCAACTGGATGTGGCCCAGGGCACCCTGCTCCGGTTATCCTTGCTGGAGCAGGGGCTGGACCAGGTGACCTCCAGAGGTTCCTTCCCACCTCAGTCTGTGATTCTTTCAATAGGTGATGGAAAAAGTGTACTGGTCTTTCCTCCCTTGAGAATTACTCAGGCAGAAAATGTCACTGTTAAGCCTGTTTTAAGTATTTTTATGTAGAGTTATATAAATCTTCTAGATTCAGACTTCTCTCTTCCAATTAGCAGCTCCTGGGAGGAGGACAGTGAGATAGTCTTTTGTAAATGACTGAGAACACTGGACTATTGTGCCCTTTTAAGATCGAGAAGAAATATACTTCTTGCCACCACATCTGCCACTTTCTCCATATCAATTCAAGGATAAAAAAGAAATAGAAGACTGAAAATCTGTATGAAACTTTTAATTGACATGATGGATAACCAGAAGAGATCCAACATAGCCTCAAGTCTCTTTATAACTATTGTCCAGAATAATAGTAAAGAAAGAAGAAGGATGTGCTAGGCTATTTGTGTCTCTCACAATTATTATTGAATCCACTTTCATACTAACATTTATGGACAGGAAATAATGGAACAGGAATGTAGTGGAATGCAATGGAAGAAGCTCCCTTCTAGATGGATGTGACATCATCTAAGCTGTAAATTATTTCTAGGTTAAGTTCATAGAATCATAGAATCCTCAGAGTTGGACGGAATCTTTGAAGGCCATTTAGTCCAACTCCCCTGCAATGAACAGGGACATGCACAGCTAAATCAGGTTGCCCAAGGCCTGATCCAGCCTCACCCTGAAAGTTGCTAGGGACAGGGCATCAACCACAGAATGACTGAGCAGCCTGTTCCAGCGTCTCACCACCCTCACCGTAAAAGTCTTTTTCCTTATATCCAACAGAAATCTACCCTCTTTAAGCCTGAGGACATTTCCCCTTGTTCTATCACCACAGACCCTGCTAAAGATTCTGTACCCTTCTTTTCTGTAGCTCCCCTTAGATACTGAAAGGCCACTCTCAGGTCATCTCAGAGCCTTCTCTTCTTCAGGCTTAACAGCCCCAGCTCTCTCAGCCTGTCCTTTTAGGAGAGGTGTTCCATCCCTTTGAACACTTTTGTCGCCCTCCTCTGGACACGCTCCTACAGGCCCGTGTCTCTCCTGTCCTGAAGACTCCACATCTGGATGCAGTGCTCCAGGTGAGTCCTCATCAGCACAGAGCAGATGGGCAGGATCAGCTCCATCAACCTGCTGACCATACTTCTTTCGATGCAGCCCAGGATACAGTTGATTTTCTGGGGTGCAAGGGCACATTGCTGGCTCATGTCCAGCTTCCCATCCACCAGTACCCCCAGGTCCTTTTCGGCAGGGCTGCCCTCAATTCTTTCATCCCCCAGCTTGTATTGGTAATGGGAGTTGCCTTGACCCATGTGCAAGATCTTGCATTTGGATTTGTTGAATGTCATGAGGTTCACCTGGGCCCACTGTTCAAGCCTGTCTAGGTTCCTATGGATGGCATCCCATCTTTCTGGGGTGTCAACCACACCCCACAGCTTGGTGTGATCAGCAAACTTGCTGAGGGTGCACTTGATCCCACTGTCAATATAACTGATGAAGATACTAAAGAGCATTGGTCCCAGCACTTACCCCTGAGGGACACCACTCATCACTGATTTCCATCCAGACATTGGGTTATTGACCACCACTCTCTGGATTCTAGATTTTATCAATTACTGGGTAAAAAGTAGTTTTATTTGTTTTATTTTTATTTTTTATTTCACAGAGTAGGATTTATTCAGTTTAAAACCAGTTAATGATCTTTTAGTGAACTAGTTTATATCACAATTTACTTTTACTATCCTAAACAGATGGCTAAATTAAGCATTTAAGTAACACATGGAATCCTCATGTAGTGGAGAAATATATACATAATAATAATTTCTAAATGTAATCTTCTATATCAATATATGAAAATCACTGCTATTGTTGTAATACAGTAAGAACATCCACTATTTGAACAAATTGTTATGTAGTATATAAAGCTGTACCGTATATATATACATCCACACAGACATAAACTAAATAATGAATTGTGAAATTATTACTCTATAGAAATGGCTTGCATAAATCAGGACAAAAAACTGAAAGCACTGGGACCATTCAATGGAATTACAGCCTAATTCATGCTGTGCTTGCCTAATCTATATTTTTAATATAAAAGATGGCAAAAAAAAAAATCTTCAATTTCAAATGATGTCTAAAAATTTATTTTCAAAAATATCTCCCCATGTCCTTTTATATAAAGTACAGTCTTCATCTCAAGGTGGGCTGGTGTGCATTGTCATACATGCCAATGTTCTTTAAAAAGTAACACATGCAAAATCTTTTATTCAGCAACCTTAGTGTCATTGATGTGACTACAGACAGCAGACTAAAGTCTTTCCTGTGAGTCTTGTGTTTTTGCTAATAGCAATTAATTTCTTAGTTAACAATGAAAATAGTACAGAAACAGCATTTAGCCATTGGCTGAAAATCACATTGATGTTTAGTCAGTTGCTAGTAAATACATTCATATCTTTCAATAAAATAGTGCAAAACATAGATTTTTTTGTTCTGTTTTTTTGTTTGTTTGTTTGTTTTTGTTAACTAACTAGAAGTAATATGAGAGGCAAAGTAACCTCTGTTGCTGAATGACTATAACAAGAGATTAAGCTTGTGTTGCAAAATTACATTGGCAGCCCTCAGTGCTTACTAAACACTTCATAGAAACCTCTTTGCTCCTCCTGTGCTTCATTTTCTCCCCTTTCAAAGATCAGTACAAGCTGGAAATGCATATGGGATGTTCCAGATAACATGTTTAGTATGAAAGAGATGGTGGCTGACATTATATGCACAAACATGACATCACATTCAAATACTGTATTACTACTGACAATAATACAATATATAAAAAATATTTCCATCTTTCATGAAGCATTTTATAAGATTACTCTACCTGGCTGAGCTGTGCTCACCTAAGAACTTACAACTTCGTAAGAACATAACAGTGGATAGAAACATCACTATTTCAAGACAAGATTAAAAGAAAAAAGGAAAGCTCACAAGGTTGGTACCTACTGAAAGAAGAAGTAAAGAGCAGGTAGTGAGGGGGTGACTTCTGGTGTCATTTGGCATGCAAATATGGTGGCCATGCAAAACAGGTTTATGAATATCAATGACTAACAATCATGAAATGTGTAATTTTCTTAGAGTAGCCATGATTCATAACCATGGTAATAATGGTCTTCTCTTTCAAATAAAATATTAAATACATATGAAATATTAATATTCTTACTTTGCATAACCTCCCTCAATAAAATTAACATTTCAAATGAAAATTATGATAAAAACTATGAACACTCCATGTATCGAAGCTTAAAAGTTTCAAATATGAACTTCAATTTTTTTGAAAGGAATTAGTGGATAGTGGAGAGGATTCCCTTAAAAAATAAATTCAGCTGCAAACAGTAGTTTATAATACTAACAATGATTTTTAATATGACCACTAGGTGGAAATATTGTACTTACAGTTGGGGATGTGGCTGCAGACAGCAATGGTAAAATTCCTCCACAAGCAATAATAATATTGTCTACCATCTGGGAAATGAGGTGTATTGTGTTGTGTACAAAAATAATATTTTCATTGCTATTGACAAAGTCCATCACTGACTTCGTGGAGTGACTGCAAGAACACACACACAAAAAAAGGATAGATTAAAACCAAATAATTACGATGAAAGTTCAGTCAAACTTATTCTTTGTAATCAGAACACAAATGTTTCTCTGTTATTAAAGGAGATCCTTATCTACAATATTTTCCATGCTAGTTGTAAAAAATATAAACAGGGCTAGTCTAATGGACAAACTGAATGGTACCTAATTTCACACTAGGATTTGTTTCAGATACATGGTTGAGAAGAATGGCTCAAAATCTTTTATTCTCATCATGCAGTACTTTCATTCAGAAGCAGTTCTACTGAAAGAAACATGATTGTTTCTTCAGTGTGACGGTTATTATTCAGTTGATTAATAGAGTTCAACATATTGTACCAGTGCCATCTAAAGTAGTCCTGAAGATACCTAATGAAATTAGGCAGGAACTTTTGATCATGACTTTTTTCTAAACTGTAATTTCAAAAGGCTAATCTATTAGAGTATCACTGATTGAAGAAACCTGCTGACAGTGTTTTAAGGTAGAAAACCAATGATCTGGTAGTATTTTGACCCATATAAACTTTATTAACTGATATTAACTTTAGCATTAGACAAAACTTTGCAAGACAGGTATGCTAATGCTATTATCTGTAATGTCAACAACTCCAAATTGGTGAGAAATTGTCCCATGAAACAGTTCTCCCCCAAAATATAAAAAGTTGTGTGAAAATACTGAAGAATACTCAGACTATTCATGATATGCTTTTTTCCAAAACAACCTTTTGCCAGCCAGAAAACAAAAATTGAAATCTTCAATTTAAAACATGCAAAATAAAATGTTCACCTCCAACGGTCACATGAGCAGAAAGAATAAAGAAAAATATTTTATAAAAAAATTAAATTAAAGTGCTTATTCCCCAATGACTGCCACAGAACAGTTAATCAAACTAGAAACTAAATGCAATATAAATAGGTCCTTTGATACAAATAAAGTAGAGTTTTCTGAAAATGAATTATTCTGTTCTGCAAATGAGATTATACAGTGCCTGCCATACTTAAGGGCAACCTAAGGGCACTGGTAACAAGAAGTGTCTCTTAAAGTGTGCAAAAAGCTAGAAAATCATATTGTTGTCATTAGAAGTAATACAGCCACAAAAACTAACTACAACCAGAAGCTGGCATGGCATGATAAAATTATCAACTACAAAAGGTGATCCCTTAGAAAAATTTATAGGACAGAGTTTTCATTAATAAGATTTACAGGTAGAGAAGCTCTAGTGCTAAACATATGCTGAGACAGCAGCTCAGTTTGGTCAGGTGTATATGAATTACACAAACTCTGAACAAAATGGATACTGAACCCATGATAAAGAGATGTTACAAGGTGGGAAGTAGTGAAAAGAGTAGATAAAAGATATAGTAGAGCACTTCACCTTATGCCAACTCTATCCTTTCCCATTATCATAGTAACATCCATTCTACAACACATCTGATTTTTCCTTGTTGATAGAAACATAAAACAGGATTTAAATAAGAAGCAATCATCTACCTTCTCCAAACATGTACATCTGTTTCTAGTGCAAAAAGTAAGTCTGTCAGGAGACGCTGGTGCATGGGAGACCATTTAAACTCTGGAATACGAAACATAGTTGTGCGTGGACCTGGACTAAACTGTCGCCGCTGCTCTTCTGTCATTGGCATCCCTCGAAATCCCAAGTCAACACGTAAATCCCGGTCTTGCTGGGTGACAGATCGACCTTGTACCGCCTATATTAACAAGAAGTTCAGAAGTCATGTTATGTTTCTGTAGTGTGTTTCCAAATAGATCACAGACTTTGAGAAAGGATGGACTAATGCTGAACTAAAGCCCTTACAACAGCTGATACTGATAATTTAGCATAGGTACCATCATTCACTAAAGCTGCTACTCCAAATCAATCAGCACTGCAGTGCCATGCCATGTCTTCCTTTCAGCAATTCATTGATGTTTTTTATTCACATTCTCCACTTGAAATATCACAGAAAAGACCAAATACAGAATGTACAAGGTCAGCAGTTACAAAACACTGTCATATGAAACAACTGTTACTTTATGCAGCTAGCACAATTTTCCTTGAATATTTGACTCAAAACATGAACAAACTACACAGTGGTGGCTTCAAGATATCAGTGTACTTAAATGCATACAGTGCATCACTTTCTAAAACCAGTTTAAGCATCTGGTATTTTTAGCAGAATCATTAGAAAATCAAAACTACTCTCCAAAACATAGTTTTGACAATTTTGATACATTTTGCTAATAGTTTAACAGTTTTATGTATCCTCAGGATATTCTTTAGATTCTCCCAACAGATAGAAGATGTGGATTTTATGACTTCTGATTCCTGCGTTCAGGTTGACTTATTAGGATCAACATCATTGTGGTGGCTTCTATGTTCTATTCTTTTTCCTTAGAATGATCTTTACATAATTATTTTCTTTTTTCTTAGAATTAACTAAGAATTGAATTCTTCAAATTATTTTTCTACAGTATGCTTTCAATTCTATTTTTACTGTTTCATAGCTTAGATCACAGAAGGAAGTTTATTTTTTTATTTTGACACTTGACCTACAATTTGAATGAAGGAACTGGGGCTGTTTAGTCTTGGGAAAAGGAGGCTGAGGGGAGACCTTATTGCTCTCTTCAAATACATAAAAGGTGATTGCAGCAAGAGTGGGCTTGGTCTCTTCTCACTGGTGAGAGGTAACAGGACAAGAGGAAACGGCCGCAAGTTGCACCAAGGTAAGTTTAGGTTGGATATCAGGAAAAACTTGTTTACTCAAAGAGTTGTTAAGCACTGGAATAGGCTCCCCAGGGAGATGGTTGAGTCACCATCCCTGGATGTGTCTAAAAACCATTTGGATGTGGTGCTCAGGGAACATGACTTAGTGGAGGGTTGTTAGAGTTAGGGTAGTATGGTTAGGTTGTGGTTGGACTTGATGATCCTTAAGGTCTTTTTCAACCTGCGTAAATATATGATTCTATGTTTCTACCATTGACAAAAGCATTAAATCTTCTTTGAAATATGCATGAGATCCCATCTCTAATTTGTTGGGTATTTTATTGCCTCCCTTCACTTCATCTGATTAAGACATGCTTACTACTTTCTGATAAGATGGGGAACTAATTGTAGATAAGTTTTTAGAAAAATTTAAGTTAGCATAGTCATTCTCATACCACTTGTTCCCTTTTGGGTACAACTATATGCATTTTTCATGTCACTTGCAATAATGGAATCATAATTATACCAGAACAGAATACCTTTTAACAAGTCATTAGTGCCGTAGTTGCAACAGTATCTTTGACGTGTAGTGCTTAAACTACCATAACAACCAACTATCTACTTGGGTGGCCAGCCTTAAAAACAAACCAAGCAGTGTTTTCAGTGGTCTCAAAGCCATTGAAATCAAATCTCAAGTGTTCATATATGCTGCAATCAAACCTAACTGTAATTTTATCACTGCTCTTTACTCATGAAAATGGTAATCCTTGGTTAGAATTATAGGATGCTTTGGGTTGGAACAGATCCTTAAAGACAACTGCTTCCAATCCATTTCCAATATTTAATATATATTTCTATTAAAAAACAAAAACAATAACAACAACAAAAACCAAACTTTTAACTTCATTTCTTCATTTAAACAGAAATTACTTAACTATGGACACCTTACAGTTCACTGGGTATTTCAAAACATGTAAAGAAATGATTAGAAGATTATGACAATTTTGGTGATTACACTGTTAATAACTTTTTTTGAGAAAACTACAAGAGATATTATTTGCTTAAACAAATTCATTGTAGTTTATCAAGGATTTTAGTGGGAAATAAATGTAATTTAAGTAACGCATGGAGAGTCAAGAGAGGTAAATAAGTTTCACAGTTGTGCTTTGGTAGTGTATTCAGTTTCTACACAATTTGCAAATCCAAATGATCTGTTAGGAATTTTCTGTCAATCTAAGGGTGAAGCATTTTGAAAACACTTCCATTTTCCTATCCTATAATGCTCATTTGTTAAGATTTACATATAATTTTAATCCTATCATATAGTTATAGGCTTGAGGACTTTTTATAATTCAACTATTGTAGGCAGAATTCATCATAAAGGCAAAAGGACAGAATAGTCATAAGGTTACACAAACCAAAGGTTTGACAGTAGTATGAAATCATTAAAGACAGCTTAATAACTCAGTGTTTATTTGTGTATGTCACAGCATAGCAAATGAATGCTTTCAGTTGCTTTTTAAGTCTGTAATTAAAAAAAAAAAACATTTCAAAATAAAAACTGTCCTCTCCTTTCTCTTGTTCTTGTCCGTTCTCTCCCATTTATCAGTTTGAATGTTATTAAGTCTTACTTTTAAGACCACAAATAAGTTCCTATCAATCTTCCTATCAAGAGTTTTCAGGACTTGTTCTATATTACAGAGAATACTTCCAAACATAGAAACATCTACATGATGCTTGATATTCTGCCCGACGTGATGAGGAATTTCATAGCTTTGAAAAATGCTTACAGTATAACTCTATGCTTTTCTTATAATTGCTACGTAGGGAAAGTTTTGAGTTCTATCTGCTCTCCTGTTCAGAAGAAAAGTTATTTCCGTAAGAGAGATTTTACAACCCACTAGTCAGAGTAACCAATAATAAGTTTCAGTGCAACTCTGAAGCTCTTTGTGATTACATGGTACATACTATACAGCACCAAGCAAAGCAGTTTTTGTAAGTAATGGCTATTCCACAGTTTCAGGAGGTCTACTTGACTCTCAAATCCTAGAAGAAAAACAGTGCTGTGCATCATGGACATTACAGTAAGATAGTTCATTTGTTAAGATAATCAAGTTTTTCAGTCAATAACATTCTCAAAAACAATCTTTGATTACTTCCTAGAGTCTATCAATGACTCTAATATGTAAATTAATTTTGCTCTGCAGAAACAGAAAGAATCCTTAAGAAGAAAGTAGATATCTCTTTTTTTAGTGATGATCTCTGGCCTAGAACTCAAATCACAGTTTTTTTTTTCACTTTCCCTAAACTAACTCCTTTTTTTGCTTGGATTTAATATGGTGATTATTTATGGCAGCATTCCTGTACAGAAAGGAGAAGGTGTACTAAAGTGCTAAAAGACAAACTACACTGAGAAAGGTTCAGTGAGAGGAAAGAAACATTTCTATGTGTATCTCATAACAAAATAGAGATATTTCTAATCTTATAAAACATGCTAATAAGAGGCCTAAAACAGAATTCTATGAGCAATAATTAATCTGTCTACATGAAATGAGGGAAATGGATGAGAGATTCTCTTAGCTTTTTTTTTTTTTAGCTTTTTTTTTTTTTAATATTAAAGTATGCACAACCATTACAGTTATTTTTTTACACAGAGGTAAAAGATGAGAAATTTTCAAAGCAAACTGGCTTACAGGATGGACACCTTTCATATTATTCAGGAAATATACTTCAAAAATCTCTCAGACCTCAAACTGTTAACGTGTTCAGAAGCAAAGAAGAGTGATTATATGAGATGTATATAGCTACAGCACTTGAAAGTTACCTGGGTTGTGGTAGTGGTCTGGATCTTCCGTATCTCTTTTCCTGCTTCTTTACCATCATCAGATCTTTCTGTATCTGATATTATACTTCCTGCATCAACATTAGGTACAGTTTTGCTACCAGAAGATTCTGTCTCAAGGGTTGTGGCAGTCATTTCAGCGTATTCTAATCCTTTAGATGATGAAGCCAACTCCCTCTCAGAAATACTACTCATTCCATCTGAAGTTGTGTGAATCTTGAACTCCTTGTCCTCTATTATACTTGAAGTACATGTTATATCTACACTACCCGTCATATGTGCAAGTAATCCCAAATCATCATTTACACCCAGATGCATCTGTGTGTCTTGCACATTAGGAATAGAAATATGATTACTTGAAAGTTCAGGTAGAAGTTTCTCCTCTTGACTAGGTATTTTGTCAAAGAGAAATGAGGTACTGTTAGTAGAAGGTTCATCTTTTTCATCAGCCAGAGTTATTAATGGACCATTATCTTTCTCCTCATTCTTCTTAATAATACCTACACTTCCATGAACATTGTTTTGGAGCTTCTCAACAGCAGCACTATATACATTATCTAGAAGTGATTCAACTTCTACAAGTGCACCATTTTCTCCAGTTACTAGTGTTTCTGGTGATAAATCCATATCATCAAGTTTTACTTCAGTAGCTTCTACCTTTTCAGCTTTTATATCAACTAAAAGGTCATGAACTTCTACATGCACTCCTCCTCCTGGTCTCTCAGCACTTCCAAGTACATCATCAGACACCTTTGTAGCCATGAGCAAGTCCCTCGTATCAGTACTGACAGGGTAATCTGTTTCACTTTCTGGACTTTGGCTTTGTGAAAGGTCTTCTATCTCTCGGATTTCCATTCCACCTTTTGCTCCTGTTGTCTGAGATGAAAGACCTGAGATAGTGCTTACATTACCCTTCTTCCCCTTTTTTATGTTTTCTTCCTCTTGCCTTTGATACTCTTCATACATTTTTGCTAGGTACTCCTTGTGAGCCTCGTATGTGACCTTAAGAAAGAAGAGATTATGTGGGTGAATATACGCTGTGTCAAACTGGACCAAAAACAAGTCTTAACAACAAATGCCACCTTGACATGCATGGAGATAGCCACCAGATGGCACCAAATCACTTTAAATCTTATCTTAATACATTACTAGGCCCTGCGAGGGAGTTATCAGTATATAAAAACATCCAGTCGTTTCTTACCTTGGAATGAGCTATAGAAAGAGTATCCACCCACACTCTCCATCCTCCCCATTCATATTTTATTGCATGATACAAGAGAATACGGAATATGTTGTAAACCATCTCTGTGATCTTCTGCTCTTCAGAATTCTTAGGGTTAATATATCCCAGAGAAAACATCCAGTCCTGCCACACTGAACACTGAAGTAAACATCTAAAGTGAAATAATTAGGTCAAAATATATCCAAAGAAAGCTTTTTTATTTTAATGTTATGTTGGTTAAAACAGGAGAAAATTAAAATGGTGCATCTGCTCTGAAAATAATTCCAATGGTAAGAGAAAACCTAGAAAATACGTCAGGGTCAATACAAATTTAAATTACGTTCTTAACAGAATAACCAAGTAGTATCTGTGGGATAAGGAAAAATACCACAGACAGATAATTTTAAGACAGAAAGATTCAATTTAAACTGTGGAGGATACAACCCTACATACAATACAATAGATCACTATTACCCAGAAGAGAAGGATGAGAAACTGCTCATAGTGACATACCTTCTGTTTTCACGGCTATTACTAAAGAGTTTTATCATATCAGACAAGAATAAACGTCGAACTTCCATCAGCTCTGCACTTGGTGTGGAGTTTTTTAACAGTGTTGCCACCACCTTAAGAATCACTTTGAAAGAATAAATTAGTTACAATAACACATTTTAAAAACATCTGGTTTAGAAGCAAAATAAAGTAAAATAACATAAAATTAGTTAAAATTAAATTTCAGCAATGAATGTAAACAGTAACTGAAACCCAAACACACTTCATAGACGCTAATTAATTAGCCACATTCTTTCAAAGAAAATAAAATATCTAGGTAATATCCTTATTGTACAAAAATAATACATAGTTCTTACTTGGATTCTGTATTTTCACTGTAGAATCTGGTTCTGGATGGGGTTTATGAACAACTTGAGTGCATACTTGTTCCGTCAAAATCTAAAACACAGAAGTTTATCATTTTTAATTAAATGCTACAACATATCTTTTTATTATTATTTTTTAAAGTCACCATTTATCATAGCCACATCATAACTTCATATAAAAAATCTTGGGAAAATGTTTTTATTCTTCAAGAATAGAATCAAGCTGATGTTTTAGATAGCTCAATAAATATTCAATGTGTTTTAAAGAAATACACTGTGAAAAATGGAATCTACGTGTTGGGCTTCATGTTTGACTTCAAATGTTATTTCTCATAAAGGACAAAGCATATTAGCAATGAGAACTGCCTAAGATCCTATTCCAATGCTCACACTTTGCCTTAATCTCTTCAAAATTTCTAGCTCCTGGAAGCCTTTTAACACCTGACCACTGGAGATAAAAAAAAGTAGGGTTTTTTTTTTTTTGCTTGAAACACTTGCAAATTCCTAATGAAGTAATTCCTTTTAACAGAATACCTATTGTCAGATTGTATTTACTGTTGTTTGGACTATAGGCATGTGTTTGTTACAGCAAGCAAAATCACCGTATTTGTCTCAGTTCAAAGATGCACCAAATGTGTACAGCAACTCTACTAAATGAACTGCAACACAGGTATTGAATAAAGAAATACACCCGCTATATTTAAGAAAATCTCTAGCAAAACATTTTATACTAAACAGAGATTACTGACGTTTTCACAACCAGCATTAAAAGTGAAGTTGACTGATTAAATTTTGTTGTGAACCAAAAATAGCTTCCCTATAAATTTCACCTGCAGAAACTGACTTAATGCTATTTAAACCAGAAAGCTGGTGAAATCAATAACTTATTCAGGTTTAAGGTCCATTAACGGTGGGATACGTTAAAAATGCAAGAGTATTTCATCAAAAAGTTTACTTTTGTTAAGATACTCTGTGTATATATTGAATGTGAGATAAATCCAAACCAACAACCAAGCAACCCTCCCATTATCGCCCTCAAAACAAACATAATTTTTTCCAAGAACTGAAATCAGAACAGATATATTGTCTCTGCAGTAGCAATTAGTGATAATAATAAACTAAAGTGAATTTCTAGCAGTAAGTAGATTATCTAAGCATTTCTACTATGTTAACTTGGCATTAATTTTGTAAATCTGTGGTAAAATTCTGAAAGAGAAAATACTCATCACCCTTCAGAAAACTGCAGTTCTGATTTTAAGGCTGCATTAAGAAACATGTCAAAATTAGGAATTCTCAGAAATGGAATGAAAATTTCAGAAATAAAGAACAAGAGACAAGAGTCAAAATTTGCCTGGGGCGGATGCTGAGCAACGTGATAAAACTTTGAAGTTAGCTGTGCCTTGAGTAGGATTTTAACCTAGGCAACCTCCAGAAGTTACTTCCAAGTGAATCTTTCTATTCTGCTAATTTAAGAGAATATAATTTGAAAATAAAAAGATTTTATTAAATAAGAATTTTTTAAGAAAACTGCATTTTCTAAAAACATCCTTCATTCATAACCTTCCTACTCACAGATCAAAAATTCTTTCCAGAGCACCATATATCCATATATATATCCATATATCCAGGTATTTTCTTATATTCCTTCCATATCCGAACCCAATATTTCTTGAAAATAGGTGCTGTTTTCCTCAGCTGGGAGAGAGGAGTTGTCATATACTACCTTACATAGGAATACCCATGTTACTTGATATAATGACAAAGACAGATCATTCTCCTGTTTCACAAATTGTCCCTGACAAATTAATTAGTCTGTATTGAGGCAAAACCACATACGTTTTGCACCAGGCTACCTGTCACTGGTTCTACATATGAAACTCTGCTTTCAAGAGTAAGCTAAAAGCTTAATGGCATTAATGCTGGATTTTCAAGAAATATATTTAAGCAACTATATAAACAAATCATATAATTAAATCATTTCACTAATAATTCATATTTATTTTGAAGCATACCTTTAGCTCATTCATCAATAATCAAACTAATGCCATTTGTAAACATAGTATGTTTGAGTGGGTTTTTACATATTGCTGTTTAATATAGAACGCAAATGCTTGCTTGTGAGAGAATATTTAAAATAATTGCAACAGTCCATGAGTAAATCTTTTGTACTGCTGTGGTCCCGTGGCTACCCTAACTATAAGCTAACATAACTGAAAACTTAAGCTTTGAAGTGCATTTGAGTTACAATTAGTCACTCATGCATCTTCCCAGTTCTCAAAGAACTGTAATCTGCTACCTGCAGATTGAAAACAAGTGTGTATGGACACCTTTTTTCCCCAGTGATAAAATCCTCAGAATAGAATCTTTGCAATTTCTAAGTTATCAGTTTAAGAAAAAGAATTGAAGTTTCAACAGTATGCATTTGAAGGTATACAGAAATGGTTTTGGAACTAAAACGCATAAGCTAATCTGTTCACCATTAAAACTGATGTCTCTGTGAGAGACTGGTGAACATTTAAATGCTTATAAGTCAAACTTTCACATTTACTCTTCTCAGAAAGAATCTTACTTTGTTCAGCTATCATTTTACTACTAGTTTTACTAGTTGAAAAAGAAAAACAGAAGTTTTAGCATAGAAGAGCAACTTCAGGTCTCTGGTCCCATTTTTTATTTTTATTTTTTATTTTTATTATTTTTTTTTTTGAAAGTGATCAACATCTTAAGTATTAGGATCTTTTATATTGCTCTGTGTAAAGCTATGAAGTTTTACAAAGAATATGTAAAAAGTATGACATGGCTAACAAAAATAGTCAAAATATAGAATCATAGAATCACAAAGGTTGGAAAAGACCTCCAAGATTATCCAGTCCAACTGTCCACCTATCACCAATATTTCCCAGTAAACCCTGTCCATTAGTACAACACCTAAATGTTGCTTGAACTTCTTCAAGGATAGTGACTCCATCACCTCCCTGGGCAGTCCAATCCAGCGCCTGACAGCTCATTGGATGAAGAAAGTTTTCCAAACGTCCAACCTGAATCTCCCTGGCCCAACTTGAGGCCATTCCCTCTCATCCTATCACCTATGTGGGAGAAGAGGCTGACCCCATTCCCTCCCCCACCCCAGAAAAAAAAAAACCCTTCAGGTAGCTGTATAGAGTGCTAAGGTCTCCCCTGAGCCTCCTCTTCTTCAGACTAAACAATCCCAGCTCCGCTTGCAGGTCTCCATCAGAGTTGTCCTCCAGACCTCTCACCAGCTTTGTTGCCCTTCTCTGGACACTCCAGGGCCTCGATGTCGCTCTTGTAGTGAGAGGCCCGAAACTGAACACAGTACTCCAGGTGCAGCCTCAACAGAGCTTAGTACAGAGGGACAATCACTTCCCTGCTCCTGCTGGCAACACTATTTCTGATGCAAGCCAGGATGCCATTGGCCTTCTTGGCCACCTGGGCACATTTCTAACTCATGTTTAGCTGAGCTTGGCAAAATTCTGAGCCAAAATGATCTTTCTTAAAATTTCTATCTAAAATTTTCTTAGATGTCTTGCAAATCAGAACATTTCAAAGCACAGAAAGTATTAAAAGTGATATAAAAATTTAATTAAGCCATAAATTTTACCATAGAAATTAAATTCTGTATGTTTAATAATTTGTACCTCATAAAGCGTATTATATGTTGTAACGGTCACTGTATTTGTATGCAGCATCAATCTTTCTCCAAGAAGAGTGAAAAGACTGTGAGTATGCATGATTTCAACCTTTCGTCTGGAAGAGAAAATAAAAATATGCCAGCTATATCTAAGATATTAAAGTAAATGCAAAAACATGAAAGCTAAATATTTTCATGTCGTATTGAAGTGTTTTATAACCAGTTATTCTGTAAATATTATGAATCAAACATAATTTAAGATCTTCCCCAATATGAATGCTATTGCAGTAATATACAATTGTTATTGCAGTAATACACAAAGGTTCTCAGCAAGCAATTGTGTATTTAGGATGTGCTTTTGTGTTAAAAAAATGGCACAGAATTCTCATACACCATAATCCTAAAAAAGTATGAAATTTGAAGTGATTGAGGTGAATTTTACAGTCAGGACCAAGAAAAAATATCATCTTAAAAATTTGAAAAGAAAGTAGCTCACATCAGTGAAACCCATCTGTCCCTAAAAACTAGTATTGTTTAATGAGATACAGCATTATAAATAGAATAGTTACTGTATATTTCATCATTATATTTATCTACTACTATGAAAAATACAAAATAAAAATAATTATTCAGATTAATTAGTAATCCATGTGAAAGCATTATAACAATATAAAACAAAATACAGTGAAATTTCCCAATTGTTCATTCAAAAGCTAATGAAGTCCTTTTTCCTGGCTACTGATCACAATACCACAGGCTTAAATTACACTGATTTGTTCTAGAACTTTTGAAAGGAATACTACAATTTTCAAATATCCATAAAAGAAAGTGGCAACATCTTATAACAGTGTGTACTATTCTGCACACTGAAGAGAAAGTTATCGCAAAATCATTTGAGTTGGAAGGGACCTTTAAAGGTCATCAAGTCCAACTGCCCTGCAATGAGCAAGGACACTTACAACTAGATCAGGTTGCTCAGAGTTCATGAATTATAAGAAAAACTCATGTGTTCAATCTTGTGAGCTCTGAGGTAGCGCATGGAAGACATTTCAGAACAGGTGTATCTAATCATTGCAGAAAAAAAACATGTTAAACAGCATATATAGCACAGGCTAATACATTGTGTATCTATATTTTGCTGTATTTGAGATTATATATATTTTCAAATAGAATATTATAAATGTAAAAGCATATAACTCTGTTTCAGGAAGACTTAAATGTGTAGATTAAAAAAAAAACAACACAAGTAACTGTTTTCAGTGAAAGTGTAAGAAAAGTCAAGGAGGCAGAGAAGGAAAAGGATTTTGCCTCCTTCGAAGGCATAGTAAGCTGTCATCACAGATCACAAAGAAAAATCAAGTAATTAAACTAATCTCCCAGCACATCACTAGTCACTTCTCCAGGTAATCAATTACTTCCACTCTATAGCTTAATCTGCAGAGAATATCCATGAATGGTAATTGGTTTTTCATCTATACATTGGTTATTAACATTGTATTGTTTCAGGTTTCATGAATTATAACATTTCTTTATGCCATTATGCTTTAGCATATTAAAATAGAATTGCAACAGAATGCCTTTTTCCTGTAATATGAAACAAATTTATAAATACTTTATAATTTTATATGGTTTACATTTTTATAATTTCTTAGAATTTCCTGTATTTGGCCACAGTTTTATATAACCATGCATATGAAGACGTGCGTGTGTGCACAAATAGGCACATATCACAGGCATTATCTGTGAGATATGAAAATGAGGGGGATTTTTACATGCTAAAGTAAACCATAAAGTGAACATTCACCAATAACCCAGAGGTTGTGCTGTTTTTTTTCTAAATGAAAGTAACGGAATATTCAAAGATATCTTGGAAGATGCAGAACATACAAATGGATTTCAATGAAAAATAAGTTATTTAACTTAAACTCTAGCTTGCTAGATATGTTATAAGTGAATTAAACAAATGTACTTATTTGGAAAAAGGCCTCAAATGAAATCTTCATTTTGTGTACTTTACTTAATCCAACTCCAATGAATTTGAATGATTTTCAGTAAGTAATATTAGAAAAGTCCTTTGAGATTCTTGAGTGGTCTATGAATTTGCTTTATCAATTCCCAGAACACTACTTGGCTTGCTCAATCCCAAAAGAAAATCCCATTTGTGAGCGTGTTCTCAGTTAACCATCTCTCAACTATGGTGTCATATTTTATTGATCTTACTGAGACAAGTGTGTCTAACAATATTGCGCTCTGGCTGGCCTCTAAAACCATAGAAGGAAAAAAAGCTTTAAATCTACTGTGAAGAGCACTAATTTCCATCCTACACATTGGAATATTTTAATACAATGGACCAAGTGAGCAGTCTCAGGTTACACAGTACTGTATACTTTTTAATTCTTTTTTAACACCAAATGAGGAAAAATGAGACTCAGTTCACCTATTTTGTGACACTGGCTCATTTTAAATGTGACTATTTCTTCCTTCCTCTGGTGCAGAGGCATATTCTTATGTGCTTTTTTTATTGATCATTTACTTATTTTGTTTACTTTCCTTTCTGAACATTTCCCACTGGAATAACTTATTCTATTTCATCTTTCCTGTCAGTATAAAGCTATTTTTAAAAGTTCTGTCCTGACACATTTATTGCAATAACACTGAAAATCTCAGTAGCAAATTTTTGATGACAGTCACATGTTTCCTATTACCCTTAACTGAACATATAACTTTTTAAAATGTATTTTTGGAAAATGTTTTTAAATAATTTTAAGGTTTAATTTTCAGTATGTCATATATTTGGCAGGTAATCACTCCAACTTTTCAAACGTCATTTTAGGAACCAGTTAACTGCAAGACTTATTTTTTTCTCAGTGTATAAAGACATCAACTGCACATTATCAAATAAAAAACCTACCAACTTTAAGTTATTTCTGAAGACTATTAAATTAATTAAGGTAATTATGACAAAAGGACAAGAACTGTGAACTTGCATACACTATAACAATAATTTTAAAATTACACTTACTTATGACCCAAGTGTTTGAGAAAATATCCAAGGACTTTCAAAGCTTGCACCCATATACTCTCACTTTTGGAAGCCAATAGTTTATAAATTACTCTAAAAAAAGGAAAACAAATTCAATACTTTGAACATCACACAACTTGTTTTTCACTGAACAGTAATATTTTATAATGAGGTTATGAAATAATAATAAACTCAACCATTTACACAAAATGAAAGGATATACTGAAAGCAACAAGCACAGCATAAGAATTTGATTACAAATTCTTTGGGTCAGAGGCATGGTGTCTTGTCACTCAGTTCAATGCTTCATAACAGAAAGCAAAAACTTCCTTAATGTTTCTATCACAGAAAAATAAAATCAAAGACAGGCTGAGCAGCTGTGGCTCAAGACAAAGGGAATAAACTGGAACACAGTCACATCATGGAGTTTCTTGTAGTACCTGGATGCTACAGAAAACAAAAAGTAACTTGTTTGCTTGTTTTGCTATTTCTGCTATAGAAAAATAAACAGAAAAAAAGCGTCCTAACTGTGAGTGCAATGAGTATTCCTGGTAGTTTTGTTTCAGTTTGTGCCGCCATTTCAGATAATTTTAAATACAAGTAGTTGCATGAAGGTTTACATATTTTATAGAAAACACAGTCGAATTTATCAGTAATAACAATTTTTTCTATTTTACAAGTCTCTTTTGTTTTCCAAAGTACTTTCACAAGAAGACAAAATAAAAATCTATAGTAAACATTAAATTATTAACAATAATAATAAACACCAAAAATTATAAACACATACACACACAAAAAATGCATTACCAAAGTAGGTATATAAAAAAAACCCATCAGAAATACTGCTCCTCTGGTAATTACCAGTTACTGAGTCTATGAACAATCACATAAACATACAAATTCTACAGATACTTTTTAAAATATTTTCAGATACAATTTAAGAGGGTTAAGGTGTGATCTTTCTCATCTTCCTCTAATTCTCCCCAGATTATGTAGAGCATTCAAAGATAGAGTATTCAAAATAATTCTGAGATAAATACATGGCTTTTTGATGCTTCATTTTAATTACATATTCTATTTGAGATTGAGAAGCAAGTACAGCAGTTCATTTACCTTCAAATATGATAGTGATAACCTCAAGAGGAAAACTTCTGCCTCAGAGATATCAAAACAGTCTATTTCTGAAGTTATAGCTTAAATAACTAAAATTCTTGCAAGATCATCACGTGTGATATTGTGAAAAAGAAGGAATCTGGGGAGTGATGATACTGGAACTGCTTTTAAAATATTTTCTCACTTCACTGTCTTACCGTATCCCATTTCTCTGATCAAAGGCAGGAATCATGGATGCTGGATGTTCAGACATTAGTGCCACCAGCAGCTGCAGCACATCATGAATATTTTCATCCTGTATGACAAGCACCAATGTTATTCATACAAACTAACCTCAACAGCAGGCTTCTCATAGAGATTGTACAATTGATTACAGTAAAGGATAGGTAATTACAGAAACGTACCTCGTGCATTGTTAGCAAGTAATTTAATATGCTCTGCAGTTCATCTTCTTTCACACCTCGATCCTGAAAAAATGAGATGGCATATTTTTTTCAGAGAAAATTCATTCTTTAATACTTGGCCTAAGAAAAACTTGGACTGAGTCAAATAATCCTATAAAATTACTATTTAAATTCAAAGAGCTACTCTATTTTGTTTCCTTTCTTTTCCTTATCACATTGGCAGTACAAAATACCCTGAAGTAAGCCTTCTCTTCTTGCTAGAAACAACTCTTATAGTGTGGGCCCTCAGATGATATCAACTATTGCTGTCTCTCCTCCAAGCCCTGACACACATCCAGAAAAAATTGTAGGAATAAGCTAGGGCAGAAAATACTGTTTTCCAGACAAGTCTCAAATGGCATCTGTAACAGAGAGAGAGAGCGAGCCAGAAAGAGTCCTGAACTTTTCATGCAGTGGTAGGACCTAAAAACCAATAAAGCATAACTGACTTAACAAATTCCACAACCTGTTCCTTTGATCTTTTTAGTATCAATCTGTTTTCACATGAGCCCAAGTACCTGAACAGTTCTGTAGTATTACATATTACTTCTGGAAGTACTTTTAATAAAATATATATATCTTAGTTTGGTGAGGTTATTAAGAAATATTCTATGGATTTGCTACCCTTATGTTTATTGTTAGTATGTGCATCAACATTAAAATTAACCAGAAACAGATATAATACCTGATAGGTAGCATGTATTTACTACTCTGGAAGAACTTATTACTAAAAAGAAAGAACCTACATAACAGTCTCAAAGATTTCCATCTGGAATAGCCTATTTTACCTTCAATATAAGTTGTTTCAGAAACAGAAGCATGAATGCTCTTAGAGATATGATTTCTTTCTGTGAGGGTCGAGGACCATCTGGAAGAAGCAAAATATACCACATTTAAATATAAACTAATTTCTTTAATAACTGCAGCTTCTTCAGAATATCACAGTTCCCACAACAGATTTCATATTTTATTCATTATATAAGAGCACATATTTGCAAATGGTATCATTTAAAACCTTACAGAATTACATTTTGCAACACTATATAACTTGAGCAATGTTTCATCTTCAAAAAAAAAAAAAAGAAATTCTTGTATATATATATAGATCTACATATAAATATTAAAGGCATAAGAACATGTAGAGAAATAACAAGATTGTGACTCACACAAATTAAGGTATACACTCTATAGATTTTCTTCTATGAGCTGGGAGTTGCAAATTCTAATACAGGCAACAACTCTATTGACGAAACCTACTCAACTGACCCAATGCCACAATAAAAATGCCCAATTCAGGATAAAAAAAATCAATAGTTCTACTGTCTACATTGAGTGAAATTCCACTGACTACAATAGAAGTTTAGACACATCTAGCACAAACTTACACTGTAAACTCTACACTGTAAACTTACAAGAGTCTGAATATAAAGCTGAATTTTATCTAATGTTTCTGATGACAGTAACTCAGAATAACTAAGCCACTATGTTAAATGCCATCAGAATGAAGTCCAACAGAGCAGGAATAAATGAAATATTAGTCATGGCCATACCTGCAAGCAGAAACTGAAGCCATTTAATCAAAGTGAACTAAAGATTTGAAAAATCAAAAAAAAAAAAAAAAAAAAAATTAAGCCAGCAAAAAGAATGCCTTTAATTCTTTGTCCTGAAAAAATGTGTTTGTGGAAGTATACTAGTAAAACAGAAGTAATCAAAACATTGAGCAAGAAACAAAGAGCTAAAACAACTATATTCTCTTGAACCTTGATGTATGGATACTACATTCTCCCCTTTCATAAATAGTTAAGGTTGAACTGGAAATTTCTTTTTTAAATTCCTACTTTCCAAACATGTGCCAGTCTTAGATTTTGTACAGTAAACGTCGATGAAGGTTAATTTACAGATTCACAGTTAATTCACATTTCTGTTTGAAGGCAAGATGGAAGAAAAAAGAGTGGCTGATTCCCTCAAGTTTTCTTCCCTGTTTTGAATGGGAGAGAAGAGAAGAACTAGGTATTTTTCTGAAAGAAGTAAATAAGTCTCAGCCTTGTCCTCCTACCATCACATGCCACAACAGTGAGTATAATGTACTTTATAGGCTTTGTTGCTACACAAACTGTTTTCTATGAATACTGTCTAATGGTACTGTGAAATACCTATTACCTACCATTAAAACAATTGGACACTTTGCTACTACATTAAAAATTATACGTGTTTTTCTCATTTGTTTCTAGACAGCAGTTATTTTTTCCCCTAATTGAAATGCAGAATTGACTCCTCTAACTCTACCACAGAAATCTGTCTTCACGTTGCCTCTTTCCTCCCACACCTTATCGGGATTCATATCAGACAATATCTGAAAACCAGGCCTAAAAAACAAAGCATTTAAAAAACAAGGCGTAAAACAAGTCTCTCCTGAAAGATTATAATTATGGAAACAGAAAGTGGAACACTAAGGCATCGGCGAGCTCTGCAAAGCATTTCTGCAACAGAAATTTCAAGGAAAGATTAAAAATAAGATATCCCAAACGAACTGGGTACCTGTCAAAAGGAACTTGAGTTTTGTATTTCTTATTCAAATACCCATAGCATATCTGGAGATATGGGAGAACCCTTTTCAGTTCCTCAGCACACAAGGAACACAAAAGGCATTTCTGCTTGCAGGTTATATATGCCAACCAGCAGAATAATGCCTTCAATCTTCCACTGCTATTTATTCCTTGTATTTTAGTTGCACCTTGAATCTTCATTGCCTTAGAGTGAGGAAAAAACAGACAGCCTCTACTCAAAATACTTCAACACTTTGAAAATTAAAAGAGGACTGGCAGAGAAAAAGAACAGGCTAGAGAAACTGTAGGCTATGTAGCTACAAATACTGGAAGAAAGGACTGCAGAAAGAGTAATGCAACATTCACCTAAAACGGATTGAACACAACAAATCTGGGATTTTTTAAAGGTACATAAAACACATTTGCCACTGCAATGTGTTACTTCATCAGGCTTTTTGACTTCATTATCAGTTAAAGAAGAAGGATTGTTAAAATGCATTATTGACAAAAATTTTATAGTTTATTCTGTAATTTATAAGTATATGTATTACACACACATATGTACAAAGTAAAGAGAGAAAAGTATCTCGTTTTTCAAGTCAGAAATTTCAAATTAGTTTTATTTACTGTCTATTAATCTCTGTGATGATCACTGCTTACAGACAAATGTCACCACCACTCAGATAAGCAGAGATGCTCAGTAAAACACTGAAATGAAACCAAACAAAACTAAATCATCATTAACAAAATAGTCCTATTACAGTAGGAGCTGGTACAGGAGCCATAAGTCCTTATATAAAATAGTAACTTGTTTTTTGTCAAAAATGAAAGATGCCTCCCTTATTCCACATCATGATGAGTCATTAAATCATTTCCTGCTTTTAGATTCTTTACGTATTCATTTATTGCAGGACGCACATGAGCTACATCAGACTTTTTTTTGTTTACTCATTACTGTACCACTCTCAGCCCACTGGTGTTTTCAGAGATGCAAGTTAGTTAAGCAATTCTAGCAAAGGTTTTTTGAAGGTATAAATATCCTCATAGGCTCTAATTGTTTTCTGAAATTTACAAAACTGTACAAAAAAATTAAGTCATCAATATAGATAACTTTAAGTTCAGAAATGTTTTATTTGTTTAAAAAATGTTAAAAAGCCCAAAAACCTATATATACATCCAAAGATTAAAGTAACAAAAGCATGTCTAAACTTTTTTTTGTCTGTCACAGATAGTATATACACCTTCTCAAATCCACTCATGGCTTGAATTCAATTTAAATATCACTCTGGTATGTATTCTGAAAAGATGAACCATCAAACAAAAAGACTGATAATGTAATGTGAAGGTTTCTCTAACAGTTTTAAGTATTATCATTGAAACGCATCACTTTGCATAGCAAGATAAGAAGAGTTAAATAATTCTCCACTTATCCTCTTATTTGTATCTAAAATTCACATAAGAAAATAATTAGTAAACTATCACTAAGCAATTTTTACTCAATTGCCTGCTTCACAGTATCTTTAGATTCTGCAACCATTTGAAAACTTTATGATCTTGCATCCTCACATCTTATTCTGTAAGATTTAACAAAATGTTAAAGGCATTTATGTGGCAAATCAAGAGAATAGCTATAATCATAGTTCGAGTGTAAAATGTAAAACATAATCAACATTGGAGATTGTTTCCTGTGGAAACTGATATTACTTATGCTGCTCTTCCTGATGTCAAGGTTTTTCACTGGTTTACTTTGACATGGCCCTCATCAAAGACAAGTCAGCTTTTCCTGATATCTATTTGCAATTGATAAATGAATCAAAAGCAAGCAAAACAAAGCACAACAGTAAAATAAGAAAGTAAAATCCACAGTACTAAGATTTAAAAAAAAAAAAAGAGATCCATATATCTGTATCTAGCTACATATGAAAGGTAAATGATCAATCAAAATAATAATAATAAAAAAATATGAAGCAACTATATGTTTTGAAAGTGTTTCTGATGCTTGAGGAGAAAAGAAAAAAAAATACAAATTTAGTATACTGAATCCAGGAATAAATATCAGTTTGAAATAAGAAAGCAATAATTAAAGAGATGATAGAACACCAAATTTGAAACAAGTATTTGAGTTTATTAAGTAATTCAAAGTGTTTTACCTCCTATTTTATAAGCTGGCTACCAGAAGACAGTGTTAGCCTGATGAGAAGCTTCAATATTCAGACAGTTTGGCTTTAAATGGGGTATACTAAATTGTCAGTACAGGAAACTTACCCACTTGATGCTTTATTAAGACAGAAGAAGGCAATAAGACTTTGAAGCAAAAAACTTGTATGTATGTAACAGTAAAGCAAACAATCTCTGCCCAAAAAACAGTACTCCCATACAAGACGTAGGCAAAAGACAATTCTGATAGCTGTGTAAATAAGCTTACATTTTTAAAAGACAGCAATTTACCTGAAAATCATATAACACTGTCAAATTTTGGTTATTGGTAAGATTTCTATTACTGTTTCCTTCAAGTTTGAAAAGACTGATGTCAAATTAGCTTAGAGCTTCAATTGTCTCCAATAAGGAGATATGCCATTTCAAAGTGCTGGAAGGAAGGGATGCCATCCAGAGGGACCACAACAGACTCAAGAGGTGGGCCCATACAGACTTAATGAAGTTTAATAACTTAAGCACAAGGTCCTGCAGGCCATACCAAACACAAATACAGGCTAGACAGTGAGTGTATTGAGAGCACACCTGAAGAGAAGGACTTGAGGGTGTTGATGGATGAAAAACTCGATGAGCTGACCTATTAAAGTGGGTCCAGAGAAGGGCCATGAATGTATTCAGAGGGCTGGTGCAACTTCAGGGGAAACATAACCCCTGTTTTCAAGAAGAGACAAAGAAAAGATCCAGGGAACTACAGGCCAGTCAGTCTCACCTCTCACCCTGGCAAGATCATGGAGCAGATTCTCCTAAAGGCCCTACTAAGGCACATGGAAAATAAAGATGAGGTGATTGGTGATAACCAGCATGGCTTCACCATGAGCAAGTCATGCCTGACAACCTTGGTGGCCTTTTATGATGGAGTTACAGAGTCAGTGGATAAAAGAAGAGCAACAGATGTCATCTACCTGGACTTGTACAAAGCATTTGACACTGTCCCACATGACATCCTGGTCACTGAACTGGAGAAAAATGGATTTGACAGATGGGCCACTATCTGGATAAGAAATTGGCTGGATGGTTGCACTCAGAGAGTTGCAGTCAACAGCTCACTGTCTAAACGGAGACCAGTGATGAGTGGCATTTTTCAGGGCTCACACTTGTGTTAGTTAACATCTTTGTAGGTGACGTGGACAGTGCGATCAAGTGCACCCTCAGCAAGCTTGCGGACAACACCAAGCAGAGTGGTGCAGTTGATAGAATAGAGGGAAGGGATGCTATCCCGAGGGACCTGGACAGACTTGAGAGGTGGGCCCATGCCAACCTCCAGGGAGTTGGAACTGCAGAGGCTTTAAGTTCCCTTTCAAACCAATTCACACTATGATTTTCTCATATTATGATACTTTTCTGTTTCTTACTGTAATATTACCACTCACAGATAATAGGGCTCATTTTTTCATTCTGAAATATCAAATGCCACTTAACAAACAGAAGTCCAACATGCACATCATTGTATATCTACAGTATAAGATTTTTGCCTTTACAAACTTCTTTTTACCTTTGAACAAATGATAAACATGCAGAGAATATGTTGCGTAGTAGCTGCATGCAGTCTAATAAAATCAACGCAAAAGTAACATTCTGGAATAGTCAAATTTTATGAATTACAAATTTGGGGAAGTTATGAATTGCTGAAAACAGAGATGTAAAGAAAAAGCATTAGGTAATATTATCTGCAGCTTTTTCTATTTATAGTATCCTGAGATTATCACCTTGAATCCACCAGAGCTGCAAAATGTGTTGTCAGATGGTAGTTAATGTTAAAAGAAAGGAGAATGTCTGGTGCAGAAAAGTAATTTAATATCCAGGCAATTAAACATTTTGAGAATTTTTCAATATTTTTATCAATTGATGAAAGCAATTAATATGAGTTGGATAACTAATATGAAATTAAGTTAATATGAAATTAAATTTAGCAACCCATCACATCAGCAATTATATTTCCACAGTCATTCGCTTGCAAGTCATCAAACCACCTGCTACCTGTAACATAATAGCAAGTCCTACTGCTTATTCACATGGACAAAATGCCACAGCTATGCTGGATTTACTGATACAGTACCACCTCAATGATCATCTTTCCTCATAAGCCAACAAGCTTTACTTCAATACAATTATGCCCATTTTTAAATGAGAAATATGACAAAATACTTTCTTATAGTTGTATGAAATACATAAGACTTTCTGCAGTTTAAACAACAGGGAGAAGGATCAGGAAGAAAGAATAAAGATGTAATTTGAAATAAAGGCAATATTATCTGTAAATCTAACTGAAAAAAAAGTGAAAATGCAGATGTAGTGGCTAAAAATACCTATGTTGAAAATGTACATTTCCTCACCATTTATTGAAAGCTTTCCCAATTACACTATGCAGGCCTTAGTAATTATGATTTTTGTTGTACTGCTACAACAAACAAGCAGTAATCTGCACTATCTGATTACCTTTCAGGGAGCTATCTGGTTGCATCCTTAGAGAAACAGAAGATGTCTCTAGTTTGAAACTGACACAAATAAAAGAACGCACTATTCCCTTATAATACATAAGAAATAGAGATAAAAATAGGGAAGTAAAACATCCATATGTATGCTAACTTTGAGTTAACTGATTCATTTCTCCTCCCTAATTTTGTGTCCTTTGTACTCCATGTCTTCTGTTCAGGTTTTAAAGAATAGATTATATATTATTTTCTGGCTACTCAGTTGGCATCACACTTACAAATACTCAAAAAATACAGCTAACGGCAGAGAGGCAGATCTAGGCAAGACAAAAGCAACCCAAATCTTCTGCAGAAAGAAATGTCACACAGTTTCCACAAACAGCAAGCCCAGCCAGAGGGAAGTCTGGAATATGCAATACATTCATGAAGTGTTGGTAGCTAATAGTATCATGACACAGAACTACAGGAACACTTTAATTAAAAGATAAAAAAGAATGATAGCAATAGCAAGAAGACAATATTATCAAATTCACAATCTCAAAGGAGTTGAACCATCTGCCAGATCACTGTCTAGAAGAAATACGGCTGACATCTGAAAAATTCACCTCCCAGTAGATGGTCATTTAAAAGTGCAATTGTAATTGCAGTTTAGTTGTTTTAAACTCACCGGCTGGGTTTTTAACATAATAATTCCTCACTGAGTTAAGAGCTGGTTAACTTGTCTGGTGATAAAACTGTACCCAGACAGTATCGCAGGGCAACTCTCAGGTGAATAGGACATCCAAAGCGTGAGGCAGGACAGAGTCAGCCCTATGGTAGGATTCATCTCATCCTAATTATAAAGGTCTACAGCATACTTACAAACACACAAGAACAGCTTCTAACCTTCCACTGAAGTCAAAGGGGATCTAGTCAGCCAATGGAATCTAGAAAGCAAATGTCCTTCAACTCAAACAGCTCTCTAGCCCTGCTGATTACAGTCTGGACTTCTTAGGTATTTTTTAAGCAATTTTAAGTAACTCTGTGAAGCATATAGTTAGTCTAACATATTATGAGATAACTATAAATGAAGTCCCAGTTCCTATTTTTTGGTGAATAAATAAAAATGGAAGGAACAATTCTTATCTTAGACTAAATATACTCACAGACAGCTCTTCCTGTGAGACTCAGGAAGTTACAACTTCACTGCCAATAAGGATACCTAATCTAGGATAAGTATTGTTTCTTACATTTTTATTTAACCTCCCCTCCCACCACAAATTTTCATATAGCTACGAATGTAGCTGATACAACCAAAGAATTAGACAATAGCTTATAAATATTTAGATTCATAAATATTTGGATGTGTGACAGCGCTAAAAAATCTTCAATTGTCCAATTTCACAACATGACAGCAATGGTTACAGAATAAAGATAATTAATAAGGTTCTCACATCAATTAATTTTTTAGAGATTTTCTGACAAATCCTCCCTTCTTTGCACAAGTAGTCTGCTAAATGTAATGACATTACAGTTGGAGAGTATAGGATTAGAATGATTTGATGCTTTGGTTAACATGCATCTGTTACACGTAGCATTTAGCCTGCATGTATTATTGTATTTTGTTGTTGATACCTTTTAATACTTCCAGAGTTAGATCAAACACATGGCCATAAACAAAGTTAAATCAATCTGTTTTATAAGGCCAGAGAAAAAATATTACTGAACTGAAAATACAGCTTTAGAGATCTCAAAAGAAAGAAGTTTCCACTCTGTTTTCAAAGACCACCTAACAATACCAAACATTATCAATATTTAAATACCAATAAGAGTTGTTATGAGATAAAGTTAATATTTTTTTCTTCAACACAGTGACCTTTTCTTTGTTTTTTGAAGTAGTTTCACATAACTGTGAAGACCACAGTAAAATATTTTGGGAATACCTAAAAACATAGGAAAGGGTGTCAGCAACTCACAGACTCACAAACTCATCAGAGTTGCTGACGGCTGGTTTACTGCCAACTTACCGTGTCTGTAGGCGTTAGGGGCCTTGACAAATTTACATCAAAGATTTTCCTATAGAGGAAATGCACATAATTTCTTTCTTATGCTTTGTACTTACCTAACCCCTTAGGAGTAATGCCACTGCTGTCAGCAGGATTAACCACCCAGTAGTAGTACTTCAGTGTGTGCATTAACTGCAGTACTGTTCCTACTCTGCGTATAGTGTTATAGATTGTAGCAGTTCCAATAAATTCAGCTGACAAGTAGGTATACAAAGACAATTGCACCTGAAGAATGAAATAGTTATCACATAAGTGTAAGTTAAATATTAGAAGACTTCAAAGTTTCACTGGGGATTACTGCAGATATGATTGAAAACAGTACAAAAAATATTACAAATGACTTCAGTGAGGGCAGAAACTGGTTCATCATCACTGGATTGTCACCTGGAATGACCTCCAGAGACTCCTTCCAAGAAAAATTATATGATTCCATCATTTACATACTGATAAATGTGTTGCTTTTTTGTTGTTTTTTTTTTTCCTAGTCTTTTTAATGCTTAATCTATAGGAAAACCATGCAACCACTGAAAAATTTTTGGATAGAATCAGCCAGAATCTTAAGCAAGAATTTAACTGCTTTTGAACATGTATAAAAGGCATTGGAGAATATAGTTAAGCAAGGGTTAAACTTCATGATCAAAAATATCTTTGCTATTTCAGTTCTTTCAAATTGAAAAGAAAATATATATTAAGTACCATAGCCTAAAAGAACATAACTATTTCACTTCAGTGTATGAAGAGTCATAACATACTTGTAATGTACAACTACCTTTGCGGGGGTATGTATCCAGATAGCGGGATTAAAAAGGATGTGATCACATAATTGCTTCAGCAGAGGTGCTCCATGAGATAATCCATCCAAATATTTTGCAAATGATAAAAATTGTTCCAGAACTGCTCTGGTTATATGAACTCTAGATGACTGGGAAAAAAAAATTAAAAAGAGGAATTAAAAAAAACATAAATTCTGTGTCATTATACTTACAGAAGAAATATGAAATGGTATTTTCACTGGGCTCATCTTTACAAAATACCTGCAACCTCAGATGTTTTTATTTCACTGGATAAGAAAGGAAACAAATACCAATAACTTATTCTTTCTAATAAAATTTATGGTCTTTCTAAGGACTACATTTTACAAAACATCAGTCAATAACTCTGAAAAAATCCTTGTTCTGTTCTGATTTTTTTTGTTGTTGTTGTTTTACTACAATCCAGTCAGCATTCTACATCCCACAGAAGAATGCCTTGAGAACTGTGTCTGAAGACCTTAGCTCTTCTTCAGTTAGTTTATGAGTTTTATTGAAATTGAGTTTATCAGTATGCAAACACAAGTTACTAGCAGACTTGTTATTGTTAAAGTTTCCTCAAATTGCAGGAGAGTTGTTCAGCTTCATAGCTATACCATGAAATCACTGTTGAGATCTTCTCCTTTGCAGACTTTCACAAATTTCTTTTTGTACCAAGCAAACAAAAGGAACTAATAAGAAAAAATGCCCCAAATGCTTCTATTTGCTTTCCTTACAAAATGTTCCATTTACTTTTAATGCTATAAATACAGTCTGAGAACATGCAGATTTGTTATTTTTAGATGAGAAGTCCATTTGTCAGTAATAATAGTTCAGCCTGGATGCTGAGTTTCCCTCGGCTTGTACACCACAAATCACAATAAACAGTCTGAAACTAATAAGAACCAAAAGGTTATTTTGATGTTCATGACAGAAAAAAATATAACTGTGTGTCCTCCTTTATGAAGTATTTGATCACATACAAATGAACAACAGACAATTCACAAATAATAAAATGGAGCTTGACGAGGAAATAAAAGGATGTTTTTTTTTGCTATGTATGACAACTGAAAATAAGCACATAATGAGAAAATACATCTTTTTGAAAAACTTCAACTAAAGACATTATAGCATTAAGAAACAAACAACAACAACAACAATAACAACAGCAGAAAGTGGCCTGAACTGTGACAGAAATCAAACAAAATCCTTCAAATATTTACATAACCTTTGTTTGCTGACATAACATATTGAAGTAGAGCGGCAGCCTGGATTATAGCTTTCCAAAATTTAAAATTGCAGCAGGTGTCCACTAGAACACTATAAGAACTCAATCTTTTTATTTTTAAATTTCATGTACAACATCCTAAATTGCTCTTATAATTGTACTCTGTATGTAAACCAGTGTTATTTTCAAGATCATCTTTTAACACTTATTTAGTATAGAAAAAAAAGCATAGAAAATAGCCTTTTATATAAAACTTTAGTGAAGATAAGTTCTTTCTAGTGTAAGGATGTGTTTTCCTAGGTGAAAATAAAATAAGGAGCATAATGAGAGAAATTATTAATAACTGGTGTTCAAAATTCAGTACATTTTTTAAAATGCAAGATTATAATAATTTAATCATCAGACAACACAAAACCCTAATAATGACTCCTTCTCAAATGACTGTTACTGTACTGATCACATGTTGACCAAGAATAGAGTTGGAGTCATTCAAGAACATCACAGCCATAAGATTCAACTGTAAATCTAACTGCCTTAGCAATGTTAGAACAAAGTATTGTCAGCTGTACTTAATTATAATAACAGGACATTATAATAGTTTTGGGCCAGGAGGCATATAATGGTCATCAAGTAAGCATCTGAAATGAACCTCAGCTTTGTGTTAACTGTTCATCATATATGAAAACAAGCAAGCAAAGAAAATGCCCCTTTCAGTTGTTTTTCTCATAAACAAAATTATGTTACAGCTTTCCTTCTTCAAAACCCAAATCAACTGTTCTATCAATTTCAGTACTAAGCAACAGAGGATTAATTTTATTTTTAACAAGCAAACGCCAAAAGAAAAGTAAACCTAAATTATGGCCTGTCTGCGACATGCATGTATAAAGTAGGAACAATGTAACTTTCCTGAAGGACATGCTGAGGGACAAAGAGTAGAGAAACACAAAAGAAAATACATTTAAAGTGATTCACAAAGAGCTCGAAAGAAGAAGCATTAATTAGACAAACAGGATCAACTTCAGTGTATCATTTATTTGAATACTGGGAGATAAGAAGACAAAGAAGATGAAAAGACTTCTATAGACAACTTAGAAGTATTGTAATAAAAAAATGTTTTATACCACAGATATGGTAGTCCTTTCAACCACGTTACTGAAAATAGCAGAAAGACGGGAGAAATACTAAGAACAAAACCAAATAAAGCCCATACCTTTTCAAGGAGGTAGCCAATGACTAGAAAGCCTTTTCCACCAAGCATCTGTTCTTGCATTGCTACTGAACTCTTAAGAAGCTCAACCAAGAAAGCCAATAAGGTAGCACTGCATGTAAAGAACAAGCAATTTTCATGTTAAAAATATAGATCAGTTTGTTACACTCTCAATATTAATTATCTATTAAATTAACAGGAATAGGCTTAAAGTGGTGAACAAACCCTTGTAAGAATTCAAATGTTACATTCCCTGTTGACAAATTTCTCCTATGGTTGTTCACGTATTACAATAGTAGAAATCCATCTCCTACCACTGAGTTCATATTCAAGTAGATAGAAGCGGAAAAATCGTTTTTCCAGATCTCCTTATTTGATCATAGAATCACAGAATCACCAAGGTTGCAAAAAACTTCTATGATCATCTAGTCCCACCATCCACCCATCACCAGTATTTCCCAGTAAACCATGTCCCATAGTACAACTTGTAAATGTTTCTTCAACATCTCCATGGACAGTGACACCATCATCTCCCTGGGCAGCCTGCCTGACAACTCTCTCAGAGAAGTATTTCCTAATGTCCAGTGTGAATCCACCCTGGTGCAGCTTGAGGCCATTCCCTCTTCTCCTATCGCTAGTTACATAGGAAAGAGGCTGACTCCCACTTCACCACAACCTCCATTCAGGCAGCTGTAGCGAGTGAGAAGGTCTCCCCTGAGCCTCCTCTTCTCCAGACAGAACAATCAGAGCTCCCTCAGCCACTCCTCATAAGACTTGTGCTCCAGACCCCTCACCAGCTTTGTTGCCCTTCTCTGAACACGCACCAGGGCCTAGTGAGGGACCCAAAATTGAACACAGTACTCAAGGTGTGGCCTCACCGCTGAGTACAGAGGGATGATCACTTCCCTGCTTCCCACTGGCAGCAATATTTCTGATATAAGCCAGGATGCTGTTGGCCTTCTTGGCCATCTGGGCACACTGTTGCCCCATGTTCAGTTGAGCATCAACCAATACCCCCAGCTCCATTTCCTTTACACAGTCTTCCAGACTCTCTGCCCCAAGCCTGTAGCACTGCCTGGGCTTGTTGTGGCCGAAGTGCAGGACCGGGCACTTGGACTTGTTGAACTTCATCTCATTGGCCTCAGCTCACTGATCCAGCCTGTCCAGATCACTCTGTAGGACCTTCCTACCCTCAGGCAGATCAATGCTTCCTTACAACTTGGTGTCATCTGCAAATTTACTGAGTGCGCACTCAATGCCCTCATCCAGGTCATCAACAAAGATCTCAACCAGGACAGGCCCCAGTATCGACTCCTGGGGAACACCACACGACTAGTCACCAGCTGGATGTGACTCCATTTACCACCACTGTCTGGGCCCATCCATCCAGACAGCTCTTCACCCAGCAAAGAGTCCAAGCCACAGAGTGCCAGCTTCTCCAGGAGAAGTTGGCAGGATCAATACTATTTCAAGCTTTAAATAACTGATCCTGCAACTTGCAGTTCTACTGAAAGTTTTTACAGTTGGAATAGGCAGGAGATGATAATTTCCCTTCCCTTGATGCCCGCAAGGGCTGTGTCAACTATTTGACCATCCAGACTAATTATGTTAAACAATAAAACACGCCGATATGCATCATCATTCCATACTTTCAATCCCTACAGTCACTAGTGTACCATGGAAATGAGGCCTCAAATGGAGCCACAAGCAACAACACCCAGCACAAACCACTGTAGCACCACCACGGTGCAGAGTTTCTATTATACTTTCAGCAGATCAAGCATGAAAATAAATTCTAAGCCTGACCATTCAGGAATGCACAAAGAAACTCAAGAAGCACTAAGGAAATCGCCCAGCAGCCCATCCCAGAAGTTCTCAGTATCTGTGAGGTGTTCAGAAAGCTCCAGAAATATAAATCCAAAAAATAGTCCTCAGAAAAGATTACAGTTTAAAAGCTGAAGAGATGTTAGAGACCTCAGGGGACAGCAAGAACGTAAAACTATGTTACGAAAAACAACAAACAGAGGTAATACATGGCAGATGTATTCAACATGGGAGAAAGGAATCACAGTTGGTTCTTGCATGGTGAGAAAGAAACAAAAATATGCTCATCTGCTGCTGAAAAACCAGAGGAAAAGGGGAAAGAAAAAGAACTTTTGTGACAGAAAGATAATATTTTACATTATTTTGCAAGTAGGTGACATAAATGCACTGTACTAACTTAAAAATGAAAAAATGTCACACTTCTTTTGCTAAGAATAAAATAATTGTAATAATTCCTAACCGTGCAGACAAATATCTGTAACCATAAAGGTTCTTATACAGGTGGTGGACAAGACAGGGGTGAAAATTGTAGCATTTCTAATTATGAAATAAAGGAAATGTCCAACCCTCATTTTAAAAATTTCAATTTTACACATGTTATCTAGGTAGCTAAAGGTTCCCTTGTCATCCAAACACAATCTTCAACACTGAAATAAATGTTGATATTGGTTAATCCATGTCAGTACCAAAACCAAATTAACGTGCTGAAGAAAAGAAGACATTATACGGTGAGCAAGGCTGGCATGTAAAAAGTAGACTGTAGGCAAAGGACATGCTGTGAACATGAAACAGTGCCTTGTCTTGCTTCATTGCTGGATGGTCACAATAATCAGTCTAAAAATCACAAAGAGAATTGTCCACAAAGTGTCAGCAGTAAAAGAACACAGATAATATCCACTTGCAGAATTCAAAAGCTTTTATCAAAACAGCCTGTCAAACTGTCACATCAATTTCAAAACAGATTATATGCATCATTTTTCCCTTAACAAGATAGAAAGTTTCTATTGTATTTGTTATCTAAAATAAGACACCCATCATTTTTTTCAAACATGGTTATCCATGAGAAGCTCATGTAAAGTCTGGAATATTTGTACTTACAAAAATTCTAGAAGGTTGAATAGGTCAAAGAAAACACCATACTAGTGATTCTTACTTTCTTACTTTGTGAGTAACTCTGTGACTTAGAAGGACTACCCATTATGCATAAAGTTAAGAAACAGAATAGAGCTATGGGACTAGGACCCAAACAACAAGAGTGAACACTACTAATATATATTGAAAAGTAAAAAATTAATATTAAAATGTATTTAAAAGATTTTTATATCATGAGCATGCTACTAGACTTACATTTAATGTGTTTTACTCTCATTTCTATGAGTGATATTCCAAAAGCCTGTTCCATTGCTTTGCAATTTATTTGTCCGTTCTATGAACTTAAATGTAAACTCATGGACTGGAGTTATTTGTATCTCATATTAAAACAATTTCTTCACAATGATTAGAAATTCTGATGACTCCAAATATAAATTCTAAGGAATGAGGACACCCTAACATACAGATTTTCTGTATTTGCTTCTTTTTAATTATGCATAAAACATACCAGCCAACTCTGAAATAATCAATGACCTGATTAACCCAGTTAATATTTAACCACACTACACACAAAGAAATACACAAGCTGGTTGAATGCAAGTAAGATTCAATCAACAAAGTTTTTTAATTCAGAGCCCAAATGTCATCTTGAAGATTTTAGCTATTTTTATATGGCATTTGACACATTAGCTCTGTACAGAACTACCATAACTGTCACTGCAATGTGATGCCAATGTTACTAGTTTCAGGGAAAATTATTAATTGAGCCAATACCTTTGTGAATGTACTATGACTTTTCCTAAATCCAAAACAGATTTGAACATCTTTGAAATCAGACAACTCTGAAAAGATTCATCTCAGGATTGCCAGAAGTAACTCTAGCTACACTCTTCATCCTTTTGCATTAGCCAAGATTGCTACCATAAATGATAGAATTCACTGTAGTATATATCAATTCAAATCTTGGGATAGCACATGTGAATGCATCATTATGCCTTCAAGCACATAAAAAAATTTAAGTACCAGAAAAAGCAGTTAAGGAGAACAGCCTGACATTCACACAGAGGCACAATAATGTTTGAGGTGAATACTGAATGGCACAACAGCATTGATGAAAATTAGCACTGTGATTAAATACAGCTAGCATTTGGTCCACATCATTATGCATGAAATTAAGTAATTAAATACACCTTACAAATTTTAACTGATAGAAGGACTTTAAAATCAAAAAGGAATGGCTTTAGAATTCTCATTCTCATCAAATGCTGAAGCTATTACTACCTGAAGAAAATGATCAAAGAGAGGTGGAAAACAGATTACATGCTTAGTCTCATTTTATCTCTTGAAATCTTGCATATATTTGTTTCAAGTGAAAGTTTTATTTTGGAGGAGGAAGAAAGGAATGAAACTGCACTAAAAAACAGCTGTTGCATGAAACAATCATTTTTACATGTCATGTTATCTATACTTTATGCTGGAGAGCATCCAATCTGCCTGAATAGATGAGCAGTAAGGAATTCTCAGATATGTTTTCCTCAGCATCTTCAAATTTTCTCCTCTACATGTTCAGATTGACTTCATGCAAACATGTAAGTATATATATTTATACATACACAGGTAGCAATAAATTCATAATCTCTTGATTTTTTCTCCTCAGCATTGCATTCTAAGGATTAAGTCTGCCTGCCTAATTTAGAGGATTGTACCCAGAACTTTTAAATTCTTCCTAAGGATAATCCATTTATGTAAACATTTTGGAAACTGAAAATAAATTTGGAAACTGAAAATAAATTTAACCTGAAGATATTAAACACAATTTTTTTTATCGGCAAATTAAATGTAATTTTTTAATGTTTTTACAAAGGCTACTGTTGACATAGGGGAAATAGTATTGGTTAGAAGACTGTCTTCTAAGAAGAGCAATTTTTCGAACAGTATTTAACAAACTTACCAGTAACTAAAATGCATCGGATTGGTGCAGGGCCCACATTAAACTTGCAAAATTCTGTGCACTGCCATACAAAATTTCTCTCCATTCTCGCCTATTTTCAACTCCCCTAGATACAAAGGCAAATATAAAGGATACTTCAGCCCATTCCTACTTCTCCTCTATACCATGCCATGCCTAGAAGACATCAGTTTGCCTGCAGTGCAGCTATGATATAGACAAACAATTAGAGTATGTATGCATAACAACACTAAGTCAGACATAATTATCATTTCTCCTACTGAAAATATAGTTAATTTTAGGATATTATTTTCCAGCAGTTTTCAATTACTAATTAGTACGAAAAAAAAGTTTCTGCCAAAAACAAGAAGTTTCTGCATTTCCAGTGATCACGATACTGCTTACTCTATGATTAGTGTGTTGTAGAGATAGTAAGTCTCTGGAATCCACTGCATTAAATATCTGAAGATTAATTACTTTGTTACAGCACTGCCAGTGTTTCCACTCAAACATACATATCTCTTGTGAAGATAAAATATAAAATAAAAATAAAAAATCAACAAACAGACAGAATTGGTGTGCTGAGTAGATTTTTTTCACATTTATAAGCATTTGTGATATTTGTAAAGTCCCTACCTTTACAGTTTAGACAGTTGTGACACACACTGTAAAGTTACAAATACCACCTAGCTTTTTAATTCAGGCCAAATTAGAGAAATAATAAAAAATAACTACTATGTTTCAGTAGTTCACCATTTTGATGTGACACTATAATGTGTCAATATTACAATCCTCAGTGAACAGCAATGCAATAGTACTCCTTAAATAAAAGAGTAGATATTATGACAACTCACAAACAGCTAGATAACGGTCTTCAAAATTCCAGCATGTGACATTTCTTTCTTATTTTTTTTTTCTTAAAGTGAATAATTACAGACACCTATAAATATTCTGTTTTCCCTCTCATCTCTATCTCTGGGAATTTTAAAGAGCCTGTGCAGATTACGAGTCAGAGCAGAAATAACAAAATCACAGAATTGAAGGGGTTGGACCTCTGAAGATCATCCTGTGCAACCCCCACTGCTAAAGCTGGTTCCCTACAGTAGGTTACACAGGAAAGTGTCCAGGTGCCTTTTGAATATTTCCAGAGAAGGAGATCTCAAGTTTATGAAATCTCCACATGACAACAACTGGTGAACAAGGAAGAATCTTCTTTGTCAACATCTAAATTTTTGGTGGTTCCCAGTAAGAGAATAATAATTATTTTTTCGTTGAGCTACTGAACCATGTAGCCATTGAATGATTGTTAGAAAAACAATTCCTATAAAATAAATTCTCATGATTTTACTTACAAAAAAAGCATTCTATTAGGAACATCACTCAGTGCATATATTCATAAAAACTGAGATGACAAAGACTACTGGATTATAAAGAAAACCCTAAAAGAACGCACCACTGGGATATTAGTGAAATATTACCATATTACCTTTTTTTTTTTTTTTTTTAGTTCAAGAAATATAACTAAATAGAAAAGGTTCTATTGTCTACTCTTTCCTGTGAAAATCTTCTATGCTAATTCTATCATGAATTCTTTAAATTACATCTTAGAGCATGTACAATGAAATTATCTACATAGATTGTGCATTACAAAAGGGAGAATAAACAAAAGCAGGCATGTAGCTATAAATATTTAAGTATCATAATAAATAATAGATTATTTACTTTGAAGAGGCTATGTAAAAGGTAGATATTTGTTCTATCTGATTATATATGGGAAACAACCTTTATAAACTAACCTCATCTGTATTCCCAGCAAAATAAGACCAAGAGATCATAAAATTAACTCCATCACAGGCTCTTACATGATAACTCCTGAAAACATTTGCATAAACAGAGTGGAAAAGAGGAAAGCAAGAGCAAAATCATAGAGCGACAATTAATGTTTTGTTTTTGCAGAAAACAACTCCTAAGGTACTTGATCCTTAGCTTAAATCCAGAGGAACATACAAGACTTGCTATCCAACATATAGAATAGTTGTCTAATTTAATCTTTTAAAAAGCATACACAGCAACACCACTAACTTCAGTCAGGAACCTAAAGAGACATCATCTAAATATAAAAACTACTACCAAGTTCCACTTTCACTGACACTCTCAGCAGAACCATAGACTTGAGTTGGAAGGGCTGGAAGGGACCTTTAAAGGTCACCAAATCCAACTCCGCTGCAATGAACAGGGATACCTACCGCTAGATTGGTTGCTCAGAGCCCTGTCCAGCCTGACCTTGAATGTCTCCAAGGACGGGGCATCCATCACCTCTCTGGGCAACCTGTGCTTCATCACCCTTACTGTAAAAAACTTCTTCCTTATATTCAATCTGAATCTCCCTTCTTTTAGTTTGAAACAGTTTCCCCTTGTCCTATCACAACAATCCTTGCTAAAATGCCTGTCATCTTTCTTCTTACAGCCCCCCTATAGATACTGAAAGGCTGCTCTGAGGTCTCTCTGGAGCCTTCTCTTCTCCAGGCTGAACAGCCCCAGCTCTTTCAACCTGTCCTCATAATGGAGCTGTTCCATCCCTCGGATAATTTTTGTGGCCCTCCTCTGGACGTGTAAATCCTTCTAGAGATGCTTCGACAGATCCTTTTCAATATGGCCCCAGTATGGTAGAGTTGAAAGCAAAAATCACATCTGAATTAACACTTGGACTTTATTCTGCAATAGAATTGGAAAAGTACCAACAATTGCACTCAATGTCTTGCCACATATTATGCCAGTGTTCAGCAGACCCAAACACAAAGGAATTTAAAACCACATGCAAGACACCATAAGGGAACAAAGCAAACCCTCCCTATTGTATTACCAGTGTAGCACGATCAAAGTTATCAACAACAGTATCAGAAAAAAAGCACTCTATATTTACTTTCATTACATAAACTTGACTTATACTGCTAAAATTTTTACTCTGAAAAGAGATTAAAAGTAGGATGAAAAGTGGCAGCCTAACGTTCAGATTGACAGAATACTCCACTGAATAGCAGGTGCATCACTGAAAACAAGAAAATCTATTTAAGATGTGAGCTCAGTTTCCATCATTCTAATTTTAGTGTAAGAGAGCATAAGAACTTCCACAGTGCCTCAAAAGTAGAACTGTAGGGTACTTCATTGGTCTCACTGAAGATGCAGATTAGACATACAGCGATATACACACACAGGAATAAAGAACATTCACTAAGAATACCATGAAGCCACAAAGCTGCTATACTCATATTGCCCTGCTTTATAATTCAGACTTTTATTTACACTGAAGAAATTAATTTAGAAATGAAAATTATTAGTGAACTTGGGAGATTAAAAGCAAGGTGCTCCCTCACAGACCTGTTATCAAATTCCTTACAAGTAAAAATACAACAAACAAACAAACAAACAAACAAAAAACTGAGAAACCTGATCTTACTAAACAGACTTTGAAATGTGAAGCAGAGAAAGAGGTGGGAAGAATTCAGAAAAGTAGCCTGGAAAGCTTGGATACTCAGAATGGGGTATAAAGCTGTTGACGTTTCTCATCTCTGAGGAACACAATATGGCAAGACCAAGGACAGCAAAAATATTCAAGGAACAACATCTGATTCACCCCCACTTGGCTACAGCCTGAGAAAGCCTCTAGAAATATAACGGTCTACTGTCATCAAACATCCCTTGGACTTTTTGTTTTTGGCAAAGAAGCACAAAGATTATCTACTTTAAGATGTATCATTATAAAAATAGAACTGCTGAATGCCAACAACTTCTCAGAAAGAAGTGCAGCTCTGTTGTAGATATTGTTACTTATCACAGGTAAGAAAAGAATAAGTAGATATCAGAGCCAGTTCTACAAATGAATTTTGGAAGGGAAATAACACCTGAAGGGAAAGGACATAATAAGTATGCATAATAAGTATCCACTCCACAACTGAATCTCCCTTTCTCCTTCCCCTGAGGTCTCTCTCCTTTCCACACAGAGATCTTTTATTCTTCCATTTGCCAACTTCCTTCTTCACCTGAACTTTTTTTTTCTCTGTATCTACATATCATTAAATCAAATAGGAGAAAATAATGCACATATGTTAGAGAAACAATAATTCAACATTTCTGTCACATCTCATCAAGCAAGAATTTACTCAGAAGTCTTTTCAATATGTTCTTGAGTTGGGATCACATCTTGTTGTACTGTATATAATTTGCAGCACAATGAATTACAGAGCTCTTTACAAAAATAATAATAACCTAGGCATAGAAGAAATGCTTTGATATATTCAGTCAGAACTTTTTTCCTACTCACAGTTTTTTCGTACTCACTACTAACTCCAGAAATGGTTCTGTACATTTTATATTGAGCTTTATTACTGTTCTCACTCGCTAGGAAGACCACTTAGGACAAGCTGGCCTTTTGCTCAATTTCTAAGACTTACATCATGTTAGCTGTTCATTTTAAACAGACTGAGTTACTGCTTTATCACCTATTATATACTCAGCTTATTAATAATTTAACATACATTTTATTCATATATACATAGATGTGTATAGACACATATAGTCTTCCCCAAATTGGAATAAAGTATTTTGCCTATTTCTGTGCCAGCAAATAAAAACATATAAAGATTTTTTTCTCACATTTATTCAAACCAATCTCCATCCCCATTCCTCCTGTTACTCTACAACACTCCAGTGCAAAGTACATATTAGAAAACAAATTAGTAACCACCGGCTTTTCTCGGCTTTTCACACTGAAAGAAATTATTCTCATCACTGTGCTGCTGGGAAGTATAAATAGTTATTTTTAAGACTGTGGTATTTGTTCCAGCATTGTACTAGAATTTCTCATGAAATAAAATAAAACCTATCAGCAATCTTAACTACAACTTAGTTACCAAGGAGGAAAACAGATAATTTGGCAAAACTTAAAAAAAAAATGATCAACTGCTTTAATTAGGTTGAGATAAGTGATCTTCCAGGAGTAATTTACCAGTGCATCACTTCCAGATAAATTATTCAAAGCTGTAGGTCCTTTTAAGTACTTATTATTTTTCAGTTTGTGAATTTATTATTGAGCTATTTCATGCAACCAGAAATATCCAGAATAATTAATGATGGAAGGCATTCCGAACAGGAAAATAGTCCATGTACTCTGAATTATGTACTTTATATATTTATTGAAACGCAAGAGAGAGTTTATGCCGTTCCCAAATCCTTTACAGGGAAATACAGTTAACAGGACTTAAGCATTAACTTTTCCGTTTCATTACCTCCACCACACACTTAGTTTTGACAGTTCCTCATAGTTTGTGTTACCAATAGAACAAGATCCCCCACAAACAGGATGCAGCAAGAGGTCCATGTCACCACAGCAGAATTTTAATGTGCCCCTGTTTAAAAGCCTCCTAAAATCCCTCCTAGCCTGCTGTAATTGTAATATGGTTAAAATAAAGCTATGCATAGCTCTGTGACTTTCTGCCCATGTATTAATATGGAAAGTGGTATCTTTCTTTAACTTGGAATGTTATTAAGTATGGATTCAGATGACTCAGACTTTGAGAAGTAAACATTTCATCAACAAGTAAAAGCACGTTGATTTATTTTATAAGTTTTAACAAACATCAAGAAACTATCCTTAAAAAAACCTCCAGTGAGATCTGAATTCAGTATTCAATCCAGTCACTTCTGACCAGCTTAATCCAGAATCTCCTTAGATTATTACAATTTACACAATTCTACAGTAAATTACTTCTGCAAATTCAGGATGTATTTTTAATGAAACAAAAGTAAAACAGAAGTCATAGCATTTAAAAAAGAAAACAAACAAAACATTCCCAAAACAGGAACTTAGCTAAATTTCGTGTTTATCTTGCTCAAAAGAAGCTTACCAAACTGTTGTTTCCACCTGACTGTCATGCAGCTGTCGATTGTCTAGTTGGGCAAAGAGAGGAAAGAGAACTTGAATCCCTCCAATTGAATGAATTGCGCTGTGAATGGAGTGGGTTACGATAGCTTTCACATCCTAAATTAATAAAAGAAAGAAAGAAATAGAAGGAAAAAAATCCACTAATCTCAGTTTTAAAGACAGTTAGTAATATAATTTGGGAAAACTTTATCATTGAATAAAGTGCAAAATAAATCAGACATATTCTTAATTTAATTTCACTAGTCATGTTTCAATTACAATAATTATACTTAAACCAAACACAAAAAAAAAAACCATCAGAATCATGGTAAACTCTGGCTTATGGCAGGAAGTATATATTTCTTGACAAAAATAAGAGAAAAGAACAGTTCACACTATAGGTATATTAAGAACTAAAATAACACAAAATTATATTCTCATTTTACAATAGCGTACAAATACTCTCTTCATCCAAATGATGTTGAGCTATCATTTATCATAGAACATGAATTTAGTACCATTAAGTATACAGCAGAGAAAATCTGAAGGACACAATTATTTCTATCAGTTTTTCCTCCCCAGAAAATTAACATAAAATGATTACATTAAGTACAAGAGTCATAGTAACACAACGGTATGCTGTTCTCTACAGTGACAGAAAGAGGCAAGGAACATGAAATGTAATAGAAGGTAAATCTGTGCTTTAAAGGATAGAAGTCATAACCTGGATGAAGTGGTAAGTTTTAATGTGTAACTCTGAAATTTGTATATGTGAACAAAATTAACAGTCAGAAGTCAGTTAAACTATGATTTATGTAACGGTATTGGTTCAGTGAAAATCATTTGGATGATTAAAAATGAAATAAAACACACAAACCTGAAGCATAAGAGCATGTGGGGAGTGTACAAAAATTGAAGGATTTTCCTTTGGTGAGGATTCAAGGCATAGCTGAGCATCAGTAGCCTTTGCATTATAAGTAAAAGCAATGCTACTTGCAAGTTTCCCATCATATAGCACTTGTTTATGGTGCTCAGCAAGATGAATGTCGCTCTCAGATTTAAATTTGAATGTGCTCTGAAAAAAAAAAGAAAATATAAGAAGCTTTACAAATTAAAAGGAAGACTGAAACCTATTCCATTTTAAGGCAATGGCTATTTTTAAAATAGCATAAATCCCGTGCTTCAGTGACAGTGTAGATTATATATAAACAAGATACTGAAATTAAATAAAAAACAAAATTCTAAATACCATATTTCAAACTAATGATTTTCAAACTTAAAGGAAGAATGAAAACCTCTCTTATTCTTAAATGTATCATCACCCATATCTGATCTAAAACTAGATTTTATGGTAACACTGAGAAATCAATCAAGCACAAGAAGATAGATTTCTTTCTTTCTGAAAAGCGTTGACAGATTTCCTTGGCACACACCTACTTCTGCATGTAACAATCATTTGACAGCAGCAAAAAATAACCAGTAGTAACACAGTGTGCCGATGCAAATAAATTCATTAGAAATTATCACCGTTTTCATCATTGTAATATGTAATACAACAATATTTCAATACTGTAATAAGAAATTCAATTTCTATTTCTAAAATTTTTATTCTGGGTTTTTTTTTTTGTTTTTTTTTTTAATACATATAGCTGATGTTAATTATGAAACACTTTGTTTATTTGCACTGCGTATGGCCATCTATATATTGGTCCATGTCAAAAATACTGTTGTTCTCATCTATTTCATCCCACAAATTTATCTCTCCCTACTGTCCCCAACACAGTAAGAAAATGTATCATGAAACTGTAAAACATGTAATCAGTAAGGATGTTGCTATCTAGGCTGGGATAATTAAAATAGGCAATTAATAGACTATCAGCTGCTCCTTCCAAAAATATTGCAGATTCTGATCAGCTATGTAAGCCCACAAAACCCATCTAGCTTTTGCAGAGTTCTCAAGGCTGCTGGAAATGCTGAATAAATTCTCTTGCTTATGACCAAAAGATTGGAAAGAATGTCTGCTCAAGTGACTGACACATGGCAATTTAAGGTCTTGTGACAAGCACCCATTTGTATGTGGGTCATAAGAAATATGTAGGCTGAATCAAATGGACATCTGACTGCATCTGATTGAGAACCCTTGGAGCAGATATGTCAGTCAGCTGTGCCCCATGCATAGTGATGTTGAATGGTAGGGAGGCAGCAAAGCTTCGCTGAAAATGAATGAGATGCAGGCATTAAAACTGAGAAGAAAATCAGAATAGCAAATAGAAATAAAGGAATAGGAAGTCAATGGTTTATTTTACAATTTGACAAAGTTAGCTAACATTATTTTTGGCTCTGTTAGGATTAGTGCTGGCAGCAACTGGAGGGAGGTGATCCATTGCCCCTATACAGCACTGGTGAGGCTGCATCTGGTGCACTGTGTCCAGTTCTGGCCTTCCCAGTACACAGGAGAGATGGACATATGGAGAGAATCCAACAAAGGGCCACAAAGATGATGAAGAAAGTGGGAGATCTCTTGTATGAGAATGAGAGGCTCAGGGGATCTCATCAATCTGAACAAAGAGTGCAAACAAACAGAACCATACTGTGCTCAGTGCTGTCCAGTGCCACGACCAGAGGCCACAGACACAAACTGGAGCACAGGAGGTTCCCTCTGAATACCAGCACTTCTGTGCTGTGTGGGTGACAGAGCACTGGCACAGGCTGCCCAAAGGCTGTGGGGGCTCCTCCTTGGAGATCTCCCAGAGCTGCCTGGATGTGGCACCCTGCTCTGGGTGTCCCTGCTAGAGCAGGGTTGGGCCAGGTAACCTCCAGGGGTCATTGCCAACTTCAACCATCCTGTGTTGTTCAACTTGTATTTGGGTCTGGAATCAGTTTTGTATGGGAACTCTTAGTGATCTTACTTACTGCTTTCTGAATATTTCAAACCTGTTCAGAATAAAAGAGAGTTCCTTTGGAGGAAATTGAACCAGAAATGTTCACCAACTGCTGACAGGTATTCCGCCTAAAGTATCAGACTTCAACCAATCTGTAGTAAATCCTGCAAGATACAGCAGTCAGTTTCAAATGTTTTAATTTATAAATGTGTTTCTGTATCTTGCCACAGTATTCACTGAAGCAGAAACAGCTGAATTGAGTCTTATGCTTAACAGCTTGAGAGTTGGCTCCCTGTTCGTATGGCCATCTCGATTTCACTCATCAGGAAATCACTGCTACAGATTACCAGCTTGTCCCAATGAAGGTGATGATGTCTTTCTCCCTAAGAGCATATTTAGCTACACAGATATTTTCGCACACTCATTGCAGTGACAGAAATAGTTCAGTGATTTCACGGATTTCAGAAAATATCTGCTTCCTACATGAATTGTATTTTGGTGTTTTATCACGAGAAAATTCTTCTTACTAAGATTTTTTTTCATGTCTTTAAGCCCTATCAGAGCTAAAACTTCCAAATATTTTAGTTTTATACAGCATTTCCTGTCATTTCAAGTATGTTAAGGTGTTTCAGCAAAAATTTGTATCATTACTTCACCATGAAATTTTGCAACTTTCTAAATTAAGTTGAAATAAAATGAGTTTTTAAAACAAATTCGAGCATTATTCTGTTTCCTAATTTTCAGTGTTTACTATATCTTAATATTTATCAGATACCATTGTTGCAAAGACATGTCCAAATTGCTACGAATCAATACAATACCAATTTTTTGGGGGGGAAAAAAAGGACTTAAAGGGACTTTCTGCCATAAAAGTTGAACTAAGTGATCATAAGTTAGAAACTGTTATGTTCTACTCACAAGAATATTATAATATGATGGAAAGAGGGATTATTAATTCAGACAAAATGCTCCCTTATCACTAGGTTTAACTTACATAAAAACACGAAAAGAAAACAAGTTCAGTATATGCATATTGTATTGCATATTGCAAAAGTGCATCCACAGGAGGATAGCAGAGGCTGGCAAGTGTATAAGGTTTAATTGCAAGTGGTTAATTACCTGCCACTGAAGAAATGAAACTTTGAGATCAGGTAGAATCACCATAAGGGCGTAAGTAAAAGAAAAGACCCTTTGTTTTAACACGCTGAATGGCAAATACATATGTATATATACGTACATATATATATATACATATTCCTTTATTCCTTCTTTATCAATCTCATATGTGTGTGTAAAGTATATATAAAATCAAAAATAAAATACGACCTTGCACCACATAACAAGGTGAAGTGATTTTAAATCTTAAAGGTTAGTTGGTGTGTGTTCATATGTGCATGCATTAATGCAGTTTTTACTCCAGCATTCACAGATGACAAAATGATTGATACCGCAGCACTGATGCAAAGCAAACTCAGATGCAACAAGACACAGAGTAATCTGATACCTCATTTTGAAATGTGTATGTGGGAGTGCTAAGAGGAGTGTTACAGACTTCACAGGGCTATTAGGAAAATTGTTGGAAATTCCCTTTACAAACAGCACCAAATTCTGCTATCAGATGTAGCTCTTCCTCCCACATTATTTTCCTTGCCCCTCTATTCTGCGATTACAAGCCCCTCGGAATTCCACTGAGATACATATCACACTCTTCTTTGCTGCCTGGGAACAATGTTGAGTAACAGAAATAGCACAGTGTGAGCAGGCAGATGATGCACTCACATCCTTTTGTCAACCTCCAGCAAGTGAAAACAACAATTTGGAGGGTGAAAGTCCTGTTTAGTAACTGCAAGACTCACAGTGAGCATGCTTTTATACAGATGAGACCTGGGAATGATACTATTGAATTCTACACAATCTAAAAAGACAAGATATCTTGTGGATGAATGTGAGAATGTTTAACAGGAAGGCGGTAAATAACATAGCTCTATTGTTGGTGTATTTTTCTCTCTTCCTCTGTTATAAATTTGATTATTTATCATTTCTACGCAGTAGTTACTACGGGAAGTCTTCAGTATTCCACGTGGTAGACTTGTGGTGTCAGAATACAAGTGGTATCAGAATTTACTGCTAGACTATGAACAGTATAAGAATCTATTAATCCATACAGACCACATACACATTTCTAGAATTTTTAGATCTACAATCACTAATGAAAATAGTCAAGATGGAAATTACACTTTTGAGCAGTCAGTTAAGCAGCTGAAACTGTCTATGTAAACAGAAGTATAGCATAAGGTACATGTTTATATTAGAAGCATAGTAGTTTTAATAGAATTTAATAGTACAAAGGTAAACATTCTCAATTAGCATTCCTCTATATATTGACATTAGAAAATAAATTGCTTCAACCTACTGGAAATCAACTGAGCACTTTTTTTTTTAGATGTAGAATTATATTTATAATAATTTAGGAATTTCATTTTTCCGTCATAAATTTTTCATTTTACTATATGCATTTCATGTATTCCACACCAAATTCTCCAATAAAATCATAACAAATTATAGAGGAAACAATAGCAGAAGGTCACAGTTTAATTCATCTGCAATGTCCAACACTCAATGTAACTGAAGCTAAAGCTAAAATATTTATAAGGCTCTGTAGGTGATTCAGAAGTGAGAAGTGATCATTACAGATGTAGCTGTAAAGAAGCAACAAATAACACTTTCTGACAGTATCTGACTGCAAGTGAAATTTATAGATAAAATGTATAAAAACTCATTGTACACACTGAATATCTTTATAGCTATACTTTAAAACAATAGCCACACATTTTTAACTAACTTCTAAGAGGCTTCTGCAAATGGGAACCAAAGCATTAATGAATGTTTAACCATGATTAGTAAAAGCTAAGTTTAGTAAAGGTTGATTAGTAAAGCTCCTAGTTGTTTAGATAAGGAAGAAAGGCACAGTACACAGGAAAGAGGCATTAGCTGTGCTGAGAACATAGTCTAAACTGAATAACATGTTATATGAAGGAAAAACAACCCTGAAGAATTAAATCACACTTAATTACATTTAATTGGCATTTAAAAAAAATCAGTAAGAAGCTGAAGTGAAGAAATTTAGTTTAAGGGAAGCCTATGAATGAAAGAAGGTAATTTGTCAACAGTGTAGTGCGGATAATGCAGTAAGTACTGAAAGCGATGTTTAGTATGAAAGCATGCATGCCTTTGGGAACCCCTCTGTGCTTAAGAATGTCACGTAATATTTTTCACTTCTTGTAACAAATGAAACCATTATTCCCATATACTATCACTTCAGAATGCTCCTGCTAATCCAGGATGTTAGTTTATTCACAAAGATTTATTACATTTATTATTAAGAAGTATAAGGGTACATTAGTAGTAGTAGTAGTCGTATGGCAAAAGAAAAAAAAGGGAAAATCTTTCTTCAAACAAAATAGAGTATTAACACTGGGATAAAGTATTGCTTGTTTGTACAGGTTACACACTGCTCTTGACTAACTGAACAATTTGGTTTCACAGCAGGTTAAAACCACAAATCATATGCCATGGACTGCCTCTTCTTCAAGTAGCCTTAACATACGTTTGGCTTTCCACACTATATATGTACCAAAAAAGATGCTTTCAGTTGTCACTGCCATTTGCTCGCTGTTGTCAAATAACTTACAGCAAACGTTTGCGGGATTGTAAATTAACATCGCTGGAATCTAAATGTTGATTTTTGTTTGCTAATTTTTTAACATTTTTATTTTCAAAGTATATGCTATATACTTTGAATACAGTTCAAATGGTACCACAAATGACACAAATCAGCAAAAATAAAATTAGTGAATAATTGGTGGCGCAAATCCAAGTCTTTAGATGGGGTTAGACCTGATCATTCATTTTCAAGACTTCTTCAATGGGCAAACAATTCCCACATACTTCTGAAAAACATCTGCTTCACTTTTCTTGATGAAATAACACTATACACAGTCATTTCAAGTAATAACTAAGACTTTTTTCATACTGGAGATTGAAGTTGATGCACACACCATGAATATGTCCAAACTGTCTCCTAAATTTCTCTAGCATAGCATGAGCAAAAAGCTTACTTCAGCAGAACTGTGCATTTGAACAGAATTAGCTTGTTATGGTTTGTTGAATGCTAATCTGCTATAATTCAGGTTTTAAACACGAAATAGGAGAGAAAAGTTGTTCCCCCGGAATTCAATTCATTTCAATAAACAAAACATAAAATTGTGCCAATTTGATTATGACCCAAATTAATAAAATTCACATACAATCATGTTTCATCATTCTTTAAAGAAATTACTTGCATTGTTCAAAAATCTGATAGAAATTAAGAGTAGTTAGGAAACTTGATGAAATATTTATATTTCAATGAAAACAAATCACACAGCTCTACATGATCCCAAGAGGAATTCACACATATCTTCCAACTATATTTATCAGTTATTTCTATCAATTATTTTTTTGGTCCAGTTTTGCAAAACAGTATTTTTTAAGATCCATTTTTACCTTGTAACCAGGTCCTAATTGATGTATTGCAAAAATCTGTGCTGGGTTGAGGGCTTCCGTGAATACATATACAGCTCCAAGTTGGCCACAGAACACTCTGTTAGCATCAGCAGTCTCCGAAGAGCCAAGAAAACATTTGTCATAACTCTGCATTGGAAGAGGCAATGTTAATGAGCTTTAATTATACAAACTATACAATGAAATAATATTCACGTACAGACAAAAATAAAAGAGGATTGTAATGAGGAAAATAAATTAGTCATTTAGTGTTTCAGTACCTAAATAACCGTAGTGAACAATTTCATTTTGATTACCTAACCCTTAATTGTTTTATGGGTCATTAATACAATGCTTCTATATCTACCTGCTAGGTTTTCTTTATATTTATCAACCATTTGACATACAACAGAGAAAATTAGAATAGCAGAATACAGTATTCTTTTACTATTGTACTAAAATAGCTAAATGTCTGTAGCAGAAAGAAATAAATATGACTCTTCTAGTTTGCCTGGGTGCGCAGTCTTGTTCTGTGACCTTATCCTAAAATGATTTGGTTTGACTTTAAATTCTTCTGACTTCAGCTTTGCAATGAGGTGAAGTAAGAGGTATCCAGGATTTCATCTCTGATTTATCCTCCCTTCTGACAAGTAACTAATTTTTTTCTCTTTGAAACTTGTAGTATCTCTTGATAATTTTGATAATTTTTTTGACAAAAAACAATAAAAAACCCAACTTGCAACAAAAGCTCACATTCAAGATGCACAGTGTTGATGATAGGCTGAGACCACTCTGATGACTGGTAAATGGTGAAATGTCCTAAAAATTTTCAGTTAGTCCCTGAAAGTCCTGCTTAGACTTAAAGACAATACTGAAACTTGTGCCTTTGTTGTGGGAAAGTCTCAACTCGTCCTGAGCAAATAGCCATTTTCAACTTTAATTTTTTTTGAGGCTTTTGTCTCAGTTATTGATGACATCCCATTTATAATTTATAATTAAATATATATATATGTTTGTGCCTATGTCGACTATTTTCTTGTCCTTTTTCTTGTCATCATCAACAGTACAACAGACAGCATTTTACATTTAATTTACATATGATTTACAAGATAGTAACTCAGTATAGATCCCCCAACACGTCAACTGGCTTTTGAATCACCACATTCTCACCAAACAAACATGTTTACACTACCAAGGAGAACCCATCCTCTGAAAAAAACCTCAATGTCTTGCCTTTTCTTGCAAGAACATAAAGAATGATGACCAGAAGCTGTGACAAGCAGAGCCCATCTACTTTAATTATCACACAATATTTAAATCCTTTTTATCAAACCCAACTTTACCTCTAAAATTTAGCAAAGGACAAACAGTTAATTTCCCTAAGTACTAACGTGCTTCCTACAAACGCACTCAGAACAGACAAGATTCATATGATAAATAAGAAATAGCAATGCGTAGTGAGCTGATGAATCATACATCTTTGAAAGTCTACCACAGGTTTAACTTGAAGGTAAAGCACAAGAGCTAATTGTTTTGTCTGCCTCCCTCATTCAAATCTTTGGGCCAGAAAAAGTACCTTTCTCCTGCACCATTAGGTGTGTACCCTCATCTCTTCCAAGGTAGAAGATAAGAAAACGGACTAAAAATTTGTTTTGAAACATAAATAGATTTCAGTAAAATAATTTATATTTTTTAAAATACGAAATCTGATGCATTTCCTGTTATAATGCACTGTTAGGACAACTTGAAATCAGTCCAGTTAACATTTAGGTGTATATATAGGTATACACACAGTCTTTTCCAGGTGCAAATGAATGGTTTCTGCGTGTAGTAGAAGCAGAAACAAGATGATTAACTGTGTCTTTGCACAGAGCTGACTAATGCTATGCAACTGTATTTCTCTCCATATCTTTTAATTGGTAATCTCCTTTATTGTCCATACAAATGAATGAAGTATGAAATACAAAATGGCAATTTCGTAACACTTAATTTGTACTTGCTAAGAACATTAACTAAATACTAATTCCTTTAAATTTAGCACAGCGTTTTTAGTACTGGTCAACTGCCTGTGAACTATTCCAAGTCAAACAATAAAACAGGAGAAGTATAATGGTTACTACGATAAAGATGTAAGACATCAGTCTTTGCTTACTACCATAAATCTCCTGACACTTCTTCATGCTCCTGTTTTCTGGCTTTTACTTTTTTTTTTTTTTCCCTCTGTTCACCTTTATGTATCTTGTTGGTTTAAAATGGTAAACTCTCCACAAAAGAAATGATCTCTTACAATGTTTATACAGTGCTTGAAACAGCAGGACTCTGACCACAGTCCAGGCTATTCAGTCCTACTGCAATATATGAAAAATACTTAAGAACTAATATTCAAACAACAATAATAACATAGAAATCTTTTAACCATTACCAAATATAACCTCTTGGATAAAACAGAGAACTTAATGTGATACAAAAATGAGTGCTTGGCAGCATGCATAACCATTTGGCTGAATGAATCAGTTTTTCTTAAGAGCTTTCCTTAATCTATATCTTTTAACTCTGTTGCTCCCGAATAACTTCTCATGGAAAAAAAAAAAAAGAAATATTAATCTGTTGTTATCAGTCTCCTCTATACAATATCATATATTAAAAATATTCTCTATAGCAGTCTCTCCAACAAAATCTCCACAAATTTCCTTAAAGCAGTCATGAAAAAATACAGCTAGAAAAAAAGCATGATACCCTAAGGAAAAGCACCAATATTAAATTTATGAAATACATAACTTGGTAGGTTAAAGTATAAAATTTTTTAAAAAAGGAAAAAATTCAAAGATCTAGAGAAAATACAGTTCTTTTTCTTTTTGCATTTACTTTAAAACAAATCGAACAGTTTGATTTGCTGAGTGCTGTAAGAAAAGAAAAAACAAAATCTTACGTCATTTGTATTAACGTGCCACGCCATGTCACCATAGGATACCAGCTGACCATTCACATAACACCTTATTTCACTGTTTCTCCAGCGATTATAGATGTGCACGATGCTTATCATATACCACTGGAAAGAAATGGAAAAAAACAGTATATAGTGGCAGCTTTAGTGCCATAACATGAACTAAATGACTGTAACTGGAAAATAAGTGACCCATCTCATGAAGTTAAATGACCAGACAAATCTTTGCAAACTCCTGAAATTGCATAAAAGTCCAGGGAGCAGAACTTCAAGTCCATTCAGTAGAACTGTGACTAAATGAAATGATGTTCCTACCTGCATCCTTTCATAGGATTAAGACCAAAAATGCATACGTAAAATTAAGAAGATAAATACAATCCCATTCCTGAAAGTGTAATATAACTTAAAAACTATACACAAAATGCAACTGAACTCTCATCAGAAATCCGATTCTATGTGTACTTACCCTAAAAAAAAATGTAACGTATACCTATCCTTTCATCACAGCTATCAGAAATTGTTAAATAAAGGAAAATATCCACCACAGCAACTTTTACAGCCCAGTTTAGGATCTCATCCCAATTGCTTCCTATGATTTTTTTTTCTATTCTTTACCATTCCATCAGTCTTTGGACAACTGTTATATAGTTATATAATCAAACAGAGAAAACATCACAGCAAAATGTTTCCATGTACAACTACGGTGGTCGTTCCATTCTTCAGTGGAATCTTTTTGTCTGTGATGAATTTTAATTTTGAATTGCAAATTTTCAGAAGAAAACCTTACCTCTAAAATCCAACTTTCAGAATAATCTAATCCTAGGAATGGGAATTTAATCTTTGAGATTTGCAAATCAACACATGCTTAACTATAACAGGGGTCTAATACTTCAAATCATATACAAATCAGAAGAAAACAGGTATCCTGGATTCTGTAACCTTTACATTTTATCTTAATAATCTTGTTTGATGATTACTAGTCTGCTATAAATATTTAGCAAACACATCTTCATGAAACTAACCCATGTCCCCTGCAAGGGATTCTGTCCGGTAGATAAATGGTTTCAAAAGTAATACTACATTTTCAAAGAAAGAATGAAGTGGAACAAACTACTCATATCTGGATGAGCTTTATCGACAAATTGCCAGCCATGGAAAGCAGCAGTTCAAATACTTTAAAATTATTTAATACTTGGGCAAAAGGCCAACTGCTCTAAACATCCACTAGTTTTACTTTGTGTCATTTTATGAGATTTTTATACACTATTGTATTAAAAATTATCAAAAATCACACTGCATTTCTGGGACCATGCTCCATATTCTCCTAAAAGAATGACAGTAAAATTGTTTTTCAGACAGACACATAAATCAACAAACATAACAGAGGTCCTTAATAAAGAAACTGAATTATTTCATTGAATTCTAAGGTGCTTTATTGTTCAGAGAATCTCATAAACAAAGGACAAACTCATTAACCAATTATTTACTGAAAGATTCAACGGTAAGAATGTATGAACACCAAGGGTCACTTAGATGTCATCTACACTTATCACTTAAGGAGTAGAGCAAGTTGGGGACTCGTAGACGTTAAATCCCATCCTGCAAGTCGTAGCTACACTTGCAAAATGATTTGTTGCAGGTGCCTTTTTCTCACTCAGCTGACTAGTTCAGATGGCTAAACTTTAGGGAGAACTCACCTCGTAAAAGCTACTTTAAATAATCTAGGTAGTTGTTACAACACACACAAAAAAAATGAACAGAAAATGCGTTCCTTTCATCTTCTTTTCTGCCTTGGTAAGAAACCATATCAAAGTTTATTCTTCCATGGACATCAAAGAAAAGAAAGAATTTCATGCATGCTGAAGTGTGACATGTCTCAGTAAATCACTGATGTTTTCAATCATTTAAATTTTCTTCTCTGTTGGCTCTTTTTGCAATTACATATCTTTCAGTATGTGTCAAGAAACTAAAGAAGCCACCCTATAAGTGGTTGAGGTTGTCTTTCTCTTCTACACCGACAATACTATCATCAATAGCATTGTGCCATACCATCTGTGATTCTAAGATTTAATGATTCTATGATCATTATCTTTATAAAAGAGTGAATCAGTTATAAAATTTATCATAAATGTTCAACTTGTTGAAAAAGGTCTTCATAGAATGCACGTAATTTGGACATGCACAAGAACAATAGAAATGAGACATATTTTCTTCCTTTACTCTCCTGTTATATTTTGTTCTCTGTACACCTGTGAATATTTGGATACAGTTGAAAATTCTGTAGGCATGTCCTTTATCTATTTTTCTTCGTAATGAGAAACATCAACAAACTTTCACCATTTAGTCTTGTTGAGTTAAAACAGACTACTCCATATTTACTCTGATGTAACCTGCGAAGCATGACTTCAACTTACAGCTTTGAATAATGTCACTCACTAAGAATGCAAGTATAACATATGTAATATTATTTTAAAAATATCAATACTAATTTTTCAGATTGAGTCACTAAATGAAACTTCTCCTACCTTATATGCAACAGGTACTACCTTTTTTTTTTTAAAAAAAAAAAAAAGAAAAAGTAAACCGGGCATAAAATATTCTGAATTTTAATAAATTTATTAATCTTACATAAACATAAATATTTCATATTCAGTTCTCCTCAGAGAATGTCTCCTTGCTTTTTACAGTTAATTCTTTTATCTATTCAGGTTGGATACAACTCGTTACTGTGATGCTGTAAAGTACAAAAATTCTTAAATACATAGCTGAAATCACAAGCAAATTCCTTTTAATAATAGTAGCCAGTAAACTTCTGAAGGAGTTCGTATCAGTTGCACAACTGAAAGCCTTGTCACCTAAAGCATTCAATGCTAGAATGGAATTTGACTAATTTGAAGGCAAACTCCAAATTTTCTCTTGCCTTGGTTTGAGGATGCAAAGGTAGACTTGAAATAGTACTACAGAGAGATCAAGCAGACTAGCGTTGATAGCATTTCTTATTAAAAAATAAAATGATCTACGCACATGTTATGTATGAAAAACTCCCTGTATAAATCCATCATGTCCTCAGAACAGTCCCTATGATTCTCCTTTACTGTTCAAGGATGATATTTTGCATTAATTACAGAGTAAAATAATGAAGATTTTTTCGTTTTTTTTTTTTTTTTTTAATGGACATAAAGTATATTTAATACAAAAATCTACTTCTCTGTATCAGAGGAAGTAGAAATGTTTTTATATATTGCTTTTGAAATAAGAGAAAGCACGCTATTACAAATTAAAAAAAGCAAAAACCAAAATATATTTTGTCAGTCCTTGCAGTAGTCCCTACATTGAGCTGTATTCTTTTACACGCATATAACACACACACATATTAGGATACACATTCTTCCACATCTGTTTTCCAGGTCTTTAAAAATGTGTGTCAACTTCTTCCTCCCCGAAAGCTTATAACTGACAGAAAAGTGAAAAAACCCTACTGACTGTACAATGGTACACTTATTTTTTGCTAGTCCAAGTTAATAGATTTATTATTTAATACTAGATTAGGGATGAAGCACTACAGCTTTGGTTTCTGAAGTCATGTGTACCCAATCTAACATTTTTTTTGTTCAAGCAATAATGAACAAATTAATGTTTCTTGGCCAATACCCTCCTTTCCCAGGAGGGGAAAAGAGAAAAAAAAAACAAAAAACCACAAAGCCCACAAATTCTGTTTTCCTTTTTGTTGGAAGATTCTATTACAGATAGAAACATCTCCCATAAATTCACCACTGAAATCCCCGAAGCTTAGCTGGTTGCTATGATAATCAGAAACTAAGCGTAAACTGCATGACTAAGGCTCTGCTTTAGTCTATGTTTCTTTTTCATATCTTCTGTGCCACCTAGAGTTGATCTGTTAGACAAAAAAAGTCCTTGTCCTCTTTCCTTCTAGTTTATTTAACAATAATCTCCGTTTAGTCATAATGATTCTGCTGAGCATGTTCACTGCAATAACACTATTAAAAGTTCTACCTTTTATAGCTATTTACTTGTATTTCCGATACTTTTCTAACAGAAAAATAAGTTCACAACAATAAGTCCACAGTTTACTCATTTATTTTCTATGACTTTCCACTTAGAGTGTTTTAAGAGCATTTCAGACAATATACCAATTTGCAAGACGTTGTGCAGTTTGTTCTGTTGTGTATAGTTTGAACTTAATAGCTGGTTCACTTGTTTGGAAACTAATACATCATTAATCTTTTATTGTAACACTGTCCACAAACCCCATAAGGAACCAAAAAGAGCAATGCTATCATTTCATAGCATCATTGCCTGTTGTGCGTGCCAGTCTTCAGCAAAATGATATCATCTTTTTCTTTAAATAACCTTCTATTTGCATGTTAACAACTCTTTGCACATTCAGCTTCCTTTAGTCAATCTCCTTCCTGTCGTGCGATTTTTTTTGAATCTTTCACACAGTTTCTACTTCAGAGAACTATCTACCTCTGTTGCTCTGATCTCCAAGACAAGCTCTACAAAACATATTGACCTTTTCTTCAGTGTGCATGCATGCACACACACATACATATGCACACATAGTTTACCCCAGCTACTTATCACAACTAATCCAGGTCTTCTGCCTCTTCCACTTGAATGAACAAAATTTACATTTTAAACTGTTATTTCTTTTTTACTCCATGACAATCTAATTTCTTTGAATCTCAGAGTCTTTCAGAGGAGTAAAATGCCTAAAGTTATCGAGCAATCCCCAGAACCACAAACAATCATTGTTGCAGCTGGCTCTCAAGAGCTGCTGCCTTGAGAAGTGCTGGCAACAGTGCAGCAAATACAAAACTTCATGATGATGAGGCAGTGACTGCTGGGGCAACAGGAGAAGGTAATGGGGAATATCAACAGAAATACTTAAGAGGAATTAAGGAGTTATCCTTTCAGGAAGTGATATAACCAGCTGCCCTGCCGAAGTGCCTCTATACCAATGCACTTAGCTTGGGAAACAAACAGGAAGAGCTGAAATCTACTGTGCTACTGGAAAACTGTGATACAGTTGCCATCACCAAAACGCCTCTCCTATGAGGACTGGCTGCAAGAGCTGGCGCTGTTCAGCCTGGAGAAGGCTCCAAGGTGGCCTGATAATGGCCTTTCAGTATTTAAAGGGCAGCTACAGGAAAGAAAAAAGAAGGGAACAGAGTTTAGCAGAGTCTGTGAAAACCTGAAACCATTTCCCCTTGCTCTGTCACAACAGACAGAGTTAAAGAGTCTGTCGTGACAGAGCAAGGGGAAATGGTTTCAGGTTTAAAGAGGGTGGATTTCTGTTGGATATAAGGAAAAAGACTTTTACAGTGGGGGTGGTAGGCACTGGAACAGGTTGCTTAATGATTCTGTGGTTGATGTCCCATCCCTGGAGACTTTCAAGATGAGGCTGTAGCAGGTCTTGGGCAACCTGATCTAGCGGTGGATGTCCCTGTTCAGTGCATTGGAGTTAGACTAGATGACCTTTAAAGGTTCCTTCCAACCATAAGGATTCTATGATTCTATGAACTAGAAAAAGAAAAGAATTTTATCTTTTCACATATAACTTGCTTTATTTTTTTTAAGGATTCTTAGTTTTGATACAATTTCCACTTTCAGAACTACTTATTTTGTTTACAGTAGTCTCTACTTTACTACTTATCTGTGCTCAGATACATTATGAGGATATTTAAAAATTTCTATTGGATTTCCAGACTAATGGCATATTTGACTTTAGCCTTTTTTATCTTTGCTTTTAAGCAATTTCTCCAGCACTATCAAACACTTCAGTCTTTTAACTGCTCCTCTCCTAATATTCATTTTCTTTTAAGGAAGCAATTTTGGTAGATACTTTAAAAACAAAAATTAAAATTCCTGCATATATATGTAATTCTGCATTTTTAAAGACAAGGTCAAGCAAGTCAATCCTTGTGTCCCCTAAAATTTTCAAAATGCTTCTGGTAATTAAAAGTTTGAACTCTCATCTCAGTAAGATGCTACCAGTTCATATCAATAATGGAATATTCTCTTTATTGTTTTGTCTTCTGATCTTTCCTAGTCCACCACAGATCTTACAGATTTTATTCTAATCATGTGGCTAACAATTTAAACTGATTAACATGGTTTTTCTACTTAGTGACTTTTAGTGTTCAGAAACTTTACGATTTACTGTTACAATGAACTTATTTATCTGATTAGGCTAACTCCTTAATATAGAGCATGACTCCTAAATCTGTGTGCAATTTTAAGCAAGTGCCCACTGACTGACAAGTCATATTCTCATATTTCTGTTATGTCAATATCCTCATTTTAAAACAGACACTCCACGTTTGTTTGTTTTCACCAGAATATTTTTTATTTCTCTTCTGTTTTGTATTTGAGGACATGGTTTTCAGGTCTTTACTGCCACATAATTAACCACAATTTTTTTTTTTTTTTTTCATGTCAATTATACAATCTTCCTTTAAGTTCATCCTGCATTCTCACTCCCTATATCATTTTCTCTAAAAAGATTATATCTCTTTGCTATAAATGGCCTTCGTAGATAATAGCCAAGGATATTACACCTCAATACAGATATAAGGCTGTCAATTCTTTATGCGGCTGAAATCTTTCAGGTTTTATCACCCACTGTTGACTAAGTGGATTCTTCACAGCTACTTCATAGTATAGCTCAGTTGGAGAGAGCAGACATCACACATTAAGGATACAGACATAATTAATAGTTTAAAGATCTTCACATGAACATATCTTTCTGATCTTTTGAGCATTAGGCTTGATTATATAACTCTACTGTGATTTAACAAAAATATTTTTAAAAAATTCATTATTCAGAAGTTTAATGAGGATGTTTTCTAGCAAAAGCTTTTGCTGAAATGTCTGTAAGCAAATGCTAGAAAACAGCTAGAAAATTACACTTCCCAGTTACAATTTCAACACGAAGCAGCTTTGTAAATAGGCACACATTTCATGAACTCACATCTACGCATTCAAAGAATGCTTAGTAGAACCAGATGTAATACCTAAACAATGTGAAGAAAATAGGCTATGTTTGTGCTTATATTGGAGTTTTTGACAGGTTTTATTTTCTCCATTATTTTTAAGCACATTCCACAACTGATACATACAAGTTATTAATGGAAAATAATATATATCATACACCAACAAGTATATTCTAGAAGATTTGGTTCAATTACTTTCTAATATAGGACATATGATCCAAAGTGTATGATGCAGGATCTGTGAGAAATATAAATCTGGCATGAAAGCTTTATTTGGATACACACTTCAGCAGGTAGGTATTGTATCCATATAAGGAGACATACATTTATTAGTATTTCAGAATTAACTAGAATAGTTAGAATAGAAAAGCAAGAGCTAAAATTTTTCAAGTTTTGTGTGAAGATATAGTCATTCATAGTAATATCTTGTTAAAACACGAAAGACTGTTACTGCATTAAAAACAGGAGAAAAAAGGATCAGCTGGCTCCCAAAATAAAGTTAATGATAACATAATCCACAAATTAATACTTTTTGTTCCTAGGTTTAGTGTTCATCAGTAATATCAGACATTATTTTAAAAGAAAACCTGAACTGTCATTAAAACACTTTTCTGGCCTTAAAATAAATTTGTACAACAGAATCAATACACTCAGCAGATATGTGTTTATAAGGCTGTATTCATCCTTGAATGATATGCTAGGAAAGAACATTACCATACAAAAAAAAAAACAACACAAATTCAAACCTACATGATAGAATTAGAATTGGTGATTTTGAATCACAAACTCATACCAAGAAAAGTAGTAGAACATAAAGTTGATAAGTGAGTAGTGGCAACCTTCCCTAAAACACTGGTTTCTCAAGGCAGAACAAGTACTGAAATTCAATATATAAATTCTGAGGCCGTAAAAAAGAAATGAGCTTCACAACAAAACACATACAAGGCTATTACCAATGCCAAACACATAATGGTTGCTGTGAGGGAAAGCCAATGCTTAAGCCAACTTCCTGAAATCTTGACGCAAGCAGAATCGTTGTTCTCCTATGACTACTAGACATATATCAGAAAGAAACAGTAATGTGATCTAGAGAAATAATCAAGACTCAATATGAAAAATGAGAAATCCCTGAATATTACTAATAAAGTTCAGATCTTTGTTTCTTCCAGAAACTCTGCCAGCAGAATTGTTCCAGGCGTTGTTACCAAAGTCACCAAGTACAGAATGTTCAGAATTCAAATTACTTTTGTAACATACAGACCTTTGAAAGATGACATTTAATCACTTCAGAAGTAGTTAAAATTCTTCAGTATCTGCAGCTAATTAAGCAGTATTTCTAAAACAAATCAACTTCATAAAAGTGTTACTTCATAAATTATTATTTTTTTTCTTGAATTGATTCTGGCCTGTAACTGACATAAAATTCTGCATGACAGTCAGAGAAGGTACTTATAAATAAAAAATTGCATATTATTAAAAGTACTATATCACTGAAAGGATTTTAGTACCTCTTCCCAGAAGCATTGTGTAGGATTATAAATGTTATTTTTTATTATGACTACTACTTTACTTACCTTGCGTGGTTGAAAGTCGTACTTCACACAGTGCTGGAAACCTTTGCCTTTTGACTTCAATGATGTAACTATTAAGCAGTTGCCAACAAAATGAGCAGAATACCCAACACCTTTGCTAGTGCGGAAACTGAAAAAAAAAAATCATCAATGAAATTAGAAAAAATTGAACATTCAATTAATACAGGGTTCAAGTACCACTCTAAATTGCCACGAAAAAGAAAAGAAACTGACATCTGGAACAGTGAATTTAAGTTTCTGATTTCCTCTATTCCCCCTTTTTCTTAGGGTGGGTGGAGAGAGAGGGAATGGTGAGTGATGAGGTGAGGTTTTCTACTAATCTTCACCACAACTTGATTCTGGGTTACATTCTAAAAAAACCAATATATATATTTTCTCCTCTGTTTCCAGAAATACGAGATAGCAAATCTCCAAATCTAGTATCTGTCAGGTTTTGTCCCCAGTATCCTAATTCATCACCATTTACAATATTACCTCTAATTTAAGTTCTAGAGGCATCATAAAACCAAATGCTATGCTTAGATATTGAAAGATGCATTGCAGTTTTGTGGGGTTAGGAGAACAATGTAAAAGGTAAAACATACAAGTTTGGATTCCAGTTAATTACAGTGTGCAGCAATTTCTTTTTCAGGACTGATGAGTTAGTTAGGATACTTATCTATGTAGTTACAGGTATCCAAGTTGTGGATTTATTTTCATTTGTCAAATCAATTATTTAAAACAATGTAACATCTAATGGTATATATATATTTTCTTTTGAAGTAAATTTAATGAGAGCTTCCAGCTTTCTGTGGCAAATATCATAAAGACAGAAAATGCAGAAAGTGAATACTTGTTTTTGCATTTGAAATCAAAAGCAATGTAAAGAGAAATTCTGGACTTCTTATGTATTTTGCAAAGGAAGTTAGTGGAAATTAATGAATCAAATTAGAACATTTTTAAAATGTACATTTACAACAATGTAAGCCATGTCACTTTTTCTTTTCTAAGTACGATAGAGATGTGTGTTAATATTTACATAATTGACAAAAATTTTAACCTAAAATCTTTTTAAATGTCAGGTTATGAAAAATAACCCATGGCTGAAATACATCGGTTCTATATGGTGAACCTCACCCATAAATTTCAAAAGGAAGTTTCAAAAGTATTTAAAAAGTCATTACAAATTTGAGTATACTCATATAGCCCAATAATTAACACTTTGTCTCTTTCAGTGATGTAGGCTGCTTTTAAAATTATTTTATGTTATTAAAATAATGACTATTTAAATGGTTTTACTGTCGGAATATTTTTTCTAAACACTTCTATCAGGTTTGTCATAGTACCACTAAGAGGTGAAAAGTATATGCAAACAGTTCAGATTTCATCTTACTTCATAGCTACTGAAATTCTACATCTTTAATCTATCCCATTATGCTAATAACATCCTGTTTCGATATGTCAAAAAATTGCATAATTACAGATTTAATTTCATCTTCAGAAACATATAGTTAAATGTGTTCATTAATGGAGAAAAAAAAAGACTTTCTTCATTCTTCACTGTCAAGAATATAGCTGATAAAGCACAATTTTCTGGTAAAAAAATGCCTCTCAATATAGTTGATGTTGACTAGACACACCAGGTGGCCAGATCTTAGATGCTCCTCTCTTATGAAAGGATTTGTTTAAAGGAGGTCAAAAAAATATCATTCCAATTCACAAATTCCAGAAAGCCACTTCTGTTATAATTAATTAGAATACACCTACTACATGGGAAAAACAGAGTGATTATGCTAAATGGGACAGGAATAACAGACAATTCTCTTCCACATCAGTGTGTCCTTGCACTGAGGTCCTTACTTCCAGCCTTGATTTATCTTTGGACTTGCAGCACACTATGCCTCATATCACTGTTCACGAGCCATGTTTTAGTTTGCTCTTTCCTTTTAGTAGACTGTCAAGTTGTTAAAGACGCTTTACTTTCCCAAATTCAGGCTATGTTTTTTGCCTTCTTATATCTATCTTTATATGTATAAGTGGTATGCAACACTTGTGCTCCTCCAGGTGCCACAATGGAAGGAGCACTCTCCTCTGCCACAGCCCTTTGTAAAGGCTTCCACACAATCCTCATCACAAAAAGAGGACACTTTTAATAAACCTAAATGAGCTTAAAACATAATCTAATGAACAAAATGAACAGAAAGAAAAAATGCATGCTGTCCATCACAACTGACTGCAACAGAGAATTTATAACAGTGTAACTCTCCTTTGTCTGTTGAGGATTATTTTCAACATGGATGCACTTCAAGGATTTAGCTTTCACAATGACCCTGGAGGCAACTATATTCCACAACAAAAGGAACAGTGAACAGCCTCGAGGGAAAACATTACCCATACACAGATAATCTACAGTATCACCTAGCTAACTCTATAAAATAACATAAAGGTTAAACATGTAAAAATAGAATCCTGACAACACTGAATGTGTGGTGGGCTATTTTGAGACTTTGATTTACCTCTGTTGGACTTAATGGCATTCAAAGAACTTTTCACTGGATAGCTGCATGTCTCAATGCCAAATTTCTTTCTCAGCAACATACATTATCTCCATCTATCTCTAAGGACTGAAATTTCCTTAGTTGTGTAACTTTCTGGAGTTCAGCATTTTAAGACAAGAAAGCACTGAAATAAGGAAGTAATAGCTCATTTCTGAGCAGGTCGGATCTCTCCATCTTAGAATAGAATTTGCTAAACATGAAGTCTTGCATCAAGATTTCACTTTGGGACCATGTTAATTAGCATTCTCTAACCATAATTGAGAAACTGAGAAAACAAATAAGTCTTCTGTTTACCTCAATATTATATTACGCAGATTATGTTAATTTTCACATTGTCTTTCTTGCCAAAGGTAAAGTAGGCTAGGACTGTTCTCTGGGATGCTAACAGGAATTTTCTTATCAATTACCTACACATGCAGACCTTGCTGCATACTAAAATGAAATGCATAGAAGAGACAAGAAAATATTGTCAACACCAATGCAGCTTTAGGAGCCTTAAACTACTTCCCACAGCAGCTGGTATATGATTTTACTCCAGATAGCTCATAACATCTTAGTTATCAGTTTCATTTCAGTCATTTTCTCAAAGCAGCTACTGGATGTTATTACACTTCAATAGCAGGTAAACATTCTCCCATACACTGGTGAAACTGCTTAATGTTTTTTAGCTTAGGATTTTATAAGAAATTTCAGATAGGAGCATTTGAGATAATATATTCTCATTCTCAGTGTCCTAATCCTTTCTTGCCTGAAGGTAAGAAATGATTTCTTTTCTACTAATTCTGTAGTTCCATTATATGCTTTTGCAAATATTTTGCATTATCTTTATTATTAATAGCAGAGAGGGAATGAAGTCAAGAGAGCTTTCCTTGGTACTCTGTTTCTTGTGCCAGCGTCTGTAAAAACAAAAGTTTGCAAAGAGCTTTCAGAAGCTTTACACGTTCTTCCATTAAGTGGTTGTAGAAGCACCTGGATTTCAGGACAAAGCTGACCAATTATAACAATCTAGCTTGGATTTCACCCTTAACTCTCAAAAAGTTTCCGTATCAAATGTGTTTTACAGAGCACTGTTCACTCCAGAGTGTTCTGTGAATTCTACCCAATTTTAACATGGTCTCTTAAAAGACATGGCAACTTGCAATTGAAAATTGCAGTTCTTTTGCCAAGATTTCAGGTAACAATCGCATCACCTTTACTCTCTTCTCTGTTTGTTCCTTGAAAATATTCCATTAATTCTCTCATTCAGTTTATGGACAGTTGGTCACCTACAATAACTCTCAGCATCATTCTGTAATCACTACTTTCTAATACATAACTGTAAGCATAGCACCCATTATTCACTGCTAGGTGCATGACCTCATTTTATTGTATTAAAATTTGTGCTACTGTATTCTGTTCATCCTACCATTTGAACCCGACTGCTCTCTAAGACTCTATTTCTTCTACTTATCACTCATATATATGTCAAATAATCCTTTTCCAATATTCTTACCATTCATTTTGTAATTGGTAAGAAAGTTACAATAGCTATTCCAGTGCACAAGTATTAAAAGTATCACTTAGCAGTTGCCTGATACCATCCTTGGAAATAGCTTCAATGAGTTTTTTATTTTAATTTTTTTAATTGACTTACAGTTCTTGAAGCAGCACCCAGTATTTAGATAATTACAAAACTAGTTATTTTCTCTCACATCTGGAAAAAGCAAAAGCACTTCTTTACTTCCCTTCTCCATTTCTATGCACAATTAAACAGTCCACATTAAACAGCCAGTTGATTTAAGTCTCTCCCACCAAAAAGATCTGTGGCCATGTCTTTCTGCACTCAGTTACCACTAGGATCATACTAAGGAACTGGAAGTTATCAGTAAGGATTTACAAAAAGGAAATCATCTCTGATCAAACAGAAAGCCTGCTACATGACTGGATTGGTGGATGAGGGGAAAGCTCTGGATGTTTCCTTATCCTGACTTTTTAACTTGTTAATGATTCAAGACTTTTCAACACTCTACCATCCTCAGTAACAGAGATGCAGAATAAGCTATGTAAGTAGACAGTCTGAAAACTGAGAGCCTAGGCTACAAGTGACACGAGTCCAGATGGACGTTGTATCTATCAGAGTACCCCAGAGGTGCGTGCTTGCAAACTGGGCTGCATTAAAAGAGGAGTGGCCAGCAGGGAGAGAAAGGTGGTTGTCCCAGCTCTTGTGAGGCCCCATCTGGAGTACTGTGACCAGGCCTGGGGCCCACAGAACACGAAAGATGCAGTGCTCTTGGAATGAGTCCAGAGGAGGGCTACTAAGATTATCAGAAGGCTGGAGAACCTCTCCTATAAAGAAAGGCTGGGGGAGCTGGGCTTGTTTAGCTTGGAGAAGAGAAGGTTCCAGGGACACCTCATTGTGGCCTTCCAATATTTGAAAGGAACATAGAAACAGGAGACGGAATGGCTGTTTACACGGGCGGATAGTGACAAGGACAAGGGGAAATGATTATAAACTAACACAGGGGAGATTTAGGTTAGATATTAGGAGGAAGTTTTTCACACAGAGGGTGGTAATGAGCTGGAACAGGTTGCCCAAGGAGGTTGTAGATGTCCTGTCTGTGGATACATTGAAGGCCAGGCAGCCTGGTCCAGTGGTTGGAGATCCTGCACATAGTAGGGGGGTTGAAACTAGATGATCATTGTGGCCCTTTTCAACCCAGGCCATTCTATGACTCTATGATTCATTCTATGATTGCTTTCCCCATCCATTTTCATTTCTGCTAAGACATACTTGAGCAGATAGATCATTAGTTTTTGAAGTGAAAATAACTTTTGATTGACCAAAAAATTTGCATTTTTACTTTTATACCATAATTTCTAAATAACAAAGAGCTTTAAGGATGCAACTATTATTTCTATTTTTATCAGAACAGCAAATTAATTACATAAAATTTGTCTTTCCTCTGTTTAACCTACTGGGAAATAGAGATTCTTTAGGAGGAAAAAGGTGATTCCTAGTTGTTGCTGGGTTTTTTTTGGTGTTTATTCTGGGGTTGTTTGTTTGTTTTTATTTTCACACACCTATTTTCTGTTATGCCCAGCCACTGTGCCAACATTTCACTCTGAGTACAGTGAATTTGTATTATAGTAACGATATCAGCGGAGAATCTTAAGCACCAAAATGAAAATGTAACAGTGTAAATTTAAAGATGTAAGAAATAATATATTTATAAATTCCAAAATAAAAAATTAACATTTATGAATTATCTCTGTTGCATAAATTCTAGCATCTATATGTTTATCAATTTCAAAGCAAAATGGACTGATGACAGCATAAGAATTTACATGTAGTAAACAGCCATTAAAATCTGAAGATATTTTAGGAATAAAAAAATATGTGTAAGAAACTAAAAAAAAATAATTAAAAAAACATACTGGATGGTTACTAGGAAACCAAAGGAAACTATAAATACATGGTTGTAAGTTACTTACCAGTAGAGATAGGGTTTATCCTTATCCACATTGATATTGTTTAGCGGGTCCATACGAAACCAGGTGTTAAGGGTGAACCCATTTTGATAAGGCCACTTAGCAATAGGAGGCAATGCAATTGCCTAATAAATAAATAAATAAATAAAAAGATAAAAAGGGAACAAGTCAAAAATACATTTTTTGTTAAGCATTGCTAAATATAATCTCTTTGTAAAATTTTCTCATTATAAATCTGCAGATCTGCTCTAACATTCAAACATTAAAGAAAAATAAAAACGTAAATAGTGCTTCTGAAAAAAATGCATTACTTTCCATTTATTTTAAAATACTTCAATTTTTAACTGCATAAATTCTACTAATAGAGATGTAACACTGAATGTGTTACTGAATGTAACACTGAAAAGAGCCCTTCAGTTGCAATAGTAAGGGAGTTCTCACAATAATACCTTCACATAATACAGCTGAAGCCTTGGTTACACGTGGAGAATGCACCCAACTTTAAATATATTTATCACCAGGTAAACATTATGGTGTTACTCTGTATTGGTACTATGCTGATGTCACCAATGTGCATCACAACTGAACATCTAAATTCAGTGCTTGTAAACTTGGTTCTACCCCAGCTCTAATAAGTGATTTTAGAAATAGTTGTCCACAGTTCACTTCAGAGAATGAATCCTCTCTAGATCTTCAGAGTGCAATACAACATGGACTACTCAAGAAATGTAAATTTGAAACTTATATGTCATGATTTACAGGTGCACAATCAATGATGAGTAGTACATATATGAGGCAAGATTGTGGCCACGGAGAGGGGAATGCCTACTGCACATTTCAGTTTTAAATATGACTTCCAATAACTGATGCAAATTGCTGCACCTTTTTAGACAGGAATAAGTATTTGAAATTTTTCTGGAAAACTTTCTTTTTTTTTTCTTTTCTTTTTTTTTTTTTTTTTTTTTTTTTTTGAAGATCTAGGAGAAAATTAAATTTAAGACAGGAGTTTCATCGTTATTTGTCTCTGAAGCCCAGAAATGTCACAGCACTGTATGCCATGGTAGACATTCATATTTTGTAACAGCTATCTTCCTGCTGCATTCACATTTGGGAGAGATTAACATGGTTTTAACTTAGTAATGGCAAATGAAATACTCTCTTTCTTTAATTCCTCACACAATGCACTCTGTGCACTCTGGTGATACATCTGTTTGTGTAGCCAAATATCGAACAAGATGAAGAAAGTATTTTAGCCAAAAATAGCCTGGATGAAAAAGTTATTTTCAACCAGTTTATTTCCCTGATGCATTCTGCTGTACTAACAGCTGTACTGACAAAGAAGAAGAGGTGGTGGTTTAAGCTTTAAGTTGAGGAAATACATTTGCAGCTGTCCAAGAGAATCTCCTATCACCCCTCATCCTCTGGAATGAAGGCACAGAATGACTTCCCCTTAAAAGATCCTAAGTTCTATCCTGAGTGTATACCACTCCATACCAAAATGTACTGAACCTCAAATCTGGAGTTCTCATTTTTTAACATTTACATTTACTGCCTTAATAAATATATTTATAATATATATTTATATATATTATAATAAATATATTTATAATCTGTATACATTTAGATTTTTGTGCAGGTTTGTTTTTTTTTTTTCTGAAACCTGATTTATGTGCAGCCTTTCATGAACTGACTAGAGGAAATCTACTTGATTTTCCTTCTTAAAATTTTAAAGATAATTTTTTAAAAACAGAATGGAATTTTATTGTCATAAGTTATCTTGAAAAGTAAAGCCAAAAGTAGACAACGTTTAAATCACTGCCTTGAGGGAAAGGAACTAGCTGAAGGAGTTCAAACAAACAGAAAAAGATACAATAAAATTTCTGACTTAGCTGTCACTGTAAACTGTCACCATGATGATATGCAGAAGCATATCTCTACATTTTCCTCAGGTCCCAGATTTATGTAACACAGTACCAATTACATTATTCAAAACAAATGTTATTCTTAGGAATTATAAATTTTCACTTTAATGGCAATTTCCCCTGTCAAAAATCCAGTGTTTGACATTCTTATTCTCATAAGTGTACCATTTCAACAGTACAACTACCTTGCAAACCCAAGGGAAAGCAAAGTCTGTGGTATTCAGGTACGTACTTCCTCTGTTTCCCTTGCACGAATTTCTGAAAGCAAATTACAGGAAATACTAGAAAGAAGCAATTTATTTGTTCCTCAAACTGTACTATTTTGGTTGAAAACTTACTGCAGCACTACAGCCAGGGAAGTTGAAAAAGGTATCAGGCCCATGTCTCTGTGGCATCTGATTAAGGACTGATAACAATTTAACAGCGTGTCTTGGCTGTGAAAACAAGAAAATTGCACTGAAGTAAATACAAACAGTTTTATACTCATTAGGCTACAATGGAAACTGGACAGTTTTCAAACAACACAGCAAATTAACTCTATATTAGTTAGCTAAAGTACTTCATAAACATATGTTCAATCAAGATGAAAAAAAATATTCAAGTTTATATGTCCCAGGAGACAATTTATGTTAACTTCAGTCTCTAATGGAATGACACTTAATGCTTTATCTGATCACAGCTTACCCAGATTCCATTTTCGCCTCGAAGCATGCTGAACAAAAGCTTCAACTCTTTGACAGTGATGCTGTAGCTGGCAAGAACCCCCAACATATCAACTAGAAGATCTTCAAAGGAAAATAAAGTTATTCTGAACTCTGAATTCCATTGTTTTGACAGAAAAAAAAAAAAAAAAAAAGCTGAAGAAGTTAATACCTTTAAAAGTCAGTGTATTCACAACTTCTAAAAATCAACGTAGTGGCTTTAAATATTTTACAAAAGATTTCATACTCTGGTTGATTAATAATGTTAAAAATAAATTTACATATGCAGTTACAGATGTTGCATCACACTTATGAACAAAGTATCTATTATATTTATGAAGATTAATTCTTCCTCTTCTGTCCTTTCATCATACATTATAACTTATTGCTTGTTCATTTCTATTGTAAACTTTAGGGATAAAGGTTTCTTCATTCCTCTGAAGTTAGTATTTTTCAAACACTTCTAATCTAAAAGGCATTTGACATTGTTTTTTAACTGAAGTACTTTATACTGAGTACTTTACTGTTAAGTACATTACACAGAGAATTTTTATGGTTCCCACAGCTTTGTTACAGTGATAATGCTTCCAATTTTTACCAAAATAAAAAGCCATAAACCAACCAACCAAATAACCCACAATCAACAAAAAATAAAATAAAATAAAATAAAAATAAAATAAAATAAAATAAAATATACTGAGAAAAAACAGGACCACAATTAAAAGAAGTCACGAAAATTCTTAAGGTTCATGTAGTATAGCTTTCACTAAAATATCTCAAAATCCACGAAATTTTAAATTAATATCATTATGTAGCTTGCCATTCAGATAAAACAAGGTATAAAATTATTGCCAGTTGTTGGAGCTTTGTTTCAAAACACAGAATTTCATTTAAAAAATTTGTTTGCTTCCCATCTGTGGGATGACGGACCTTGCCTATGTTCTGCATTTTCTTCTGAAGTAAACGGCACTACAAGCAATTACTACTGCCTTTAGTAGAAGGAAAAACAAATTGCACATCTTTGCAGGCGTATCATAAGAAATTAACTCAGAGATCAAACTGTGAAGTACAGACATTTCAAAACACAAAAGCTGTGACAAAATAGAATCAGCATTAACAATCTTTGAATTTCTTCAATGCTCAACAATCAGAACATTCTCCCCATAGGCCCTTCAAAAGACATGATTAAGCTTGTAACTTTTTTATGAATCTGCATGTTCTCTTTGTTCATCAGTGAAAGAATGACTCTTAGACGTACTAACAAATAGTAGCATTAAAAAATATTAATCCTCTAGGATGATATCTTGTTTTTAAGCAAATTTTCTCTGCAAATCCCCACATATGTGTTTTTGTGTAAACCCATCAGTATCTATTAGCTTCTTCCACTATGAAACCGGTCTCTGGTCCTCAGTACAAAAGGCACGAGTAAAGACTGAAACAGCATTCAATTCACAGGAGACACAGTAAGCTGTTCACTGATGCAGTGAAACGGCATGTCAGGAAAGGCAAAACAACAAGACAAAACAGAAAACCACTGTTACTTGCAGTAATTTTCACCATAAAATCAGACTACTTCCCTAATATTAAAGCTCAACCATGTTTTTTTTTCCTTCCTCCAAACAGTTTGTCTGGGAATTTAATTAATATTCCTTTTAAAATTAGTGGTAGATTATAATCCTGATAGTTTATTTAAGGAAATCAAAACAAAGCTAAGAAAACAAGTCATATGTACCCAGCTTGTCCTCCAGTACCTACAGCCATCTGCCCTCTTCACCATTCAGTTGCTAGCATGCAATGTGAAGCTGGCAGTGATCGCACATATTGTACGTGACCAGAAACTGAGAACAATAACACATTGACAACTCAGAAAGGGAAATCAGCATGAGTGAATACCAATCTTCAGCTGAGAATTTCCCTATTCCCAAGTCTTAGCTTGTGTTTTAAATCAAGCTACTTCAAATTTTGCTTGCTTTATAATGTCTTGTGTAGAGGCAAAGATGTTTGATGAAAATCAGAAGACCATTAAAAAAATCCTCAACCACAGATGATGAAAAGTGTAATACAATCAAGCACAGAGATGGCTGACAGATTTTTTAAGTCACTAAACACGTGTTATGTTGTTTCATCATTTTAGTCCTATACTACCTTATGGCACAGAAAATGTCTTATTTCTCCTCAAGATATTGATACCCCACAGGCATTAGCAGTACATAGTTATAAAGAATGAACAAAACATTTAGAGAGATACATAAGTAAAAATTCCCCAACACTGTATTCTTGAGTAAAACAAAGACCAGAAAGACTGAAGCGTAGTGAGGTAAAAAGTGCAGATAAACGAAGGAACACCTATGGAAGTCAATGTACTTAGGCAACTTAAACACTTTCCCTTAAACACCTCTAAAGAGGAGTTGTTTTCTGCTTCAGTATGACCAAATATAAAAAAAACATGCACTATTACTGCGTAACTTTGTTCATATGTATTAGAATCTCAATGAAAATAGTCAGTCCACCTCTGGTTTATAATCATAATAGTCAGCTCATCTATAAATGAACACAGCTACAAAACACCATAATTCCCTTTTTTTGATTTTAACATTTTCATCATTTTCATCATCATAAAATTCATTCAAATTTTAACATTTTCTGTAATGTTAAATATGATTGCATATAAAACTGGTATCTGTGATCTCATTTCAGAAATGAGAAAGTCCAGAAGGAGAAAACAGACACCATTTCTCATTTTTACAGCATTTGAAAAATGCACTGAATGAAACAGATTATTTTTTTATGCTGGCACTTTCTGAACACTTTCATGCTAAGCAGTTTATATATGCTCTACCAATTCATCAGAAGCCTTGAAGAAATGCTTAATTCAATCATTTCATTCTAAAATACAATGGTAAAAGAGCCTGCCTGTCTCTCAAGTAAACAGTATATATCTCACTGGATGGTGTGTCATTAACTTTAGAATACATATGGAACAGCATTGGGAATGCAACTTCAGGAAAACTACCTCACGCCTCCTTAAACATTAAATAACAGGCAGCCACGAAATGGAGAATTTCAGCTCTATTTGCGAAGCAGACATAGTTCTGCAGACTGGCATAGAGAATACAAGAATTTAGAATCTTTTCTTATGGATCCAGTTGGAAGATAAATGATTGTTAACAGCCTGTTAAGGGCAGAACAGTTCAAAACTAACATTTTGCTTAGAAATCAGGAACGGTTTCAATAGTTAAGAATTTGATTCCAGAAATTCCAGAACAAATACCTAAACTGCAGAACTGCAGAAAATAAAATGGGGCTCAAGGGAGACACATCCACTGAGTATGAGCTAGGGTTATGTTCACCTTTCAGACTTCTCTTAAGTTACTATAGATACGTTATCTCAAGGAGTCTCTTGGAACAGAATATCTGCATCCCTATTCATCAAACAGAAAGAAAGGAGAGAAACCCTGTGCAGTTGTTAATAGCAATGTCTGCCAATCACCTAAGTAAATATTTCCGTAATCTTTTGCCTACACTATTGATAAAATGTCTGATCAGCCCCTATCTTAGTATAACAGATTATCACAGTGCACAGATGACTTGTGATAGGTGATACTTCAGGAAAACAAATTACAATACAAATAGCAATGAACCCATTTGAACAGCAATTGGCACTGATTAAGTTTTTATTCTTACCATAGAATCTGCAAAATCTCAAGAAGTGAGATATTTAAAGCACTGAGAAGCCTCATAGTTTGATAGTCTTCATCTGAATGGACAGCCAAGTTTTTCTCACATGTTTATTTGCCATTCTCTTACTTTCATAAAGCAGGAGGAGAGTAGCCTCAGACTTAGACTGACCCTCAAAGACTGCTCTCACTGTTGGAACATAATGGATAATACCTGTCTCAGGTATGTTCAGACCCTATCTTGGTTATCTTAGATTAAGATCAGAATAAAAAATAGATCAATGTCTTAGCATTTTGTCATTAAGTGACTACAATCTGATTGCTTATTAGATGACCATGTTTACTGCTTTCGTTTTATTACCAAAGTTGTTGCCATTCATTATTGTGGTGAGTTGCTCCCAGAAACAAGATAAAATTAAAATGAGAAATTTGTTTTTTTTTTTTTCTCTCATCTTTCTTAGTAAATTTCTCATAAAACCCACACTCATCTATTTAAAGTTCTCAAAGAACCAACAGTGTGGTGTTCTCTTAAATCTCTTTTAATTTCATAATATGTAGAAAGCTATGCAGATACACATTCTAGAGCTAGTAAGTCATAAGAATTCCAATTCTCAGGTGTTTTTTTTTTTAAACTAAATATGTGTTCTCCTCATCTATGTGAGCATTCAGCAGGAAAAGCTTATGGTGCTTCTTCTACAGAAAGTATCTTTCTGAAGTACTGTGTGACAACTCTCAGAAAAAAACAATATAATGGGAAAGAGGCGTGACTTCTTTATCAAGGTATTACCCCTGATTTATATTAATAATTGCAAATTGAAAGTGTTTTTCAGTTTCCAAGTGCTCCTGGAAGACAGATCCTATACTCTCTTGATCTGTGACATCTACAAGAAGCTTAGCAATTTGAAAAATTTGTCTCTAGTAAGGACGTCATCACAGGTATGTACGCCATATACAGAAGTACTGTCTAGGGGACCTCAAATTGAAGAATTTTATTAGTATAATTATTGATTTCTAAGAACAAAACTGTGATAAAACTTGAAGACAGGAATGTCTATGTTCATCAACTGATGCCTTATATTTAATAAGAAATAAATATTATCTTTCCCCTCATACTACTCTGACATATATGCGAGTCCTGGAAACAAAACATTCTCAGTGCAAATCATTAGTCTGCGAATCTAATGATCTGTCATATATCACTCTGAATCTCACAGTACAATAGTTAACATAACACTTCTTCTGGTTTTAGCCTTTCCACATACATTTGTAAGACTTCTCAAATACTTATTACTACATACACCTTTTTACTGAAAAAAGACAAAGACAAAAACATCCTGGAATAATCCATATTTCATGCTGCTGTTATCCTCTTCCTGTTTCTGGTCTGTAACCCTTGTTGGTTTACTGTTCCACAAAGCCTATATATATGTCAAGAATCAGATCATCAACTAAAATCTTAAGAGTTAGAATTACAGCAGACAAAACTCCAATCTTTCAAAAATGCCTCACAACTTAAGTACCCTGCTATCAATCCAAATGTATATAAAAATGAAGAATTACCTTCACACTTAAGGAAGTAAGTGCTTAAGTTTCCCCCCAGGAAAAAGAAGGAGTACATAAATACTAATCACATATAGCTTAGTTGGCATATTTAAACTTGATAACCAAACCTACTCCTCTAACTAAATCATTTGGGATTATAATCTGTACCCTACTACTCAGAGAATGTAGTATACAATAACAAACTCCTTCAAAAGTAATCTGAAAATCTTGTCTGTGAAAGAACTTCATCAATTATTTTCAGTGAATAAATAAGGTAATTTTTTAAGCTATAAAAAAATTATAGGCCTTTAAAAACAACCATAGCTGACTGATGATTTAGCTGTGTGATCACAGCTATATATTATGAAACGAAGTACAGAAATAAAATCCAAAATCCAGCATTTAAAACTATTCATAATTTAATATGCTGTCACATGTGGCTTATATTTAAAGTAGATCATAATACTTTAAATATCTGAATAATTCAAAATGATCGATGTCCGTCAGAAGTAAGATATTATCTTGAAGGTCTAACAGGTTCTGTTTTTGGTTATATTCAGATTGCTTTATTTTATCACTAAGTACTATCTTCTCACAAGAATAAACAGGCAATCATTTTAGACAGTATCTACATGTATTTCAGACTATGAATATATATTCTTGTCTTCATTTTTTCTGAAATTAATAAAAAAAAATCTGATTCAATGGAGTTACTAATCAAAACATTACTTTCATTAAAAAACAAAACATCCCCAAACCCTCTATACTCCCAAAAAGTTGACAGTTCAGCAATGTAAGGATTACTTTATCAGTTGGTGATTTATACCTGCAATCATGTCGTCCACAGTACTCATCTTCAGCAGTACCTGTTCAATTAAGCCAACTTCCGTGCTAGTCTGTAAATTTCGGACACTTTTACGTAGAATTGCTGTGAACATACTCCAAATTTCAGCCTGGCACGTTACATCACAGTGCTCCAAAAGCTCTGACATGCACGTAATGCTCTCTGCATCCTGGATTATAAAGTTCATCTCTAGATCAAATTCACCACCAACCAGCTGCAAAAGAAAATGAGAACAGCATTACAATGTGATAGCTTTAATGTCTTTCATACCTGCATTGTCTCCAATACCAAATATTTTTTTTGTTTGATAGTAATAGCACCAAGTCTGTCGAAGTTCAAGAAGCCTTTAAGCACTCATAGAAATATGGTTTGAATATTTCCTTTGTGGTCCTTTTTAGAACCAGGAGTTGGGCTCAATATCCCTGTGGGCCCCTTCCAACTGAGAATATTCTCAGTTCTCTACAATTCTACAAGGAAGGTAATTCTGACAGAGAAACTCACAGATATGATCAATTAGTGATCAATTGAGTTTGGTCAATTTGATGTCACAGCAAACTGACAATCATGCTACACAAAACATACCTTGTACAAAATCTACTCACTACTAGCAAAAATATATTACCTTCCCTTCTGTCACAGTGATGAATACAACACTTCCATGAAATACAATCAGAACATACTTAAAATATTCCTTAATGAAAAGTAACTGAAAAAGCAGCCTTGCCCAGAGTGATGTAAGGCAGAAGCTACAGAAACTGAAAACCTAAAGAGAAACAGAAGCTTTCCCGTAGTTCTGTTAAGAGACACTTGTCTACTCCGAAATAAAAAAGACACTGAAAATAACTTAGCTATATTTCCACTTGATATAACACAACATTTACTTTTACTCGTTGTCAAGCCTTTACTGCCCATCCAGGGAACTGCTCTGGACTAAAGGGACAATGGAAAGCTTACTAATTATACCACAGAACAATTCATCATGTGGCCATGTGAACCTGTTGCTGATGCAAGGAGACATGGCACTGGGAGAGGAACAAGCACTCAAATGAAGAACAATTTAACAGCAATACTGACAAAACTGCAGCCTGATGTCTGTCTACCTGGATACTTCCCCATTGTCCTGAATTCTAACTAAGCAGCACAACTAGTTAGGAGAAAAAATAAATGCTGTAAGCAGAAATTTGCAAAAAAACATAGTCAAGACCACGTATGTCTTCGGACAACTGAAGTCACCATGTCATCAATTCCAATCCATTAGCCACTTGTGTAATTTTAAAAAGATTATCTCAGAACATCTTACTGAAATATATATAAAACTTAGCTTAAAAAATAATGATCTTTAATGGCAGAAACATTATTCAGTTTTGAAGTATAGAAAGCCAGTCTCTTACTCACCCTACTTTACCCTGGTATGACTGCTGAATTTTGAAAGTACCAGTGTTGAATTTCAGTAAGTGCAAATATATTATCTAATTCAGAAAGGCAAAAGAACAAATTAAATTAATTCTAAAATAATTGTAAGATAATCTTTTCTGTTTGTTCCAGGAAGGTGTATAATTAAAACTGCAAAAATATTTTAAATTAAAGATATTCAAAGAATTCATCTCCAAATACATAATTTCAATACTGATTTTTAATACAAGGCTATTTCATTGCTTATTTAAAAGTAGCTTGTATTATTTTCAAATTAAACTCCAAGCATGAAGCAATATGAAATAATATATAAACCCTTTTCTGATACTTAAAGCTATCAAAATACTCAGTCTTCTTCTTTCAGTTCCGCTCTTCAGAAAATTAATACAACTAAGGATCAGCTTTGGCTCCTACCCTCACTCATGCTTCTCATCCACTTAGAAATTCATTTTTCTCTATGAATTAAGTACTAATAACCAATGTATAATTTTATAACATAAAAGTTTCCAACATACTAAATATATAAACTGATGTCCTCCTTAGTACCTGAGATTACTTTTAATTACATTCTGATAAAACTATTATCCTAATTAAATTTAGTATTTTAATTTAGAAATTGTGATTGCATATCATATATCTGCACATCTGGTAAACATATAATATTCACTAAAGGCAATCAAACTCTCAAAAGGAAGAAAACAGTATTTCTATGGTCATTTTTTTTAAATCATGAAATAGTTTTACATAGAAAAACAGCATACTTTTCAAAAAACATAAATGGAGTTTCTATTCCTAAAAATAACAGTGATTTGTATACACTTCACCAGCAATCTGGTTTGTTCTCTCAGTTAACTTCATATCTCTCTCCGTCTAGACGAGTCTCTCTGAGATTACTTCATAATCACACAGAGGTAAAGCAGGTACTTGTAGATGGCATCCAATTAAATTCTTTAGATGCCTATCCTAAGAGGAAATTATGCACTTTATAGAATCATATAATCACCAAGGTTGGAAAAGACCTCCACGATCCTCCAGCCCAACTGTCCATCCATCACCAATATTTCCCCACTAAACCATGTCCCTTACTACAGCATCCACACATTTCTTGAACACCTCCAAGTGACGGTTATCTGACCATTCCCCTGGGCAGCCTTTTCCAATGCATTATTACCAGTCTTTCTGAGAAGAGTTTTTTCCTAACATCCAAAATAGATCTCCCCTGGTGCAACTTGAGGCCATTCCCTCTCGTCCTATCACTGTTACCTGGGACAAGAGGCTGACCCCTACCTCACCACAACCTCCCTTCAGGCAGTTATAGAGAACAATAAGGTCTCTCCTGAGCCTCCCCTTCTCCAGACTGAACAATCCCCAGTTTCCTCAGCTGCTCCCCACAAGACTTGTGCTCCAGATCCTTTACCAGCTTTGTTGCTCTTCTCTGGACATGCTCCACGGCTTTTAGGACACGCTCCAGAGCCCTGAAAGTGGAAGTGTCAATTTATTTCTGTATCTTTCCATGCAGGAAATCTAGGATGAGCAAATGGAGTCTGTGGAGTCTCCATTCTGGGAGATAAAATCACCTGGACTCAGAGCTGGGCAATCTGCTCTAGGTGGTCCCATTTGAGCAAGGGGTTGGACCAGGTGATCTCCATACCAGCAGATGGAGGGAGGTGATCCTGCCCCTCTGCTCAGCCCTCGTGAAACACCACATGTGGTACTGCATCCAGTTCTGGAGCTCCCAGCAAAGGAAATACATGGAATCATTAGAGTAAGTCCAGAGGAGGTCACAAAGATGATCAGAGAGCTGGAGCACCTATCCTACAAAGAAAGGCTGAGTAAGCTGGGCTTGTTTGGTCTGGAGGAGAAAAGGCTCTGAGGAGAACTCATTGTGGCCTTCCAGTACCTACTGCTGGACATACAGGAAAGCTGGAGAGGGATTATTTATCAGAAGTGTAGTGACAGAAGAGGGTTTAAAACTATAAAGAGGGAAGGTTTAAGTTAGATGCTAGGAAAGGAAATTCTTCACTATGAGGGTTGTGAGGCACTGGCACAGGCTGCCCAGAGAAGCTGTGGGTGCCCCAGGTGTGGAGGTGTTCAGGGCAAGATTGGATGGGGCCCTGGGCATCCTGGGCTGGTCAGAACCAGAATCTTTAAGGTCCCTTCCAACCCAAACCATTCTGTTTCTATGAAAATTATTCAGGCTGTTTTTTCTCGCTAGATTAATATACTAATATGTAAACTTTACAACACTGAAATAGAGCTCATTATTAATCTGAAGCGTTGTCAGATCTGAATCAGTCTGAATTATGTTGTCACTTCTGTTAAAAACAAGATGTCTATGTATGTAAAACACCTCAGAGAATCTGAGTCAAAAATAAACTGAATGTTGCTAAAATTGACTTCAAAAGAAGTGTTCTACAGGACTACAGACTGTGTTTGACCATTTGTCATCAGAGTGGCTGCTTATTTCACCACAAAGAACACGAAAATGTACCTCATTTCACTCAACAGTTAAAGTATATTCAGAGCACTAAAAATGCTCACAGTTATTGAAATCAACTTCCTTAATAATTGAAACAAATTTATTAACCGACTAGAAGTTATGGCAAAAAAGAAAAAAAAAAGAGTTTTAGCTTTTCTTAAAGATGCAGTCCCAATAATCAACATAAATTTAAAATGTTAAAAGTCACCACAAAGAAAACTTTAAGATGACTAAGAAAATCTGAACAGGAATGAAGAACAGACAAATAAAATACCATGATTAAATGATTAATGTTCAAGAAGTAGTACAAGCAACTGCCTCTGCTTTAAAATGTGGAAAATACAATATATGTCAGCCAAGAAGAAGAACTAGAACATTCATAATTTTAAAAAAATAGTACAAAAAAAAATATTAAAAATTCCAACAAAATTCTATACTTGCATTTCTCCAGGAAAAGATAATAAGAAAAGAAGAGGAATAACCAATCTTTACAACACAGACAAGTTATCAGTGGAGTACTACCAGTAGAGTAAGGTAATAACAGGCTTTGATACTATTGAAAGGGCCAAGTTTGCTGCAGAACCAAAAAATCATTTAATGCTGTTTAAAAACACCAACTATAAAGAGCTGAAAAGTTTTTTTTTTATGATAACAAGTGGTCAGGTAATAACAGTTCAAGGTTAGTAAATGCAAACTTGTACCACTTTGTATTTTTATAATTTTCCCCGCATTTACAATATGACTCTGAAATTCACTATTATCATCCAGAAAGGAGCTTGGAGCCAATATGGGTATTATTTTAATCAACTAAATGACATTAAAGACTGTCAGTAAGTAACTGGAAAAATTCATAATGAACTTGCAACTTTATAACTTGGGTACAATTCTGACTGTAATACCACATATAAAGAGTTAAATCTTACTGCCAGCACATAGCTTATTTTTAACACAACATGCAGAAGACTTCTGTTTTAAGACAGATTTCAGCTAGAGTACAGTATGAATACAAGTAAATCGTTACAGTAGCTAGTAGATTACACCATAAATCAGTGTTCTTTCTATATCTTATAGATTAAATACAATCTTTTTGTTATGTCAAACATTCAGTCTTACTTTGCATTCTTCAAATGAACATTTAATATTCAGTAAAGACTACGCTTTCACTGTGATTAAGTATCTTGATTTATTGCATGTACTTTGCCAAGGTCACACATTGCTTTTAAACTGTTCTGCATCTTTCACAGCAAAGCTGTAATAAATGAAGAAGCAAACTAATTTCACACCCCAGTTTCAAGCTAGATGAATATGGCCAACAACATAGCTCCTCACGAAGAAGTACTGAACTAGCAGCTATTGCAAATTAGGCTATCTTCTCTGTCCTACGATTGTTTAAAATGACAGGTTGATACGCCTTGCAAATTGCTCCAAGAATTTAAACCCACGCCACCATCCTCAAAGGCAGCTGCATTACTCATTCTCCATTCTTCTGAATGCTGTCGCCATTCCTCAGCAAGCTTCTCCCATTCATTACGATATGCAATAGAAGTGTTTATTCATAAGCTTCCACATCTATACAGAACTTAGGCTGCTCTTTTACCCCCATTTGGCTTGAACAAAGGTTAAATAGTCCCTCAAAATACAGAAGTTGTCTACATATATCTGACAATATATTCAGATGAATTAAAAAAAACAGAGTAAAATATGTGCTTGAACATCTAGGATTAAAATATTTACACAGTTTTAAAAATCAGAAGCCTTCAGAATCAGATTCTGAATTTCTGAAGAATAGATTGAAACAAAGACACTGAAGATAGCTGCCAAACTAGAAAAAATATCAAATAAACAGAAGATAGAAAATTTGGCAATATTTGAAGAAATATACAAATGAATCATCAGTATGATAGCAATTCTGATGAAAATTCAACGTATAGGTCAGAAGTTATTCTAGCATGATTTTATTAAAAATCAAAACCAAACCCCTGGGTATACAGAGGTTTTCAACACAAATTCATCTGTAGTACGGATAAGAAGAGGAAAAAAAGTCAAATACAGGAATCCTAATAATTACATGAGATGCAAGAAAACATTCATAGAGGCATTTGATATTGCTACAGTAAAAACAAAAACACTGAGTGCACTGTGCTAAAGAAAATGGCTCAGTAACACAAATACACACCAGAAAAAAAAAAAAAAAGAAACCCAAAACAATAAAATGTCAAAATTTGAACTACAGGAATATTAATTAAAACATTTTTCCTTGCACTTATTTTCATGCCAATACATAAAATATCACAAATTTCTCAAAATAGCCTACTTTCCCATGTTCTGCACTCAAATTTTGGAAGAATTTTCATGGTATCTAAATTGCATTTTTCTGTTACTTTGAAAATTTCACATATCTTTCTAATCCTTCTTTGATTTGCTATCTAAAGAATTACTAACCTGTACAGCTCATAATTACTGTTAGTTAATAAAACTTCCTGAACAGCTTTTTGTTTCCTCAAATATCATGTTGGTTGAAATGATGAATTCAAGGGTGCAATCTATAACCATCTTGGACTTCTTGGAGTGACAGCATCGGTGGACAGAGAAAGGACAACTGATGTAATGTACTTGGACTTGTGCAAGGATAAGGAGTTAGGAGTCTTGATAGACGATGAGCTGGACATGAGCCAGCAGTGGCTGCTTGCAGCCTGGAAGGCCAACTAAAGCCAGACAGGTGGCCAGCAGGGAGAGGGAGGGGATTGTCCCCCTCTTCTCTGCCCTTGTAAATTCTCATCTGGAGTACTGGGGCTTCGAGAACATAAGGTTATGGACCTGTTAAAGTGGGTCCAGAGGACGGCCATGAAGGTGATCAGAGGGCTGGCACCTCTCCTGTGAAGAAAGGTTAAGGGATGTGGGTTTGTTTAGCTTGGAGAAGAGAAAGCTCCCAGGAGACCTCACTGCAGCCTTCCAGTACTTGAAGGGAGCTTACCAGGAGAAGGAGGGCAAACTTTTTACATGGTCTGATAGAGATAGAGAAGTGGGAATGGCTTTAAAGTAAAAGACGAGAGATTTAGGTTAGATGTTAGGAAGAAATTTTTTCACTTAGAGTGTGGTGAGGCACTGGCACGGGCTGCCCAGAGGAGCTGTAGATTTGCCGTCCCTGGAGATGTTCAAGGCCAGGCTGGATGGGGCTCTGGGCAGCCCGAGCTGGTGGGTGGCAGCTGGTGGGTCGGAACTACATGGTCTGTAAGGTCTCCTCCAACCAAACCCATTGTATGATTCTATGATTCCTGTCTTGTATTTAATTTGAAAACATTTTCAAGTAAGCAAAGATAGTTCTTCAGTTCCATTTTTATCTGAACTCAAGTGAAATTTGTAGTTATCAGCAACAAAAGCAAGTTTTTAACACATCTTTTTCTTCCACCTACACTAACACAGATTTATTCTTTATATAGCAGCCAAGATTAAAGTATATTAGCATATATCTAAACATTTCCATCTCTAAATTTGCTATTCATTGCCATCAAAGTAGCACATCTTTCTAGCTTCCTTCATACTAGATTGCTATCTGTGTTCATATAAACCAAAATGAAGAATATAAATTCCATGATACCAGGCAGCCAATGCCATCGAAGAATTAAACTATCACAATGGTAATATTACTACAGTTCTAGAACATCCAGGTCAGATTTATACCAAAGCACTCCATTCTTCCCTCTCCTAATTAACTGCTACCACATTTGCTCTATGTTTTCTAAAGCCAAGAATAATCAGGACATATCACAGACAATATGACAAGCATTCTCATCTGTTTTCGGCTACTTTGTGAGAACCACTTTAGGTTTAAATATATGTGTATGATTATGGTAATCAACTTTGCCTTGGAAGTACAGGAGATAATCAGTTTGAAAACAAACAGTGAAACAAATTCATTAATTCTCTCCCATTCCCTAATGTTCATATATTTCTTGAGTATTACAGAACAGTTGTCTGGGTTTGGCACAAATTTCCAAGGGAAAAGGACAGAAATAACCAGCTGGGATAGAAGTGGCAATCTCTTAAAATCCTAAATTAATTCACCGTTAAAACTAGTAATCTTTCTACCTTTATTAACAGTGGTCATCACATAACATTCCAGAATAATACTTGTTCAAACTGGAACATCTTTTCTACAAAAACAATATTGCATTGACTTTGTAATCACCAGTGAGTTCAAAATACAGTCAGATCAATACTGCTTCTTTTATAAAGATAGGCCTCCAATTCAAGCACTGAAACACATTAGTGACAAAAGAGGTGGTGGTCCCAGGCAAAAAAAAAAAGCTATTATTTTCAGGTCATTAACAAAAACATTTAATTTCTATTGAATTAATTCAGGGTTTTTATAAGGATTATTCTTCAACTGCATGAATGAAGATTTCTCCACGTAAAAGTGCTTAGAATGCTAAATGAAATTTCTCAGCGGCCAGTGCACACGCTGGTCACACACATATACACATACGTACATATAAAATGCATTAACTGTCAGGGTTCTTTAGAAATCTGAATTACAGAATCATAAAGATTCACCTACCACCAGTACTGCCCACTAAGCCACACCCCTAAGTAATACATCTACACTTGCCTTAAACACCTCCAGTTATGTTGACTCCACCACTCCCCTGGGCAGCCTGCTCCAGTGCATCATTACAAGTTCTGAGAAGAAATTCTTCCTAATATCCAACATGAATCTCCCCTGGCACAACTTGAGGCCATTCCTTCTAGTCCTATTGCTGTTACCTGGGAGAAGAGGCCGAACCCTACCTCGACACAACCTCCTTCCAGGCATTTGTGGAGAATGAAAAGGTTTCCCCTGAGCCTCCTCTTCTCCAGATTGAACAATCTCAGTTTCCTCAGCTGCTTCTTGTAAGAGTTGTCCTCCAGACCCTTCACAGCTTCACTGCCCTTCTCTGGACATGCTCCAGGGCCCCAGTGTCTTTCTTGTTGTGAAGGGCCCAAACCTTGAACACAGTACTCGAGGTGCAGCCTCACCAGTGCTGAGTACAAGGGGATGATGTCCTCCTTGCTCTCTCTGGCTACAGTACTTCTGATGCAAGCCAGGATGCTGCTGGCCTTCTTCACCACCTGGGCAGTCTTCTGGCTCATGTTCAGCCAACTGTCAACTAACACTGCCAGAACCTTTTCCACCTCACAGCCTTCCAGCCACTCTGTCCCAAGCCTGTAGCACTGCACAGGGTTGTAGTGACCAAAGTGCATTTTCAAAGCGCTTTTTACCATCAATCGAAAATAAAAGGTGAATCTGAGAAGCGATTCTCTCACTGAATTCAGATGCAACATTAGGATCAAACCATTCTTACCATGGCAATGTAGTAGTTTTAACTGACTTTAAAAGGAGAGCTAGTTCAAAAAGACGCATCTAAAGTTATGCCAGATTAATCTCGCCCAGTGTGCTCACAGTATGGTTTATAAACAAATGACAGCATATGTGAATTGCTACAGCGGCATCTCTTTTTCCACATTACTGTATTCTTTTTAAAGGTGCCTTCATTCATTCTAGATTCAAAACTGTTTACCCTGAATAATGTATAGCGGCACACTGCTGTGGCATACTAAATGGGTACTATCTAATTAGTTTATTGACAACTTTAAAGTACTCTGAGAAAAAAAAAGTCTACTTCCAAGTTTCCTTTATATGTGCAGATAAAATATGAATGAAATAATGCATTCAGTATTACTTTTGGTACTTCAAACATGAGCACGTTATAATGCAAACAAAATATTGTTCTAGTGAAAGATTTGCCTTTAATTTCTTTGGTTTTTCTTTCAGTGAAGAGGAACATAGATTTGTTTCCTGAGTCTACAAGGGATGGAGTTAATTTTTGTCATGGAAGCATATATAGAACCGTGTTTTAGATTTGTGAATAAAACAGTGCTAATAACACATTGATGTTCTAGCTATTGCTGAGATGGACTTTCATAAATCAAGTCCCTCCTCTGTTTCTCACAGCCTTCTCATCAAACACCATGGAGGTGGGAAAGAGGGGACACAGCTAAGAAAGATGATATCAAATAACCAAAGCGATATTCCATACTATATCATGTAATGCTCAGAAATGAAACTGTAGGTAGGGTCTTCTGATTCTCTCCCCAATTGCACTGGTGGAGGGATAGGGGGTGAGTGAGCAACTAGTGGAGATCAGCTCACCACTATCTGAAAATTTGGGCCTCTGCCCTTACATTTACTTCATACAGAGAGCTTTGCCCACTGATCAGCACTGAGGTTCAACAAACTCATATGAATCTTGTATAAGTGGTCTTAATATGCTACTGAAGGAAAAACTATAAATTACACACTATCAAGCCATAATCTGATATGGCATGAATAATTTTGATGAAGACTATGATCCCAACTAACTTTGAGTATGACCTGCTGAATTCTACCAAACCCACAACACTGCTAAATATTGTATGGAGCGTGCTTATTCCCCATTTCATACAAGTCTGCATGTACCATCACTATTACCCAGGGAAAACATCTCATACAATCACAGAATCATATAATGATTAAGGATGGAAAAGACCTCTAAGATCATCTGGTCCAACCATCAACCCACTACCAGCAGGCCCACTAACCACGTCCCTTAATGGCACATTTACACATTTCTTGAACACCTCCACCAATGGTGACTCCACTACTGCCCTAGACAGTCTGCTCCAGTGCATTACCACTCTTTCTGAGAAGAATTTTTTCCTTATATCCAACCTGAGTCTCCCCTGGCACAACTTGAGCCCATTCCCTCTCATCCTATTAACATCACCTAGGAGAAGAGGCCAACCCCATCTCACCACAGCCTTCTTTCAGGCATTTGTGGAGAGCAGTAACGTCTCCCCTGAGTCTCCTCTTCTCCAGACTGAAAAATCACCCAGTTTCCTCAGCTGCTCCCCATAGATTTGTGCTTCAGCTTCATTGCACTTCCTCATTTTCTGTGAGTAAACAGTTTTGGTTTACATACCTATGGTTTTCTCACTTTTTTTTTCCTCAGGTATGAAGAGAAATCAAAAAACGTATTTTAAATGTCTAGAAGATAACATAAATTGCGAAAGAACAATGACTGTAAGCAATGAAGATTAACTTTGTATTTACTTATCAATGTCCTGCTGTTGTCATTGTTGTCTCCTTGACATTAGCTTTCTTGGGATACAAACCAGAAAGTAAAAATTATTACAAGAACTGTCATTTTTATTTATTTATTTCCCCAGGCTGAACAACCCCAACTCTCTCAGCCTGTTTACACAGGAGAGGTGTTCCAGCTTTTTGATCATCCTTGGGACTTTCCTTTCAAACCAATCCAAAAGATCAATGTATTCGTTATGTAGCTGAGCGCAGTGCTCCAAGTGGAGTGTCAGGAGACTGGAATAGAGGCAGGGGGCATCACCTCCCTGAACAAGCAGTTGTGCTCCCTTTGATACAGCGCAGAAAACAACCCTATGGTAGGGTTGCAAAAGCATACGTACTGGTTTTTATCAATCAACATCCCTAAGTACTTCTACACAAGACTGGTTTTATTTTATGCATTCTAAAAAATAGAGGTTGTCAGTGCTGAAGTATGAATAATGATAATGCTATGGGAAGGTTAATGTTAAGTCATTTCAGCAAGTTGCCCCAAAAGAAACAGTATTAAAGGAAATATATCTACGGAACAAAGGTTTCTCTGTATTTAAACTGACTTGTATGTGTTGTCAGTTATTGTTCCAGACTCTCTTCATCCATTCTTAGTACCAAAACTATAAGCTACTGAGAGGCAGGAAAGGGAGAAAAACATTTTTTTGTGTTGCTTCTTGTCAAACTTAGTATCTGATTGTCAACATTTTTCAGCTGAAATTTCACGAGAAAAATAAGCTCTAATAGATGAAAATGACAGTCTATCTAAAAAGAAGACAATATCAAGGCATGGTTTAAACTGCATTTGTTGTAGTAGGAATGCTGCAGCACTGCAGTACATTGAAACTGGCAACGCATACTAAGTTACTCTCATCTTAATTATCCAGGTCATAAATATAACACAATAATTTAATAAATATAATATTTAAAAGGTTGCAATGGAAAAAAAAGTCACTTTTTATTGGCTCTTCTGAATGACAAGCAGATCTGCAAGTGAAATAAGAGAAAAAAATGTAGAGAGGTATGTTACCTTAAAATTAGAATTACGGGCACATTGCTATACTTTATTCTTTGTAATACAAGTGAGTTATCAACCAAAGCATCAAACACAATGGTTGCTTAACTGCAGTCCAGTATAAACAATTTACTGATGCAAGCATCAATAATGCTCGCATACATGGCAAGACTAACTTACAGATAGCGCCAACAGTTTGGCTTAATCACTTGCTGAAATAATTTCAACTCCTCTGCTTTTTTTAAACACAAACTTCACAAAGCCAGACCTTTTCTAAGTACCACTGAGGCTTAAAAGAAAAAAGAAAAAAAAAAAAGAAAGAAAAAAAACACACAATGGGGACTATTCAACACAAAAGTTCAGATCACAAAACTTTAAAGTATGCTTGATTTCAGCATGGGACAGAAATTAGTCTTGATAAAGGTCAAATATCTCATCTCATAAAAGCTTCCTCAGCACAAGACTGCAACTCCTTAAAAATCCTACCTTAGAAGCAATACAAAAAGAGGCAGTTCAAAGCGTTGGGATACATCAAATTTTACTCACACCGAGTTGGAACAGCAATCCAGTGAATTCTGACAGAAATGAAGACTGATCAAGGCATTTAACAAGTACTTAGCCCAAACCATCAAAACAGAAGTCATCCTCCCAGTATTTCTGTGTCACCACCAAAACAATAACCTAGTTTTTATCCTATAAGAGCATGAATACTTAAGCTTTAAAAAAAAAAAAAAAAAAAAGTTTAACCAAGGTAGCTTTCATATTAGAATTAGCTTTCTTTAGGATTTTTAATTGATTTTATTAAGGACTGAAACGTTTCCCTCTTGTCATAAAATGCTTTAGAATTCTGAAAAACCTAAGAATTGTAAGTCATGTTTCTGCAACACTTAAAGTAGAACAATTCCAAGTAGTTTGGTTATAATAGAGTCATTTTGCAATTAGTACAAAAAAGTGACAAATTATCTTGTTTATATGAATGGCTATTGACAGAGTGATAGTGCAGAATAACAGAGCTGGGGATGCCTGATCTAAAATAATGTTGAAGTGAGAGGCACTCAACAGTGGTTTTACACTCCATTTCGTCTTTCTAAAAAGTAGGAGGCTTAATGATTGCAAAAAGGCCTTAATTCTCAACATCCTGCTGATTGCTTACATCAGTAATTTTCAGATACCTGATAACACTATTCGATATGTGATAAAATACTGAAGAATACCATCAAAATACACACACAAATGTATTATAAAGTGTCATTTGCAAATGATTCGGAATTAAAAGCCATACAACTGCTATGGCTGTTCAATTTTCATAGCTTGAAGCTTGTTTCATAACAAACAACATCTTCTAAATTTTCAACCCAAGTCACTCAATACTATTTCATTTATTGAAGAAACTCAAGAAGAGATGCTATTTGTTACATTTTCCATGTTTTCACAAGCCAGAAGGATACAGATAAAAGACAGTAATAGCACTTTAAAGACTCTTTTAAGCTACTTCTCTTTCTAAATAACTCCCAGGCCAGTGTTTGATAATTGCTTTCACTGGTTTTCCAAAGGGCTTTAGCTGTCATTAACATTTTAAGACTTTTTTAGGGATAAAACCTGAAACCACAACCACATAAGAGACAGCTGTTTTACAAAGCCAGAATTGCATCCGTCTTGCTGTTATTTTATTTAATTAAGTATTAATGTGAAGATCTTTATTCAATAGAACCTTTTATTTAACTTGCAGAAGTCAAGAGCAAAGACCGGAACTATTCAGCAAAATAGGAGAGGTCAGTTATGCAACTCTGCCCACAAAAGACAATTTTAAGGAAGAAATTAAAAAGAACATAACTGACCACATTAGATAATATGTCAGTCAGAGAGAAAAGTTTTGTAACTTTTCAGCTTTCCAAGCTGAATCATTTCATGCACAACTGCTCATACTTTTCATGTTATCTAGAAGAGATCGGGAGTAATTACGCAATTCTGACCAAGATGATAATGGAAAAATCATTTTTTACTTTATGTACGTGGCTTTCCTCTGCTTTTGTTATTTAGTGCCATGAAATTAGTTTGTTACATTGGGTATCTCAGCACTTGAAATACACACCTTTCTAAAGAAATTTCCATACGGAAATAATTACAGTAGGAGATCCAAGCAGTAAGAAACTGTTTATCTCAATGTTGCACAATTTCCATAATTTGTATTACCATCTGAACAACTCTTCAGGAATAAAAGGACAGCAAAAGAGGTCTAACCTATACCAGTGGCAAATTATCCACAAACAATATAGGAACTAGATAAGCATACACTGAAATTTCTCCATTATAGAGTCCCAGCCTCATACCATTTGAGAATCCAGAGTTTCCACATCTGGAATTATTGCATTCATTTCATCAAGTTGATGGATTTCCTCCTATGATTTTCTCTGATTAGTTTCTGAACTCTCAACTTTTGGGACCTTTAATATCCCACATCAATGAGTCCCTCAGTTTTCTCATGTTCTGTGTAAAAAGATTTTGTTCTACATCTCTTATGTATACAAGACTTCATTTCAGCCCTTTAGCTCTTGCATTTTTAAAAACAAAGAAGAAATGCTTTCTAACACATTCTGTTTCTGCCACACTCCATTTCATTCACATTTACCTTCAATAAAAGCGGTCATCTCTTTTCTAAGCTGAGCCATCTTTCTTTGTTAAATTTTTCCTCATCTCAAATTCAAATTTAATCACCTTCTTAAACTTGTATTTTTTGCTTCTCCTAATGTATTCTTTCAATACTGGAGTTACCAGAGTTTTGCACAATATCCGACATGCAAAGACATCCTAGGTTTATTGATTGCAAGACCAAAATAACTGAAGTGTCAATAATCACAAGGCTACATGTTATATATGGAGGAAAGTCATGTGTTCTTTGCTGAATTAAAATAAATGTATTATAAATATGTACAATCACTTACCATTGCACTTAGCTAATATTTACATAACTTCAATTTCAAATCACATAATCTATGCATCATTGTGCTCTTGGTATAAAAACATTTCCCAAAGTACAAAGCCATGCATGACAACGCTTTTCCCCATACTTAATTAACTTCCTACCTCTACTCTAGCAGAAATAAATTCCTAACTTATTAGTAAAAGAAGACATATGCTGACTCAAATAAAAAATGGGAAGAAAGCTCTAAGAAAAGGTTTTTAAAATAGGATTAGAAGTCATTTTTAATTACATTTTTTCCTGTGTAGCCATCTCTTATCAATGAAGACTTTGGCTCTAAAGTAATCACACTTTTAATTTCAAGTTATTATGTTCAGAGATGCCTAATTTACACTCCTCAGTCAAATCAGATTACAAAGGAGTTTAAAACACCTTTAAACATTTTTATTTAAAAGAAAAAAAAAATCCACTCACTTAACTGAAATGAGAAAGTAAAACAACAGAATTGGAAGCTATTCACAAAAGACACTACTTACACTTGATATTTTTGGTTGGTTTTGCATCATATTTAAAGCCCGTAAATACCTTTTGTTTTTTATGGAAAAGCATAAAATACTATGATGTGAAAAAAAAAAAAAGCATATGAAAGGACTACTAAATAACACCTACTCACAAGGCTGGATTCAGCTACTTTCCCTCCCCTTTCCACCTCTTACGCAATTTATTAAGAGCAACAAAAGAGAAAAAACAACTACAGTTACAGTTAGCTATAGACAGCTTAAATTTAATACTGTGAAATACGCAGGCAACAACTATCAAATGGACATTTACACATAGCATTCTAAATGTTTCAAGCTGAATCCCGAATATGTGAAATTGTAAAGAGCAACAATGACATCTCAAGAAAAGTCATCTGAAAGTATCATTTTTACTATTCAGAATTTTTATGTTGTGAACTGCATTATTTATTTTACATTAGTGCATAAAGTTTCACACAGATTTTCAAGGACATTTGTCTCAGTTTATCATGATTAATATTGAGTATATTTTCCCCTTTTTTCCTGTGTAAATCTGTACTCAATTTAGGAGAAAATGTTACTCCACAGGAAATGGAACAGTTATATAAATGGAAAAAGAAGAGATATATAAAAATAATCATAACCTATAAAAGCTCCTTCAGAAGTGAGAGTTTCGGTAACCATTTTCTACTGGAAAAATAGAGAATACATTCGCCTTCTCTTTAATCAAATGGATAATAACGAGAAGCGAGTGTGCCAAGTTTAATATTTCACCACATGCATAAACAGATGAGAAGAACTTTGCAAGAACACAGTCACTAAAACAAGTGTATAATCTTGATCAAAATTTCAAGTGTTTTCCCTTTCCAGTACTCCAACTTTTATTCACTGCAAATCTTATTATACTCTTGACATACTGAATACATGCAATAATAAACTATTTCACTAGTTAAGGAAATATTTAATTACTCCATTAGTTCTATTTGGAGTATTTCAATTTAAATACATAGCTGGGGGCTCATCTCTTCAAAAAAATAATAACATATAAATCCTATCCATAATGGAAGATACAGAAGTATATAAAGAGAAAGAAAAAAAGAATGCTATTTCCTCTTCCAGCAACACTGAAACCAATATCAGCATTTTGAGGTTTGGAAGCGAAATTAATTTGTTCTGGCTTTCTTTTTGGCTGGTTTTTTTTGTTTGTTTGTTTGTTTTAATAATTTTTAAGCAACTCTTCCTTCATTCTGATTCTGAACATCTAAATTACAAATGAATTATTTTAGGCTTTATTTTCTGTACAATTCTTATTTGTCTAGGCTGTTATAAAATTGAAATAAAACAAAATAAAATAGCTAAACTTACCCATAACTTGATAAACGATATTAAAGAAAGAGGAAAAAAATGTTGCAAAGTTAAATTTCAAATGTTTTTAATGACAAGAATAAATCTTATAGCTTGGTCATAAAGTAAGCATCACTCCCAAAGAAGATGATGGCATGCTCTGAGAAACAACTTCTGCTGTCAAACTTAACCCTAACTACAAAGCAGCATCCATCATTCTCCAATCCCAAATGAGACCAGAGGGTCTTTTGTTTTTCCCCGAAGTGCTTCTCCTGTGAAGTTCTGTATGTAAAGAAACATCCATTGAGCTCTGGTCACATTACTTCAAAACATTTCACAGAATCACACAATGGCTGAGACTGGAAAGGACCTCTGGAGGTAATCTGGCCCAGCTGTGTTCCAGCACGGATATCCAGGGCCACATCCAGGCAGCTTTGGAAGATCCCGAAGGAGACCCCACAGTCTCTGGGAAGCCTGTGTCAGCACTCCATAACCCACACAGCACAGAAGAGCTTCTGGTAGTCAGAGGGAACCTGTTGTGCCCATGGCCTCTGAGCCATGGCACTGAGCACTATTGAGCAGAGCCTGGTTTCCATCTCTTGGCACCCTCCCTTCAGGCAATTATGGATATTGAGGAGACCCCCCTGAGCCTCCTCTTCTCCAGTCCCAGTTCTCTCAGCCTTTTCTCATAGGAGAAGTGGTCCACTCCCATGATCATCTTGGTGGGCATTTGTTGGACTTTTTCCAGTATGTCCAGATCTCTGTTGTTGGGAAGCCCAGAATTGGACACAGTACTCCAGATCTGGCCTCATCATTGCTGAGGTGAGGGTAAGGATCAATTTTTTTTCCATGCTAGCAATAACTTTCTAATGCAGCCCAGAATACCGTTACCCTTCTTTTTGGCAAGAAAGTTACTGGCGCATGTTCAACTCAGTGTCCACCAGGTCTCCCAGGTCATTTTCTGCAGAGTTCCTTTCCAGCTGGGCATTCCCACCCTGTACTGGCATCTGAAGTTATTCACCTCCAAGTGCAGGACTTTGCACCACCCCTTGCTGAAATTCAGGAGGTTCCTGTGTGTCCATTTCTTCAGCCTGTTCTTTGAATAACTTTTTTTTTTCTTCCTAATGACTCAGATCATCATCTTACTAACTCGCTCCAAGACGGACTGAAAGAAAGGACTTTTAATTTGGGTTTCCATTTCTGATAAAGATTGAATATTTTATTGGCCTCCCTCCTATCCACGCAAAATTCCCCACCGTGGTTTGGGTAGCGGGAACTGTGCTGAAGGAGCCCATGCAAGACAGCAATCTGTCTGCTGAAGGGTGGATGTGCTGACATGGAAGTCAGTGATAATTGCTAACTGGGCACATTGCACTCTATTTTAAGAGCCATGTCAACCGTTGTATACTGGCACTGAAAGAAGAGGTTTAGTTAATTAAAAAAAAGCAGTAATAACTAAGAATAATGACCAATTTAAGATTAGATTGCTGTTTTTTAAATTTTATTTATATATACATGCGTAAACACATATATATATATATTTAATATCTCAGATTGGAGCATTGTTGATTAAACGCCACTAGATTCCACCTTGATCAACTGGTGGAAAGGAGAACTGGCTTCCCTCTCCTTTCTACATATCTGTACTGGAATAAATGGGTAAGCAGTTTGCACAGAATGCACGTGAGTAAAACTATCTACTTAGGGCACAAGAACATTTAAAGAAGACTGTACTGAGAAATACTCAAGATCCTTATTATACTGAATGGTTTTTCAGTGACATTTACTCTGATTTTAGTTCAAATTTTAACAAACTTACTCTGATGTCAAGCAATAAAACTCACATAAATTTTATTTTTTAAGATGTGATTTCAGAGCAAAATCAATTATAACAAAAATTGTTACCAAAAAGCAGTCTTATTATAGGTGTAATCATGTAACTGTATAAGACAGACTAATTTTACAACAAAAAATGCCTTTAAATCTTTAGGTACATAATAACAGCAAGACAGCATGATCTCTCATTAAAGCTAATAGGTTTATAACATTAACTATTCAAACCACCTTTAACAATAGAGGACAACACAACAATTATGTCTTTATTAAAAAGATGTAAATGTGATTTACAATGTGCAGAAATAAGTTTAACTGCAGACCCTAAATATGTGCCTCAAGTTCTTACTTCAAATAGATATTTTCAGAAGATGTCTAGAATATATCACATTAGAAACAGGAATGCAGTCAGAATTGGGTAACTAAAGACAGTATACAAAGGCAAAACATGCTGTGAAGTTCCAGTACAAGAAAGAGATTTGGAAAGCCTCAGATAATGCTTCTTACATGATGAAAAATTACATGCTACCTACTAAGTAAGAACTGTCTATATAACTATTATATACTATTATAAGTGACTGCGTTACTATTCTGCCCTAGTTACAGCATCAAGAACTGCTTAGGCTTTATGTACTTATTTTAAATGTTTGCCCTGCATAAATTGCATGTATTTAACTGGATGTAAACCAGAAGTAAAAATCATATTTATATTTAAGTTTCAATATTTTAAGGTCTTCAGAAAGAACAAAGAGCTGTGATTCATATTGCAGTTAGTCAGGTTAACCTTCCAACAGCTCACAAGATAATTCTGTATGGGGACCATGACAAGAAACTGCAAGCAAGCCAGCAAGGGTCTGTCAAAGATGGAGCTTGAATCTAGCTGATTCAGAAAAAACATTGCTACTCAATATTGGAGTGATGGTAAAAATTCCAAATTCAGTCTATAAATACTCTCATTCAATAACATTCTGTAGTTTACATAACAATTTAACAAATGCATCACAATAGTTTGAATTAATTTTAAAAATGATAAATGTACTCCCGGGTCTTTGTAACAGACCAGGCCTGAAAGCTTCAGAAAACTTTAGAATCATCTGCTTAACAGAAGTTTATAAAGCTATCTAATCTTTCCTGCTGAAGCCCTTTTTTAAAACAAATGATAGACTAGATAGAAATTTCAAAGTTGATTCTAAACAGGCAACAGAGTAAAAAAAAAATAGCAACAATGAAAAAAATGATGATAGCATTGCTTTAATTCAAATCTACTTGCACACAGGAGATGACACCAGGATGAACAACGTATAACCACATACATACAGACAGCCTCCTCTATGAATGTTTCATAGGCAGTCAAAGAAGCTTGACTCACACAGGTTTACTCATTCAACCCCTAAGGATTTTGACAATTGTTATAAATAAATATTTGATAAATAAATTGTCACAGGACAAAATAACTTATGAGTCTCAGAAAGGCTTTGCAAGCACCATGCCTGCAGAAGTTTCCAGTACTCCCCAAATCAGTATGTATCAGACTGACTGAAAAAAAAAAGACCACCAGATTGACAAGATTTAAGTATAGCAAAAAAAGACAGTCACTATGTATTTACATATTGGTGGAGATATCCATTCTGTACAGGTTTTGAACTCCGTAGGAGTAATTGAATAAACACCTGATATCCTGACAGTAACTATACATCGCTCTTATTCTGCAAGCTACAAAGAAAATACCTGGGAAACAGGAAGTTAACAATCATGTTATTTTCTCATATTTCCTGAAGTTTCTGGTCTTTTACTACTACTATACTGAATAATCTGATTACATATTCCTATATGGCAGGAAATCCCACATGGTGCGTTAAGATTACTGGTTAAAAGCATCAATTTGTTTTTACCTCTGATGTCTTTTGCTGTGATGCAAACACCTTATGTTCCTAAACCCAGGCCGGTTTCTGGTAATGAGGAGCAATGCCTATGTGAAAGTCTACATTTCGTTACAGAAGATATACGGCAACCCTTGAGTCAATTCTGGGTAAAAAGCAGAGGAAAGCTGAAGGGAACATAGGTCACTGAAGGCAAAAAACTTATTCCTAAGGAAAATAAAAGTTCCTATGTCAGAAGTATGTACCTTCCTAGTCATTGATCACCACAGAAAAGTGATATTCCAAACCTTTGAACTGATTGCCACAGCTGGGAACTGGTCACCTTCGACTATTCTCCTTCTCATATTGGAAAACAATTATTTAAAGCCTATTTTAAATCATCACTTGGTTCAGAAATACAGTTTCCGGTTCAATGACTCTGAGATTTGAAGTGCTACAATCTCTAAGTATTTTAAAATACCATTTTGGGAAATAAGTTTCTGCGCTTTGAGACATCTGGAACAGCTACATCAATCTACTAAATAAATAAATAAATAAATAAATAAATAAATGATCCTAAAGTGTGAAAAGTTTCTCCAAAACATCGAATCTAAATCTCACCTTTTTTTTTTTTTTTTAATATAAAACCACTTCCCCTTTTCCTATCACTATTAAATTGTCTAAATCAGTCTCCCACCCAGTTATCATCCTCTCTGAAGTATTGGAAGGCCACAATGAGGTCTCTCTGAGGCCTTCTCCAGACTGAAAAAGCCCAGCTCCCTCAGCCTGTCTTTGTAGGAGATGTGGTCCAGTTTTCTTCATGGCCTTCCTCCAGACTCACTTCTAAAGATGTCTTTCTTGTGCTGGGGACCCCAGGCCTGGATGCTGTACTGCAGATGGGGCCTCACAGAGGCAGAGTAGAGGGGGACTGTCCATTATAAAAATGGTTTCCTCTTGTTCCTGAGCACACAAGAGGAAGTACCATGTCTTCATGAGATGGTAGGACATTAAGGAAAAAAAAACTTTATGCCACAATATGTTTCATAAATATTTCCAATACAAGGAAATCTAAGGCCTCAATTTTTACTATTCCACAATACATATAATAACAACAAAAACGAGTACGGTGAGCAAGAATTTACATCAGAAACAAAAACCTACCAAAACATGATCAGTGTTTCCTTAACGTGTGAGAGTTTGATTACAACCAAGTTCAGACCTCCAGTGTCACAATGGTAACTTCTAAAAAAAATCTCTGCTCAACATGGGGTTTACATTAAGTATCTGAAGCTGAAATTCAGTGTATTGTTCCACCAGTTCTCTGCTCTGGGCTGAATACCATTGATAATTTACAGCCAACACAGCAAAGGGAAACTTCTGTTTTGTACCTATTAAAATTCTAGTCACTTCCTTAGAAAATCTTATTTGCTTTTCTCTGGAAAATATCTTAAAACGCAGCAGTTGTTGTCAATGCATTTTTTTGACTACTTTTGCAGTCAAATTTAAGGAAATTATAGAGCCTTTCCATAAGAAACACGAGTTTGGCTATGCTTAGACTTGCTAAGGATGATAGACAGATTTGAATAAAAAGAAACTGATTTAAAAGCACATAGCAAGAAGAGATGGATTCTCAACTAATTCTCTTGGGAAAATTCTTATAGTGCCTCTTTATTCCATTAAAAAAGGACATCTTTTTAATTTGCTTGGTTGCAGCTTTTAGCTACTTGTTCTTATTACGCTTTTTTATCACTAGATTAACAAGACTTTTCTAACAGAAAATCTTATCACAAGAAAGTCCCTATACACTTCAAATCAAGTCACCCCTCATCTTTTTTGATAAGTAGATTTGATGGAGCTTTATGTCCTCTCCTGTAAGATGCTGTACAGACTCAGAAAATAAATGACTTCTGAAGGCTAGATGGGGGGAATGAGAGGTGGGAGGCATGGGGACTGGAGAAGCTCTAAGCAGAGCAGAGAAAAAAAAAAAGAGAGAAAAATAATTGAAAAAAGTGTGATGTCTATTGTTACAGAGGAACTGACATGTACACACATTTTAAAAGAAATTATGCACATTATTTAAAAGAAATTGGACCACAGAGAGGAGAAAGTGGAAAAGGAAATAGATGTTCTGAGAAACTTAGCAGTCATTTATTTTTAAAATTCTATAATACCTTTAACAGCAAGTGTAAACAGATCCATATTGGAAAAGTTATGCTCCTAAGCAGCACTGAAGTTATGTTTCACAAAACTAAACAAAACAAAAACCAATACAAAATCAAAACATCACCCCTTAAGTCAGACTTTCTAGTTTGGTTCTTATGAAAAACTACTGTATTCCCATGTTCTTTACCCATCTTCATTTAGCCTGCAAATACAAAGGTTTAATTCCATTTAATTATTCCAAAATTGTTAAATGATTCAAGCATTTTTCTCCCATGTAATCTTAGCAATGATGAAAAGGAAATCTGCCTCTCCCCCTCCTTCTCCTACTTAGTAATGTCTTTATCTTCTTCCTTCCTAATTTGCTTTTTTTTCTATTATATCCCTAATTTTCATTAGTTACGCAACTTTTTTGTTCTGTGACTACAGCTAAATAATAGTATTCTGGATTTGTTTATAAAACCAGCCTGAACGTTTAAACTTTAAGTTCTATTATGTTCTTAATGAATACTAAAATAGCTGAGGTGTTCTTTCTTTTATTCATTTGTTGAACTTAGAAATTTTTCTGAAGACATACCAGAAGAATCACTGAAATTACAGTAATTATTGAACACATCTAATTTGCATAACAGCAATGTATAAAATATGCATGAGAATACAAGAATTTCTTATGTGAACAGTCTTACGTATGTCAGTGCTCAGTTTTACCTGGATAATATTAAGTATTAGCTATCTTATTCATTAATACAATTGATATTCCCTGCATGTGGGGAATTCCTGAGGCTTTATCTGACCAGTGTCACTGTCTACATATCTACTGTTTCTGCCTCTTCTCCAAAACGCTAAGCAGAATTTAAAGATAATTCCAGTGTGGCCCTGTAGACTGTTCTTTCAGAACACCAAGGTATTTCTTTTTTCCCAATGATTTTTATGTAAATACACAAAACGTATAAATAGATACAAATTTATGATAACCTATATCTTACTTTTGGTCTACTCTTTCAAATAATATAATTCCCCATATTCACCACAGAATAGATTATTAGACTTTTTCTCGTCCTGAATGTGACAGGGGAAAAGATGAAACTTGCTCTTCCATATCACAGAATCATAGAATGGCCTGGGTTGAAAAGGACCACAATGATCATCGAGTTTCAACCCCCCTGCTATGTGCAGGGTCACCAACCAGCAGACCAGGCTGCTCAGAGCCACATCCAGCCTGGCCTTGAATGCCTCCAGGGATGGGGCATCCACAACCTCCTTGGGCAACCTGTTCCAGTGTGTCACCACCCTCTGTGTGAAAAACTTCCTCCTAATATCTAACCTAAACATCCCCTGTCCCAGTTTAAAACCATTTCCCCTTGTCCTACCACTACCCACCCTCGTAAACAGCCGTTCCCCCTCCTGTTTATACGCTCCTTTCATGTACTGGAAGGCCACAATGAGGTCTTCCCGGAGCCTTCTCCTCTCCAAGCTAAACAAGCCCAGTTCCCTCAACCTTTTCTCATAGGAGAGGTGCTCCAGCCCTCTGATCATCTTAGTGGCCCTTCTCTGGACTTGTTCCATGCATCACTTAAACTTACTGAGCGCAGTACTTAATGACCTGAAGGAAGCACTGCTGTTTTACACGAACCCATTTTTCCTACACATACACAACAGACTCACTAAGTTACTTTTATGATGTAAATGCTTCACTGTGGTCAATTACCTATGCAATCTGGAGTCAAAATAAATTAAAAAAGAAAATCACAAGTGCTATATTCAGTAAATTTGTCATTGATTTAAAAAGTAACTGGAAGATCTTTGCATTTGCAATAGCTGTTTATATCCAATGGGAAATCTATATAGTATCACATCTGACAGAACTCCAATATTACGTGTAACATATAAAGAGGATTATTATTTTGAATAGTAATATGAATTTTTAGCAGACTTTCCCTTAAAAATTTAAATGGATATACAAAAATTAAGAATGCCCTAAGATTCCATTGGTTAAGGAACATTTCATTTAGGAAATTTGGTACTCATTTATCTCCATACAATTTGCATATAAATATAACAGTATTGATAAATTGATCATGTTAAAGCCTGAGTAATTCAATAAACACTTAATAAGGAAGATTAAAATCTATGGTGTTTCCAAAGACTTTCTGGCTTAACACACTTATCATTTGAGCAAGACTCAAGTTGCAGCAGGCTTTTCATAGCTCATGGCTTTGAATGTTAGAATACTCAGCTTTTAAGGCTGTAGCCCAAATTGTCACAAAACAAAACAAAACAGACAAGAGACAAAATAGGCCCAGACAAAATGCAATGAAGTATAAGAAAAATGCATTAAATTCTTAGAGACATTGCCAGTCCCAGGGATACTAGTAAACCAGTGAGCATTTCTTCTCCTACACCATTCCTCTTCTGACACTACACAGTCTGCAATATTGCCTGTGTTTTGTTTTGTTTTAAGCGATCCCATAAATAGGAGTATATATAATGTTCCACCACTGCAATCCTCAAATTACCGTTAAACACTAGTAATTCTGAGACAAAATTATAGAGTGGTCACATTCAATAATACAGCAGAAAAAGTTTACGTTACCAAACCAGTTTTAAGTTGCCAAAATTCAAAAGTAAAGAAAACAACCTTCTTGCTCAGACTGAAACCAAAATCCCCTGTCCTTAATTCTTTATTCTTCTTCGGTATCAGCTCTGCAGGATTAGAACTCCTTTTGTTACACCTTTCAGAATGAGACAAGTTGCAATGTCTGGAAAAGTCCAGTAACTTAATCCAGAAAAGGAGTATCTTTCTGCACTCAAAAGTGACCTCTAGGTATTTAGCCCTTCCCAGAATTAAGAACATTTAAGAAGAATTAAGATAGCACCAAATGACTTTTGGTGCAGCACTGGCTGTTTTGTGGGACAGTGAGCACAGAAGTGAAGTCATGCAGGGCATCCAGGAGAACATCAGCTTTCTGAGGGTTTTAAGCCTTTGGAAGCCATCAGTGTTATACTTTATTTCTTTTGATATAAGTAAGGAATTCTTTTTGATGCTAAGTTTTAAATAATATTAAAAAAATACAAGAAAACTATAAAAAAAAAAAATACAACCACCCAGATTCAACGCAATATACTTAAGTGTTACTACAGGTATGTGCCTCAGGCCTCACTGTTTATTCCTGCGCTTCCTCCCCTAATCTCATCCAGAACTTCTGAAAAGTATGTCAGAGAAAAACCTTGAAGAAGCCTTACGCAGGAGGGGAGAAGTACTGAGAAGCAAAGTGCTGCAAAAGAAATATAGCTGAGAAGTACTGGTGGCAACCACAACGCAGGGGTCCCCAACCGACTGTGCTTCCCACTGCTTCTGAGGGAGCTGGGGTGAACCCAGCATGGTGTACTGACCCCTGGAGAAGATGAGACTGATATGGGGGGAAAGGGTTTCAGCAATGAAAGTTTGTGTTAATTGTCAATGAACTAGGTAAAAAATTCCCTGATACTATTTTGCTTATGACACATCATTAGACAAGCAGAGTGCTGCTGTTTACCTAGGTTTCTGTAGGAAAAGAGAACACAAGATCAGCATGTATAACATCTAAGAACACCTAGTTATTCGACTTTGTAACCGCATTAATAACAGAGATAATATCCATTTTAAAATATAAATAGTCCATAACTTATAGTCATGATAACTGTAAATCTGTGTGCAGTAATGGATTTGAAAGTTAATCAATGGGATGATGACAGGAGACAAGCCTTCTATGCAAGTTGGTTCACCTGACCTCAAATACTGTTCTGCATTAGAGGAGAAAGGCAATGAAAGAATGGCAAAGTCAACTATATTTGGGCATTGAATGACATTTTAGACTACTGATGAAAGAAACTTGGCAAAATGTCTTAATCACTGAGCCATATCGCTTGGTTTTAAGTAATTCCCAATTTAGTTTTTAAAGGTAAAAAAAATTATATATCATTAAAATAACAAGTGCTATATTTGTACAAAGTATTTGCTTGGAATTTATAATTCTAGTAAAGAATGAGGATGTGCACTTTGCATACAGAACTGCAAAGCAGAATTCAATGCTTTATATATAGATCCTAGATACTGTCTTTAGTTGAACTGCATTGAGATTAGTTGCTTTAGGTGTTCCTCTATACTCACCCAAATAGATATCCATTGGCTTAATTTTTTTAAAGAGATGAACTACAATTTTTGTGTTTTCAATTTATTCACTTTCTTTAATCACAGCAATTCTCAAATCCGTGTTCACTGCTTGTAATTACTCCCAGCATTTCCACCTGCTTCCACTGTCAGCTGCCCTTACATTCTGCTTATTAAGCATTAACAAAAGAGCCTGTAGTATCCCACAGGCCTTTGTGCCTCACTGCTCTTTGCCTGTTCCAAATGACTTCGCTGTAATGAAACCAGAGGCACACAATGGTGCCTTTTGCCCAGGCCCAGCTGGCTTCCTTTTTACTCTGTTCTCTGTAGGCACTCTTAGCATCACAATGCTGAAAGAAAGAAAGTTTTCATGCAAAATCTTTACAGATTTCCCACAGGTAACAAAACTATTTACATAGAAATTGTCAATGCATTAGTAAACATAAGTATCACTTTTGCAAACATTTTAAAAATAGCTGAAAAGAGAAACATTTTTTAAAGATGAATGTAGTTTTAATGCCAAACTATCAATCACTTTGATTCTATAATGAAAATCTATTACTGTATCTGTTAGTATTACTGCAGCTTTGTATTACAAACTGTAGTCTTGCATTAAACAGATTTTGGAGTCCACTATAAGTATTTCATTTAACTTCAGTACAGTTACAACACTGGAAAAAAAAAAAAAAACACACCAAAAAAACAGTAATATCATCCTTTTAGAGATTCCAGATATATTGAAAAAGCTTTTGTTTAGCTAACACTGTCAGTGAAGAATGATTCCAAGTGAGGAAGTAGGCATATATTCAAAGAAAGAGAAAAGATTCCCTTGAGTGAAATGCACTGGCTCATAAAGTGCTTGAGATTTTGTCATTTTCTCCTTTAAAAGCTATCAATCTGGCAACCGTACACATATACATTTTTGAATGTACAGTCTTCCAGTAGCACTGTAAGAAGTCCTTGTATCAATAAAATGGTTGCTATTCCATGTAAAGAGGGAATAGGAGTATAAATTTCACATATCAGGGCTGATAAGTCTAAATGTTTTGAGAAGACCACACAGCAGCTGATAAACAGTCAGCTTGTCAAATACCAAAAGCTTTGATAAAAATATATGGAGATCATACTTCATTTTTAATACCACAAAAAGTTAACAGTTGGAAAAGCCAAACTAAGTTCTGTACTTCAATAAACTCTCCACGCAACACAGTGAGCATGACTGTCCAACCAACGCATGGCAACAGAAACCAGGCCAGGCACAGATGGCTTACCCATTTCATTTTCAAGATCTACAATGCCCAAGCAGCCCTCCATCACATTTCTGGCATACCAATGGCAAAGTAGTTCAGGCCTGGAGCCCTTTGGCTAGTCATAATGACAAGCAGCTGAAAACTGCTTAAGAAAATGGAAACTAAAAAACAATTCCTTCCTTTTTTCTCCCTTTTTCTTTTCTTCTTTTAACATAGTCTTTGTCTCCTTTAGCAATTAAAGTTTAGTCAAATTCAACTATACATAACGAAGCAAGCAAACAAAAATAAAGACGTGAAAGATTTGGAAGCAATGAGGTTTACACTATTGTTTAAGTTAAGTAAGCATGAAATCCCCTAGTGTTCTGATGCAATTCCCTAAGTTTCTGACCGAAGTTAATGTTAAAAAAAAAAAAATGCAGAGAAGCTGTCACATATTGAAGAGAGACTCGAAGTACAAAACACTAAGCTCATTTCAAATCTTTATAAATCAGGTATTCTTAACCTGTAAGACTGCATTCCAAAAACAAATAATGATTAAAATGAATAATGAGTAATTTACAGAAATGTTTACAGTCCTGGTTTCTTGATTTTACTAGACAATTAAGTTATAACACCTACAAACTCACTGGAGAGTAAAAATAAATACATTAAAAAAACTGCTGTATTACAGGCACTAACACACGTTCTAAGATATACGATAACAGTAACAATGCAATGTACAATAACAAGAGCTACACTCCCAGATTCTCCTAACAACAACAAGGAATTATATCCAGAAATGAAGTGCAGAGAAAAACAAATCTGAAAATTAGAAGCTGCAATACCAGATCTATGCGACAAAGTTAACTAGAAATTACCAAGTAACACACAATTAACAATTAACGATTCCCACAAGAACCACACACACAAAAAAAACATATATATATACCATACGTATACATACATCTACCTATACATCAGAAGAAGATTGCCTTTTGAATCTATTTCGCAACACCTTTATTGGATGTGCAAGACAGCATGTTCTAACAACAGCCTGTTCTTACTACGTTTGAAAATAAGACAGAAAGGTTTAAAAATAAAATTAAAAAAAAAAATCAAGTTATTAAAATTCCCATTAGACTTTCAGATAGGTATTGGTAAAAATATTTAAATTTCTGCATTACTTCCTATAACAATTACAATAACGTTTCAGCTAGGGAAGCTAAGGGCTTCATATAAGTCAAGCATATGCTGAGGTCTTTTATTGTTATTTATCATAATAAAATTATTTTTTAATTATTAATCAGAGTTTAGGTTAAAGGACAAATAGCAAGCTGCCCTGTGTGATATTCTGCAAGCCAGAATTGATCAGTTTGCATTTAAAAGTCAGTACTACTTAGACAAGACTTGGAAGAAAGCAACATAAATAAGAAAGAAAGCCCAGCTGTACTAATAGTACTGCACCAGTCAGAGCAGGATCACTGTCAAATGACTTGTTATTAATCTGGGGAGGAGTTTCCATTGAAAAAGGAAAATCAAAGCTCATTAACAAGACAAAATTGTATGAAATATGGATAGAAAAACTCCAAAAAATTTGGACTAAACAGTAAAATTTTGAATAGTATACTGAAGCACATCGGAGATGAGGTTATGATAATGTCTTGGCACTTTGGTGTTAAAGAATTCTAAAGAGAAAAAGGAAAGATATAAAGGAGCATAAGTTGTCAAACAAGATAGGAGAACAAAGGACAGGGAGACAAGTTTTACCCTCTTGACTATGAAAAATATGTTTCAAAAGGAAAAAAATAGTGATGCACAGCAAAAGTGAAAGGAAGATCTATGATTCAGCATAAAGATAAAAGAAGCATCTGCTATTTGGAATAGATAAACACAAGTCCCTGAAATGAGCTCAGATGCACCACTGAAAGAAAAAGCTTTAAAAAGGGAATCTTAAGTGAGGTCAACTGGAAACCTAAAATTCATGATCTCAGAAAACAGGCCAAATACATCTTTCTGAACTGAAGCAATATTGCAAAGAACAGTAGGGTCTTTGATGAAAGCCAGGTGGAACTTCAGCACAGTTTAAAGACATTCTTAATTTAAATATCTAAATGTGAGCAATATAAATGGTCGTTATTGACAGCAAAGGTCTAGGCAATACAGCCAGTGAAATCCAGAGAATCAGCCAGTTTTCAGTCCACCTCACTGCTTCTTATCCAGTACACGTATCAGTAGATACTGCTCTCATTGGTGTCAGTAGATACAAATGAGATCTCTCAGAGGACCTCATTGGAGATGGAGTCAAAAGGCTTCCTGAAGTCATGGTAGGCAACAACTGCACGTGCCTGGAGATGGTTTCAAGAATGAGCTGTCCTTCCCAGGAATGGAGGTGAAGCTGATGAGCCACTTGTTCCCTTCTTACCTTTCTTGAAGACAGGTGTGACATTTACTTTTCTCCAGTCTTTGGGCACTTCTCCCAGTCACCATGGTTATCAAAGATTATCAAGAGTGGCCTTGTCCTGACATCAGCCAACTCCCTCAGCACTCATGCATGACTCCTAGCAGGGCTCATGAAACTGCAGATTTCCACTTTGCTTTAGTACTCCGTGGCATGATCCTCTCCTACCAAGGGTAGGTACTCCTTCCTCCAGCCTATCTCTGGTCTAGAGGGCTTAGGGCTCCCAGAGGCTGATGTTTCTAGCAAAAAACAACCCAAAGAAGTCATTCAGCATCTCAGCTTCTTCCAGGGTCCTGTATCACAAAGGCCCCTGGCCTATTCGGCCTTACTTTTGCCATTTATGCACTTACAGAAGCTCATTTCTTATGAAATCCCTCATCAGATTCAGTTCCAGTTCAGCTTTGACTTTCACTGAGTGAGGCTCTGCATGCTCAAACAGTATCTCTACATTCCTCCCGGGTTATAAATCACAAAGAGGTAGATGATATATTGTTAGGACTCCCAAAACATAAATCCCCATAACAATTTTTTGCATGCTCCCTCCCTCTCCTCTCAAAAAGATTTCTATGTACAAGGATGGCAACTGTATTTGTTTGTCCTTCCAGGTAGCATTTGAGAGCAAGACCAAATTCTGAAATATGCAAATTAAAAAATAAAACTTCAGAAAACCATAATGGATCCAAAACATGCATCGTTAAACTTTTGTTTTCTTATGAAAAGTGATACTGTGGAATTTTTGTCAATTAATTTTTTTAAAGTAAATCTTAACAATTAACAAGGTTGGCAGTTATTTTACACGCTATTTTTATACTAGCATAGCACTCCACTGTATTTTTGCCTTTGTTTTACTACAGTGCAATATAAAGGATGATCAACTGAGGCTAGTATAATTCCCTCTTTAAAGATCTTCAACAACATGAAATATTGAAACTATTATCTTTTATAACTATGTTAGTAAAAAAAAAAGAAAAAGCCAATAGAAGCATTTTACCTAACACTAAACATCACTCAGCCCTTCAAAACATGTACAAACGTGACTACAGTAAACTTATTCCTGGCTGATTAGTCAGTCTTCAGGACTTTCAGAAAATCTTCACTTTCAAGATCATTGGTCTTCCAGATGTTGCACCCAATTACTTTGGAAGTTTTTGTTTTTCTCTCCATCTTATTCCTCAGCTCAACCAAAGTGGTAAGTATATTTCCATATAACTGTTAGTGAAAATAATCCTTAAATGAAGTTCCTTTAAGCATATTATGTACATCGCTCTGAAAGTAAAGCCTCCTATTTATTTCCATGGAAACTACAACAGATACAAAAAGCAAAATATACAATAGAGCAAATTCTCAGGTCCAAAACACTATTTTTTTCAACATGGTCATCACCACTAGCTATGCGTTTTCACAAGCAATGAAGTCTCCTGCATGTTATTCTTGTAAAAACTACATGGATGTCCAGAACATGGTTTGCCTTTCATAACACTATCATTACTGCTGAAACGCACTACCCACTGCCTCATTGTGGTCACATACACTGTTTATTCACCACAAACATTCAACAAATGTTGATAAATGTCAATGGGTGGCATTTTTTCTACATGGAGGAATTCAATTCCACTCCTTTGCTTCAGATGCTCTTCCATATCAGATGCCATTCTGCCACACTGCCCCTCTGCTGCCATCTGTTGCATGACAACAAAGCGTAACAGAATGCTGGCAGGAAGGTTCAACATCTACTGCCATTACCACCAACGTGCACCACTGACATCATGGGCGAACATGATAAATTAGGAGGACCTAATGGAGTAGTCCTTGTACAATGAATATTTTGTAGAAAGCTGCTCAGAAGTAAAGGACGACAGAGGTGATATGATAGACATTCATAACGATTCAAATGAGGACTTTAATAAAGGCAGCTTCGAGACCATTTTTAAGACAATCCAAGAATGTGTTGTCACTAAAACAAGCTGTCTTGTCAGCCTTTCTTTTCTGCTCATGCATTCATGAACGCTGTCATGCTATATGACTGTCTCACCATATGACTGCAAAACTGCTAATGGTGATTGCCAGAAAAAAAAGTCAAAAATATTTTTCAGCAGAAGGAAAGCATCATACTGACAGGAATTTTCAGGGAAATTTCATTATTTGTCAATATACAAGCCAAAAAATAGGTGAGAAGATTATTATTTGAAACTATAATTTATTTCCATTTTAATTTGGGTTTGCTTTTCATTGTAAGTGCAAACCTTAAGTGTATTGATTTCTCTTGCCAAATTTAGCTCATTTCTCAGTTTAGGTCAGGTGAGTGGAGTTCTGCTTTCTCTGCAATGACTTCTCCAGTGCCTGCATATGTAACTTAGCGATGACAGGGGTCAGCAGATGGCACTATTACACATTTTTTTAATACTAGGCTTTCTTCTGGCAAATTTCTAATTTAATAGGAACCTTTTTTGATTTGCTGTGTGTACATGAAACATGCACACAAAAGAAAGGATCAATTTCAGATGAACAACTCAAGCACTGTAGTGATGTTCAGGCTGCAATTTCAGAAACAAATACAGCCTGTATAACATCTAATAATTAGCTGTTTCAAGGTTACTGATTGTGGAGCACAAATTATGCCTAGTATACACCTAAACTGATACCATCCCTTCTCTCTAATAAGAAACAGGTACGAAATCCCCAAATAATTATCACTGTAATGAAGCAAGTTATAAATCAAACTCTAGAAATCCTCTATAAAGAAAATTATCTAGCAGGCTCTTGAACTTGTATTAGAGAATGAACACAAAATGAAAAATAAAGATTATTTACATTGTCTTGAAACCATCAAATGCATCCTTTCCTTTCTAAAAATTCATAGAGTAATTACCACATCACTGTGGTACAGTGATATTTTTTTCTTGAAGTATAACTAATGCTTGTTTACATGCTGTTATTCTGATCTTGAAATTTTGGCCTATTTAACCAGCTTCTCCATACCACGAGTCTACCACAAGATGCATGTAATTTCCATTAAAAAAAAGTGTACTTTAATTCCATATGACATAAACAGGGATATATAAAAAGCATTTTTGTGATGTTTATGCAGTACTTTTTCCTGTAGCAAAAAAATAAACAAGGTGCTTAGAGAAACCAGAGCACTCCAAACCTCACTGGATCACATCCTTATTCTCAGAGCCCTCCACTCCTCCAACTAGTCTCATGCCTGTTCAGTCTTCTGTAGTCCCCTCGACATCATGTGGGGTAATCATCTCTCCTCTACCGTTAGATGATACTTGAACAAAATTCAGGGTAGCAAAAGGGATTAAGTTACTGCCACACAGCTTACATCAATTCCAGAAACAATCAGAAAATGGAGGTGGTTGGAATGATGATGCTTTGGCAGAGAACAGCAGAAATTTCACAATAATACTGATGTTAAAGCTGATGATAATTATGAGAATGTATACAAAAAGATGTATGCCTGCTGACCAGTGTAGACTGTGGCAAACTGATGGAATATGTAGCAACCTACTTCATTGGGCTGATTGCTCATCTCCATTCCCTATCCTCAAGTTTTTATTCCTACTCTGATTTCTAAAGAGGAACTTGGAGAAGTAGGACAGGAACTCATTCCAGGCAACTTATCTTGTCAGGTTTATCAACACAGTTTCCCTTTTCTCCAGCTAGTGGTTCATGCTAGAGTGGGGAAGAAGTATCTGAAAGTAAATGAACAGAGCACCAAGTCCAGGAAGAAGGCGCTCCTCTGTTCAAACTTCACTTAAATGCTAAGGACCTCAACAGTTAAATCTGCCCTGTTTGGAAAAGAGTCATGTCACAATTAAATTCACAAATTTGCACATCTAAGAGGAACAGTTACTCATTTTAACTTGGCTGACCACAGCTAGAGTAAGGTCAGTAAATTTAGATGATATTTTGAAGCCTGTTGAATAGTCTAATGCATTCAGTAATGCATTAACCCAAAATATAATTATCATTTAAATATAAATGAGGCTTTCCAGTTTTCACTTCAGGTAAAAGCTAATATTCAGAGCTGATAATATTAAAGTAGTAACTTTCAACTTTTAAACCCATTTTAACCATCTCCTTTCATTTGAACACTACAGTTTAATAGTTTCTTCAAAACCTCAATAATGTTTGCAAGACTTGCACAGACACCTTTTAAAATATTTTGGATACTAGGAACTTAAATGATTGGAATCAAAGCCACCCATTACACAATGTATTTCAACTACATAATATACTGAAGCAGAGATGAAAGTAGAATAAAATTTTATATTAAAGGCACTATGTCCATAGATGACGCGAAAAGTAAAACTTTATAGTTCACACGTGAAATTCAAAAAAAGACATTTCAATCTCAAACATCTCCTTGAACAATGCATACTGTTCTCACTTCTTTATTAGTATACTAACTAAAAAATTCTGATAACTTAGAAATTAGAAAGATGTCTTCAACAACAACAACAAAAAATTGGATCAAACTTTGAACAATTTAACATTCAAAACTTGGTGTTATTTCATTTCCTAACAACTACAGGGACAATGTTGGCCAGTTCTCCTTTTACTCCTTTTACTTTTTCCAAGAGTGATTTAAACCTTTCATTAATATTTCCTTCTTCAATGGAATAAACTAACGGTATTCTCCTTCGGTCAAAATTTCTACTCTCAGTTCCAAATTCCTGAAAAAATATGCTTTAAAAAAAAAGTCTCTTCCAATTACTTGAAGTAGTCTTGCCATTTCTTAATTTGGATGAAAAAAAAGGAGATTAAAAGTCAGCTATTAAAACATGCAGGAGTTAACTGAATTTCAGAAACCAAACAGAACAGAGAAATTTATTTATTTCACTTCCTCTTGGATCGATTAGCAATTTCATAGTCACTTGCTTTTCTTCATCTTTCTAATCTAAGAACTTGAATTTACGTCTTCAATCAGCTATCATAGTTGAACTCCAAAATGAAATTACAGCAGTGAGAGGATAGTCCACAAAAAGTAGTCTCACTGCCACTTTGAACTGCTTATCATGTCTATCATGGTCAATGTGAGAAGACACTTTCCAACTTTAATGAAATGTATCTAGAATCATTATTTCTCTATAGAGCCTTTATAAAATTTAGCATCCTCTTGAAGATTTTGTGACTTGATAAAAACTATCACCTCTAGCTAGTAACTATAATTTCTAGCTAATTAAATAACACAATTAAAATGCAAATTTAAGAAAAGTCTCAGAAAAGAGATAAAACATGCAATCTCAGTGCACAACACAGGATGAAAACATTCTGTTTACTACATCTGCATTTTTAATTCTTTTCATTTTATTATGAACTTATATTAAATAGATTTTCATAAGTAGAAGAAGTACAAATCCCAAAGCAAGGTGTTTATTTGGCATAAAACATGAATGAAAAGGCCATTTTTTTCAGAATCAAAAGAAACAAAAACTCAAAATGACAGAAAGAATGATTCAGTCATGGAAAGTCCAAGTATGATTTAAATCAGATTTTTTTCTATTTTCTCATCTGTGATTTTATTTCCAATATTTTACCTTAGAAATAAGGATTTTAATTTTCTAAAAGGAGCCTCTCATGCTTTTTTAAATTTTTCTTAGGGAAATTTGGCAGGTATAGATCATATTGCTCTGTAGGAAGTTAACATTTTTAACACATAATTGTTTGCTCTGTAAGCAAGCGTTATTTCTCAGCGCAGATGCATTTCAGGATAAGATAGATTGTTTTTCCTATCCAATGGCAATGGTTGGTGATAGCACTTCTAAATGCAAAGTCAACAGAAATGTCCAAAGTTTCCTTCTGGGACTAGAAGGCTGCGTGAAGACAAGTGGCACAAACTACTAATTCACAAAGCACTCAGTCAAGTGAACTCCCCTTTATTACTCAAATACTGTCCATTGAGAAAAAAAAATAATCTGAGATATCAAAGCACAACTGATTGTTGAGTCATTTCTTTAAAAGAAAACACTACAAAAACTCTACCTCTAATGTATTGTGTATGGAGATGATTAGCACAATTTATCTATCCCTCTACACGGTGCATATCTGTGCTAGATTGAAACAGGTGAATTTATATAGTTGGTACTTAATTTATTAATGGGAAAAAAAAAAGGTTTTGTTTTTGTTTTTTACATTCAAGCTTCTCTCTTGCAAACCTTGCACAAAGCCTCAGTAGCCTCCTAGGTCTTTTTTCTCTCTCCCCAGACACCTACCATTTGTCCTTTCAGGAAGAAAGGGGACAGCAGACAGAAGTTTATGCTTGCTTGCAACAACACAAGCCTGTTTCCGAGAAGACCTACAGACGCTGTACCCTGAAGGATCCATTATCGAGACTTCCAGCAGAGTAAGATTCCCTCTCTACAAAGCATCACTGTAACTGCTCAAGTGAAAGAAAAATCCACCACCATACACTGTAATAGAATGTTCTGTTTCCCTTCCCTAGTATTTGTTGCAACAAAAGGATCCTTTCCATAGTTGAAAATTAACTGATTCTATTTATGTGTTCCAAAAACACTTTGTTTTATTGCAGTGGTTAAAGAAGGAGTTCCCATGAAATCAGACCAAAAAGAGTGAACACAATGGAAAAATCAGTCCTGCTTTTAAAAAGCCTAGCCTACATTTCAGCAAGAAGACCAGAGAGAATGTCACAGATCTGTAACTCAGTCATGAGTAAAATAAGAAAAATTGTCTAAGTCATACGTGTAAGTCACTAAGCTCAATTCCTTAAATCTTTGAGAAAATTATTCAAATATGTTTTTCTTTTTTTAAATAATAAGTTATTAAAACTAAAAGTATTTAAAATTATAGTTGAAACAATCACATAAGCTTGGACCTTAAGCAAACAAACCGCAGTAACACTACAAGTAGTGCACCTGATATTTTAGGAATAAATTTAACTAAACACACAAAAGTAATTGGTTAAGGGCTGAAGTCTGCTGAAACTAAGTCACCTCCTGATGTAGAGTCTCTTAGTAAGTTAAGAAAAGAAGTTAGAAAAGTTTGTTTCAACTACTGAAGTTAAAATTCCTGATACATTTTGTAGCAGACAGGCATAAGAGCCTTGACAAAGAGCTTAGCAGCCACTGTTCATGGAGGCAGGCCTCATTTCAAAAAACTTATTTCTTCGATGAATTTTTCTTTTCCAACTTAAGTCAAACAGAGCTAATGCTCTTCTGTCTGGAAAAGGAGTGTGATTACATCCAACCAGCTCAACTTGGCCTCTTCTGGAAGCCCTCCAGCTACCTCACACAAGGTTTCCGTTTCAACTTGTTTCCACAGTATATCCCACCAGGGCTTTGAGAATATTGACCAGAAACCCTTCTTTTGAGCTCTTTCTGGCAACATATCTTCAGTTGAGAGTGATTCACAAGCTGGAGAACATCCAAGTTATCCTATGCAACAATGTAGGCCATTGAAGACAGGGTTTTTGTGGACTCTGTGGAGTACTGTGGAAAATAACCTTTTGATATGCACATACACATTTCCAAAACTGATTCCAGAAGTAGTATTAAGTCAAAGAACAGGAGTCATAAATATTTAAGATAACGAACCAGAATAGACTTTTCAAGCATGATTACTTTCAAAAAGCTTCCAGTTCCCTTTCTTCCACGAAGAATTTCATTTTTGCAAATAATGTCATCAGTGAAACAGACTATTCTCTCTGATAGTTCTCAATGAAACAACATGTTTCAATGACAGAAGGAACGACTTTCAAAGTACCCTTTGACATTGCCTGTTTTAGGAAAGATTTGATTAAGAAAAGATGCATCATAGCATTCAAGATCTCTAGGATAACGAGGGTCTAGACATAATACCAGATCATTATTAAATGAAAAATACTGGAACAGCTATTGAAATAAGCTCTACTGTAACCAGACTGAAAATTTCATGGAGAAGAAATCTGCTAGTAAGTACATACTACTTCTGTATACAAAATAGGGATTAACCTATTTTCTCTATGTACCATCTGGATGCTCAGCGAATGAAAAAGTCTCTTCTCACCTGCTACAGAATTTAGATGCTTAATCATATTGTGCTCAGATCTGCATTAGGCATGCTGAGCTTCATACACCATCGCATTTAAACTCACAGCTATTCTGCACTTGTCATATCCCAGTATACTAACTTCAAACCTCTGCTTTGCTAAAGAGCTGAGCATTACAAGAGTCAAAACCTTATAAAATACATTGTACTTTTTGTAGAAAGAAATACAGAAAGATCAAGAGATGGGCTGTGTAGCTTACAGTGTTTTCTGTTTGATATTTTTGTTTATGTTCAAGTTTTACTTAACACAGAACTTCATAAGGCAAATGGCCTAAACCAAGATGCACATTACAAGAGACTGTGAAGTCTTACAACAGCTTCAAAAATAATCACCCAAGAATTCTGCTAGATTTGCAGAATAATTTATGTTGATCTGTAAGCGCCAGCACAGAATTTAGAAGCACTCTCTATTTTAGCAAAAGCACTGCCACACATACACAGAAAATTTTGGGCAACAAAACAAACAGTTTGGGGCATCATAGTATAAAAAGAATGTAAAACTAATGTAAAACTATGAGAGAGGATATAGCCCTCCAAACGAGGGCTATAAAGATGGGGAAGGATCTGGAGGGGAAAACAAATGAGGAATGGCTGAGGCCCCCATGTTTGTTCAGCCTAGAGTAGAGCAGGCTGAGGGGAGGCCTCATGGCAGCCTCAGCTCCTCACAGGGAGCAGAGGGGCAGTGCTGAGCTCTGCTCTCTGGAGACAGCAGCTGGACTCAAGAGAACAGCATGGAGCTGCATCGGAAAGGGTCAGGTTGTATATCTGGAAAAGGTTTTTCACCAGAGGGTGGTTGAGCACTCAACAGGATGATAAGGGCATTGGTCATGGCCCCAAGTTGTCGGAGTTCAAGGAATATTTAAACAATGCTCTCAGACATATAGCCTGATTTTCTGGTGGTACTGCGTTGAGCCAGGAGTTAGACTCAATGATCCCGATGGGTTCCTTACAACTCAGGATATTCTATGATTTCACAAAAATAAATAAATAAATAAATATTAAAAAAAAAAAAAGCCAAGCAATTCTTTTGTGACTGTATTTCTTTTTCACCTCTCTTACATATTGAAGGCAGCAACTCTATCCTTCAAAAGGAAAAGTTACCATGGACGAGCTTCACTGTCAATGAAGATGAGCTGATATCCATAAAAGATCATCACAGCACCTATCTCTGCTAATATTTTTGAGGCAGACTAATGCAACTGCTGTAGCAGAGCAAAATCTCTGCTAACTGTGATCATAAAGACACTCTTTCAAACTCTCCTGATCTTTAAATATGTTATTCAGGTGATAAGCATCTTGCACAATCTTGACAGCATTTGGACAGAAATAATCTACTATAGCCAAAAGCTTGTCACAGTTGGCAAGTTTATGAAGTATGAAGCTGCTATCAGATAAGGAATCATCACCAGATTAAAACTGTTCTAAACTCTTGTGTTTAGAAGAACGCTGTTGTGCTTACTACCTATGCTATGACATCGATTTTAATGAAACCTAGTAAGCAGTGTTCATTAAAAGAAATTATACCTTATCTTCATACCCTCAGTAACCATAGAATAACAACATAAAAAATATTAAATTCTTTAACAAGCTAGCTACATATCCATCAAGACAGATAAATGTCTAGCTATTACAAATCAGATACATGACCCTGGATGAAAGATACGTAAATACCCATGCAGCTGCTGCACAAGACACTGGAATCCAAGATGACACAAACATCTGGCCAAAAAAGCAATTGAAAGGATTTAACTGAAAAAAAAAAAAAAAGATTCAGTACAATTTACACAGCAACTCTTTTGAGTCTCTGCAAACAGTCAGTAACTGAGCACCCAGATAACAGAAAAGAAAGACCTCCTTGATCAGAAGCATTAGAATAATAGAATCACAGAATCCTTACAGTTGGAAGGGACCTCTGAAGGCTATCTATTCCAACACACCTGCAATGAACAGAGACACCACAGCTAGAGGCCTGATCCAGCCTCACCTTGAAGGTCTTCAGGGACAGGGCATCAAACACATCTCTAGGCAACCTGTCCCAGTGCCTTACCAACTTCATTGTAAAAGATTTTTTCTTTCTATCTAACCTAAATCTACCCCCATTCTATGCTTCTGGAGAAAACATACTTCGGATAAAGGCAAAACAGTCCATCTATTAAATAGTATACTGAATATTGAGTTAAAGAGTGCTTATAATCTTTCCTTCTCCCCAACATGGAAAATCACATTGAACAAGGAAGACACCTTACTGATATTACACTGTGAGTTGTGCTACCTCAAAGCTTACCATAATACTCAAAAGCCACAGCTGAAGTGGCTGTTCAGGTATCCATAAATTTGAAGTGTGAATCCTGGGAAATACAGAGGAACTTGATCATAACACTGGAAGTAAAGGCGAAGTTTTCTATCAAGGGTATCCTCTCAGTTACTGAAGAGATCACTATGCAGTAGAAACTCAGGAGTGCCCCTTTGGGATGTGCCTGTTCTGGGACAAATAGCCCATGAGCTGTAGCCCCTCAGAGGTGTTGCTGCTTCAGATGGATTATCCATGGGAAACAATCTCCGGAGCAGCATACAGAGTTGAGGACAAACAGTCATATATATACTTTATGGAAAGTTTACTTTTGTAATTTCTAGCAAAATCAGAATTCTTAAGAGATGCAGGTCTCAAAATATACGAAATCCATTTTAGATCTAGAAACGGTTTCATAACAAGTACAATTCAAAGACAATCTCAAGTTGTACATTATTAATCACACATACTTCATGAAGCACACGCTTCAAGACTTGGTGAAAAAGAGCAGAAAGGCATCTTTATTCAGTTACACAGTGTAGTTTGAATGTTTCAGTCAAAAGAAAAGTAAAAGCTTGTAAAAAGCTTTTAAGTAAACTTCACTAAACAAATATGATAATCATGATAATCAAGTCAAATTAGCTGCTTTCAGAAATGATCAGCAAGTACAAAGACATCTGCTTCAGAGTAAAATCTGGAAAAACCATATAGATACACGAACCAGTGGGAATACTTCATACTTCTTAAATTCTATGCTTTTTAAAAAAAAAAAAATTTTTTTTTGCTTAATCATTGCCTTGAAATTTAAATCATTTTTATTCAGGTTCTGTAAAAGCTAGATATCCATGCTTTCAAAACTTAAATTCCTCAATGCAAACATGACTTCTCTACGTTAGGAAACTCTTACTGCTCACTTTCAACATTGGGCAACAGAAACATTACACATAAATGAAATGTGTTTCAGATAAACCTCAAGGAACCTCTGAATTAACTAGTTAAAGATCATAAAACAGTACGAAGAAGTAATTGATAAATTACTTGTATTGTCCTTGTAAATTGCTTGTATCGGGAATGGTGTGGTGAGTAAGACTAGGGAAGTACTCCTGCCACTGTACTCGGCACTGGTGAGGCCTCACCTCGAGTACTGTGCTCAGTTTTGGGCACCTCAGTACAGAAAGAACATGGAAGTGCTGGAGCAGGTCCAAAGAAGGGCAACAAGGCTTGTGAAGGGCTTGAAGAATACGCCCTACAAGGAGACACTGAAGAAACTGGGGCTGTTTAGTCTGGGGAAAAGGAGGCTGAGGGGAGACCTCATTGCTCTCTTCCAATATCTGAAAGGTGCTTACAGAGAGAGCGAGGTTGGTCTCTTCTCACTGGTGACAGGATGAGGGGAAACGGCCTCAAATTGCGCCAGGGTAAGTTTAGGTTGGATATCAAGAAAAATTCTTTACAGAAAGGAGTGTTAAGCACTGGCATAAGCTGCCCAGGGAGGTGGTTGAGTCACAATCCCTGGATGTGTTTAAAAACTGTTTGGATGTGGTGTTCAGGGACATGATTTAGCGGAGGGTTTTTAGAGTAAAATTAGTATGGTTGGGTTGTGGTTGGACTTGATGATCGATGATCTTTAAGGTCTTTTCCAACCTGAACAATTCTATGATTCTATGAATAAAAAAAGATTTTCAAATAATTGTGGCATTTTGGTGTTAAAACAATGATCTCAAAAACTAACCTTTTACCAATAGTCCACTGGCAAATTTCTTGTATTTGTTTTTTTGGTTTTGTTGTTTTGGTTTTTTTTTTATTCTTTTACAAGAACCCCAGTTAACACAGGAGTTTGTCCATCAGAAGAAGGAAAGTGTTCTGAATGAGTTTTCAATCCATGGTCATGGTGAAGACTTAAATGGTTGAAGATTTAGCCTGGACTTCACTATTATTCTTGGAGCCTCTTTGCAACACAGAAGTCATATGAGCATCTGCTAGTAACTTACATCCTGACAATTAATTAAGCAGATGAACTTGTCTTTGTCTTGCTAGAACACAGTACAAGAGCATGTCAGGGCAGTCTTTTCAAAGCCTAACAGACAAAAATCAGAAGCACATCGTATATGAACTTCCACTTCACATACTGCTTCCTCACAGTATTACAATCAACATAGGGCATTTATCTGAAGAATCTCAGGGATTTCCTTCTTCATTATAATAACATATATGGTTGGACTCGATGATCGTAATGGTCTTTTCCAACCTTAATGATTCTGTGATTCCATGAAAGTTTTTCCCTTACTTAATTGCTGACTTTTCTACAAGAGTCAGTTCAAGCCTGATAAATGTAATCAGAACCAGGGACTAGCAACAATCTTCCCATTTTCACACTGAGGCATGCCTCTGATTTGATCTTATTTAACAGCCAAGCTGTTTCTTAGCAAGCCCAGAACAACCCTAACATCACAGATTTGTCTCCTTGGAAAGTAAACGAGCCATGGCACCGAACAACTGTCTCCTTTGGTTCAGGAACAACTACAGCTAAGTTCTACTTACACAGTTCCCCATTCAAGGTCAATAATGTGTCACTAATCAGTTTGGATATCCTGCTCTGATTTGAATTTGAGAAGAGGGAGAATATTATTTACAAACAGGCTGGTTCACCTAATTAAATAGGCCTTTAAGTAAAGCTTCAAATCTTATCTCCTACTCTATAGTGAACTTAGAAGGAAATCTGCACCACTGTGTCTCTCCTCCAATTTCTTACATCTGATGCAAGAAGCTCAGGAAGCAAAGAGCTGATGTACCATGATGACACAGTAGGCATGCTGAAAGTGTAGCACTGCATTAGGAAAACAGGATTAGCATACTAATAGGAAAGCAAACAAACACGTCACATCTACATACAGCCATATGACCAATGGAACACTGGATGTAAATTCAGATCGCTATCAGCAGGACTACAGCAAAAACTTATTTTAATATTACCACCATAGCAAAGGAGACACCAAAAATATTATTTCTCCTTTCTCTCTCTCTCACCTCCCTCTCCCATAGGAATTTAATTAGAGTTTTAATTAGAACCTGAGGCCAGAATAAAGAGTTTTCCTACTGAAAAATTTCCTAAGAACAGCTGTACTAGGTCAGACAAAAAAAATATCTAGAAAAATATCTGGGTATAAACAACAGTCTTTTAAAGATATCATGCAAAGAATGTAAGAGTAGGGTAAGCATAATCCTCACTTGCCCCAGTTTTCTCCCATGCAAATTTCAGTATTTGTTCACAGACTTCTTGAGCAAGTGGGGATATACTTTTATATAATAGTTTTTGCTGGAAACCACATAACAAGTTGTTTCACAACCACATGTTAGGAGAGAAGCATATTATTTTGTTTTGACTGTTCTCTGCTTGTAAGGCAATATGGTACCTCCTAGTTTGAAACAACAGCAAACCTGTTCAACTCTCTATGCCATTATTTCAAGCTGAACTTGAACTTGCCATTCTATTCTTTATTCAAATTCTTTTCATAATGATCCTGATTCCTAAAACTTTCTTCTCTGTTATCAACAACTAAGCTAGCATTTTTCACCAATCTATTTTAATTATAGAGTTTCATTCTCTTGAGTAGTAAGAATCAAACGAAGACCATAGGTTTATAAGTAAAATAAGGATTACCCCCTCTATATACAAAGTTACATTGAACAGAACTGCCATTTGGATTTTTTTAATTATCCTGAATTACCCTACAGTGTCTGCAAACCTTGACACCTCATTATTCATTCTTTTTCTAAATGATTATGAATATATTAAAAGCAAAAGCCTCAGCTCAGATCCTTATGGGATTCCTTTGGTGACCTCCCTTCACTACAAAACCAGAACATTTATTTTTGTCCTTTTCACTGTACGTTTTAATCAGTTTTTACATGTGTAAGAATCTCTCCTCTTGTACTCAAGTTCAACTTCTTTTAAGAGCCTTTGGTGAAAATCTTTGCCAAATATCTTGCATAGTGTCAACTGTTCACATACTAGTTTCCTTTCAGAAAATACTGAGAGCTCTGTGAGATCTGATAATACCTAACAAAAAACATACTGAAATGTTCCCCCATGCTCACTAGTTCTATTCTTAACTATGAGTCTTAACTTTCTCCTTGTATCAGTATCATATCCCAGATGTGCTGACTTTCACTTTTCTGATCTTCTCCAGTATAATGACTGCCCTCAACAATTCTACTTATTCCTACTTGAACTCCTTAAACACTGGATGAAGCTCACCTGAGCTTGGTCATTAGTTGATTTCCACAGGAGATGTAAGATTTCCTGCTAGGCTCAGCAGAGTGGGATCAAATAGCAAAACAGCCAAATACGGAAGAAGCGATGGTCTGTGCTGCTGGATGCACTGCTGAGTCACACAGCAGGGACAGATTTTGCCAGTCCCAGCAGATTCAGACCCACTGACTACACGTACTCAGCAAAACATAAGAACTTTTGATGGAATTCTCCTGACTTCACAATAATGCTGTACATCTCTGATTTGGGAGAAACAAAGACCTCAAGTTCAGGGTCAAGGAATTCTTTTATTTGATTATTTTGAAGGTAGTGGTTCAAATTAGGGGTTCTGCTTGAATTCACTTAGTCCTATCAAGGGAGAAAGTGAACACACATTTGTCACATTGCTTGGGGGACGCTGGAAGGCATATATATGCTCTGCACCAAGCATGGCTCAGGAACAGAATAGGGATACATAAAAAAAGACTCCCACAAAAAAAAAAAAAAAAAAAAAGAATACAGTCACATAAAATCATGGCCCTGATTCCATTTCTGGTTATGTTTACAACTTTATTTCCCAGAAATTTGAATTTCTTTCATATTGGAACACACTGTAGAACATGCCCTACTTTATTTAGCAATAGAAGAACAAACATTTTCCCTATTATGAAACAATGCATCCTCTTCTAGAAGTATTCTAGGTTAGTACACAGGTCAACACGAGCATTAAGAAATAAAATAAAATCTTCACATTCCCTCCTTCTCTTTTACCGTAGGATACTCATTAAGTAACAGATGTTGCACTCATTTATCAGGAAGTGGAAACAGCAGACAATGAAGATTTTATCTGTCACTGGTTACCATACAGGAGGACATTACAGGCTTCATTTGGAGCACTTCCAATCTGATTTTGTGACATCATGCTGCATCTAGCACTCTACCAGCAATACTGAAACACCCGACTGTTGTTTGAAGAATTACCAAGTCAAAGTATCAAGTTAGTTACATCTGTTTGGTTTATACAGCATTTTTAAGTTTGGATTTTATTTTTTTTTTTGAACTATGACTCTAAAAAAACCTCTTTAGAGCAAGTATCGTATGCTCAGCCCAGAAATAAGTGTGTTACCACACTTTAAATCACTTTCTCTACTCTTACCTTATCTATAATCACTTTACCTATTCACACTACAGCGAAGAAAAAGTTACCAAAAAACAATTGAAAATCCATCTCCCTAGACAGCAAAGTTCTGATTGCATACCTAAAAACATAACTAACTACATGGGCATAGTGAAATTTTCTCTTCAGACATTTTAACAGCCATAGCACTGAGTACTTGAACACAGCTGGTTTACTATGCATAATTTATGTAATGTTATTAACTGTAAAAATTACAACACTCATGAACATATGAATCATTTACCTTTCTAACATTAATTCTTTTATGTCAGTGTTTTTCACTGCTAGTCCAATAAGAAAACCTACCTCTAACACCAATACCCAGGATGACCCTATCACATCACACAAAATGGGTAAATTAAGTCTTAACAAGCTGTCCCACTTATAGGTTTAAGTAGACACATCTGAGTATTTCAGCTTTGTACCATTACAATAACAATACAAATACATCGTCTCAGAAGAATGTTTAGGTATAACTGTGAGGTTCTGAAGCATACTCAGATAATAAGGGTTTGTAAAACAAATGTAATTCACCTCTTTATCTTTTTTTAATTCTGGGGGCTAAAAGATGTTCCATCTCTTATCTGCATTACATTAAAGCTACTTCAGTAATGCAAAACTTTGGCACAATTCCTCAGGACTGCTTTAACTTGCTTCTAAGTTTTATGCTACCCATGCCTGCTTTGTTTTCTCGGAAAAAAAAATAATCAAACATTCCTTATTTACTCAAATTTTTATTGCTATGTTTATTACTTAACTATTAGTTAATTGATAAAAAAATAAGGTACAAGAAAATAAAAATGACTACAAAATAAGGTCCAAAAGAATGGCAAGGGCACAGACAAAATGGCACTCTTTTTGAGGGAAATCTTGACAGTAAATAATCCACACAGCTTCCATCTATATTTTGATCACATTTCTAACGGGAAATCTTTACTAATCTGCTCAGTAAACTAAAATCTTTGTTCAAACACCTTACTTCCAAATAAACATAATTTCACGTTTAATTAACACTCATTCGTGTCTGGTACAGGAGTCAAATGTGTTTTTTGGCTGCCTTGTCTTCAGAAGATAAATTTAAAAGCATATCTTCATTTGTGATCAATCTTTTGTTTAAAAACCCATCATGGAGTCAGAATCTGGACAGTGTGATGACTTTTCCTCATTCTCTTTAATGACAGAAGCAGTTCTTGGTGCATTCTAGAAGTACCAACAAAAACAGTCATCTTCCCCTGCAAAGTAAGTTAAAATATTAACTTGCATTGTACTCAAGATTTTACCTAAGCTACTGATTCATTCATTCCAAGATCTTTTTCAGCAGTTGACAGACCTACTAGTAAAATGGTTTAATCTTCTTCTTTACCTTAATTTTATAACTTACTAAGTGTGCGCATACAAGACGTGGCAGAAGAGGGGTTTTATTTTCTTTTGTTTTGCTTTGTTTTGGTTTTTTAGTTTGTTTGTTTTTAATATAAACAAAACCCTGAACCTCATGAGAACGCAGTAGTAAGATTAGGGCACACAGCATGCTACAATGCTACATGGTTCTATGAAGATGAAGAAAGATGGCAGAAGCAGCAGGACAGAAGGACAATGGTATAAAAAAATACAATGTGATACAATGCTACAAGCTCCTTCCTAATGCTCCACTGCTGTAAAGGTAGTTGGACTTTGATCCTGGGGGATTGCTCCTTAAAAGAGGCCAAAGGCAATGAATGCTTCAACCTCTGCAGATCACACTTAACTGTTTTCTTCCTCTATGTTAAAATATCACAGAAATAATGAGAGAAACCAAAGCCAACTCTGAAGGCCATATTAGCTTACTACAACCCAGGAAGCTGGATAGAACCAAAAAGGCAAAGTCCTCCTCTCTATCTAGACTTCAAGAAAGGAGCTGCACTGACTCAATGGCTGGGTGCAGTTCACAAGCAAAGCCCAGAAGTTAATGCTGCAGGCTTCCTTATTTTACATAAGAGGGAACATTCCAAAAAAAAAAAAAAAAAAAAAATCCTGAAGGAAGACATTGTAGTTTCATCCCTCTTAGGGGTGGTTCTTAGAATCTAGTCAATAGGCAGAAATATTCTTTCATAAGAATCTCGAGAAGTCTTTCAGAAATGGTCTGAAAGCCATGCATAAGTCCTTTCTTTTCCTAAAATATGAGGTCAGCAACTATGACTTCTCAGTAACTGACAGAACCTGCACAAGCTATATGGAAACATAATTCATACAGCTTTTAGCATTTATGTTCAGCATGTCTGCAGAAAACAAACAAACAAAAAAAAAAACAACAAAAAGAGAAAAATCAACAACCTAAATTTGAAATAAAAACACTGTTTAGGTTGATTTCTCCCCCACTTCTAGAGAATCAAGCCCCTGGAGAACACAGCTTACTTGTCAAGCACACAGGATTAGAAAAAAAATAATAAAGCTTAGTACTTTTACACATCTGTTGGTCTTAATAATGTGGCCAAGGGTTTTAAGCATACCCAATTCACAATAAACAGAATACATACTATTTAAATTACTTATCTGTAAAGCAACATTCCAAACTCTAGATGAGTCTTGCTGGACATGCATAGTTAAACTCAAGTTAATTGCTAAAAAAGGTCATTATTTGCATTTGTACAATCAGGAAATCTTAGTAAAAGCAAGTGAAATGAGGAGAACAAAATAAATACTGAAAACATAAGTATTTTTTAAATCTACGCAAATCAGCTAAAGTACAAAAAAGTATCTTATTCCTTCAACCAGGATGTTAGATGAATAATTAAACAATCAGAGATGAAACATTGTCATCTTCTTTTGTGCTCTTCCTCTATCAGTGCAACTTAAGGAGTTGCTATTCAGGTAAATTACAAAATCTTAAACATTAAAACTGCACTTTGAAATGATAGGGTTAACTTTTCTGCTTCACTCTACCTAATTTCTGGAGGAACATTCCATGCTTTACTTTGTTTTCCTAAATACTGGCAACATGAAGAATACAGAAATATTGAAATGAAGTAATGATCAACATAAAAAAAAGTGTAATCTTCATCTTGCAGAAATATGTACTTACTTTCAATACATTAAATACTTTACAACTGTGTATCTTACAAAACACATTACACTTTACAAGACACACTTTGAGCTATTTTTAAAATATGTGAATACCAAGTAGAAGCTTAATGTGTCTTTCATTTGCGACAAGCCATCTACTCCTGGCTGAATATTGTAGCTCTTCGATTTGTATCAATTTCATTTTTACCCAGGTTGGGATGACAGTGGATCTGACATGTGTGTGGAAGAGCCAAACAGGTAAACATTCTCAGGTAGGTTTTGAAGGGCAGCCCTTGCAGGGCTCCAGAATCACCAAGAGCATCATCCACCTAAACAAGCAGACTTGAGCTTGATGAGCAGTGGTGCAAAACCAAGACGACTTCCTCCACTGATATTGAAGACAAGGCCACTATGGAAGGACTCACAACATGACCTCAGCTTAAACAACTCACTGATGGGAAGAAAGGAAATGCAAGCAGCCTGGAGAACACTTTTAACAACTAACAGCACTCAACCTGGACTGCTGTCATTTATCAGATTCATATAATACAAACTGAAATTGCAAACTGCAGCTGTGAAAATTCAATGTTAAGACCAGATGTTTTAACCAAAGAAGAAAACTGTTGAATACAGTGCGCAACTGCACCTTCCCATTTATCTGGATTATTCTTTCATCTTAACAAAATAAAAAGACAAAAATAAAAAGAAAAATAATTTTCTCTCTACTTTCAAATACTGTAATTACTCTTATTCTGTGTAGCTACTGTGATTGACTACTTCTCAAACTTTTCTTCCATGTTTCCAAGAATACCAATTCTTTCTTTAGACGAGATGTCTCTTGAATCTTCTGTATTCCAAATCCTTTCTTTAGACTGCCACTCAAGTGTCACCTTATTTCTCATTCCTTTCTTTTCCTCTTCCATCCATTTCTGCTAAAACAGGTAGCTTTTCTTACCTAACATTCATTGCCCATTCATTGACTCACACCTCATACAATTCCTTTTTCTCCCCAACCTTTCAATATCAATCTTGAATCAATACACACATCAGGGTCTTTTAAATATTTATCATAGGAGAAGAATTATGCATATAGTTCCCGTTAGTCCTTGAACTTGCCCAAGGCAAGTCTCTGACTTCTGATACTACAAAGCACTTTCAAAGTGCCAAGTCCAACAAGCACACACCTTACGCTGTCAACAGAGCTTTATTTCAGAAAGTTAATCCATCACAGAACTGGATTGATCATGGCATTCCCCTTTAACCACAGCAACGGAAGCCTTAGGTCAGACAGCTGTTTCAGTAGTCAGCTAGAGATCAAGACTTTGTTACCTACCTTTTCCAAAAACAATTTCATGACTGAAATTCATACACACGTCTAAAATAGCTCACAATTTGAATGCAGGACCTCTTCTGGCTATTCATTTCAAAAACTGTAACTAAATTAATTAGCTGTAAAACATGACATACAAAGCTTCTTTTAGACCAAACATGCCTCTGAACACCAAGCCATCCCACATGACTTCAGGTAAAATAATAAACAAAAGCATTCTCTACCTGTAAAAGATCGTTTTGATTGTGCTGAAGAATGCCCAAGAAGAAATAGTTAATATTTTCTTAATGACACTTCTTTAAGGTTATTTAACAGCATCTTTGCAAAGTGTTTTTGAGCTGAAATTAGAATTCGGGAATTAAAAGGCAAAGTCACATGTCAGTGCAAGTAGGCAGAGAGAGAACTGTTGCAACACAAGATAAGCTGTGAGTTTTTAGGAGAGGCAAAGTAGATATGGATTATCCCATTTACTGTAAACAAGAGAATATTTTCTTTATCTGAACTAGTTGCTAACAAGCATACAGAAGTTGTGCTCTTACAAGAGGAACACATTATAAGAAAAATACAGATTATATGAAAAAAAGTCTACAACATATGGGGCCAGATTTTCAAGGCATCTTACAGACATAGAATTGTGTTGAGATAGAATAGACCCTCAAAGGTCATCTACACGAACTGAAATGAACAGGAACATCTACTGCCAGATAAAGTTACTCAGAGCCCCATCCAGGCTAACCTTGAATGTCTCCATATATGCAGTATCCACCACTACTCTGGAAAACTTGTTCCAGTGCCTCACCAACCCTAATGCAAAAAACCTTTCCTTATACTCAGTCCAAATCTCCCTACTTTTAGTTTGGATGCACTCCAGCAGGTCCACGTTTCTCCTGTACTGAGAACTTCACATCTGGACATAGAATCATAGAATCACTAAGGATGAAAAAGACCTTAAAGATCATAGAGTCCAACCATGACCTAATCATACTACCCTAACAACCCTCTGCCAAATCATTTCATGGTTTTATGTCTAAGTTATTTCAGAACACTGTCCTAATTAATTTCGGTCTCTTGATCAATTTGTTGCTAAATACTAAAATACAGAGAATATAACTGCTAGATATTTTTTAAACTTCATAGAATAATCAAGGTTATTTTAAAGGCTATGTTAAAATTCTGTTTAATACATTCAGTTGAATCTCAGTTGCCACTGAATGCTTAACACAAAACTCAAACAGTCATCTAAATATTTTTAGTACGTGCATTGTGAAAATACTTATTGAATCAACGTTACAAAACTGCCAGCTTACACAGAATGGGAGACAATTTTCTGATTACCAAGCCATGGCAAAGAGAATTCATTAAAAGTACAAGCTCCTGCACTTTCCTCTTAAAGCTAGACTAAAAATGGGAACACGTATACTTTGAGTAAATCACTACGCTCCAGGAAAGAGCAAAGGAAAGTAAAGCACATATCAGCAGTTAGCTTTAACAGTCATAACTATTGTAACTTCCAGGCAAAGAACCTTAATACAGAGCAAGACTGAAACAAAAAAGGTAGTAGGAGAAAAGCACTGAATGCAATCACATCTTCTATATGGAGAGACTGACTGGTTCCAGTACACAGTAATGTTGCCCTCCAGTGTTTAACACTATTTCTTTTACGAATCATTCCTAATTAATATCTCTATCAGTCTCCTTAGACATGATCAATTATAACGTCAATAACGCAGAGGGAACAAAATGTGAGCTTCAGGCTAGGTATTCAGTGGAGAACAGAAGAGCAATTACAGGCAAGGATTTCAAACTTCGCTGTTTAAAACAAGCTTTTTTCATAAAAAAAATGCTTTAAGAATACACTGCTCCCCCCCCCCCCCCCCCCCCCCCTTCTTGGTCCTTTTTACAATAGCCAACAGCAGAATTCAAAATGACACAAGACCAGATTACTACTTTATTATTTTTTTTAAAGCAATAGGATTTCTGAAAGGCAATGTCATAAATGAAACTGAGTTCTCATTGATAAAAGCCTCAGTCTACAGGGAAGACTAACCATTCATTGCAGTTACAAATTCTGGGCTTGAAATCACATGAAAATAAAAGGACAAGATGTTACATTGCCAAAAACCACAATGAAGCTTGCAATAAAAGCTTTATTATTTAAGAAAATGTAGACTTACAAAGAAGAGTGTGTGGGACAAAAAAAATCACCAAGAATAAAACCACACATTTTAACGAGGTAACTCTCCTGTAGCCAAGCAAAAAAATACCCATGAGACAGATGCACAATGTGGAAAAAAAGACACAATGCCTAAAGAGGCAAAATAATGAACTTGACATTTCAGTGATTTTAATATGAATATGGTCTGAAATATATATATATTCATACCTTCTTCCATCAGAAACTTAAAGAAATGCTTTATAACAAGTATAACAAATTGCTCAGGAAAAATCTTCATATATACCACAACTTGCATAGCCAATAAAAAATGAAAGTGTTGATTTAAAAAAAAAAAAAACATTATAAAGCTCTAAGAAAAAAATCACAAAATTCAAACTAGAAATCCCAAACCTGAACATACAAGTACCACTAACAACGCCACATGGAGAGAGATGATATTAATATTGACTGTGCAGTAATGGATCTCAAATTAACTGAAAATTAATCACTCTGTTATTAGGAAAACATCCATAGTACTAAATATGAGAGATCTAATTTGGATCCTAAATAAAGGGCTAATCTCCTGAGACAAAGAGAAACTGGGGGAAAAAAAAAGGAAGAAAAAAAGCTTTCCTAAGGTCAACTGAAAGAGAATCTAATTCAGGCATTTTTCCATCTCTGTGTGAAACCTCCATCTCCTCCCTCTCCAAATGGCATTAAGGGGTATCTAAAGAAACAATGGCCTCAGACTCGCTACCTATTGGGCACTCCAGTCATCACCAGCTCTCGTTCTTTTTATCCCTTCTTCTCAACACATTCAGTCAGCAGAATAATGGTAAAAGACCGATCAGAGAACCCATGATGTACAGTAGGCTACGCTTCCAACTCAACAATTTCACAGTCTTTTAACAGGTGTAGGACAACTCCAAAAGAAAAGAATCTACTCCAGTGTGTCTTCAGACACTCATTCCACAGCCCTGCAGCAGAGTTGATATCATGGAATGGTAAGTTTTCACTTTCTTTTGAAATCTATTTTCTGAAATACAGACAAAAATGAGGCGTTGCCATACTTACACAGGGTAAGAGTCAGCTAAATCTACTTTCGTAATATCTTTATCTTTCATGTTCTAGTGAATATTGCTTAATGCTTCCAACAATTACCTGAAAGGAGGTTGTGGTGAGGCGGGGGTCAGCTTCTTCTCCCACTTAACAGTGGTAGGACAAGAAAGAATGGCCTCAAGCTGCACCACAGGAAGTTCAGGTAGGATATTATGAAATATTTCTTCTCGGAAGGAGTTGTCAGACGCTGGAATGGGTTGCCTAGGGGTTGATGGAGTCATCATCCCTGGAGGTGTTCAAGAAATGTGGAGATGTTGTACTAAGGGACATATTTTAATGGGGAAATAGTGGTGGTAGGTAGACAGTTGGACTAGATGATCTTGGAGGTCTTTTTCAATCTTGGTAATTTTATGGTTCTGTGAGAACTTCTCTGAAAGAGTGGTTTGGGCACTGGAATGGGCTACCCAGGGAAATGGTGAGTCACCACTCCTGGAGGAGTTCACAAGATATGCAGATGTGGTATTTAGGGACATGGTTTAGTGAAGAATATTAGTGGTACATGGATGGTTGAACTAGATGATCTTAGAGATCTTTTCCAACTTCAGTGATTCTACAAATTTCTAGTGACTAGGTAATATGTGTATTATTAGACTGCTTCACCGCAGAATTAATCTCAAAATTATAAGAACTAAACCCAAGAAAAGTTGCACAATAATCTTTCCAAATCTATACTTAGAACTAAGCTTAAGGCACTAAGAAATTTGTTTTTATTCAAGTACAGGCTACTAAAACTAGGCTACTGTCTGACCTAGACAACTAAAGTCATCTCTACTTTATCAGTACAATTTACTTTGCAAAACCAGAGAGTAAACTGAGAGAGCTGCAATTAAAAATGGGTAAGTTTTAACAAAAGTGAAACAACCTCCATATGAATTTCTCTGTCTGGAGGTAAGGAAATATGGACAAGGCAGCATCCTGAGACATTATTTAAAAGGCCAGAAACAACACACTTGTACCTGTGTGCTCCCAAGTGTCTGTCATTTAAGGTATTGTAATGTTTTTAAAATAAAAAATAGCACATTGTAAGGCACTAATTATACATAATTATCTAGGTCACTATAACCTATGTAAGCACAAAACAGAATTTCCTCTCACTTTCTAATGACAGCTATGTAAACATCAGAAAAAAAAAACCAACACGCCCAAATTAAAGTTTTTGATAAGTTACAGAAGTTCAGTAAGTCATTTTATAAATAATTTGATGGCAGCAAATTTACAGATAGCTAAATCCAGTCAAGAAATCAAGGTAGCATCACCACCAGCTCCTGCAGATGTCACTGCAGAAAATCTCCACTATCTGTAAGCAGCAATTTAGTCCAAGGCAAGCTTGTGCGAGTCTTACAATTAAGTTCTAATACACAACTTCCCATATTCCCCTGTGTTCTCTCTGAAAATAGCCATAAAAATTAGTTCTAAAAGGGCTGTGCCAAAAGTAATGCCTCCTATTTTATTATATTGGCCCACAAAGTCAGAGGTGGATGCTAGTGGTATGGCAGTAGAAATTGCACCTTCCCACCAATATCCCACTGCATTTTGTTGCTGTACAACAGATGGCAGCAGAGGTGCAGTCTGACATGGAAGCAAAGGTGCATTCCTGAATTCCTCCTCGAGGAAAAAATGGCACCCACTGACATTCATCAACACTTACTGAACTCTTATGGAGACCAAACAGTGGATGTGAGAACAGTGAGGCAGTGGGCGATGTGTTTCAGCAGTTTCAACAGCAACATAAAAGACAAGCCACATTCTGGATGGCCATGCACAGCTGTCACAACATGAAATGAAGAACATCTTGATCAGCTCATCTGTGTGAATCAACTAATGGTGGTGACTATGTTGAAAGACGGTGTTTTGTAGCTGAGAATTTTGCTCCAATAATTAGCATTATTGTGCTCTATCTGTTGCTGTTTCCATGGAAATAAAGAGGAGGCATTACTTTCAGAGTGAACAATGTAGTAAAATGGTTTAATCTCTGCATTGTTTTTTTCCAACTACTCATGACAGGAAGATCTAACCAGTAAGCACGGCAGCAAGGCCTATTTAGATAGGATGAACAGCAGGCAAGGATTTTGTTCTGTATGATACATTCAAACAGGAGAGGAAAACAAAGAAAAACCAGTATGTTGTCAAAACCGGGGGATTTACAAACTAAAGGATTATGACTTCAATCTGTTCTAGAAAGTTCATGAACAGGAATCCCCCCCCCCCCCCCCCCCAAAAAAAAACAAAACCAAAAACAAGCAGCAGTTAAGACTGAAAGGTATAATTCAAGAAAGCACTTTTCACTCCAGTTACAAACTGAAATGGAGTTCAAAATTACTTCTCAGTTCATCACTTATACTTTTTGTCTGTTTAGACATGAAGTAGTTTCCAACAAATAATACCTAAGGAAACTAGCACCCTAGCTTGAAAAAGGCATCTGAAGAAAAATACAAGAAAAATATCTACAAAGTTTTGAGTGCTACAGAGAAAAGTCACCAGCTCAGAAAACAAAAGCCATTAAAGTGAGAGAAGGCAAGCTTAAAATTAACTGCTACAAAATCAATTTTTGAATTCCTCGTCACAAGAACATATGCTAAAACACTTTATGTATGTCCAAAAGAAGCAGAGAATTTCACTTGGAGTAGAGTGTGGGGGAAGAAATGCCCTGATGGGTGCTCAGTCCAAAGGCAAGAGCTTTGGCTAAGCATTGTCAGAACAATGTTTTGCTAGCGGCTAGAGCAGAAATCGGAAAACACTTCACTATATCCTTACCCTGCTCTTAAATTCTTCCCTACACATCCACTCTTGAAAACATGAAACACTAGGTGAGATGGATATTTGGTTTGATCTGATAAAAGCACTATGATCTACATCAACATATTTTAATAACAATAACTAAATTCCCTGGGGAATGGTGATGTTTACAGTTCTAAAATAAAAAACAAAAATAAATAAAATAACATATGATAAAATAAGATTTCTGGTGAAGAAGTCACAATGAAAAACTCTGCAAGGAATCAGCAGCTGTCCTGATACAGACTTAAGCTACTTACTTTCTCAGAGCACATACCAATTCCATTTGGCCAGGGCAGCATCAATTTCCTATCTTTTTTTTTTCCTCCTTTCAGTAGGCTCTAACAGACTGCTCTAAATAGACACTAAAGCTAACATGTAAAAAAGAATGGTACTTAAGACAGTTGTTTAACTCAGTTAACATTTACTGAAGAAGAATGTGGAAGACCATGCATGTGAAGTTCTATATAAAAAGAAAATACAAAAGATATGGCATCCACTCAAAAGCATATTACTGCCAAAAAATCAAGCCATAATGGAATCAAATTGGGTCTGAGGGGCAGAATCACCAAGTTTTGTAGTGTACGTAGTGTGATACTCGTTCAAACCTGTGCCATTTCTGTATTTTCTCATTCTGTCCATAAACACTCTAAAAGTTCTGAAAATCGCATTGCTTTTCTATAACAAAGCAAATGGGTGGTTAGCATGGGTAAACAATCTTCAACTTTTCCCTCTTAGATTCCCATTAAGATTAATTAAATATCAATGATAAAATACAATTAATATTAAGAACCCTGCAGCAAACAACAGTGTAAACTTCAGTTTTCCTAATCAAACACAGCTAGAATATTTAGAGTAGCCAGATGCAAAATATTTCATATATCAATACACCGTTTAGCATTTTGTAGGGAACCAATTTCATAGTAGTAATCTGCAGACTAGTTGTTTTAAAATGTCTTTCCTAATTGAAGTGAAAATCATTACATTTGACTAAAAGAAAAATTATATGGTCAAGTTTTATATGTGTCCTGACACAGTATGAACTGGGCAAAAAGGTTCTTCCCGCATATTATTTCTGCTTAGTAACTGAGTGAGAATTGAAGGTCAGTAATTAATGCACCTAAATAGAAAATCTATAAAAATCAATGAGAAGGGAAAATTCAGAGTGCATCTACTTTAGTCTTGTAATTCATCGGATCAAATGCATGCTTCTGAGGCAAAACATCCAGACTTCCCAGTTTTTAAGTCATTTGCTTCAGTGTACATCACAACATGACCCTGGAGTGCTCATTTCATTTTGGATTTTTGTATTTATTTTGGATGACTGAAACGAAAGATGGACTGCAGCATTACACACAAAAATCAACTCAAACAAAAAACAAATCCTAAGAAATAAAGTGAACTTCAGGTGCTATCAAACATTTTGCCTAGTCTGAAGTAATTTCATCTAAAAAGCACATTGTGTGGCAATTGGGTTCTCTGCACCACCTGCTTTGCTCTGCAGAACCCCTGGTATCAGCACTGATTGCTAATGTAAGAACTTTTTTATACTCAGAGACTATAAGAAAAGCAAGACCACGTTCCAAAGATACAATCAAGGCCTGCAAACAGCTAGGTATAAAGATTTGTAGAGCTCTGACATACCCAAAACACTAGCAATAGCTAGGCTAGCAATAGCTCAACTTCGTTAATCAAGGGACTAAGCTGACTCTCAGTTGAAGACTATCATCTCAGTAAAACATCTTAGATCATGTTCTGCTAGAATTTCCACAGAAGGAAAGATAAAGTCCCCAAATTTGGGACAAATATACTAACAGTAACCCCAGATACAACAGCGTAGCATATAAACAGGTTGCCCAGTGAGGCTGCTCCCTCCCTGAAAACATTGAAGGGCAGGCTGGATGGGGCTTTGAGCAACCTGATGTAGAGGGAAGTGTCCCTTCCTATAGCAGGGGGTTTGGACCTATATGCTCTTAAAAATCCATTCCAACCCAAACCATTCTATGATTCTGTAATTCTTCTGAGTCCAACTTCACAGTTCCTCCAAGGGTGTTCTTATGATCACAACCCCCTGGGAGAACGTTTTCTTTACATTGTAATCACAACAGAGGTAGGATACACATGGTTCTATAGGCAGAGAGAAGCTCCTGGTTACAACCTCTTTATGTTCTGTAAGGAGAATTCTTCAGCATAGACATGGCTACTATAGCTTAAACTGAATCTTGTTTGGCAGTTTTGCAAAAAAGTCTTGACACAACAGAATACAACTTTGAGATCTTCTAGACAAATAGGGTTGAGTCTTTAAAAACAGTCTGCAAATCAACTTAATCTCAGGAGACAGTTATTCATGACCCTTGCTCAGAACAAGTTTAATTCCTTTTAATTCTTACTGGAGCAAGAGCCATTATAACAGTAACTTGCCATTACTGCAAGGAGTACTTCCAATGGAAACATCTTCTGAAGGAAGGAAAACAACAAATGGATTGCAAAGGGCAAATCAGATATTCACAATGCACTGACCATCAAGTTCAGATTCCACAAAGGTACAAGCTCTAATGAAATAAAATAACTTTCTATTCCTACATGAAAGGATTGTGTAGTAACAACAAAGAACAGCAGATTAAGAAAGAGTTGATGCTAGCCATCTTCCACGCAACAGACCTCAATACAGCTCACAGCCCAAGAAGCATCCTAATTTGTTGATCATCCATGAGGAGGATGAATCTGGTTCACTTAATGGAATCTATAGAGCCCTTACAAGATTAAAAGCAGGTTTAGAATTGTGTGCTAGGTACCTTTCCTTTCATCTCACAAAGGACATGAGGTTCAGCTAACAGATCCCCCCTCTCCACACTCTAAGAGGTCTTGAAAGAACACAAGGGATGTGCAGAGCCCAGTTAACAAGTTTAATTGACTGAAATAACAATGGAACCTAAGCTTCCCCCCACAGTCACAAACGGGGTCACAGGGATTTTATCACACCGTGTTCCCCACTCTCTCCAGACTACTTGAATGTCGGTCATCAAGGAATCAAGAAATATACCAGATAACAGACTAAGGCCCTTGAGTGGATTGCCTAGGGTGCTCTATTTGAGCCCTCAGTGAAAAAACTGATCCCAGATTAAACAGATCCTCAAGAAGGACATGAAGGACAGACTATAGGCCCTATTTATATCAACAAAGCAAAGAAATAATCCATTTCTCATTTGTCAGTGTTCATCAGTTCCATATAGGAAACTTCTGATAAGGAGTCCAGTATTTATATGCTACTAACAACACTTGATCCATTTTACAACAAATTCAAATTCCTCCTTACAGGAGCAAAGAAACACAGTCACGTTTCCATTCAGCCATAATTCTTAAAGTCTGACCATGAACTTTGCTTCAGATGCATCTGAGGTACTTTAGGAAGAGGAGGAGAAATCACAACCTTCCAGACTTCAAAGAAGTCTGGGTCTAGGTGGCTTATAGAAGTATGCTAAAAAGGAGGTGAGAAGGGAATGCCACTAAAACAGAGTTGGTAAAAAAGAAATTGGAAAGCCATGATTCCACACATTCAAAGTAGTGGTAACTTGAAGACAACTTCTACAACAGATGGCCAACTGTATCAGGCAGAGATTCTGTCTGTGTTTTTGGGAAAAATGAAGGTGTATTACAGACAGGAAAAAAAAAATCTACAATGTGAAAAAGATTTATAGGTTAGCCAGCTTTCTTTCCTCACAAGTTGCAGAAAGCAAGATTCTAGAGGAGAAAAAGGTAGCTTCCAGTTTCACACTTATAAAACTTCAGAGGTTTTTTAAAATTATTATTTTGTTTTAAACAGGATTTCTTGATGTCTCACTGGAAACGACTGAAGTTTTAGAGCTTGTCTTTGATACTGAAACTATAGCTTAAACTTGGACTGGCATTACTCACAAGTATTTCTCTGCAAGTAGATCCTCTTTCACCAATAGCTGATTCAAACAAGTGAACTTCCAAACACCCTTACATTTTCTGTTTGAAGTCTGGCGTGCAGTCACAAATTTTCACTTTTAAGGACAACCTTACATACACCCCATTACAATATGTCCCTTTACACCAATTATTACAGTATCATTAGCAGTCAACTACTCAGTGAACTACTGTCAAATGTCAAAAGAACTCTAATGAAAGAATCACATAGAAGACAGTGATTCCTGAAGTTCTATGTAGTTATCAAATTTAAAAAGCTACTAAAAAACAACTTTTATCACTATAAAGACAAAAGGGCACTTCCCTCCTTCACCAACCACAAATCAAGGGTCTAAGTAGAAATCAATAGGCTTATGAACTGAATCTCTAGGCTTCCAAATATGTTAAGAATATCATATCAAATGCTATCTTAATAAATAAAATCATCTCTGTAATCAAACCTTTGTGTAATGCAGGCATGCTTTATTATCGGAAACATTTTTTAACTCAAAAAAGTGAATTACACTACATAATTTTTAAAACAGATGTAAGCTATGAAACTGTAAACTATGAAACCGTAAAACTACTGAATGTTGAAGGGTTCACCTCCCACCTCCCATCTTTTCCATCCCTTAAAACATTTATACCAATTAAAGAAGCCTTCGTAATCCATTTTAGCACTTATATATTTTAACCTATTAACACTTGTAAGAGTTCAAAAAGTTGTTTAGCACCATACTTGAATACTAAAACCCAATCTGAAATTCAATTGGAAAATCTGAGAGTGCAAGATGCATGTTAACAATACAGCTTACCTGTATGTATTGATTCTTTGGGTAAGGAAACACTTAAAAGGATTTAAACAGTATATTTTACATTGATGACCAATAAATTTGTAAGAGATTTTTCGGAATTATTTAACTCTCACTTTTCAAAATGACTGTTAACTAAATCTACCCTCCTGAATACAATTTAACTGCTGAAAAGCTCAAGTTGCCTTCAGGTTGCCTTCAAAAGTGGTACTTGGACGATCCCCACCACTGTCCAAACGTAAACACTCCCTCTTTCATCACTTAAAAGAAGATGATGGCCTAGAATACCAGATTTCATGCATGTGTGAGGAAAAAAAATGACTAAAAACAACCAACACAGAAACAACAACAGCAAAAAACATTCTGAGATACAGAAAAGGCAACTATAACTTCTGGAAAATCTATACATTTTACTTTTGCTTTAAAAATAAAAAAGGTTGTATTGGGTTATACGGTTTTGCATTATGACACATATATTCCTGATTTGCTTAAATTTCAAGGCAAATTATTTTCTCTTAATGTATTAGATATTGCATATACACTACTAAAAATGCAAACTGAAAGTGTTCCTTTAAGCTAAATGTGCAACAGCAATCAAACTTCAGCGCCACAAGGGGCTTTTTCATTACAACATCTTCGTGTAGTTTCTCATACTCTTTTAGAAGTCCTGTTTTTTTTTCCTTTCAGCATCCAGTGAAAAGTACATTTTTGATGTTCATAAATCATAACAGCCTATGAAGAAAGGTAAAAATATAATCTACCATGACAAGGAACAAATTAATTATTTTTTTCCACTTGTATTAACTCTTTCTAAAATCCAGCATTCTGTCATAAGAGAAAATGATTTCAGTAACCTAATTATAACCCTTCATAGATTTCTGTATCACCAACCAATCTGGAAGTAAAACTTTCACAGACCATACCCGAAGCTGTGACTTCCTGATACCCTGTTAGCATCCCACTGTGAAAATAACCAGCTTTAATTTTCAGTTAAAAGAAGACAATTTAAACCAATTGGTGTTCTAAGAAGTTTAAGAAAGAATGACTTCCAGTCAAGTTGGAATGCTTCATTTTGATTGAGATTTTTTTTTTCATGATAGAAATAACTTCAAACAAAAAAAAAAAAACAACAACTTTTTTTCCCCAGAGGAAATGTGGAAAACAAAGACAAAACACACAACTCTGAGACTGACTCATCGTCTATTCCTCTCTAATAGAATTAATGTAAGCACCTCAAAGACCTCTGTGGAAAAATCAGTTTGCTAAAATACTCCAGTTGGAAAAAATAATTCACATTTAAAATATTGTGAACATTATTTGAAAATACATTAATTGTAAGGAATGTAGAGCTAGAAAATATATGCACGTTTTTCTTTTGAAATGCATAAAAATATCAATTAGCCCCAAATTCAGTAAGAATAGGCACAGCTCTGATGTTCATGAAAATTTAAGTATGGGAAAATGCAAACTATTTACTCAAGATAAAAGACTATGGTAGCCCCATATTCATTCAAAAAGTAGCAATATTCACTTTGAAGAATGACTTAAAATAAGAATTTTTAGAATATATATATAAGAATGTAAAAATTATTTAGTTATGGGCAAACTGTAAACTAATGGAAAGTCATAAAGTAAAACTATGGAAACTGAAGGAGGAATATATAGAAATCTAATTGAATTGGCCTGTAAAAGAGGGAGGTAAAAGAGGAAAAAGTCTGAAAGGCTGCATCAGATACTTTAGTTTCCTTTGCTATTAATACTTAGCTAGTACTCTATAAATGCACTCATGCAAATGCAGCTTCAACATTTGTTCAACACAACAATTTTTCCTTACTTTGTATGTAAAGTCATAACCCACTGTTGGACATCATTTGAGACAAGGATTGAATATCTAAAGGAGACTTTAGATACGTTACCATATTTAATTAGTAAAGATGGTAAAGTACTGAACAACTCAATCTTTAAGTATATCAGTTCAGATCTCTGTTCTGTAGAAAGCAAAATCCAACCAATAAAACAATAACAAAGGAATTGTTGTTTGGCCAGTAAATGTCTGTAACAACACTCAGTGCCTGACTAAATAGACACATCTCCTTATACTCTGCAGTATCTACAACTTGCAGCAGACATATAGCTTTTTTAATTACTTTTCACTGTGCTTGGCTCTGTAGAGTCCTTACATCTCAAAGGGGAAACTTCATTCAACTTTATAACAAGGTTAGAGTCACTTTCTGTGGAGTTGTGTCCAGTAAAGCCACATTTTTCTTTTTAAAGCAGTAACCTTTAGTATTCTTGAATGGAAAACAACAGGAGTATTTGTATTTTTGAACAAAACAGGCAAACAAAATGCACGCTATCTGGAAAGCACAGAACCCTCATACTCTCCCAAAGCCTACACTTGCATGCATGCTTTCTCAGTTTTGACTACCACTAATACGAAGCCTTTCATTCTAAATTGTTCTGTGAGTCCTGATTTAACATTCTGTAACCAATCCAAGACTTTTTTCTTCCCCCCAGGTTTTAACCAACCTTTACAGTTCATCTTTAATGCTTCAGAATCCTGTGATTCAAAGCTGGATAACATCATCTACATTAAATACACTTTTTCCTACTGCACAAGTGCCTTGAATTGCTTATATTTACAACTATAATTTACTGATGCTCACTAGACATTCCATTTTCTTTTGTTTTTTTTTCCCATGGATTTTTCAGTATGAAAAAGCAACCCAACTAAACGTGCGCACAGTTTAATGGCAGTTTGTAATTAAATCTGCCAGACATCTGTAAAAGCCTTAACTAGCCCCATGCAAGGACAAGAAAAGAAAGGTTCCATAATTTAAAAAGCACAAAAAAAAAGTTAATCTTACCGAGAGAACAAAAAAAGAAAATTGTATGATTTAAGTATCGAATACAGATAAAGACAATCAAATGTTTCCAGGAGGAACATATATGCTTTGGTTTCTGTCACTCAACCCAATAACCATTAGACAGTGATAAGTAAGAACGTCAAACATTAAAAAGAAAAACAAAAGAAAAAACCCACAAGAACTGTACCATGACACTGTGATGCCCAAGGAAAAGAAAAAAAAGTACGCAGATGTGCGTTGAACATATTCAGAACCAACATCAACTTACAAAATTTCTCTTTGTTACTTATCATTCAACCTCCATAACAAATAAATTACAGTTTTCTCCTACACAAGTGAGTTTTAAATAGCAGTACTTGTCTCATAAACTTGAAAAAGAAAACAGTTAATTACTTCTTTAATGTACTCTTAATTACAGCATTCCAAGCCAGGGTAAAACATCTCAACCACTATAAACTCTCCAGGAGAAGCACATTTACAGTGTTCCTTCTGTTCAGCCAATGACTCAAAACCACAGTGTAGCTACGAGATACAAATCCTACAAGGCACAAGCTTTGAGCCTCTTGTGAGAAAACTGGGCAAGCATTTTCAGTGGATACAGCACACAGGCTCTTGTGTACACATCTAGGCATTAATTCCTACTAACTAGCATGCTGTGTCATGTCATATGTATATAGCACAAAACCATAGCACTCCCATTGACATCACATTGAAGTAGAACGTGGGATTAGTGACGTAAGAAGTTTAATTCAAGCTCTTTACTGGTAACACTGTCCTCCAAGAAGACTGAATAGCTTCATCTCTATGAAGAGAGATGTCAGGAATCTTCATGAGAGAACAAGCCAATTATACTCTGTCAAATAAGACTTCCCGGAGGAGGCAGAGGAACTGCTAAAGAGCCACACGTTACAGACAGTTCTTAAAAAAAAAAAACAGGCACAGTCCACCGTTATATCACAAATGACAATGTGTCTAGGAAAGTTGGAATGCATAACTAAACCTTGTTCATCACTTGAAAGGATCAATCAGATTTTTTTCTAATTGTACGTCACCACTGCAAATGTCAACCCAATCAAGACAGCCCACAGACTTCAAAAGCCACAAAACAGCTGGGCTTTTGAAAAACAGAGAAATGACAAGTACCATACATCAATCAATTTGTGTTAAACTGCAGTTCTGTTTACAACTACACATTAAAATATTTAACTCACATTTTCTGTACCTCCTTAAGAACTGCATTGCAAAATGTTTCCATCACATAAAGGAAAACAGCACGTCTGAGACCAGAACATCAAGACCTCCCAATCCTAGCACCATCAAAACCTGAGCCTTATCCCAGACTGTCCCCACAAAGCACCATAAAAATATATTTTTTCTATGACATTTTACTCTGTAACATCAGTCACACAACTTGAATTACTTTTTCTCTAGGGCTTATTTTGAAGTTTGAAACAACAAAAGACTTCAGGCCACTCTGTTTGCAGTCATGATACAAATCTATTGACCTAGAATGGTTACTATTACCTAACTTTGCAGAAGCATGAGAATAACAAAATTATTATGCATGTATTTATTTGTGGGGAAGCTGAAAACAGATTAAGAATCTGGAAAGTATTTACCATATAGCAGTACCAACATGTATTAACAATTACTGCTAAATGCTGCTTCCATCAATAACTCTCTTGGCTATATAAATTTTTAATAATGCCTCAGTATCCCTACATTATAGTGTTTTAAAGATTTCATTTTACTACACAAAGGGCAGACTATTTAGGTGGATTTCAATTCTCTAAATAAATAGAAATGTCAAGACTATTTTCCTCAGACGTGCTGTTAAACACCACTTATCACCTTCCCATTGCCCAAGAAATCTTCAGGATATCTTAAAAGAATCTTAAAACATTAGCTGCACCGTCAACTGCAGCATCTACTGCATCCTGCTTGTGCTACAAAGTGTACGGTCTCCACAACAGCTTTTATTCTAGGAAACACGACAAAAGAAAGGAAACTTAGAAACAAGGCTTTTTGAAAACAAACCTCTGAAGCAAAAATATGCATAGCCAGTTCACATACACTGCTTAAGCAAAAGGAAAGCTTTTAATGTCACACACCCATGAAAGTCCTAACACCTCTACAGGGGAGGAGTGCAGGGAGAAACACAACACTGAGACAGGAATTTAGAAGGACATAACTGTGGACGGTTGTTAGCAGGCTGGTAGCAGTTTAGTTCAGGTTGCTTGACCAACTTCTTTACTGAGGATGTCCTAAGATCTATTATAACTTCACGAGGAGCATGTTAAGAGAGGCATTTCTGATAATTTAAACAAGGTCCTCTGCAGATTCCTCTGATCTCCAGAAAGGATTTAGATAATATCAACACTTCAAGCTCCTTATGGCTTTTTCTGCACATCTGGATAATATCAGTTTTTGTTACGAAATGCATTCAGGATTGATCTGAGCTAGAAGAAAGTATTTTGTACGCACTGCTCTCTTTGGAAGCTGTAGTAAATTTTGGCTAGAACACAACTCAATTGACCTAAAGTTAGTTGAAAAGTCAGTTTATGCCATAACTGGGACAGTAACAGAGCTCCATTACATGCTAACACCAGATGACAGCCTGGGACCACATTACAAACAATGCAAAGACTTAATCTTGACTATAAAAGCTTTTCAAACAAAGATACTTTCTTTTTACACTCTGAAACTCCTTATGTGCTCCAAGTTTGGTTTTAACAGAATGAGTTCTTATTTAAAAGAGCCATCACTGGTCATTTGAAGCTCAGTGTTCTGGTATTAGCAGATGGTGATAATTCTTATATATCACAAAAATAATTTTTAAGAATATATAATTTGTCATTTTAAGATCCCTGCATTTTTCAGCAGACATTTCTTCACTGAGAGGAGATACATGGTTGTATTCATGGGTTTCTACTCATACTTTAAACATAAAGCTACTTTTCAGCAATACCATTTCTTAATCACTAAGCTGCACCTCGGTAATTAACTTACATCTTTCGTGCTGATAATTTTAAGAACAGATTCAATTGGAGAAGTATGAGCTTTGACAGACTAAAAGGTATTGGCGTACATGGTTTAGCCCCAGTCACTTAGAACTTCTGCTTCCCCCTCTTCCATCCTTTCTTTTGGCTGTTGCTTAGAGTTGCACCAAAGGCTCTTAAGACATTTTACATTCATTTGCATTGCCCTAAGCTGCTGGGATACTGAAAAATGTGATAGCTTTCTGTGTAAACTACTTTCAAGTGAAAAGAAGGATTAGACTTGAAAACTAATTTTCAACTGAGCCAGGACATGCAAAGCAAGTCCATCCAAATCTATGCATAAGTAGAAATTAATCTCTTTTTGTAAAAAAAACAGATGTTTTTACTATAATTAATTTTTTTTTTGTAATATGAACCTTTCAAATTAGTAGCACAGGAAACCATTGCAGCTGTGATAACTGGGAATATCCTGCTTTGGGGTTTTATAAAATAACTGTAGCTATTAACTGAAGTCATTCTTGGTGAAGAGTTCATTTTAAAGACTATCAACTCGTATTCAGCAAGTGCTATCTTTAAAGTGTCAACTGTCAACAACCAACACCCTTCTCAGTGACTATACCTAAACACTGTTCCAGCCATAACGTGTTATTATTGTACATTATGAGTTATTTTGAACAAAAGAGTTATTTTTCTACAAAACAAACGATTATAACCTTAGAGCTTAATGACTGTATAGCATATTACCAATTCTAAGTTATATATATTAATACACATATAAACTGCTTTCCAGCGTTTTATCTATAAAGATTACACTGTCTATCCAGGTATTGATTCATTCGTAACAAACTCAGCGTTCAACTTTAACAGTTTGGGCTCTGTGCTGAATATTTTTTCCTACTGATATCAAGCACATGCAACTTTGAAGACTAAGCTAATAGCTTTTCTAGACTAGTTTCAAACAATGGTACTTATTTGAAAAAGTATTATTTTATAAAATATGGTAAGAACCACAAAGTTTCCTTAACTCAATATTAAGCCATTAATAAAAATTTCATACATTTTCAGCAGAATATGAAATATACCTACATTTTATATTTCTGAAATCCAGGAAATAAAGCCTACCTACAACCATAACCATGATCTGGCAGAACTGACAGACACAGGCTTGTGTGTTCCATCCAAGGCTAGCTATTATCAAGCAGGCACAACAGATGAAAAAGTAAACACTCGCTGCTGCAGCTCACAGAGGTCTGTTTTCTTTCCTGGCTGCATGTGGTGCAAATTGTCCTTTGCTGGCTTAGGCACAGCAATATTGACTGGATTATTTGTAAGGAGATGTTGCAGCTCATACTGTGAAAAGAGAAGAGGTGTTGCTATAATTAAAAGCCTTTTCAGACTCCACCTCTCACTTTTTGGGAAAGAGAGCACTATTAATCTGCCCGGGGAGAATAAAGACCTAAATGTGCAAATGATTAAGGGAGTGGAACAACTGACGTACAAGAAAACACCTAAGAGAGCTTCAACTGTTCATGGACTTGGAAAGGTTTAAAGAGGTCTTTTCAACTATTTTGGTACAACAGGACAGAGGAACAGGGAAGGAATAGAAGCAATGAAGCCAAACGCTTCTCAGTGGCCCCCAGAGTCAGGAGCAGCAACAGGTATGGGAAATTCCACTTTCACCTAAATAAAAAACATGACTTGGGATTCTTCATCTTTGGAAACATTCAAATCCCAACCATACAAGGCCCTGCACCCCTTGGTCTAGTTGACCTTACTTTAAGCAGGGATTTTTGTCTAGAGATCTCTAGAGGTCCTTTTCATCCCCAGCTATCCCACAGTTCTATGGATGATTCTGCTAGTCTATGAAAGTGCCCGGACAACTAATTTCACAGATGCAGCGAAGACAAGGCTTTTGGAACTGCAGAGTTTCAGAAGTGGGGCAGGGGCTCTACAAATATCTTTAGGGCGAAATAATTAGAAGAATGAAGTGGCTTCTGTCCTTTGAGCTGCTGGCTTAGAAGACCTTACCAAGTCAAGTGCAGTCTTACAAAAACATAACTTTTAATTATTCAGCATTTGAATATTAAGAGTCAAATAGTTGCACTACACCACAGCTTGCCATTCACCAAAACAGGCCAAGTACTTCACTGGAGTAACAGAAGGGAAAAGTGGAGTACCAACATTTCATTGCTGATAAGTTTGTCAGCAAACTTCCTGGTCATGGAGGAACACACTCAGGCCAACAATCCCACTAAGTATATGTAAAAATTTAGTTGACAATAATTACTTTTGTGGGAGCTCACAATGTCAAGAGAAAACATTAAAAGACATCTATCACAAACATTTAAAACATCACACAGTATTTCCATTTCTTGTACCTTATTATACCCACAACACAGTTCTTAGAGGTCCCTTAAAAATTTTAAATAAGATTTAATAATAATAAAAAAATGGTTTGAAGAGGAATAGATCTGCTTCCCCTCCTACAAAATTACTTTTTACTTCCAATTTCAGGACATATTTCCTGCCCCATTCCCTCAAAATTCCACCTGCAATTAAACAGTTTCAGCTAATGTCCTGTAAAGATGCTAAATCCACAAATCCATTCCCCAGACCACTGGGAAGCTCATTCTCCCTGCAGAACACCCTCAGGTATAATCATTCAAACCTTGATTTTCAAGGGATTTGTTGTTGTTGTTTGGTTGGCTTTTAATGTTTATAGTGCTTTAGCCTTTCCCAATCTTTAGGTATATTTACTAACATTATGGAGATACTACACAATTGGAGTTGACAGAACTCTGTTGTCACATTATGATATGTATGTTCTACTGGAAGGGACAGAGATGGCTTTCCCTCTCTGATAGCTAGAAAACACACATTCAACTTCAAGCCAGAAAGCCCTCCTGATTATTAAGTCATCTTTTTATTTTTTTAATGGAAGGTTTTTAACTCTTGAAGTGACACAAGAAGATTTTTAGTTCACAATAAATTCAAAAAGTAGATTTTGATGCAGTTAGCTACACAAAACTTAAGAGCAAACTCTGGTCAGAGACGAGCAATCTTTGTTTTATATAATCCTATTGTAGTCTGTTTCAATAGGTATGTAAAGGCATCTTTGTGTTTCCAAGTTCATGGTTGTATTTATAAATATTCAAAACATGTTCGTCTCACAAAAAAAAAAGAGAGAAAAAATTGTTAAAGTGGCTCTTAAGTAATCAATTCAAAGTAGGCAATCAAAATTCAATAAAAGTTAGAAAACCTTACATCATTGAGTAGCTGTCACAGAATACTGAAAAGGCCAGAAAAAGTGAGATCACGTAAAACAGATTACAATGCCATACTGCTGGTACTGGTGTCAGTTTAGAAGGCTCTTGTTGGGAGATTGATTATTTCTATCCTTCTCTACACTGTCTGAGCACTACAGAAGTCATCAGGTACCATAAAAACATGATTAAATGCAGTCAAACAAGTAACAATTTCACTGGTAAGTAAATATCTTGCTCTATCTCACATGCCGCTAATTAAAAAAACCTAGTATCTAGTCTGCATAGTAAAGAAAGGCATCCAACTGTACACAGAACATCTAAAGAAATTAAGCATTTTTAAGTTGCTGAACAACAACAGCAGTATCCACATTCACGCAAGCCTTCTGTGAATCTTTGTGCTGGAACAATTTCATTGACGCAATCCAATTTTAAAATTAAAGCAGGATAAGCATTTTACAGAGTGGCATTAATAAAAATGAATTGATATCTCTGCTACAAATCTCAGTAAGACCAAAACTACTTAGACTTACTTGCATACTGAAAACTATTATTATCCACGTACTTCAAAAGCAGAACAAACTCTAAGCCCAATAAATTACCAGAATGCAAGTTCTAGCAGAGTGAAGTCAGAAGTTAAGATGTTTCTCTATTGAAGTCTTTCTCTATATGCAGTCTTTCCATTTGAGATGAATGCCATCTATGATTTTCTTAATTCTGAAGTGAAGAAACGGTTGTTCAAATACTTAAAATTCATCATCATCCAACAGTTGAAACAGATATTTCTATCATTAATATATTACTCTCCATAGGAATACATATTTGTAATTGTTCATTAGCATCACACTGAATTTCAAATATTGAATGCTATGTCATTCGCAGTGCATCCCAGCCAAACCTTGACTAGAGAGAAGTAGTAGGCAGACCATCACATTCAAAATGGATGTTTCAAAAGGTCTTCCATCTTCAAATGTAAAAGCAAGTTCTAAATTTAATTCAGTTTTAAGGACAAGCTAAAGGTTTTGTCTAAAAAAATACGACATTGATCCTTAGGTCATCAGCCCTGTACAAGAAGTCAACTAACAGCCAGCTGCAACAGTGTTGTGCATAAAGTGCTACAAAGTGCTACAACAAACCATGAAGCAAGGGAAGTTGATTTGGGTTGGTAGACTTACACAGATACACCAAATTACAAAGAGAAAAAAGTGAAGTACCAAGCAATGACCAGATTAGATTAAGAGATTGAACAAAAATAGCTTGGATAGCTTATTGAGTTAACAAAGCTGTTAAAAGCCACAGCATTTGTCAGGATACAGTCATCCCTGTTTTGGTACTAGCCCAGTCACAGACTAAATTCCACTCTGACTGAAATCAGTATATCATGTTGTTAAGGGAGCAGGAACAAACCTGTCAGTAGAAATTCAGGGATGGCTATGTAGCTTTTTGTAGTTGTTGCAGTTGTTTTTTGTTTTTAGAATGTACAGTTACCCACAGTGCTTCATATATTTGATAAGCATGAGTGAAGGCAATGGAAAAGCACTTAAATGAAGGAAAAACCAGCACCACATCCTCCACAACACCGGCCTCGTGAACGTAATGAGCTATACCCCGTTTTCTACCCTTTTGAGCAGTGGTCGATAAAGCATGGTGGGGGGAGTTGAGGTAGAATGCCAACAGGAAAAAATCAGTGTATAACCAAGTACACTGCTCAATATCTAGTCTTGTAAAATACATGGTTTAAATGGAGAATGAGGTCACAGTTCTGTAAAAATAGCCTCTTGACAGAGCAAGGTGCTAACCCTCAGCCTGATGCAAAAGGGATAAAACAAAGCAAGGGCTGGAGTCAGATTCTATGATCCTTGCGGGTCCCTTCCAACTCAGAATATTCTAGGATTCTACGATCCTAGGGTCTCAGGTGAGGGAAAAGGAGAAAGAATGGAGGTGTTTTGTTGATACCAGTCTCAGAACTTTATTACTTCAGTGTGACAAATATAATAAAAAAGCCTTAGGTGTTCATTTCCCTTATAATCTATGAACTGAATCTCGTAAAGACAGGTGAAATATAGACCTAAGAAGAAAATAGCTATTCATAATTAAGTGGTAACAAACATTCAGTGATATGCTTGCCATGGCAGTTTTCAAAAAGTTATTGCCTATAAAAATACATCAATTCATCATACCAGACACACAGCCACCTTGCTGAGATATAACTAGAGCTTCATGATTGATACAAAAATTGAAAAGTTTCCCACCTGTAAATACCTAACATCAAAAAGGTACCCAATAATGATGACAGCTGCAGTATTCTTACATAGTTGCCCACAGAATACTATTACAATCTGTAGCATTGGCCCTTTATAAATCTGATAGCTTCTATAGTCACCTCAAGACAGCTTAGAACGAAGACAGAAACGGCAGGATAGGAACCAGTAGGACAGATAACAACTCGGACAAGAATTGCCACCTCAATTCTAGTATTACCCAAGCCTAAAAACACAATTTAAGGCAAAACAAACAAACAACACAAAAAAACCTTGAAAATCCCCCCAAACTTGTTTTAATACTACTGTAGACTAGTGATGAGTTGTAATAAGAAAATCAGAAGGCTTCCACAAAGAAAATGGAATAAGATCCTTAAGCTTGCAAAGTTAGTTCTACGGGACAGAGGCCACATGATTGAGGCTAAAGCTCACTCTTTCTCAGAGCACAAAAGCAATTATTTTCTCCACACAGTAGCAGAACTCTACCACAGGAAGTAGCAGTGACCAAGACTTTAAGTAGATTCAAAGAACAAGGAAGGAAGGAAGGAAGGATGGATGAAAAAGAGAGAAGATCTTACATCTCACATTTTTCCTCATGACCATTACTACAGAAAGACTTTAGGGCCAGAGTCATCTTTCACATGATCCAAACCAATTGCTCTGAAGCTGCAAATGCCATTCTTGCAAGTATAAACAGTGACAAAGCACTAAAAAAAATGGCTTACCTCTTCTGATAGGTGACTAATGCTGAAGTAGGATGGAACAGCCAAGAAAATGAGAAGAGCTAGGCAGAAGCGTGGGCTGAAGTCAAGAACAGCAAGAGACTTTTTGAACTATGCCTGGTGTTTGACCTACTTTCTTATAAGCACTCTGCAGCCTGACAAAAGATATATAAAGAAACAAAGTTTTCCAGATTGCACAAAGAGAACACCGGTCAGTTACATCTGCATCAATTTGAAAACTGTCCAAACCTACGTTATCTCATCTGTTCAAGGTGCACAGGCAAAATGAGCAGCGTGTGTCAGCACCAGTGACAACTTCCAGCATCAGCTGGCTTCCTGTTCAACTAACATGTCTTGTACTGTCATAGAGTCAGCACCACAGAACTCAAATAAATTCTATGAAATTCAAACTGGAACAGAAAAAAAAAGCTTTCTAAAGCTAAAAGACAACATAATTGACAGAGTCATACTGGATGAAAGCTAGACATACAACAGATACTTAAAAATATACAATGAAGGAAAAAAAGCTTTCCCAAAACCATTAAAATACTGAAGAAGTAGAGAATTAACGAACTAAGTCAATAAAAATAATGAAAGGAAGAGCCATTGGAAATGCATTATAGACCAATTAATTAAAACCACGTGTGAAAATCTTAACTAGGAATAAAGTGGAAAAAAATACACTTGAAGTAGAAGAACACAGATGGGCAGACTGACTGATTCAGTCCCACCTCTAGCATCACATTTGCTGGAGTACACAGCACAAAACTTCATTTTAAACACATACCACAAGTACAAAAGAGTATCAAGAAGCCAAGGAAATATGGAGAATAACAATGGGCACATCTATCATAGTAATAACAACATCCTTGACAGTTTCCTAAGAAAACTAATAGAGCTGTCCAAAGGGGAAAGGCTTCCTCATCAATAGTTGCATGAGCTGGTGTCAAAATACCCCCCAAAGAGAAAGCAACAAGAGCAATTAAAGGATTATGCAGTTCACAAGGAAAGCATTTTTCAGTTCTGTACTCTGTAGTACACAAAGATCAACACATCTCAGAGAGAGCATACTGAACCTGGGAATTCACAGAAATCCATAAAACAAAAAATATCAAAAATCTCCCGGTAAGAGAGAAATGCATGAGGCATGATAACTTCCCTCCTACGTCCAGCAATGTAACAAGACAACATACTAAAAAAATCATGGTAGAAAAGTCTTCAGTTCATAGACCTTTATCATCTTCTAACCTACAGACTATTAATATTAGCAGATTGTCTAAGGAGTTAAAGTTAACTCCAGACTAACCTCCTAGTTAACTCGTCAACAATTTAAGGAGTTAACTTCAATTAGTTCATGGGTTGAATCCTCTCTCCATTATGTCTTTTACTGTGTCAGTAAACCACAAGGAATAATACAAGCAATACTAGCAACTCTACTGAGTGATGTTCAATTAAATAAACTCATCAGTATAATATAACACCAAGTACAAAGCTATTTCAGAGAAAAAGAAGCATCACTATGAAAATAGAAAGAATCAAGAGTAACAACTAATCCTACCCACAGTGTAGGTACACACAAGAACATAAAACTGCCCAGGTAGAAAGTCAACTGTTCACATTTGGCAAAGTTGAAACTCCAACAATATATTATGCATGAAAAAAGATTTTTCAACACTGGATAAAAGCACGTTATCACCTCGCAGACAATAAATTACTGTGTCTGTCAACATCAGAATGTAACGTGAAATAACTATGAAATGCAATAACAGAGAACACTGTGTGGGATCATCACATCAGATGGTAACAACTGCCTAAGAGAAACCTCAGGAAGGCCATTTAACAGGAAAGTGACTCTCCCAGGCAAGGGAAAGCCAAACCAAAGTTTGGTCTCAGACAAAGCAGTGCAGAAGAAGGAACAGACTTCCTTAAGTTTTACATAGAAGACAGCAGAAATCTCAAATAACCTAAAACATAAAGAAGTATCTCAAACTAACTTCTGATTCTAGTTGTTAACAACAGAATTCTAATACTCTAATTTAAAATTAAAAAACTAAAAAGCTATTACTAAATGGCTTATAGATGCTCAGCAATGTAGTTATATTTATTCCAGGGATTACCCAAACTGATATTGAGATCAACTCTCAGTGCTGTCCGCCCATGATCAAATCTGCATCAAAAGTCATTCAGAAATAGCATAGTAAAGGACTAGGAAAAAAGAAACATAACACATTTTACTTAAAGTTGCTCTTAAAATCCTTACTATCTAGTCATGTAACATTTAGAAGTTTAGGGATAGGCCATCAACTTCCCTTTGTACCAACTGCGTTTATAATGTTTTACGTGTGAGTAAATTTTCAAGTATACAAGCATAAATTTGAGACATTTGCTGCACTGAGAAGAAAAAGATTAGCAGACAACGTAACCACTCTCTTCTGTGGGAATACTGACTGTAGTATATTAGACTCCATCTGTTAAGTAATGACTGATCCAGAATGCATCGCTACTGCAGCAGATTCCCAAGCAGTTTCACATTTGTAGACTTCTGATGCTGACAGAACTGTGAACCACTCATTTATTTTTAAATGTAAGCATAGATTTCAGCATTAGCAACTAAATAAGTAGGTAGATCTTATAGCCAAGCACTGTAACTAGCACTGTACTTCACCCAAATAAATATCATAATGCATTCTAAACCCTCCTAAAACATAAGTCAATGTTAGTCTAGCTGTTGACGTATTAACAGTCAGAATTAAAGAAAGCTTAAATATGTCTAAGCAGAATGGAAGAATAAAGGTTGTTGGGAAAAGATTAAAGATCAGTATCTGTCATGATCTATACAAAGCTACTTAGTGAAATAAGTTAATGTAATTCCCATATTTTGGGTGCTACTTTTAAAGGAATGGGTAAAGCCCAATAAAGTTATGACGACTTGTACCACAGTTATACAAAAATATGTATTTAAAATCATATTTCAGTTAAGTGCCAAACTGCTTGTAGAGATGAATGAGAAATATAGGAGATTACCATTTTGACAAATTCACAAAACTACCACGAGTTTTAACCCTGTGCATTCATTCAAGCCATAAATATTAAAATGATCTGACCAAATCATGCCTTTCTCTGCATGCTGCAGCTTTTCCATTCAATCTGTACTAGGTCAAATGCAAATAGCTATCAAACAATCGGAGGGATACATCCTTTTAAAGTATTGGAAACAAAAGATATTCTTTGTACGACTTTCTACAAAATGAGTATAGGTTAGAAGCATTCAACTCATTTGAAACAAAGGCAGTTCCAATTAATTGCCATTCAGTTTTGAGCAGTCATTTTTCTATCCTATTTTATACGCAAAAGCAGAGGATATTTCATTGACTGAACTGCTTCAAAAGCTTTGCTGCAGCAAATCTTGCATTCAGGAGCAGCACCAAATTGCACATAATTGAAAGTGATTCATTTTTAGATCCACTCGTTTGGCTTCTGTAGGTTCCTCGGGCTTTGGTGTAGGTAGCGCAAAAACATTAAGTCATACAGTCCTGCAGTAACTCTTTCACTCCATGAAGTGAGCAGATGACTACGGAGCTACATTTTACCAGTGTTCTCGTTTCCAGCTATCTATCAACGTGCAATAACGTTTTGCACCACACAGACGTTCCACAAATTTAGCAACAACGCTTAATTTGCAGGTAGGTAATTAAGTGTTTGGGAAAGCGTGACAGATTATTTAGACACGAGCAACCCAATGCAACACCGCAACACAACTAACTCTTTATTACACATATAAAAGCATGCAGAACCCATGCAAAAACCTCCTTCCTCCTCCTCCTCTGCACAAAACATTCGCCTAGCTCTGAGCTCACAGGGTTAAACCCTTCACATGTGTCAGCCACTAAGAAAAGACAGCAGCTCGGGCTGCTTGCTTAACCTTTTTCAATTAGAAACAGACACTACATTCACGCCACTCTTCTTCCAAGGAGGAAGTCACCGGGTTACACGGCAGCACCCAGAACCTGAAGTTGCTAATGACTTAATCTCCTTATTTTTATCCGTTAGGAATGGCACACGCTCCGCTCCCGCGGGAGAGGAGGCAGTGGGAAGGGGACAGGGGCCCTGTCTGCGGCGCGGGGTCCTGCCGGGACTTGGGCAGCGCCGGGGGTCTCTGCCACATGCAGAGGAAAGAGAGGCACGAGAGGAGTTGGGCAGGAAGGGCGCTCTGCCCGGGGCTGGAGAAGGGCCGTGCGCGCACGGCGGCCGCGAGCGCGGAGGCGTCTCGGGCTGCGCGGGGCAGGCGGCAGGACGGCCGGTGCCCGGGGCCGGCAGCGGGGCGGGGAGGCGGCCGCTTACCAGGTTCAGCACCGTCTCCACGATGTCCCGGTTGCTGACCTCGCCGACCTGGATGAGTCCGATGAGGACGGCGAATTTCATCCGGATGTTGCGGATCGGCACCGACGGGTTAATCATCCCCGCGGGGAGCACCACGGAGCCGGCGCCCGACGCCCTCAGCTCCCCCATCACGGCGACGCTGCCTCCGCCGCCGCCTCCGCCGCCGGCCCCGACGGAGATGAGTCCCGCGGGCTGCGGCTCCGGCCCCGCCGCCGGCTTCTCGCTCGCCATTTAGCCCCCGCCGTTACCGGCACCTGCCGCCTCCCCGCCCGGCCGGGCCGAGCCGAGCATCCACCGCAGCCGCAGCCGGCGGGGCCGCAGGGAGCCGGCCCGAGGCGCAGGCACCGTCCCAGGAGCCGCTCCCCCGCTCCGCTATAATGAGGGATTATTATGGGCGCCGATGCCCCGTTATAGCCGCAGCCTGCCGGCCGGGGCCGCCTCTCCGCCGCGAACCGGGAAGAGCGGGAGCTGCCGAGCGCGGCCCGGCGGAGGCGAGCGGCGCGCAGAGCCGGCGGAGGCGGGAGTGATCGCTGCCGCCGCTGTTGTTGTGGAGCCGAACCGCCGCCGCTCACTCCGCCATGTTGCCGCCCCCTGCCTGCGGTAGCCGCTAGGGCGCCTGCGCCGAGCCCGCGGAGGGGAGTGGCCGGGCCGGGCCCCCCCAGCCGGCCGGGGACAGGTGAGCAGGTGCGCGAAGCCGCGCCGATGAGCGGGCCCGCAGCCGAGTGCCGACGCCCTCCGCCCTGAGGGGATTACGCAACGCCGCCCGAAGCGGCAGGGGGGACGCCCACCCGCCCGCCTTCACTCGGGGCCGCCCCCGGTCGAGGGCTCGGACCCGACCCCGCCGCCCCGGGGCGCCCCCTGGCGGGAGGGGCGGCCGTCCCGGGGTTCTGGGGCACTGGGTCTGCTGGTGACGGGCCTTGCTGGGCACCTCGAGTGTTTTCCAGCCTCAGTAGCGGCTGCCATGCCTTCCCCTCAGTAATTTCAAGCTGCTGTGTGGTAAGAGTGTATGAGTGCAAAGCTTTTGTTATTTCTCATATTATTTCTTCTTGTTCCTACTCATGTTTTTTACTTTTGGCTCTCAGTTGTGGTGTTACATGTGGAGACCTCCAATCAATAGCGGTATTATTGAGCCCCTTAGTTTCAGTGGTGCCAATGAGCATTTTTTCAATCCTTTGTGGTACGACAACAGAGAAAGCGAAGCACTTTTGATATCTTTTGAAAAGGCTTAAGTTATTCAAATAGTGTTTTGAATAAAACTGTATATATTTGCTCTACATGTGCTGGAGATGATCCATCCCTATTCACAAACACATTCTGTCTCGGCTTAGTAGCAACTGTAATCACAAAGTTAAATTTTACAACAAATCTTGCTCCCAGGTCACAGAATACCTTCCATTCTGTCTCTAACCAAAGTTGGAGAATTTGGCAGGAGTGTCAGTCCTCCTGTAGACAACAAACTGCACAAACACAGTGAATCAGCAGGACTTGATCGGTGCACCCTCAAGGATTACAACAGCTGCTCTGAGCTCCACCAGGAGAATCACTGAATCATAGAATTGCAGGATGACTTAGGTTGGAAGCAACCTTAAAGATCATCTAGTTCCAACTCCGCTGCTGCAAGCAGGGTTGCCAGCCACCAGCTCAGGCTGCCCAGAACCCCATCCAACCTGGCTTTGAACACCTTCAGGAAGAGGGTGTCTACAACATCTCTGGACAAAGACCGCAGCTCTGTGCCATTGGAGGCATTAGCTCTATGTACCTGTAAATGCAGTATGTTACATCTATATTTTTGTAAGCTCTGTAGGTGTTTGACGGTGCACATAGACCAGGTGCACAGACATGACTAAAACAGCGGTTACCTGGGAGTTTCAGAAACAACATTATTTCAGAAAGCTGCAGAAAGATGGAGAGAAAACCCAGAAGATTTGTTATGGGAGATACAGCACAAAGTTTTCTTGAAATTCTTTTGCAATTGGCTGCCATCCCCTAGCAACCAACCTTTTTGAAGGTATACTGTAACTTCACATACTCCTGGAGGAGCCAAAGGTTTCATTCACACCAGCCCCATAACAAAACTAGTGAAGTTGAATACATATGGAATTAATTGCCTTAATACCAAGTCAGCCATCTTAGTTTAAACAGCAGAAGAGGGATATTTCCATGAGGTAACCAGACAGACTTTAGACTGTTGTGTCTTTGCTCTTTGCATCATTATCCAAAAAATCCTAAGTGAAAATCTGCAGCTTGGAATTGTCAGTGAAAGATTCCATTGCTTGTTTTACCTTGCCCAGCTTCCCATAAAAACAAACACCACCCATCCAAAAGGTCTGCAAACCAAATCATTATGCAAATGTTCCTATTAGGCTGCCCAATAATCTTCATCTTGAGCTGAGAAAGGAATATTTCATGTTCTTAATGTTTCTATCTGGCAATCAGGTATACTCTTTGAGTCTAGAGTTAGTGTAAAATTACATTATTTAAGTATGCATGCAGATATTTTGGAAAATTTCAGAGTAGAATCATAGAATCATAGAAACACAGATTGCCCTGAGTTGAAAAGGACCACAATGACCGTCTAGTTTCAACCCCCCTGCTATGTGCAGGGTCGTCAACCACTAGAACAAGCTGCCCAGAGCCACATCCAGCCTGGCCTTGAATGCCTCCAGCAACGGGGCATCCACAGCCTCCTTGGGCAGCCTGCTCCAGTGCGTCACCACCCTGAGTGAAAAACTTCCTCCTAATATCTACCCTAAACCTCCCGACTTAGTTTAAAACCATTCTCCCTTGTCCTATCACTATTCACCCTTGTAAACAGTTGTACATCTTCCTGTTTATATGCTCCCTTCAGGTACTGGAAGGCCACAATGAGGTCAAGCCATAGTGAGTACATGCCTTTAATTAAAAATAAATAAATAAATAAATAAAATAGAACTTTAGCCTAGAACTCCATGACATTCAGTAAAATTTGTAATGCTTTTGACAGCAAACACCCAACAGTCTTCCCATTTGTTTTTCCCATATCAATGTCTGTTTTGCAGGTTATATTGCTACAAATAGTATGTTCGGTTGCAAGCTTCTTGTTGGCTGACACACTGACCAATTTTCTTGATCTAATTGATCAAGCTGCTGGTAAATGGGTATGCAATTATGTTATAACTGCTCTTCTACTGATAGGTATATAAATGTGGATCACTGTCTACTTATCAACTTGTACAAATTCTGAATAAATTTGTTACTCTCAGATCAACTGTTGAATTTGCTTAAATTACTTTCAGCGTCCTTTTTCTTGTCTTTGTGATGGAATAGATGGGCCAATAGCCCAACGAAAAATAGCTTCCTTTCTCTAGGAAATCGGGATAACAAAATATGGCTTGATATCTATTTTATCCATTCTATACCTCATGCTATTCATGGAAGATTCCATGATGCACACATGCTCCTTAATGGTAGGGTAATTCATCATTACAACTTTTCTATATACAACTATCACTGCATTCCTCTGCATTGAATTTCTGATAGAGTTGCAATCATGAGTTTGTTTAGAAGTTGTATTCACAAAATCCGTCATTATATAATTTCCACTTCAGTACTTGGACTAAAATAGAACTGACTAACTCTTGTTTCCTCTGCTAAAATCACATAATATACCATGTGTAGTACCAGAAAGGAACATGTGCTAAAGGAAGCTGAATTTCCATCATTATGTTTAGTAGAAGGGAATTCTTTTAGTTCTTAAACTTATATTTAGTTTTACAAATATTTTTTTACAAAACCATGTTCTCTTTATTGTTCTAAGCTAGAACACCGTTTAGAAGTAGCTGTCTTCTCTAATCAACAGTATTTGTTCATGATAAGCAAACTTTCATTGAGGTGAGCCATTCATCAGCTCATGTGAACATTATTTTAGCACTGGCATTCTGAAGGAACAACAAATCTGTAACACTAATCATAGCCGTGTAGTAGCTTTCTTGTTTATATTGTGTCTTCTCCGGGCTGAACAGCCCAAGGTCTCACAGCTGTTTCCTTCCATTCTAACACCTCATCAGACTGAAAAATTAAGACGAGTTCATATATTTCCTTTAAATATGGTATTTGATTCCTTGCTTTGATATTGACATATTCCATATTAAGACAATGTGAATTCAGCAGTGACAGTTCCACTCATGAGGTGGCTGGTGGGGTCCAGCAGTGTGTTCTGCATTAGCAAATCTCAATATTTGCATAACTATAACATTTTCCTTTCAGCTTGCAGTATAGGTCATTGAAAACAGATCCAGGGAGGTGTGGCAGGAGGCAGCATGTGTAGAAGGACTCTGTGCAGTTATTGCTCACAAAGGCAGAACTGATGCAAACGTATAATCTCATCCTTTTCTGTACCTTTCACAACACTTGAAATGCGTGAAGACAGTGCCTTTGGTCCCAGAGCATACTGTTGCATCACCTGTAATAGATGATGGGAGGGTTATTTTATGATATTCTTTAAATTTTAGCGTATACTCCATGAATGATAGAAGTAGACTAGAGTATAATTTCAGGAAACAAACAAAAACACATGTATCTCTTTCCTATGTTTGCAAGAAACAGACAGATGAGGAGAAAATAAAGCTAACAAATAAGTGCTTAAAGCCTTAACTCCATTTTTATTTGAATTTTTAATAAATTTTAACAATAGATGCTCCTTTATTTGGGTGGATAAAAGGCTTATGTAGCCATTCAACTGAAAAAGCTTGGAGAAATGAGCTTTAGAAGGCAGACTCTTGGGTACAAACAAGGTAACTACCTAACTGCTTTGTACAGAAATATATCTGATTTACACTAAATCTTAAATATCAACAAAATGTAGACATTTAGGCAACATAGATCAGGGCAGAGCCAGATTTGGAGAAGTTAAAGAATTTTCATTTATCTGCTACACTGGCATCAAAATACTGCTTGCTTTACCATGTCCGCACGAGGACTCCTGTTGTGCTTAATTAGACTGTTCTCATGAGGACAGATAATGTGATTTGTTTCTGTGCCAGGCTCAGGAAGTGCTATTAGCCCCTTGCTCTCAAAAACCAGGATTTCTTACAACTTTTAAATAAAAAACTAGGAAATAAAAACTGGAAGGCCATCTCAGCATCTGAACTTGCAGAGCTCTGCATATGTATTGCTCCAAATATTTCCCTTTGCTGTTGTTAGACTTCCACATGACAGGGCACATTAAAGCAGAAGTAAAAAAAACAAAAACAAAAACAGAAACAAACTGAAGTTAGGCTTTTCTTGCTTGTCTTATTTAAGGCCAGGCTGGATGTGGCTCTGGGCAGCCTGGTCTGCTGGGTGGCGACCCTGCACATAGCAGGGGGTTGAAACTTGATGATCATTGTGGTCCTTTTCAACCCAGGCCATTCTATGATTCTATGATTCTATGATTGTTAATGATTCCTACCCCCCCCCCCCCCCCATTTCACTAAGCTGCTCTGATTTTTATTGCTGCAAGTTATAAAGAAATTTAGTTGAAAATTTTTGAAGGTGTAGCTAATATCTTCATGAAATTTGTATTATTTAAAGTTAATAGGCTCTCTGCTTTTTATACTCTGTCCAGTATAGATAAAATAAATGCTATGATTGTTCTCATGATTGTAAACATTACAGGTAAGATTTCATTTGGCATAAGCTTTTGTGTAACTAGAGGTAACAGTCATTGAAGTAATCAGAATTACTCAAATATAACTCTTTAAAATGAAAATATTTATCCAATTTGTCATTTTTTGCTTAATTGATTTCATTATGGTACAAATCATAGTGAAAGGTGCATAGATGTAAATAACAGGATTCACAACATTACAGAAAGTGAGCAGCACAATTTGTTATGGTAATGCCTAGTTCTTGTCTTCTTGGCTTTGAAAGCATTTATTCTGTGATTCATCCACAAATCTTACTTTAAAACCATGAGTCTGAGCTACTCAAATAATTCAACCACTTTATTCTCACCTTTTATGTATTTTTACATTCTTAACCATGAGAACCTCTTCAATACTGAAATTAATAGTCATTTTTAATATTGAGGTCACCTCTTTGTTGATCCTTTTCATAACTTATTTTTCAATTTATTGCTGTTGATACTTCCTCTCTTTTATTTATAGATGCTTCAGACTAATGTTACCTCTCAAACAGTTGCCATTTGGTAATATGAGAATCCATAAAGATCTATTTTCTGTACAACAGAAAGGACCTTAAGAAAAGTCAGGCTCGCCTCTTCTCTCCCCATCTCCTTCTCTTTGTTAAGCACTCTCTTTGCCTCCCAAGTTCCACAATGCCAGCTAACTTGAAAAATTATCCTCTGATGCTCATCTTTTTAAAATTCTATCACAGTGTAAACGACTCACAAGGAAATTGGTCCATACTGCCACTGTTAGTCCAAGACACTTTTTACAGCTAAATTTCCTTGTGCTGAGTTTAGCATGTAATAGTTTTTTCTTAGAAATTTCCAACAGAAAGTAGAAGCTAAAATCATGTAGCTCGTAAAAAAAAATGAATGCAGCTATCCTAAAATGTTACAACAAACTAATATTACATAGGTTGCCCCGAAAGTAATGCCACCTATTTAATTCCATGGAAGCTAGAACAGATATAAAGAACACAATAACACTATTTAATAGAGCTTATTCTCAGCTACAAAACACTATTTTTCAGTGTAGTCATCACCCTTAGCTATACATTTTAACCAGCAATGAAAAAGAGCCTGAATACTGTGTTTGTAAAAATCTGCACCAGTGAAGGTAACCCAATGTGTTGCAGCTGATATGATGGAACTGTTGCTGAAATGCACCACCCACAGCTTCACTGTGCTCACGTCCACTCTTTGGTCTTTATTAACATGTTCAGCAAGCATCAGTGAATGTCAGTGGAGGCTATTTTTTCTGCATGGAGGAATTCAGTGACTCACCTTTGCTTCATATGCACTTCCGTAATCAGACATCCTTTTGTCAGACTGCCTATGCTGACATCTCTCACATGTCAACAAAATGTAACAGAATACTGATGGGAAGGTTCAACCTCTACTGCCATGCCACCAACATCCGCCTTTGACATCATGGGCCAACATCATATAATAAGAGGCATTACATTCAGAGCAGCTCTTGTATTTTAAGTTCCATGCATCTGGGCAAAGATGCTGCTGCTTCAGACATTTTTGTTTTGATGTGTTTCCAAACAGTTGGACTTGACGATTCTTGTGGATCCCTTCCACTGCAGGATGTTCTGTGACTAAATGATCCTATGATTCCAGACAATGGATTAGGATGGAAATTATCTATTGGTGGAAACATTCCATGCATGAATATGGTAAACTAATCACAGAGTCACAGAATCATTGGTGTTGGAAGGGATCTCCAAAGATCATCTAGTCCAACTCCCTGCTAAAACAGATTCCTCAGAGTAGGTTACACAGAAAAGCAGCCAGGAAGACTTAGAATATCTCCAGAAAAGAACACTTCACAACCCCTCTGGGTGGCTTGTTCCAGTGTTCTTTCACTCTCAAAGTAAAGGCATTCTTCCTCATGGTTTTATGGAATTTCCTGTCTTCCACTTTGTGCTCATTGCCCCTTGTCTGCCATCTAGCAGCACTGGACCCATTCTTTTGACACCTGCTCATTAGATGTTTAAAACTGATGATGAGTTCTCCTCTCAGTCTTCTCTTCTCCAGTCTGAACAGAATCAGGTCTCTCAGCCTTTCCTGGTATGGGAGATGCTTCAGGCCACTAACCATCTTCGTGGCCCTCCACTGGACTCTCTTCAGTATTTCCCTGTCTTTCTTGAGCTGAGGAGCTCAGAACTGGACACAGTACTCCAGATGTGGCCTCACCAGGGCAGAGGAGAGGGAGAGGATCACTTTCCCTCACCTGCTGTCCACACTCTTTATAATGCACCCCAGGATACCACTGGCCTTCTTGGCCACACGGGCACACTGTTGGCTCACGGCCATCCTGTTGTCCATTAGAACACACAGAGGTCCTTGTCTGCAACCAGTAACAGTGGACAAAAAGGCCAAACAGATAATGTCAAAGATTTAAAATTGATAGGCTAGTTTATGTCAAAAATGCATATATGTTTGAAGGCCTAATTTTTTCATCTATGAACACTTGGCAGTTTATTAAACTATCATTGAAATCATCAGGAACCTACAGTAACTGTAAGTGTTATTTAGTATTATCTTCATAAAATATATATTAAACTGCTCTATCAGGTACATTATAAATAGTTTAGAAGAACCCCACCTAGTAAACATATTCCATATTGCAGTCATGCAAAGCAAGTGACTTCAGAGCAGCTTCATGAATGAAAGGAAGTGGAGGATTTGTACCAGAGGATTTATTTGGTTGTTTGTTTCCATGCACTAAAATGAAAAGAATTTGTTACTCATGATAGTTCTTTTCTCTTCTGACATTACTGGCAATAAATAAATAAATAAATATAAATCCATCTGTAAGAGAACCATGATACATTTATTCCTCATGTTCCAAGTATTATTTATTTTGCCTTGCTTTAGGATTACCCTTTATGATATTTTATTGATTTGGGCTTAATCATTTCGATCTATGTCTATAGTAGAAGGGTTGTGATGCACAGTAGAGAAAAGGATGTACTCCTGGATGTTGCCCAAGGAAAGTAAGTAAAAATTATTCTTTCATCAGAATTCCAATAGGGTTTACATTTAAGGTCATTATCTTGAATTAATTGTTTTACATCATTCCTGAAGTAGTTTTTGAAACTGGATTTACTACTTCATTTGCAAACTTACTGTGCCGTGTAGAGTGAAAAGATTATTTCATGTCTTGAAGACTACACCTTATAAGGAAAAATGCCAGGGTTATTTGCTTTTATTGCTTCTACATGATATTGTTGACTCTTATTCAGATTGTGACCCTCTCTTGCCCCTGGATCCTGTTCTGCAGAAGTACGAATAAGCTGGATGAGCCATATCCTGTATTTGTGCAATTTAGTATTCCTTCTAAAAGTAATGCCTCACACTTCTGCCTGCTCAGTAAAATCCTGTTTTTCTTAGACCGTTCTTACAGTTTGTCAGGATCATTCTGAATTCCAATCTTGTCCTCTAATGTATACACAGTCGCTTCCAGCCTAGTGTTGTTTGCAGATTTAATAAGCACACACTCTATTCCATCATCCAGATCATTAATGACATTATTGTACAGTATCAAGCCTTCGTCAGCCCTGTGGAAGCACACATGGCAGTTTTCCATATGGACAGCAAGCCACTGATACCTATTCTTCATTATAAACATTAGTTGTAGTGCTATAATTAGTTATATACAGACCATATTTCTAAATCTTGTTTTCAAAATATGTTCTAAGACCCTTCTAAAAGAAGAGCCAACACCGAGGTGCATAACAGAGCATATTTGGCTGGGAGGACCCTTGGAAGGTGTCCTAATCTAATTTTTCCCTCTCTACCTCTACAATCTGCAGCACTGCAAAACCATAAGTAGAGTCAACTTCAAAGTTATATCCAACATTGAACTGAGGTTGTCTAAGTTCATCCATTCATAGATTCTCATTTAATCCATTGGCTCTCTAACACTCTTCATGGCCTCTGTTAGATTCCCTCCGCCAGTCTGCCTATGTCTTTTTTACACTGGGAGCCCCAGTTTTGACATAATTCTCAAAATATTTCCTCACAAGGGCCAGCTTGTTTATGCCAACAGTTTATGTCAACTGAGCCGGTTGCTATAGTTTCATTAGTGAAACCTAATTTTTATTTAAACTTGAGTTGTTGCAAAGGGGCACCACTTATTCATGCTTATCTTCTTGCCCCTTAGGTAACTCTTTTTTTTCCTTACAGATCTGCTTTATAAACAGTCACCCTGTGCCACAGCAATTTTCTAACCTAGATGCAGGTTTTTGCATTTGCTTTTGTTTAATCTCATGAGGTGCTGTCAGGTTCCTGAGGACTAACCCCCTCCTTGTGATTGGATTGTCTGAGTTAGTGAGGTTGGCTGTCTCAGTCCAAGGCCAGCTCCTTCATTCTAGGAGCAGTTGTGAAGCAGAACAAGTAAGGGCATGCCTCTCGTTCCCCTGAGAACTGCTTTGAAAATGAGGCTGTGTAGCTGGCACCAGCCTATGCTACATCCCAGTTGCATAGCACCAATGTCTGCACCTGATCCTGTACCTTCATGATCCTCACCCTGGCCCAGACCCTCTGGTTTGGTTTCCTGTCACGGCACTGGACTTGTTACTGCTGAATTTTGGAGTGATCACTGGACTGAGGCTTGATCTGTTTGCTGCATCTGGTTGCAGACCTAATGACTCTATGTTCTGTATTGTTGTTAGTGAGGTTTGCACCTGCCTGCCTTGCAGCTTCTCTTCTCTTATGTCTCAGTTCATTTTCCCTCAAAGGGCAGCCAGCCTCTGCTGCTCCCTGGCAGGTCCTGTCAGCCAGTTTCTCTTCCTTTTGAGGTCCCAATACTGAGCCCTGAGAAACAGCCCTGGTGACCAGTCATCACCTGGATTTAACTTCATTCACTGTGATTCTGTGAGCCCTGCCATTCAACCAGTTCTTCCTCGGTGAATTGTACACCTCTCTAAGACATAAGCAGCCAGTTTCCCTGCAAGAATACTGTGGGAAACAGTGTCAAATGCTTTACAAAAACCCAGGCAGACACCCTTGATGATTACCACCAATATCCAGCGGTCAGTTGGACTTCGAACTGCTGACCACTGCCCTGTAAGCCTGGCCATCCACTCAGGTCTATGTGCACTTCACAGTCCACTCATGCAGTAACTCTGTCTCCTATCTACAAAGCTACTATGGGATATCATATAAAAAACTTACCTAAATCTGAGGTAAACATCATTCACTGTTCTCCCATTACCTGGCAACGCCAGCCAAGTCATTAAAGAAGGCAAGTGGGTTTGTCAATTATGTTTTGTTCTGATAAATCCACACTGACTGTTCCAAATCATGTTCTCCTTCATGTGCTAGAAAGTTATATCCATGCTCCATAATTTTCCCTTGCACCTGTGTGAGGCTGACTGACTTGTAGTTCCTACAGTGCTCTTTCTTAGCCTTCCTCCACACATTGGTGACATTAGTGTTCAGTCAGCAGAAATTTTGCCTGTTCACCGCAACATTTCAAAGATGGGAGCAAGCAGCCCTGCAATTATAGTGGCCAACTGTCTCTGCAGAACTGAACGCGTGTAAATGTCCAGCTTGCCTGTTGATAACAGCTCACTTTTCCATTATGACAGCTAACACTTAGCTTCCTCAGACTCTGTAAATAGCACAGAGGTCTGGGAGGGACCAAGATATGGGAGTAGATATGACCAGTTAAAGACTGAGGCAAAGACATCACCGAGCACTTCAGTGTTCCCCATATCTTTTGTCACTAGCCCTAGTGGGTGAATTGCTTTCACCCATCACAGTAGGTATCTCAGCATGAGAACTTGAATTTGCTGTCACAAGGCTTCTTTGTGCTGGGGATTTGGAAAGTTTCCCATCACACTGGATCTGTAGCTGGGCTGTGTTTTCAGGGAAAGAGTGAGCATGCCCCATTGTACTGTACTTCAGGCCCTCTTTCCATCTTTCTCTCTTCACTGTTTCTTCAGACTTTGGGCTTTATCCCCTGATAGATTGAAGTCCTCCTCATGAGGTAAGCTTGAAAAAGATGCCCCATTTTTTTTCAGATAGATACCACCTCGCTGTAATTGGCTTACTTCCTCACAGTGCTGTGGTCACAAAAGCCAAAATCCTCCTTACAAAACCAGCTGTGCAGCCAAATGCTGAAGCACTCCGTGTTTCCACTCCTACTATAGTCAATCTGGGCTCCTGTGCTCTTCCATGCAGCTCCCAGAGCTCTCTAGTCTCTCTTGACAGTGCTAATGCTCACAAGGCTGACAGAGATGATACTCAGAGCTCGGCAAGACCTCAGATTGCAGATTTGACAATCTCTTTGCAACATCTTAGAAAACAAACCTCCTAAATATAGCAAGTCTGATCAGCAGCTGACTATCTTTGCCATATGCAGAATGCAGTCTTTGAGCACTGGAGCCTCTTAGTGCCTCTTAATGTCACTTTTACAACACATAGATCATGGACATTGTTCTTCACCTGTTTCAAAGGTCCTCCATTTGCACAAGCAACATAATAGAAAGATCTTTCTTTTTGTTGGTGGAAGTCTCAAGTATTTCAAGCCACTACTCACTCAAATGTAGCTTCTGGATGTATAATGATGCATGAGATTGGCTGATGGGTTGAGTCCATAGGGTTGCTGTACATGGAGTTACATCAGATTGGTAGCTAGTCACTAGTGAGGTTCCCCAAGGCTCCATTTTAGGACCAGTTCTCTTTAAAGTTTTCATAAATGACTTGGATGCAGGATTAGAAAGTGTTTTGAGCAATTTTCCTGATGATACTAATGAGGGAGGAGTTGACTATGTCGAGGGTAGAGAGGTCGGGCAGAAAGGTCTAGACAAATTTCAGAGCTGGCTAGTCACCAAGTTTATGAACTTTAACAAGTGCTGGCTTCAGCACCTGGGAAGGAGCAACCTTGGCTATACATACAGGTAGGGGAATTAGAGTGTTAAACTAGGTATGAAGGGGGAAGAGGATGAAATGAGGCTTGCTAGTAATGAACCTGGGGGAACAATACCAGGGTTGAGAGTGAGGCCAATGGCTCAGATGGAGTATATCTACATCAATTCACGCAGAACTGGCAACAAACAGGAGGAGCTGGAAGCCATTGCATTGCTGGCAAACTGTGATTTGTTTGCCATTACTGAAACACGGTGGGATCACTCCCACAGCTGTAGTGCCTGGGGAGATTCACATTGGATATTAGGAAGAATTTCTTCTCAGAAAGAGTGGTGATGCACTGGAACAGGTTGCACAGGGAAGCAGTGGAGTCACTATCCCTGGAAGTGTTTAAGGAAAGGGTAGATGTAGTACACAGGGACATGGTTTAGTGAGAAGTATTGGTGGCAGATGAACAGTTGGGCTGGATGATCTTAGATGTCTTTTCCAACCTTAATGATTCTATGATTCTGTGAGACTCTGGAGATCAGCCTTGCTGGAAAAGATCTACCGGTCTTGGTCAATAGCATGTTGAACATGAGTCAGCAGTGCGCCCCGGCAGACAGGAAGGGCAATGGTATCCTGGGGTACTTCTGGCCCAGCGCTGGCACGGGATGAGGGAAGGGCCTGTCCTGCTCTGCAGTGCACTGATGTAGCCTCATCTTAAATACTGTGTGCAGTTTTAGACACCATAGTATAAAAAGAACATAAAATTATTGCAGAGCATCCAGACGAGAGCTACAAAGATGGTGAACGATCTAGAGGGGAAAACATATGAGGAGCAGCTGAGGTCCCTGGGTCTGTTCAGCCCAGAGTACAGGAGGCTGAGTAGAGGCCTCAAGGCAGCCTATGGCTCCTCACAGGGAGTGGAGGGGCAGCGCGGAGCTCTGCTCTCTGGTGACAGCAACAGGAACTGAAGGAATGTCATGAGGCTGCACCAGGGGAGGGGCAGGACGGTTAGGAGAGGGTTCTTCACCAATGAGTGGTCAGGCACCGGAACAGGCTCTCCAGAGTCATGTCCCCAAGCTGCCAGAGTTCAAGGACTGTTTGGACAACACTGTCAGTTGTATGGTCTGACTTTTTGGTGATGCTGTGTGGAGCCAGGAGTTGGACTCGGTGATCCTTATGGGTCCCTTCCAACTTTGGATATTCTATGATTCTGTGATTTCTAGGTCTCCACTGAGAACTTGTAGATTTCCCATTCACCTCCTCACTCAGCTGCTTCACATGGTGGCTCATTGGTTTGAGCAGAGCACTTCTTGTACAGATGAGGTCATCATCACTGCCAACTAAGTCTTGGAGAGAAGTTGCAGGTACTTTGTGCAGCCTGAGACTTCAGTACTCACATCCTTTTTGAGGTGTTCCATCTGTGTCAAGAGTTCTGATGTGCTAAGAACAGTCAAACTAGCTTCTGCTGGGGATCATGCACTGTGATATACCACCATCATTGTTGTGGTAACTCCTGCAGTCCTGTGCAGCCTCAGGAAGATTCTCGAAGGTTTCTCGTTTTTCCCTCCCATTCTTCATTGATTGTAGAGTTGCTGTTCTCATAGAGTTTGCATCTTTCCTGGTCAGTGGCACTCCCTAGATGTTAGTTAAATAAGAAGCTCAGCACAATCATGTTTCCCTCCCCCACACACTAAATTATCTGCCTGCCACGCTACTTCTAATATTGTTTTTTGGCTGCTGGCCATGATGCACTCACCTCCTGAATACTAAGCCCTTTTTTATACATGTCTGCTTAAATTATTCCTACATATAAGCAAAGGAAAAAAATCCACAAGTGTGGAATGATTTTCATTTTTCTATGAACCAGGAACATTAGAGGAAGAAATTCTGAAAAATTCTTCAACGTATACATCACTACTCAAAGTTCATGAGATTTGGTGTTCATAGGAATGGATAGAATAAGGCAGTGGGAGGTTGATACGGTGGGTAAGTTTCACTGATGCCATTTACACACTCCTGCACATGTGCCAAGATTGTCTTGAGGTTCATAGTTACATATTTTCTTGACAAAAATATGTATTTTTCAGCAAACTCATTATAAATGTACAAGTTTTTTAGCATTTGAAAGTCCATTTATAGTATTTGTTTACCAAGATACCCAATGAAAGAAAATCTCCAGGAAAACTATGCCTTCCAAAATGTGTCTCATAAGGGCTGTAAAAGTTATTGCAAGATATTCTAATGTATCATTTGAAATTTAGTAGATGATCAAGCAATTAGGCTGTCATAATATATAAGCACAAGGGAATAGTTAGAGTTACACTGGAAAAACTTTGGGATTTCTGGACTGTAGAATCATGCTCTCTACTGCTTTTTAATGATTTTTCTTGAGTAAGTGTAGGGTGGCTTTTAAGCATACATTAATATGTCTTATTCTAGGTAGAAAAACAACTTTTTAAAATTCTCTTTAATTTTCTTACATTGAAATAACTTCAGTGTATTTCTGCATGTAATAACATGATATATTATAGTATAAGACTATTTTCCTTACAGGTTTTACAGATGCGGTAAGTAATATCCAAGTTGCAATGTTTGAACAGTGGCAACATTATATTTGATTGGAAGTGCCAGTCTCACTGTGCTTTGTACACACTACATCTCAAAGGGCTGTGTGTTCGAAAAAAAAAAAATAGAAAAAAAAAAGGAAGGCTTATTAAGACTCACAGCTTTGACTAATTTTCTTGGATAACTATTGTGTTCTTATTAACCTCCACAGAGTTCAATTACTTGCAGCTCCAACTTCAGGTAGACGCATCAATGCCATCTTTAATTTCTTTATAGATAGCTTGTGAGTAATTTGAGTTTGATGTGAGTTTGAGGGAAGCAAGACAATCTTTGCTTCAGCTTTTATCTTCATTGTTGAGTATAGATAAAGGTCACATAAATAACTTCTTTCTGAGTTGCTTTCTGTTTTTAATAGGAGAGCCCAAAAGATCTTTCTGTAGTATCTTATTTCCACTTTTCTTTCTTTCTTGAGCTTTGAAGACTCTCCATAGTTTTCTCTATCTGTGACAGCTTTCTTTGCGCATAGCACTATCTGTAGGAGCTGCTATCACAAATGATCTAACCTGTACCCTTATACTTTTTCAGCAGTAAATAAAATTAAATCTAAGATTGCTCTTCCGTTCTTACATCAAACCACTTTTTTTTTATTTTCCCAGAATTTTTTAAGATGCATTGGAAATGTAGATAGTCTCTTTTTTCACATATTGCAGAATATTGTACTTGTTTTTATTCTGGGTAGGCTCACTTGGAGTTACTCTCAGCCTCCTGAAATCAATTTTTAGCAAGCTTGGAAGTAGAAGCCTTTCTTTTCAAATATAGCTACCCAAGTTTGTGAATGGTTTGCTTTATTGATTGAACATTCATTCTTGCATTTAAAAGCAAAAATAGAATCGTTATTCTGTGATCTGGTTAAATGATTCTTAAGCAAATCTAAATTAAAAAAAAAAAAAAATCCCATGCTTATGACCCAAGACATTCTGATAAACATTTTACATTTACTGTCAGTTTGCTCTGCCTTATGCACTCAGACCACTGCCCTTCCAGAAGGTAAGTTTTTTTAATTATCCTTTTTCATTCTTAGCACAACTGCATGATGGACAGATGCTTTTGTCTAATTATTTTTTCCTTGCCCCTTCTATAAATGGGCTCATTGGCCACCTCCAATGACAGATTTTTTGTTGTTCTCTGCCTGCTAGTAAACCAAATGATTGCAGCAGTGTGGTTTGGATCATATGTAGGCTCCATCTCCCTCTAGTAAAAAGAATTCCATTGTTTTCTTTCAATCGTTTGGACCAGTTCTCTGCCCCCAGCTCTCTCATCCTTACACTGCAGCACAAAAACAGTTTATACACCTTCTGTTATAGATACTTAAACAACCAGCAGAGCACTCTTTTTCATTAAGTTGTTTGTTTAGATCTACTTACTGAAGTTTCCTAAATGGTCAAAATTTCTACTTTGTTTCTCAGGTTATATGCTGAGTTCCTGATTTAGTAGATCCTCAGCACCTGTTTTGTTCTTCACTTTTGCTTGAAGCCTGCTTTCCTGGTGGCTCCAGGTGGTTTCTGGAAAATGCAGTAAGTCCTGAACTCATAGTGGCTCTTCCTAGAAAAGCTTCCACAAAAGTATTCAGCAGCTTCAGCTCAGGTTGTCCACTACAGCTGTTTCACCCCCAAATTAATCAATCCTTTCTTTCATTTCCTTTCCCAGACCTCCAACTCAAACAAAAACAAAGCTGTGGATCCTGGATATATTTATGCTGTCTTTCTTCTTCCTGGGGAAGTCTGGAATAGTTTCACATTATATTTCCACCATGGCATTTTAGAGTAGCTGTTAACTTCAAAGAGTCGAAGAGGCTTTCTAGCAGCCAATATACATGCCATGTTTTGATGATGTAAAATATCCTAGGATTGTTGACAGTTTGTATGGTCTGAACCCACATAATCTCTGTTGCAATCTATTTCTAAACATTCCTTGGCTGTGAATTTGTAACAATACAGAATTCAATCTATAGTTTAATACCCCATTGTGCTATTCTATTACCCGTTCCTTAGATATGAGGTTTGATAGATAACTTTCTGCTGATTCTACAGTAGGCTTCTTACTCATCTCATCAAATATGACACTGTTTGCAACTTACCATGGGTTTCTATTCTGCCAAAGAAGAAAGAATGGTTATTTGTGTTCTTGTAACTAATGTTCTCAAGATGTGTTCAGTCTTGACAAATCAAAGTCCAGACTATTCATAGTCTTTATTACTTTGTAAAATTGTAGATGGTAATGTTGGCATGTCTCATTAGTTTATTAGAAAGGAATTACATTTATCATACTTAGGATATAGCTGCACGAAGAGAGTGGAAACCCTACATCCCACAGAACCAGAAACTTCAATGTAAGCAATTACTTGCCTCCACAGAGATTTCTATTATTTTCTACTTAGCTATCAGAAATAAATTTAAGGGTATGTTTTCAAGTATTTCTTATGTTTCAGAATCACAATTACTCCGGATAGCTTTAGTGATCCACTTTTCTAGGCAAAACACAATTCATAGAAGAACTTAGAGAAAAACATAAAGATTTGTTAAATGCAAACATTTCCACCTGAATGTATAGGATAATTTGTTGCCATCAAAGTGCTGTTTTTTGTTTTTTATTTTTTGTTTTTTGTTTTTCCTGGCATAAAAAGCATTGTAAATTTATGTTTTGCTGTATATTTATTCTTTTAATTTCTTCTTTTCTTTTCTTTTTTTTTTTTTTCAGATTGATTACTCCAGCCTATCAGATAACAAAGATGTTAATATGGTTTGCAAAAATGACTACTAAGGTTTTTACACACATTACAACAAATAAGTCTTTCCTAATGCTTGTTTGATTTATGAAGAGAATTATAAAATAAATATTAGTCTGCAACACAGACATTGTGCATGTGGCTATATAATGTTTTACTGACAGTGTTTCTGTTATTGCTAAATTAGCTCCATTTTCTTCTTTTCAATTTCTGTGGAATCTGATTGTGCTTTTTGTCTTTCACCAGATTTTAGGATAGCCAAGAGGAGTTGTTTTTCCCCTGTTTGTATAAAGTACCTGCAATAACACCTTGATTCAAACTACAGTTTCTTAGTAGTATGCTTAAATAACTGATAGGTATTTTTTAAATACTATTCAAATCATAAAATGAACGATGCTCCTATTCAATGGGACAAGTAATTCTGGATGAAAAATGGATTTCTCATCTTATTTCTGAATCCTGCTGTGGGAATACCACACTTAATAAATCCAGAAAAGAACACAACGAGGAAACATAGGCACTTATTTATGGGATTGAGAATTTCTGCTATGTCATCACTGTCACTTTCTCACATTAAAACTGAAGATATGGAGTAAAATTCATGTTATTTTTTTTTTATGTTGATGAATGTGCAGTAAAAGTGCATGTACAGCTTAGTCTTAACTTAGAGTGGGTGGTGCTGGGTAACTTGTCACATAAATAGTCTTATTTACTGCTAATAGTGAGACTATAACTCCTGATAGTATAAGAAACTAACACAAATGTTGGGTTAATTCAAACCTAGACAATTTTTTTTCTATCAATTTTTTTTTCTGTAATCTATCTTGGAAAAGCAGATAAGGTCTGCTAAAAAAGACAGAAAGGCATCCCTCATCCCTCTACTCTTACCACACACATATCCAATGTAACTTCTCTGACATTAAGAGTTGGATTTTTAATTCCTATCAATCAGCATTTCAATGAAATGCCACTGAATTAAATGCTATAATATATACTGCTGTGGAATCTGGTCCAAAAGTCTTCCAGTGGTAATCTGATAATACAAATGTAGTTAGGTGTTAAAGAATTTTGAGGTGTCTGTAGTGTAAACATTAAACATTGATCATCTGCTGTTACAGTTTATGACTAATAATATATTCTTAGACATTGACTTGAATGTAGGGAGAACACTGACATAAAAAAAGTGAGATTGAAAAGTCATTAACATTTCTATGAGTGATGCTACAGTGGAAATGTTAAGGTCAGGTCATTTATAGCAACAGGAGGTAAATTCAATCAGCTGCAACTGCAGCACCAGGAGCAGACAACAGCCCCTATTCACTTTCTCACTTTGTAAACCACAGTAATATATATTCCTCCATTTTCCTTGTCAATACTATCGTGATAATTTTTAGAAAAACAGAAAATTCATGGGCTATGATACAACACTGGCTTCCTTCTTTTACTCTGGTACTATTCTAAATAATTAATGAATGCATTTATTTACTGAATTATTAAGCCACTTTAGCGTGGCTAGCAGAGTGTAGATGTATCAGAGAAAAAAAAAGACAAGAAGTTGACAGTAGGCTATGAACTGCTTTTACATAAAACTCAACATACTCAAAGTATTTACTTATGGACATAGTTGTGTTTTTGGTTTTTTTTTTTTTAAATGCTCTTTGTTACTTCTTCCTCCAAGAACAAATATTAATTTCCTTGAAATTAAACCTCCGGGAGATTAGGTTTAGAATAAAATTTCCTGAAATTAATGATGAATTTCTCTAAAATAGAAAGTAGAAAACCAAGGAAATAAGTTAAAACAACATGAACATCCAAAGGATACAACTCTTCAAGTATTAGTCCATAATTATTATATTAAACCTTGTATTTGGAGCATACCTGGAAATGCTCATGTCTTTGGTCCTAACTTCCTCGATCAATATTTTAGAATAACTGACCATTAGCTGTAATAAGCCTCCCACAATTTTATTATGCGTACGTAAGATACAGAAAACAGTGGGGACGCACTGTTTTTTGAAGAGATGGAGCTTTGAATATTTCACATACACAAACTTCCAGTGTTACCTTATGTAAAGTGGGATATGTCCAGTCTCTCTTCAGATGTCTAAATCTTATTCAGCCAAGGATGGAATCTGAGAAGCATTTATTTGGCTGAAAATGCAGGCATATGTCAGTCCTATCTTCATGCTGTACCTTTTCCTCTGTACTGTTCATGAATTATAATCAAATATCTCTTTATGGGTCACTTATGACTATTTTCATACCGAAACTACTTTTGAAATCAACAATTGTCACGTTTTTGTCTCGGAGATAGTCAGCCCATGCTTATCCTGTAGTCAAGAACATCCAGAGGATTCTGTTACCTATTTTTTGGAGCAACACGACTTGTTCTTTGCAGGTATCCGTGTCTGTGGGTTGTAAAACAGGGTGCTAGCATTCAGCTGAGTAGGTGGTTCTGCCTTTAGTCCTAGTCAGAAGTGACCAATTCTGGCTTTTATTTTCACAGCTAGCAGAATGTTTCTTCCTTTTTCTTCTGCTCTTCTGATCCTGTGATGAAATAGTTTAAACTGATCAACTTGATCTGACTTTAGCATTGACAGTGATTTCAGCAGAAGATTGGTCATGAGACCTGCCATGGTCACTTCCAGGCTGAATAATTCTTTGCCTCAACAATATTTAGCCGAGGAGAGCAATGATTGGGAGTGGCATCTTTCAGGTGTGTAATTATGATTTTCTACACTATCTGGTCCTATGTACGTGAAAAGAAAAGAAAAAAAAAAGAAAAAAAGGAAGCGCTTTGAAAATTCAGGAGACTTCTGTATGCAGAAATTTTGCTCTAGTTTGATATTTACAAAGCTTTAAGTATTGTCAGTTTACTGAGTGGATTCCAATACATTCTTTGGTTATATTCACACCTTTGTGGAAGAGAATCCAGTGAAGAACTACTCTTCACACTGACTAATTTTGGATGTTGTTTACCTGCTCTTAAAATACTTCAAGAAAGTTTGCAAAATTTCTACTTACAAGCTAAATTAGCTACAGGAATGACACTCAATAGGAATAAGGCAAAGGTGAAATTTTTGGAGAATCATGTTACAGTTCTATGGTCATTTTTGTTGACATAATTGTGGTTTCCGTGCTTACAATATTTAATTTTCTTTACTTCCACTGTGAATTCATTTCAAGAAAAAAATAAAAATGGAATTTATCTCAGATCAAGTAGGATATCAGAACAGTTATAAACAGATCAAATAGTTTTATATACTTCGTGTTCAAGTTCAGATCTGAACTGGTGAAAAATAAATGAAATTTAAAACCATTCAAGAAAAAATGCAGAAGTCATCTTAAGGGCTTGGTTATGCTCACATGCATACGTCTAAAATTCAGCTACAAAAGCAACTAAATCTGTATTTGGGTAACTATGAGCAGAAATTACTAAGGTTGTCCCACCTAATTAGCATATCTAGAAGCTGAGGATCTAATATGTGTTATGAAACTCTTATACTGTGGTATTGTCCTGGTCTCAGCTGAGACGTTAATAGCACACCAGTGTTTTGGTTGTTGCTGAGTATTTACTCTTTCATGTATTTTCTGAAAGTTATCTCAGGTTCCACTTCCCTATTTGCAGAAAAATTCACCTTTCAACAGAATCCTATCATGGCATCTTCCTAATTGTTTGTTTTTCACTTCTGAAGTTTCTCAAGTTTATTAAAATCTCTGTACTGTTAAGACTAGAATGAATTATTTTAGGTGATGTTATGGCAGTGCCAAATGAAGAGAAACCTTGTGCTTCTTTTTGTATGTGATATCTATATTCAGTATCAAGAGTTGCAACTAAGAGAGTGTTAAGGTCTCCTGATTATACTACAAAATCAAAACCTCAGAAAATTAGAAACTTGTACATGCAAGTGCAAATTTAATTTTTCCTTCCATTCACTCTTGCAGATACTTCTTTTTGCTGATTACAGAGGCTTTTAGGGTCACTATACCTGTGCTGTGCATTTAGTATTCCAGTTAGATAACCAAAATGAATGAGGTGAATCCAGGTGTTACTGAGAAATGATGTAGATTGAAGAAAGATAGACGGTTGTTCCAGCACTTTCCACTGTGATGTTCTGGGAGTATAAGAAATAAGGTTAATTAAAACTGTTGCATGTGTTATATACATATTTGTACTGTTGTAGACAGTTAAAATTCTGTAACATATTTTTGCAGACCTCGTCTACACAACCTCTTTCTGACTTCTTACCATGAAATAGAAATAAAATCTGTGCTTTAAAATATCTGGGGGATGGAGTTGGTAAAAGAGCATGGAGAGAAACTGCAGGTTCTAATTCTCCAGATGTTAATAGTTAAATGTTTCGTTGGTTAAACTAACTTTAAATGCATGACAGATGGTCTTCCATTCATACCTTCTACCATCTTTTAAAGTATTCTCTCTCCCTGTTTCACTACTACCATATCCAGCTAGTCTATCTGTTTGATTAAACCACTGCCAAACACATAGATGGTCTAACTTGTCACTTGTTAACTCATTTGTGTTTTCTAACAAATTGTTCCTCAAGGAAATTGTTTGGTGATATGCATATTCTGTTCTCAGGTTTTCAAAATAAAAAAAATTACTTCTATCATGGTATTTATCCCAGTTATGTTGAATGTTGTCAGAGGGGAGCGTGCACAGATGTTCAAAGTGAAAGGACTTTGCAGGGTCCAGCATTCACACAGGACTTGTGATAATAAGTATTGGAAAATAAGTTTTGGAAAACATTGTTCTGAAAAACATGCAGACCCTTGCCACGTTACTATATACTCACATGAGATAAAGAGGGGCATAGATCCCATAGTCCGAATACACTCAAGGCACAAAGACTTTAACTGAGATCTTGATCTAAACCTACAAAGTTTGAAGGAAGTCAGTATATCATCATACTGACGGTATGGTGAAAGGACGGAGTATACCTACCAAATAGATGCATATTCAGCTGTGATGGATAGTGTATGTTCTCCCCACTGACTGGTCTCAGCTTGTTTCATCCTTTAACAAGAAATTGGCTGGGTCATGTTAGTATGCTTTAGAGATAGATAAGAACTTTTCTGAAGATCAGCTACACATCTTCAGGAAGAAAATATTGCAGACTGCTGAGTTTGTCAAGAAAAGGGAAAGAAGGGAGCCACAGGAAGAAGATGGAAAACATCTCAGTGACAGCGACTGACAATAGCAGCAGAATAGTAGTTGCAACTCATGCTGCACAGCACCAACAACACAGGCTGAAGGATGACTGTGTGAGCCTCTAGGTTCCTGTAACAATTAGCAGTCTAGGCTCTTTCTCAGTTGCGTTGCTCTGTCCATGAAGTCCCACCTTTTTGGCACACATACATTTCTTATAAAAGCTAAAGATTTAATTTACAGATCCATCTTTTACCGATATTTTATTTTTTACTTCTCAAAATCATAAATGGGATATAGTTGAAGATAAACACAGCTTTGTAGAAGTTATCTACTTTCCGTTTTGGAATTACAGTGTACTTTCATTTGAATCAAAAAAGTTAAGCTTGCCTGCACTTTATTTGCATTATGCAACTGCCAAAGAGGATGTAAGTGCCCAGAATGACAGATTAGTTAAGATTAGTCTTTCACCTGTTCCTGATAATCAGGAAAAACTAGTTTATGTGGGAGTGCAGTGGTAAAACTGAAAGAAAATAGCTCCATATATCACAGGTTCTGTCAAACACATAAATCTGATGAGCTGAAGCATACAATGTATAGGGCTGTCTTTGCTGGTGAGTCCCCCAGCAAGGGATATCCCTGAACAGCCCAGCATTCCCTGCTGACTGATGGACAGAATATCTTCATCCGCCATCATCTACTGAAGATATAGAAGTAAAGAGAATGCCTGATACATATGCTTCTTTCTTTCTGTAGAAATAGCAAAAGTTTTTTTAAAAAAACTGAAGAGAATTCAATAATTTCTGAACAAATTGATGTAAAATACATTCAATGTGATTTATTAGATTCAGTGAATTTAAAGATAGGGATAAATAGCACTGTTAGTTCTTTTTGTATGTTTTGGTAGTGAATTAGATAAACTCAGTATTGTTTTGATTTGACACGGCATAGACTTGTGATTTAAATGTTGCCAGAGACTCCAATTAGAGATATGTCCTGTCATAATAAGCACTGTGCACATATTACTTCCTAGAATAAATGTTTATTATTTGCAAGAGAAATTCCTAATAGCCTTTATAGTTCTAGAGTCTTGAACATAAATAGAAAAGAGGCAAGGTGTATTCTGAGTTTTGTGTGACATCGGAGCTGAATTTGGCTCTCAAGAGAATATAAAATGAGACTTTAAAATGTCTGTGCTTCATTTTAGGTCTATAGCACCTTTTAAAATGAAAAAAAGAATTTAATTTAAATGTAAAATGTAAAAAATACCATTTAAATTCAAAATGTCACTTTAAATATGTATTTAAAATACCACTTTAAATATGTATTTAAAAAACACTGAAACACTGATATTTTTATTTGTTTTTTTTTTAATTGGTTTTGTTTTGGTGTTTGTTTAGTTTTTGTTTGTAGATCACAAAGTGTAAAGAATATACTTTTTCTTCTTTACCCATTCTCTTCAGATTTTCTTGCATGTAAAACTGATATTTGTCTTGCACACTGATTATTAAGCCAATATGGCCAATGAATTTGCTACTCATACCAAGTTATCTCTAGTTCCTGCATGTCCTGCATATGTTGATATCACCAGCCATGATTATGTTCATTTTCTGTGCGTATGAATGTAATATTCCTGGCCTTAATTTGGTCCCTGCAGTTTAATATTTATGTGATTATTTTTGTTTAAATGTCTCATGAGTTTTCTTATTGTCTCTTGCATTTTATGTAAACAGCCTGTTGGAATTTATTCTATTCTATTCTATTCTATTCTGTTCTGTTCTGTTCTGTTCTGTTCTGTTCTGTTCTATACCATTCCGTTTCATTTCATTCTAAGAGTGAACCAGTAGCTATCTACAGTTTGGAAATGATAGCTGCTACATATATGAAAATGATTTTGTACCTTTGATTGATTTATTAGTGAACGGTAGACAATTTTTGCTGTAGTCCATATTGTTTGTTGAAGTCCATTGGCTTTCCTATTGAACAGGGTAAGATGGAAAGAGGAATTCTTGAGGAAGTAACTTCACCTTTAAGGATGATCCTCCAAGGTCGTAAATGAGGCACCTAGTAGATATATGTAAAGAAATCCATAATGTTTCCTGTCATTTACTTGTACACAGGCTAGTACCTGAATACACTCTCTGTGATAATGGATGTGTTCTCATGAGTAGAAATGCAACTTCCTGACCTCTTCAGGGCTAACCAGAGGTTAAAGTCCATTAATGGGGGCACTATCCAAATGCCCCTCATGTACTCACTGGCACGGAGCATCAGTCACCACTGTAGGAAGTCTCTCTCAGTGTCTGACCATCCTTACAGTACAAAAAAAGTTCCCTAGTGCCTGGACTGATCCTCCTCAGATGCAGTTCTATGCCATTCCTGCACTGCCATTGGCTCTGTAGCAGAGCCCAGTACCTCCCTCCACTTCCTCTCCTCGGGGAGCTGCAGAGATCAGTGAGGTCACCTCTCAGCCTCCAGTTCTGCAGGCTGAGCAGCACAAGCCTTCAACCTCTCCTCACAGGATGTTCCTTTGTCCCTGTGACTAGCTTTTAGAAGACAAGTGTTGAGGTAACAAATGCTAATTACCTGAAAACGTTTGTATTTATCTATAACTCTGGAATCATATCTGAGGTGTTCTGTTGTCTCTTTATGACTTCTTAAAAACAGTGTTGGTCAGACAGTTCACTTTAGAATGTTTTAAGTTAAATGTTTTTGTAACTTCTCCAGAAAATCATAGGTAACCCTTGTTCTCCTTGGATAGGTAGTGATGGAAGTCTAAGCAAAAGGGAATCTGACCTCTGTCAATACTTTTGGTACAAGGCAATGTGCTGGTGAAGAAAGCCATTAAATACTCCAACATGTTCTCTTACCTCTATTTTATCAACATCTGTATTTAGAGAAGCTTCATTACTTTCTAATTATACTTACTTCCTTCCCTTTTTCCCTCATTAAAAAATGAGTAGTCAGCAACTGTGCAATTATATCATCACTAATTTTCTTCCTCTTCATTTATTGGCAAGACTCTTTCGCTCTAGCACTTTTTCCCCCTTTGGATATAAAAGTCATTCTTACTCCTTTTATTTCTTTTGATTAATATTATTGTTATTAGTAACTCTTTATTAAAAATTAATATCATGGTCAGAAACTGTAAAACCCAATTCTTCTCTCTTATGTAAAAAAGAAATCTGGATAAAACATAGTTAGGTTAAAAGTGTTTAGCAGAATATTTTTAATCCCAAATTTTTGCAAAGCATGTCTGCTGTAATCTTAGATTCCACCAATATTTTTTCTTCCATGATCTCTTGAGTCTTCAGGAGACGTTTGTAAAACAAAGTAATTCTAAAATATTAGTCAGGAAAAACCTCAAGATTCAGATTATGTGACAGATTTACTAAATGTTTTGTGATAGCTATGCTGGAGGCTAAGAAGAGAACAGAATGTCTGTGTCTCTGTTACAGTGCCCAGAAAGATACCCATCAGCAGATTTGCTCTGGGATGCACATAAACCTGGTGGCAGGGTACCCAGAATACCCTCGTCTGAATGAATTAAGTCAGTACATGCCTTTCTGAAATGATCTTATACACACAATAAATAATGCACCCAAAGTCACATTATTTCCATGTTAGTTGTGCAGAAGTAATAAAATTAATATAATAGATATATAATAATAATAATAGTTAGTGTAACAAACTTCGGAGTCCTCAGTCAAGATGAGGATCTCAAAGCAGCAAATGCTCTACAAAATGCAAATCTTCATGCAGTTCCTATTCCTGAAAATTTCATAAGCATTCAGAAAAACTCAAAGCCCAAAAAAGTTTTTGCATAACATTTTTATGTAACGTTTTATACAAAAATGCACTTCATATGTCCCTTGTTCTTCTTCCTTCCATTTTTTCTTTCTTTTTTCTGTTATATTTTTCCAGACCTTCCCACTGTTCTCCTGTCCCATTCTGCTAAATAGCTTCCCTGCTGATCACAAGGCTATTTGCTACTGTAATTCTCTTTCTGCTCACATACTTCCAGTGTATTCCTTATTCCTCCTTAGTCGCTCCTGCTGTTGTCTAACAATTTCCACAGACCCTACCACTGTTTCACCAATTCTCTTTTCAGACAAATGTTGCTTTTTATATCTCTCTGTATCTCTGCAATATTCTCTTAACTCCTCCTTCTGATTACAGCATGCAGTTATGTAGCGCTGTTCTTGCTCATTGAAATAAAATGATTCTCCATAGCACTATGCTGTTCCCTTCAAAGATCCTTTCTTCTGCAGCTATTGTCCCTGCAGATCATGTATTTGTTCTGCTCCCATTCACTGTCATTACACTAGACTCCCTTAGAAGAGTAATATCCCTCATTGGTCCTTGATTTTCCCATGTCTCTCAATTGTCTTCTAAATAAGAAATGGTTATATGCTTTCAAGTTCACGGAAAGTTCAATTTTGGTTTTATCAACAGCAAGCCTGCTTTCATGCCCAATGAGGAGTCTTCTTCACTTTCAGTCTTCTCTTGTGCTTTCTTATTTGGACTGTCAGAGTGTTCATCACACCAATTCTTGTTACTTCTCTTTTCACCCCATCCATCAGGACTGAAGCTAAGTGTTTCACTTGGCTCCTCCTTCTAATGACATATAGCTCTTTTTGTTGAACCCATGGTTGTTTCTTGCATCAATAGCTAATCTTGAAAGCCTTTTTGGTAAAAGGAGAAAGACTGCAATAAGTAGCAACATTTTCAGGGTTCAGATTTATTTCCTAATCTGCCAAATCACATGCATTTCACGTCTCTAGCAGACCTGATGTAATGCTATGCATTCATCGGGGCAGCTGACATTACTCCGTAGTTCTTTCTTTCCATCAGATACTTTTCTTCCAGTCATGTTTTTTTCCTTTGTTTCTCACTGATCTTACAGGCAGCAACTATAGGGTAGTTCCACGGGGATGAAGAACAATGATAGGGAAAGAGCAAGAACAATACTTTCTCCATTACCAGGGCTCTGCATTTCAGCCCTGGTATATAAGCAACCCAGCTCTTAAAAGCAAATACACTATTCAAAATCATATACACATACACATGTCAACACCCTGCAGAAGTTACAGCTGTCCAATTGCAATTCTTGCCACTTTGCTGCTGCTTAGCCCTGCTTGATGCACTGCGTTCTTCCATAACCCTTTTTACATTCTTCTGTCCTATACCAATGTCTACAGCAAGTAACTCAACTCCCCCTGGCTCTTCCTACCGCAGGTATTCTTTCAGTCTCCTACATGACCCAGCTTTATCATTCTACATCCCATCCCTTTTTCTTAAAGAAAAAATGATAGTGTGAAGCTCATAATAGCATTTATTTTTCTGGAATGCACAGTTTAGGTGGGTTTAAATCTCCATTCTTATTATTTTTCCTGGCTGTGAGCAGAGAATTAATAATCTTCATTTCTGAGGAAGAACTGAGATGGCAGTGCAAAGCTCAGCAATTCTACACATTTGCCTTTTTTGCATATATTTTCTAATTTTCCTTCTTTCTCCCACTGCCTCCCATATTTCGCCCCACAGGTTCTGGAAACGTCTACTGCGAAAAGGCAACAAAGACATTACTGCTTCTCTGCCTCTATTAGTTACGTGGAAGATGAATCACTGTACAAACACGATAAGATTAGCCTCCTGTCCTCTCATGGCCTACAACGTGAAAGTCAATATGGTGGCCATTATCCAGACTGTGTGAGTTGTGCCAGGAAAAAAACAATCAGTCTCCTGACAGCACACTGTTTGTGCAGGTTTAGGATACTGATCCTTCCTCCTGAATGTCATAAATATGACATGTTGCTTCAGTAGTATTTTGCAAAGAAAGCTTGAGATGAATAACATAATGCCATTGCTCTCTATGGCTGCAACTGTGCTCTGTTTGTTTTATTTAAGCAAATATAAATAAATAATAAATAAACAGGAAATATGCTTCCTTAATTCAAATTCAAATTGACAACACCAGGAACCATACACTCTGTGTTTGTACACGCGTTCTGGTTATTTACCAAAGCAGATCTTCATTGACACCATTTCTCATGCTAGCAAATCTGAAAAAATTACCCTTGCCTGGAAAGAAGCAGTTTTTAGGTGGCTTGATTTTTATTTTTATTTTTTAGAATTTGGAGATCTTATTACTTACCACAGTAATATATTTGTCTGCTATATTGATGATACATTTTGCTGTTAAAATCAGTCAGTCTGAATTTCTGGAGGCTCTGATTAATGAAACAGTGGCAAACTTTTCTTGGCTAGCTTCTATTTCTTTGGTAACAATTTTAAAAGCTGTTCATACATTTGGAGGAAAGAATATTGTATTTGAAGTAATGGCATAGGCTTTTATATGATCTTTCATTTCTGCAAAAGTATGTAATTTTTTCCATATTATTTCCTCATGAAAGTCTAGATGTTTGATGCTCCCTCACTTCCACATACATTCACAAAGCTACACTTCTTTTCCTGTTTTGTTTTTGTTTGTTTGTTTTTAAAAATGAAGAGAAAGAACAATTGCACCCAATAAAGTTAAGCACTTGATTCTTATATTTGTGAAGTGTGAGTACATGGGTGTTAAAAAACATCCACTACATTTATTTTTGGTACAAAGGATTTCTGTTGGCAAGACTGAAACTATCAACAAGAGATAATGTCAGTAGAAGACAAGGCATGTCAGTGAATTATGGACCTGAACGTTTAAGATTTATTACAAATCTTTGCCCCAAAAGAGCCCTTTGATATCTATTGTTTTATCTCCAGTAAGTACTCTTGTACACAAATTATTTACACTTTCAATCTACAAATAATTCATAATGCAATATTCAATTCTGAGGAAAAAGATCAACTCCCAGCTCTTCTCAAATACTCATATGCATTTACATTGAAGAATGATGTTAAGACAACACTTTGAGCTGCCTGTCCACTCTTACTTCTTTATCTTTTGTGATTTGTTTTGGTTCTTTTTCTTTCCCTTTATAGTTCACATCCTGCAGATTTGTCAAACTTCTTTTTCCTTACATGAATACTTGGTATTATATGCCATTATTTGCTATTCTTAGTGGCAATTTGTAATTTGAAACATGTATCTCTGATATCATATACTTTATTCCAAATCATTTTTAAAAAGTATAGCCTTCCAGTACTTGAAGGGAGCATATAAACAGGAGAGGGAATGGCAGTTTACACAGGTGGACAGTGATAGGACAAGGGGAAATGGCTTTAAAATGAGACAGGGGAGGTTTAGGTTGGATATTAGGTAGAAGTTTTTCACTCAGAGGGTGGTGACGCACTGGAACAGGTTGCCCAAGGAGGTTGTGGATGCCCCATTGCTGGAGGCATTCAAGGCCAGGCTGGATGTGGCTCTGAGCAGCCTGGCCTGGTGGTTGGCATCACTTCACATCGTAGGGGGGTTGAAAGTAGATGAACATTGTTGTCCTTTTCAACGCAGGCCATTCTATGATTCTATTCTGTGAAATGGCATTTTACTTGTACTATCTATTTCTGCTGGAGCCTCTTAGGAGTTCTGTGGAACCTCAGTTTCTCAGTATAAGGAGCTCAGCAGAACTGTTGACTCAAGAGGTTTCTGCATCCTCGTGCTTACACATTTGTTCCCATCCTCGTGCAGGCTGCTCTCTTTCTTATGTCAACTCTATCAGTGAGCAGGCTTTACTTGAGCCATATTTTTGTCAGATGTGTGATTGAAGTAGGGAGCAAGAACTTCTTAGCTGACCCTCCTGCCTCTTGATCATGGATTGGTGGTGTCAGCCAATTCCGACTTCATTTAACATAAGAATTATTGATATTTCATACTTTTTTATTATTATTTGACCAAACTGTTATGCATATATAAAAGGCTTTCCAGCAGTTGTAGTACCATCACATAAACTCTATCCGTGGATAACCAATGACAACACTTTTAATTTCACAGAAGTGCCAGAGAAATTATTTATGACTGAAAACTTACTTGTGGTTCTGAGCCGTATTAACAAATCAGTTTGTGCAAAGTTGGACTGCCAATATATTATCAATAACATGAATATGTAAAAGATTTTTTGCCTTAAATATGATACTTTTAATGAGTGCTAAAAAATATTTCCTTTCTTGGCTATAAAGCAGAGAAAAATGCCCATTCTGAAGGGTTCATGAGGAAAAGAGAAGACAAAATAATACAACTATGCATTACTGTGGTATTTCATGTGGCCTGTAACATATTAATGGTTTCCTAGTAACAAAGATACAGCATTACTAGGTATTTTAAGTTGGATAGAATGCTGTCTACTGTAATTTGCAATTATTCAGCTTCTGAGAAAATTGAGACCACAAATGCCTACTTCATTTGTCTGCACTTGATTACTGAAGTATATCACATAATTTAGAGTTGTCTTTTATTATGTTTGCATCTAAAATCTTAAATAGCATATATTCAAATAATCTGAATAGCAAAGTTACTACAGATAGTTTCAGTAAATGAAATGGAAATGGATTCTCCTTAAACTATCAATTTTTAAGCCACAGTATATATAAAGCATAATATAAGGTTCAAGGTATTTTATCCTAGTTGAAATATCTCAAATGAAATGTGTCATAGAAGTGAATTCCTAAGATTTTTCTTTCATCTAATTTTTGGACTTTTATGTTTCAATTTGATCTATGACTTTGGTAAAATTGCACCTTAGTGAGAGTAGAAATTTTACCCGATTTCCTCTGGTAGAATGATGAGAATATGAGAATAAGAATACACATTGCTTTACAACACTGTAGTACTTTATTTTTTGAAATAAATATTTCTAAATGTGAAAAAGAAGACACATATAATTCTCTCTTTTGTAGTTTTAGAGCTAATATTCTCTTTTCTCTCTGAAAGATCTAAAAAATTGTCATTTCATTCCCTGAACAAAGCTCTTTTCAATATGCATCCAAATTTTCATCAGTTTTGCCTTTGAGTCCACAGCAAATAGAGCACTACAGATTTTTCATATTGCGGGTTCTCCATAATGTCTTACTATTTTAAGAGGCTCGTAGATATGAAGTTACAAATCATTAATTTATCCTTATCACTAACATTGTAGCTTTGACACAGTGACTACAGTAAAGGAACTTCTCAGAATTCAAAGCAATTTTGTACTGTTATTTACTCCCTTGGGTATGTTTCTATTTTATTTTTCCTACAACAGTTTACACAGATTGTGTGTCATATTCACTTATAATACGAATAGATCTGTGGGGAATGGTTACTAGTTATATGGAAGCACCGTAAATTCTCAACACTGGCACTCTATCAAAGGCTAGACAGTTGGAAAATATTTTTTCATTCATGTTAAAATAGAGGATCAGGGTGGATCATACAGGCACACCAACATATGACTGATGAGGATATGTAAGAGAGCAAAAGACACTGTCAGATGATGTTTTGCTTTCACGCTTTGCCTATACTCAAAGTCTCATGAAGTAGGCAGAAATGGGCTAATACAGACTGTATTTGAATGATAAAACACCGTGACAATATAATTACATTTTTATGATTTCCATGAGAGGCATTTGCACAAAAGGAAAGTTTCATATCCGTTTTTTTAGGCCAACTGTTCCATATTTTGCTATGTGACTGTGTAAAGAATGACAGACTGTATTACCATGATAAACTTTGTATAAATACAGAAAAAGAAAAAAAGAAAAGATTTAGACTTTTTAATGCATTAAGTTTTCAGTGAAATGTGAGACTGAAGGAAAAATAATTATATATAGACAGTTTCAAGTAAATTAGTGACACCAGATGGCTTTTACACTGTGCTTATTTGTTTATTCTTCAGATACACAAAATTTTCACATTAAAAATTTTGATTAATGTACTGCCGAATTTTATTTTTGTTTGTTTCCTTGTTTTCTTCCTGTGCTTTTGTTTATATATGCAACACAGTGTGCTGTTTATGCCCATTGCACATTATGCCCATGTGCACTTACTTCTCTGCCCAAAACTTCTCCATTTTTCAATAGAACAGCAATACACTATCCTCCTGAGGTGGACTGTGTTCATGCATTCCATTTTCTGGCATGAATACCATTTTAATTGTAAGATTGCAGTGACTCAATGCTTGCATTTTGTCCTCTGTCTTGTTTTGAATCTCTAAATTGGCACGTATACAATCAGTGGCTAAGAGTATGCTCAAGCATCAAAAGATGACAAAAGGTCATGTGATCATTAATTTAAAGGTTGTTCTATCCAAATGCTCACACCTTTTGACAGGATGTACCTAAAGTCACTGAAGTAAGTTGCCTGCAGGAAGGAGGCTGTGATTTCTTAAGAATATAGGCTTATCAAATAAGATCTACACCAACATATGCAGCTTGAGAAACAAACAGGAGGAGTTGGAAGCCACTGTGCTCCTGGAAAACCATGATGTAGTTGCCATCGCTGAAACCTGGTGGGATGATTCCCATGACTGGAGAGCAGTTGTCAATGGCTACAAGTTGCCCAGAAGGAACAGAAGAGGAAGGAGGGAAAGAGGCATTTCTCTCTACATCAAGAAAAAGAATTTAATGTGAAGAGCTGTCCCTTAAGAATGGCCACGAGCAAGCTGAAAGCTTATGGGTGAGAGTTAGAGTCAGATGCAACAAAGGGTTGAACCAGCCTTGTGATTGGTATCTACTACAGGTCACCTGATCAAGCAGAGTCAGTCAATGAAGTCTTCATACTCCAGCTACAGGAGGTGTCACAATCACAGGCTCTTGTCCTGCTGGGGGACTTCAACCATCGTGACATCTGCTAGAAAAGTAGCACATCAAACTGCAGGCAGTGCTTGGAGACCCCTAGAATGCATTGAAGATAACTTCTTGAGCCATGTAACAGACAGCCGCACCAGGAGTGATGCAATTCTGGACCTGTTCCTCACCAAAACAAGCGAACTGATTGCTGACATAAGTATTGGAGGCTGCCTGGGCTGCAGTTAATTTTCAGTGGTGACATTCACATTTTTGAGGGATAATGGATAGGCAAAGAGTAAAATCAGAATGCTAACGTTTAGGAAAGTCAACTTCCATCTCTTTACTGACTAGTCAACAGAACCCTCTGGGAATCTGTTCTCAAGGACAAGGGAGCAGAGCAGATCTGGCCGATCTTTAAGTAAGCTTTCCTTATTGCACAAGGGCTTGCCAAACCCACATGTAGGAAGTCAAGAAAGTCAAGAAATGAAGGCAAGAGACCAGTATGGCTGAACTGGGACCTGCTGGTCAAATGGGAGAGCAAGAAGAAAATGCACAGTCAGTTGAAGCAGAGATGGGTACCAGGGGAGGAGAATAAGGATACTGCTAGGCTGTGTAGAGACAGGATCAGCAAGGCCAAGGCTTAACTGGAACTGGACTTGGCAAGGGGCATAAAGAAAACCAACAAAGGCTTCTACAGCTATATCAACAGGAAAAGAGATATCCAAAAAGGAGTACCCCTCCACAGTACAGGCTGGCTGGTAACAATGGAGAAGGAGAATGCTGAGGCAATCAAAAACATTTTTTTGACACAGTCTTCACAAAGCCCTTGAGTGGATGAGTTGGAAGGTAGGGACTGAGGAAGCAATATCCCTCCCGCTGTAAATGAAGACCAGATTTGCAACCACCTGCATAACCTGAACATTCACAATGTCCAAATGGAGATCAGTGACATGTGGTGTCCCTCAGGGGTCAGTGCTGGTACTGGTGCTCTTTAGTCTCTTCATTAATGACATTGACTGTGGGATCAAGCGCAACTCAGCAAGTTTGCAGAAGACACCAGGCTGTGTGGTGGGGTAAACGTGCCCAAAGGACAGGATGCTATTCAGAAAGACCTAGACAGGCTTGAGCAGAGGGCCGAGGAAAACTTCAAGAGGTTCAACAAAGCCAAGTGCAAGGTCTTGCACCTGGATAGAGGCAATCCCCACTACCAGTACAAACTGGGGGATAAAAGAATTGAGCACAGCCCTGCTGAAAAGGACCAAGGGACACTGGTGGATGGCAAGCTGGACATCAGCAAGCAATGAGCCCTTGAAGCCAACTCTATCCAGGGCTGCATCAAAAGGAGCGTGGCCAGCAGAGCTAGGGAGATGATCCTTCCCCTCTGCTCTGCACTGGTGAGTCTTCACCTGGAGTACTGCACTCACATGTGGAGACCTCTGTACAGCAGTGACATGGACTTGTTGGAGCGCATCCAGAGGAGGTCTGCAAGAATGATCCAAGGGGTGGAACACTTCTCCTACAAAGAGAGGCTGAGAGACCTGGGACTGTTGAGCTTTGTGAATAGAAAGCTCTGGGGACACCTGATGGCAGCCTTTCAGAATCTAAAGGGGGTTGTAAGAAAGAAGGGGACAGACTCTTTAGCAGGGTCTGTTGTGATAGAATAAGGAAAAATGGTTTCAGACTTAAAGAAGGGAGATTTACATTGGTCATAAAGTATTATCATAAAGTTTTTTATGATAAGAGTGGTGAGGCACTGGAACAAGTTGCCAGGAGAGGTGGTAGATGGCCCATTCCTGACAACATCCAAAGTCAGGCTGGATGGCGCTTTGAGCAACCTAATCTAGCTCTAGGTGTCCCTGTCCACTGCAGGGGAATTGGTCCAAATGACCTTTGAGGGTTGTTTCCAACTTAAAGAATTCTATGATTCTGTGATATACTTCATTTGATGTTGAGTAATCTGCCATTCAAACAGGTTCGTGCAGCATGTTACAGAAAAAAAAAGAAAAAAGAAAGTATGCACTATTGTGTCTAAAAGAGTCTTTGCTCTTTTTCTTTTATGCCTTTCTCCTCTTTGGTGTAAAGGAAACTATTAATGCAAAAAAAAAAAAAAGAGAGAGAGAGAGGGATTATATATTTGCACCTATATAATAAAAGATGAATTATAACAGCTGAATTAAAACCAGTGCAGCTCAGTAGAGATGAACCAAATTCCTTCTAACTAGCAGAAACTAAATCGGAAGTTGTTTACAGAGGTAGAGGAGATACACATTTTTCTAGAAGGGTGGAAGAATTTTGCAGGAAACTTTCAAGACACTGAGCAGTATATTTATATAACTAATGTTGAAAAACTCTGTTGACAAGGAAAACAGGCATTCTGTGCTGCTTGGAAAAGGAAAATGCTTACACTATGTTTTCTATAGACAACCAAAATGAGTAATAGGACCTAATAAAGTTATAGTATGTAGCAACTGAGTTCATTTTACATCAGTGAACTAATATCTGCACAGTTTTTGAAAACAGAAGCATTATAAATTATACTTGATGGATATTGTAATTTATTTAGATATTTTCAGTGCTAGAAATTAATACATATTTGCTTCTATTCCCTTAGCTAGTTCATGGTTTGAAAGACAAATCATAGCTACAGGGCCAGATAGCTCTTACACAATATTAAATGAGAAGACAGTGAAAGACTTAAATAGCATGCCTATAGATTGCTTCCATTTTTCAGAGCACTCAACTGCAGAAGCCTTTCTTCCTATAGGAAATCTATAACTTGAAAATATGAGTGGATATAGTGCATATCTCCTGAGTGTGTCAGTCCTCTAAAGTACCGAACAGCATCTGTTAATTAAATGTTTTTGATTGACTACTTTGAAACAACAGTTCCAAAGTGTAAGCTTGACATGCTGAAATTAATCTTTGAGTGATTGTCTGAAGAACAATAAGGAATATCTTCAGAAGATCTACTCTTTGTGCCTGACCAAAGTCTTAGAGTAACCTACTGAAGAAGCAACACTTAAAAGTCTGTTTCAGGTGTTACATACAGTCTAAAACATGAAAGTACTTGGAAATTATTCAATACCAGTATGGATATTCATACTATATAAAGATGTCAAAGTATCCTGACAGCTTAGTCATTTCACAGGTAGAAAAACATTCTAACAGAGGTAGGTTCAAAACATTTTTTGTAATCTGAGATGGTGGAAAAATTGTTCTTTCCATTATTCACTGGCTCACCCACTTTAAAACAACAAATAAAAATCAGCTCAAGTAAGACAGATGAACCTGAAAAGATTTTGTGTTATTTTGTTGCAAGAAAAAAATCCAAACAGAGAAAACATGGAAAGGGAGCTTCAGTTTGAAATCAACATTTAAATATACTTTATTGTTCAGATTCATGGTCCTTTTTTGTGTATAAGTTAATGATGAGAACTCTCAATAGAAATACTCTTTTGGAAGTCCAAAAAGAGTTCTCAGTGTTTGAAAAAGACAGAAAAATTAAGTATACAGAAGCATGTATATTGGCTTTCACTTGAAGTCTCCAAATATCAAAAAGCATTTTTGCTTAACATGTTGAAGGTTTGGCAGTTATCCTCTGCATCTTCTCTCTTGCAGGAGTCCATTCTAAGCAATTTCTAAATCTAAGCATAGAAGTAATAATTCTCTCAAGGCAAGTAGTCTTAATTCCCACTTTTTCCAAGAAGGGAAAGCAAGGTGCCACATTCCTCATGGTAGGAGTCAATTTCTGATTTTATTTTTTTTTTTCCCCAGTAAGCTTATATAATTGCTCCTTAAACCAACTAGGCTTCATAGACGTGGTGCCTCTTCCCAGTGGGTGGCCCTTTAATTCCTTCCTAGACCTGGCGGGGAGTCTGTGTAGTCACAGCAGGTAAGACATAAAATTCTACAGCTGAAAATGTTAGCAGTATGGGCAAAGTGTATATAAACGTGTATGCAATATTTCAGATTTATGAATGAAAATAATTCTAATTCTTTTCAGGAAATTTTAGAGCTTTACGTGATATTAAAATTATTTCATACCTGGTGAGGATGGACAAACATCCAAAAATCACGAAAACTGAGCTGAATGAGAAATTGGGAATCTATCTGAACATGGCTCAGCTTCATCAAAATCATGTGCTATAGAAAACTTTTCAGACTTAGAGTTTGAAGTGAAAAATTTATGAATATTTATGTTCAGATTACTATTTCCTCTAAGCAATTACGTCCAGATTTGTAGTTAAGTGAAGATATTAAATTTATCTGCATTCAGTTTTATCTACATAATATATAAGGAAATAAAAGAAAATATTCTCCTCCTTCTATATAATCTTGCCTCTATGATATTTTTGTCCAGAGGAACCTCTACACCAACAGATACCCAATAAAGGTATCTCAGGGACCTACTTGACTACCCTCAAACTAGTTCTTAGCACTGAAATTGCTGAGGAGGTGTGGACTAGCGCAGCAGTTTCTAAATGGCTGGGATGAAGAGAAAACAGGAATCATGAAATAATTTTTTATGGCACTGATTGTCCATTGGAGGTCCTTCTGTGAAAAATCCATCACCAGTGTCAGTGTATGCATATGTTTATACATGTATATATGCATGTAAAAATGGTCCCTTCAGTCACTGCTGGCTGAAGCTCTTATTTGTTTTACCAACAGAAAACAAATCTGCTACAGTCAACAATTTTCTTGATATGAACAGTTCTTCTGACTAGTAGAGTGGCAATTTATGAGTATTTTCTATCCACACACCTTCACCAGTAGATTGGAAACCTGGTCTATAAAGAAAGTATTCAAAAATTGTCATGTGAAACGTGTATAGGTTTTATGGGATGTAGGAAAGACTGGCTGTAAGTAACATTATTTGCAGTATATGGATAGCTATGAATCCATAAAATTTTAAGACCAAACTGTGTTTGTAAGTGAATACAGACTGATAGCTTATATGTCCTATTGTATCTTATAGGATATCCTTAATTTCATGGAAAAAAAAACTACACAAATGTTGTATTCTTGCTTATGTCAAAATATCACATAAAATACTGTTTTCAGCAAGATAAAATCAAATGACTGCACTAGGATTTGAGATGGATATGATATTACTCTATTTTCAATGTCTTTAAGCCATCTACAGTACCTGCTGTAAAATGAGCATGCCTTCACTACTGACGCAGTCTGAACAGATGATCTGCACTACAATCTGCTTTCTTTCTATAAGACTCTATTTATTTCCCTTGTTTGTCCTAGTTGATACTCCCCTGGTTTTCCTTCCTATTTGCAGAGGATCTCCACGATGTGAACTAATATGGAGGGGATATGAAGCATAACAAAAGTGTATCTTGTGTCTTGCCCTGAAAGTGGTCAGCTCATCTTATAGTGGAGAAAAAATTAAGTTGGGCTGACATCTGGACTAGATGTTTGACCTTGATCGTGTGTCCACTAGCACAGATATCCAAGTACACTCTTGTCAGCCTGTCTGTATTAGGAGACAGGTTTCTGCGCTGCACACTAGTAGCCACATCTATTTTAGACTTGATGGATGTACTCCCCACTATATTATGTTACAGTTATAACAGCTGAACCCAGCAGACACAAATCTGTATACCTGATGTAGTTCACATATTTTTCATATAGGTATCTGTGCTCTGTATGAACTCTTGTCGTATTTAAAATTCTGTATGAATTTCTCTCTCTGCCTTCAAAGTACCCATTTTCTTTATTTTTTATTCTTTTCTTTTTTTTTTCCTGCTCCTACTCCTCAAATATCAGGGGAAAATGTCACTGCCGTGAAAGGAGAGAAATTGCCACAATATTGGATATTAAATCCTAACAAATCACATTAAAACCCAGTCTAAATTTCTATGACTAGGGTTCTGTCTCACAGCTTTAACTCATGGAAGTTCTGCAGCTAGTGCCTAAGCTGGGATTTCCCTGCTGCTAACATGGGAATGACATCTGTCATCTGACTGCTGTCTTTAAAATCATTTAACAATCTTTTAAAAATAAAATGTATTTGTTTTTTCCATTTAGCCTATGAAGTAAGAAGCAAGTTTTTATTCATGCTTTTACTCACTTATTTCATTCCATTTGTATTTCATGCCTGAGTTAAAGGCTCAAAATTATTGCTAAAAACTTGAAGTACACAGATAACTGTGTATATCAGAGAATAACTTTTTATATATAATCAGAGAATAATATTTCAAAACCTAGCCATTTTTTGTCTTTAAAATGTGCAGGACTTCTTCATAGTGATCCATTACTAGCTTTCCTTTGAACTTTTCTTAAATCCTATTTGTTGATTTAATAAGAAGATAGATTATTGGAGTGCAGGGTAGAAGGTTTTGCTGGATTCAGTAAAGCTGCAGATGTATTTCACATAGAGGATCCTTATATGGTGGACAGTTCTCTTAATTTTATGTTCTATCTTTGAGCAGTAAAAATATTCACATATATTCACCTATATATTGTTACAGATTGCATCTATGCCAATGATGAACCTATTTGCTTTAATACTACTACTTTCTAGGTGCATATTTCTTGCATTAATCCAAATTTAACCTATTGCATATAGAGTTTCCTGGTAACACTGGGAACATCTAATGACATTCTTGGAGAAAAGATCAAATTCTTGTAATTTTCTTTATCTACTAAGTCTTCTAAGACCTCTAGGTTCTACAAAAGTCTAGAAGATTACTGAGTATTAATTCCCGGTTGTCTACACAGATCACAAGGGGGTTTTTTTGATGAATAATTGCTAATGTTGTTTAGCATAGTTGCCAGCAAAATATGACAAGATGGCAAGAGGAACTGCAGCATCACAAAATACGCATCAGATTCACTGCCTCAATGACAGGTGATGGAGGGAAAGATAGCTCACAGACACTACATAGCACTTCTGGATGTATGGTCTTGATAAGTGACTGTTCATGTGTCAGAGGCATACCGTAGGTAGAAGCAGAGGCAGGTAGAAACAGTAATGCAACAGTAAAGTATTGACTCTTATGACAAATCAGTGGCTTCAGCTTTCAGGTGGCAGGGCGAGAGGCTGTATATCCAATGCTTCTTTGCATCACCCCAGGGCAGTTGCCTGGTGGATCTAAGGGATATGCTGTGGTGACAGCCTAGGAGAGTCCATCAAGTAGGTACACAAATGTACTGATAATCTGCTGTATACATCATCCTTTCATAAACTCAATAATCTGCTACCAAAATCTAAGATTTTTTTGTTTTCTTTCCTTTTACTTTTTTTTTCCCATGACTCCTGACATTTCTCAAGTTAATTTTTTTCATAAAATAACTATTTTTTGCTAAGAGTACAAAGGGATGATAAAATGATGTTGGTCTGAGGGAGAGCACAGAGAGTTCTATTTTGAGGCAAAACACACATTGTAGAGTCACAGTTTACTTTCTTTTAAATCACAGTGTTGAGTTGCTTATTATTTTTTAGCTGGTGATAGAGACAATTTTACCTAGATCCTTATCCTTATTACCTAGATCCTAGTCTTTACCAGGACTGCCAGTAAACAGCAATTCATGGACCAAAACTTTATTCTCGACTGTCCTGACATAGCTGTAAGAGGTAAATATATGAACTTGGAAGGAAAACCCACTGGTTTTCAGTTACTGAAAAACTATGTTTTAGAGGAATGCAGATTGAAAGAATGTATGAAAACATTATTTTTATGAATTTTATTAAAAGAACAAGCTAATTAAACATATACATCACTGATTAAAGCTACTATTGCTATAGGAGATAAATTAAAAATGTTCTAATACAAGGTTTAAATCAAGGTAATCATTGAAATTGGATCAGTAAATCAATGGTATCAAATTACATAGTCACCAAATTAATACAACCACTTAAATTTAATTATAAGGTTGGCAGAAGAAAGATTTTTTTTTTCCTTTAGTTTTGCCTTAGTAGTCAAAGGAGAAATTGTTTCCTTTCACTTGCTCCTAAGTGGTACTCTAGCTTGAAAGTGAGCTCTGGTCTGGTGGTGGCCTTTCAGGAAGGAAGATTAAAAGATAGGCAGTAAAACTGTTTTTACTGTTTTACAGAAACTCAGAGACTAAAGTGACTCTTTAATGTTCACCATTTCTAGTTAGAGCTCACATCCACTAAAGTAGTCTTTTTACTTCTGGTCTATTTCCTCCGTACATAAAAATTGAAAATTTGGGAAACTTAAAATTCAGTGGATGCTTTGAGTGTATTATTTGCTGCTTCTCTCCTCTTCATTCTCTCCTCTCCTCTCCTCTCCTCTCCTCTCCTCTCCTCTCCTCTCCTCTCCTCTCCTCTCCTCTCCTCTCCTCTCCTCTCCTCTCCTCTCCTCTCCTCTCCTCTCCTCTCCTCTCCTCTCCTCTCCATCTTCTTCCTTTTCTTATTTTTCTTCTTTACTACTTTTTCTTTTCCTTTCTTTCTCAAAGACAGTCTATAATGATAGGTCTTGCATTTGGGTTTTTATGATTCTATAGATACACTTTTATTTTCATATACTTACACTTGCATGCAAAAGCCTGTCTACACTCAAGAAGAACAGAATAACACCTCTCCCCAGATAAGGAAAGAAAATGCCTTCTTCATTTTCCTGGCCTCTCTGCTTCATGTGGTTATTAGAAAGGAATACCTCTCTACTACAGCGTGGTAGTAGTAGAAAACCTTAATACAAATCACTTTTGATGTTATCTGAGGTACTTTCTATGCGACTTTGGGACTAAGTAGATAGTTTGTGCATTTTAGATACAGCCTTGCCCTGTATCTCACACAGGGAACAGTCTATAGGTCAATTTGTTAACTTCCATTCAAGGATTATCAATACAAAATTCATTATCAGAACCTTGGAATAAGTTCTCTGCAAAAACACAAATATAAGATGTGTGAGAACAGTACCACAGAAACTGTTACCAATCTACCTGGTCTAAGAACCACAGTCCGGTTCTTGGCCACTTCACAAATAAATGATAATTTGTCAATGCCTTGTTAAATATGATTCAATAACCTGGTCACTTCCATGAATCAGGCCATGAAATCATACAAGTCATTATGCAGCTTAATTTAAAACACAAATTGACTGGTTGTTCCAACCATTTTTAGCCTAGCTTAGCACTGTTACGTTTGTATTCCTGTCAATTCTTGGTAATCTTAATTTACTGCAGAGCAAATGCACTTTTCCTGAGCAGTGTTCAAATATGGACCTCTCTACCTGAGACATCAGTACAACTGTGCCAAGCTACAGCCAGCATGCCAGTCTAAAGGTGAACTATAGAAAAGGTGAACTATATAAAAGGTGAACTATGCATTGTAAGTATGTAAATTGGCGGCAGATGTGAACAACTTAAGAGTGAAACATAACAATACAATGATAAAGCTCTGCAGTAACATCATTTTTCTCAGTTTTCTGCTGTCAGTTCATGTATCCATGGCTTAGTAGATGCATAAACTTTGCAAACAAGAAAGCACCATTGATTCAAACAAATTCAGGCGTTCACAGAGGGAGTGGAATGTATCTCGGTAGGGTACTTATTCTTTTTTGTTGTCTCTGAATTGCCATGATGTGCACAGGGTAATATTGGCCTCTCACAATATTCACCTCAGCTGGCAAAGTTCTCCTGACTGCACAGTATGCAGGGGCATGAGGCAGGGCATACAGATGGGGATGAACAGCAAGCTGAGGAGTGCTGTGCACTTTCTCCATTTATGTTTCCAGAAACTTGTGTCCTCGCCTGCTTGTTTGCAATGAACATGGCCACCTGCCCAAGATCATTTAATTGCATGGACTACTATATTAACTGCCAACTGCCATGCTTGGCACATGAGAATAGTAATTTTGAGCTTACTGCAAAAGAACTGAAATAGTCCATAGTCGCTTTGGGTTGAAGTGTAGATAACATTCTCCACAAACTGTACCAATATAGGAGCAGATTTTGAAATACTTAACACTGACAGCTATGGAAAAAAATGTTCTAGATGTGTCCTTCAGCACCAAGGGCAAGATCTACGGGAAAAAAGACTATATAAGACTATATAAACACATGAGCATTTTCATTCTCAGAAGAAACAATTCTCATTTAGTGTAATTAGTTTATCTGTATACGCATCCATCTTGTCCATGGATCCTGTTGATATTAGGGTGCCAGCTCTTGTGCTGTGAGTGATTCTGGTTAGGCCTGGGAAATCACCAAGGAAAGAAAGCAAAGGATTTGTTCAAGAACTCAGTGGCTTATTCTTACATTTATGTGTATAGAAACTGAGATGTATAAACACAAATACACAGAAATTGAAGAAAATGAAAACATTGTTTCTTTTCATCAGGTAAGGGAGTGTGACAACTGTGGCAAGACATATAAAAAGAGCACCAAAATTTTTCATTTGGCAAAGTCAAGCCATACCCAGTTATTTAATTCTAAAATTACAAAACCATGTCTTAGGTTGCTATTTTTTAAGGGATTACATTACATTCCACTTAATTTTCTTTCTCAGAGAAATTATCAACTTTCAATTTTCTGTGTTCGCTCATAGAACAGAAGTGTTGATGAATACTGGCAAGTATGAATCTTACACAAAACTGACTTCTTATGCTGATGAGATTACAGCCATCATCACTGACAAAGTGGAAGAAGTTGAACCAAATAAATATCATAGATAAATTTTATGAAATGGTTGAATCTTAAACGTAGTGTGCCTTCCTCCCTTAGTTATCCAGAGCATGAAATGCTGTGAAAGGCACTGTAGCTTCTTCTCTTCCCATTCAATGGGCTTCCCTTCAACTCTGCCAATATTTCATTAATTTTTCCCTAAATTCAAGCAGATGCTAAATATTTTATCTCTTTGCTTTTACATGCTGGGGTGAAATTTATTTTGAACACTAAATGAAATGCACAATATTTGCCAAATTTCTAATGGTGGCTTTCCTTTCATGAGGAAGTGACATGTTTAAATCCTTCTATTGATGTTCAGAGAGTATAGTGAATTTGACTTGAAAGTTCAAAACCAAAGCACAAAACAGGCTATAATTAAATCTGAGAAAAAAAAAAACAAGATATTGCTCAATTTTTTTGTCTGGGAGGAAAATGTGGAATACAGGCCTTTTTCCTTCATACCAACAAAACTGTAATGGTTTGTTTCCACATAGGATATAATGGTTCACTTGTGGCATGTATTGCCATTTGCTATAAGCAATTTTTGAAAATCTTCAACCTATATGTATTTATTTTTATAAAGTGTTTCTAGTGGGGACATATACTATTCAAAGCAAAGCAAAGCAACGCAAAGCAAAGCAAAGCAAAACAAAACAAATCAACAGCTTTTAATATCTACAATTATTACTATATTGAAGCAAAGTAAACTTGAAATAAAATGTAAAAAACCAACAGCAACAACAACAACAACAACAAAAAACCCCAAAATTAAATTCAAATTTAGAAATACAAACATAGAAAAAAGAGAATTATTACATTCTAGATTGAGTGCAAAAACATCTGAACGAAAAGAAATATTGTAAATGACTTTGATTACTAAAAGATTGACTGAAGAAGTGGTTTATGATTTTTGGATACATTTTGGTTAAATGCACGTCCAAATTTTTATTTCTTTTCTGCACATTTACATTACATGGGCTGCAAAAAACCTGCTGTGTCTTCAGTGCCACAGGGCAGAATCGAACCCAGATCAGTTTATTCATATTTATTAACTAGTTATAAACACTAGTATTAAGAATAACATAGTAGCAACTTAATTATAAGTTAGTAGTAGGAGGCCATGCAGCTGGCATTGTTGGAGGAAACTTTGTAATAGGGATTTCAGGTGGAACAAATGATTTGGGTCCATTCTGTATGGGAAATCACGATCTTTTCTAGGAGTGCTTGTTTGTGCTGTGTTACAAGAGCAGGTAGAGTACCCTGAACTGACTAAACTATTCAAAAGAACAACTTCACTGATGACATAAAATTCCTGCCCACATCTCCAGCATTACAGTGGAAGAACAGCCCAGCCTGGCTTCTAGAGGATTTGTATATTGAAAAATATCTAGTCCTAATACTAAATGACATTTTTTTATCTGTTTTGCTGCTTTTTGTTCTCATGTTTCTGCTCAGTTTCTATTTCTGTCAAAAACATGTCTTTTGCTATGCTGAATTTGTTACTTTTGTTCATTTGTTTCTACAAACAACAGTCTAAGCTTATAGGATAAACCCTGAGAAAAAGACATCCTGGCCCGTCTATAAAGCAAATCCTTAGAATGTCACAAGCTTATCCTCTGTAGGATGAATGGATATATGCTACTCTGTGAAATTACTATTTTTTTTTTTTCAAAAAATCTCAGATAACTTCAACCAAATGCTCAAAACTGCTTCCTAAGAGACTGAGATCGCTGATCAAGTGCTGAAAGTCTGCACAAAGTATGCTTCTTAATTCATATTCTAAATTACATTAGAGTGATGAACACAGTTGTAAATTCTGTAAATTACTAAAACCAAACCCTGTGTTCTCAGGCTGCTGTTCCCACTTGAAGAATCACAGCATTAACAATTAGCAGTTTGAGCCGCGTGCCTTGGCACATCCCTACTTGTTCATCGGTACAATAATGAAGTTGTTTACAGTGAATAAGAAAAGAAAAATATCATGTGTAGGAAAATCAGTAGTGCAAACATGGGAGGTATACTTGTTGTCTTCTTTCTTTACCAAATCTGAGCAAGAGGAGTTCCAGTGATGCTGGAAAGGGAACAGATGAAAGCAAGATAAATATGTCCCTAAAAGCAAAATTTTAATTGTTTGTAGCATCCAATTACTGGGTACCTCAGAGAGCCATATGTCTGCCTGTTCTTTTCAATTAAAGAAAGCAGAGGAAAAAGAAACCATTGAAGAGACTGGCTGACTTGCATCATGCTTTTTATCATCAGCAAAGTAGTGGAGGAATCTATTCTCTCATAAGAGGACCAATACTAAATGATTCAATTAGGGATTTCCATGGTGGCATATGCATTGGTAACTCAGGTGGGTGAAGTCAACCCTGACAGAAGCATGTTCGATCTTGTGATAGAATGTAAGGGTTTTTCTATATGAAGGCAGAAGTCCATTTGGCTGATGCTGAGGAAACCAAAGTTTTCAGACTGGAGTTGCATAGGGTTTGGTCTATTTGTTCTGTTCCCTGACCAGGGGAACAGCTGGAAGGATATCACTTTGTAAGCAGTTCTCCTGGACACGGGTCTGATTCCATGCATGGAAGCACAATTGTGCAAAGTGAAGCAGTGGGGTATCTCTGCTTGTGAACTTCTTTAAGGAGTGTTTGCACAGAGGGAGAAAAAAGCCAACTATGTATTCTGCAGTTAATAGCAGAGAACATTTGAACTGTAGAATAAGAACACGTCTTGTACTCACTTACTCTCTTTACCTAGATTTAAAAGCAGAGTTCGTTGACAGGATGCTGTGAAGAAACGTTATCTTAATAATCAGGCTGTCTCCATTCAGATGATGATGCAGATATAAATGAAGTATATTGTGGCAGCAATAGCACATCCATTTCTTGATCCTTTATGACTACAAATCAGTATGGTTTTGGAAGAACGTGAGGGGTGCAAGTAATTACTATATCTCAAGGCGCAGACAAAACAAATACAAGTATGTGGATAATCCTTTTTACACAAAGTCACAGTTTTTAATGCATTTACTCATACGATTTCTTACTATAAGACTCTAACTAAATTATCTATACTTCCATATGAAAGAATTTGTATCTACATTTTGCATGCTGACTTCAAGCACTGATCTATCTAAGGAAAACCATTATGTAAGCAATGGATGTAACGTAGAAAACTTGTTCATAGAATTGTAGACTGGTTTGGGTTGGAAGTGCCCTTTAAGATCATCTAGTTCCCATCCCTCTGTTATTGGCATGGACATCTCCCCCTAGACCAGGCTGCTCAAAGCTCCATCCAGTCTGGCCTTGAATGCCTGCAGGGAGGGGGCATCCACAGACTACCTGGGCAACCTGTTACAGTGTCTCACCACCCTCACAGTAAATAATTTTTTTCTCATATCTATTGTAAATCTACCCTCTTCAAGTGTAAAGTCCTTTCCTTTTGTCCTGTCACTACATGCCCTTACAAAAGGTCCCTCCCTGGCTTTCCTGTAGGTCCCATTCAGATACTGAAAGGCCACTATAAGGTCCCCCTGGAGCCTTCTCTTCTTCAGGCTGAAGATCCCCAGCTCTCTCAGCCTGTTCTCGTAGGGGAGGTGTTCCAGCCCTCTGATCATCTTCATGGTCCTCCTCTGGAACCACTCTAACAGCTCCATGTCCTTCTTCTGTTGGAGGCTTCAGAACTGGATGCAGTACTTCAGGTGGGATCTCACTCAATCAGAGTGGAGGGGCAGAATCACCATCCTCAACATGCTGGTCACGCTTCTCTTGATGCTAACCAGGATATGGTGGGCCTCCTGGGCTCCAAGAGCACATTATTGGCTCATGTTGAGTGTTTCATCAACTGACACCCTCAAATCCTTCTCCTCAGGGCTGCTCTCAAGCCATTCTCTGCCCAGCCTGTATCTGTGTTTGCCCTTGTGACTGTGCAGGATCTTGCACTTTGCCTTGCTGAATTTCATGAGGTTGGCATGGGACCACCTCCCAAGCCTGTCCGGGTCCCTCTGGATGGTATCCCTTCCCTCTAGTGTATCAACTTCACCAGTCAGCTTGGTGTCATCTGCGGACTTGCTGAGGGTGCACTCAATCCTGTTGTCCATGTCGCTTGCAAATATGTTAAATACCACTGGTCCCAGCACCAATCCCTGAGGAGAACTTGTCACTGGTATCCGTTCCCTGAACCCTGCCTTTGAGTCAAGATGCAAACAACCGTGAGATGCCAGCCCTGTTCTGTGTATTAATGAAAAATGGTGCACTCTTACTCTTTCATAGCAGTTCTTGTACTTCAATTGGAGAATAAATTAAAATTATTTTTTCACAAGAAACGAGAGGGATGAGTCACCCGCAGATTATGCATCTAGAATTTAGATCTAGGCACTTTAGAAACCTTCTATTATCAGCAGAGAGAGAAAAATAATTTTGTCTTGTGATCAGAGACCAACAAAGGGTATATTAACCCTTCTTTGATAGTGCATATTTTTTTCTCTAGATCATAATGTATCCTACAGGTGTTAGGTCATTCTTGACATCTGTCATATATCTTAATTCAGTATGGCTCCCACTCAACAAGTCCTCCCTTATGTGTTTTGAGGAGTATGGCTTGTGGAAAGAAAACATTATGTAATGCTTTAATAATACTACTAGTCTTGTATACCTGCCTGATTTTACACTTGTTGACAATTCTGATTTGTTTTTCTTGAAGTTGTATTATAGATTCATATTTTAAACTGATTCAAGACTTTATATGCAGCTTACTTATTTACTGCTTTACTGAAAAATTGTTTGTAACCCTTCTTTATAAGTATCAAATACAAATCAATGAAATACTAAAAGCAACTCTGTGTTAACACTTCACTTGCTGAAAAATCATCCAGAGTACATATTTTGTAACAATTTTATGTTATGAACACTTTCTTAGAATTTCCCATTATTGCTATTATTAATAACATGAACATGTCATCTTGGAAGTATTTATCTGGTTTCTGTGCTAGAGAAACAAACTGTAATATTCTTCTGGTCAGTTATCAAACATATCAAAGATAGTGTAATTTCAATATTTTGCTTGCTATTCTGTACATCTATAAAAAACTACAGGCATATATCAAGTTCTTAGTCACCTATGTACCTGTAGAAATAACACAGCATCAATCAATCTTGGAAATTGAGTTTAAGTTGGCAATTTTATTTTTCTGCACAGTCATTAAATATTTAATAATTCCCTTTGTCCTTCAGGGAATAAATTTAAGACAAATGGCTTCCCCTCTAAATGGTCTCAATTCCACTGAATGCCCCGAGTAAGCCTTTCCTATGATAAATTATGGTTGGTTCCATACATCTACTATCTGTTCTGCTTGGAGACCAAAATCAAGCTTGTCCAGATGTTTTTATCTTTTTCCCTTCTAGATAAGAATCTTTGTGAGTCATTTTAAAGCAGCCCACTTGTATCTACCTGTGTGTAGAAATTCTGAAAGAATGGTATCTTTTTAAATATTTAAACTGGAGCATGTGTGGTTATTTCCTTAAACTATTTAAAGTACCAAAGGAAATATGAAATTAAAAATCACAGAGAAAAAAAAAACAAAAACAAAAGGACATTTAACATTTTAGAGTGTTTTGTATATATTAAGACACATTAGTAACATACATTTCAGTATGTATTTAAACTAGTTGGCAGATAATGACTGTCCTTATCTTTCTCACTATATGAATTTTATAATCCATTTATATGTCTGTTTTGAGTAATAATAATCTTTTTTAGTTAAACACTAGTATGCTGAAACTGAGTGATTACTGAAAAAAAATCAGTAACATTTCAAGCACTTCTGAATATAATTTAATTTTTGCTAATTGTCATCTATTTTAATTAGCTCTTCTGTGACTAAGGAAGCAAGATCATGCTGTGTTCATGTGAAAGCTCATATGAAAAAAAAATTATTGTCACGGTAAACTTAATTACAACACAGAAAATGTTCTGAGACTATTGGATCTTCCAGTAACCTGAATGAAATTTTACTGAGAAATATAAATCTACAATACTAAACAGTTGACAAATCTGAGAATTACAGTCACAGTCTCTACATATTCTACAGAATAGGTTTTTTTTTTTTTTTTAATAATTAAAACAGTTATAAATGGTAATGGCAATCTCTTTGGCTTGTGGATACTTCTAGATGTCTTTTTAGTGAACGGTGGAGAGCTCTGAGTTGGGCACCTGTTCAAAGCATGGGAGAAGGAGGGGACTGGTGCCTGAGGATATGCTTAACAGTGTTTCTCAAGATGCAAACAGAATAAAAAAATGTAGGAAACTATGCTTTTTGGTGCATCTTTTTCATTCCTTTCTGTAATATGAGACCTAAGGCAACTTAGACACAGGGAATTTATGGTACATGGCATTAGAAAGCAACTCAGGATATGTTCAAAGGGTTCAGGGGAGCCACAAGTATCAGATCCACAGATAATACAGCTTGTTAGATTACAATATAGGTAGGGTTGCTGCCTTTGCCAAAATTGCTATTGTCGTACAGTTATTCTCCAGAGAGGACAGAAATTTTACCAGACAACCCCCAGACAACAGGGTCAGAAGCACTGATGCACACACATCAGAAGAAAGAAAGAATAAGTAAAGGGTTTGGTGGTGGGTCTTTTTCAGAGCACTCACAGCCTTTGAAATTTCCTCACTAAATATGTTCCTTCTAAAAGGTGTTTTTGTACCAAAATAGAATGCATTATCCAGTCAGTCTCCATGGTAACTTTGTTTCTTATTAAATGGAAGAGGAAAAAAGCCTAATTAACTCATATGACCTTTTATTTGTTGAAGTGTTAAAGCTATACCTTTAGTGAGTATGTCTGCTGAATATTGAAAGGCTCCATTTCCCTTTGGCTGTTTTTCTCTTTTAAGAATTACAGCTCCTTCACATTAAATTTAGATCATCATGTGCAAACAGCAAATGGTGTATCAGGGGGGAGAACGACACGTCTCTGCCTCTTGAAGCTTCTCTTAAGTTTCAGTTATAAAGCTACTTCACCTCAGCTCTGCAGGAATACCCATTATGATCCTCATTCCCTTCATAAAATCCAAAGTGACAGGCTTCCAACAACAATGTCTGAACTTAGACAAGAGTGTTTCCTTAAACAATTATTTTAACCCTTTAATTCAAGCCTTGCAAAAGCATACTAGAGCAACAGCAATAAAAAAGGAAAGATAAGATAGAGCACATAAAATAAAAAAAGGGTAGAGCTGAAAGAGAAAGGTCAAGAAAATCCACAAGTCTGATTATAATTTACATCATGGCCTCTTTACGTTATCTCAAAGTGTAGTAAGCATCTACTCTATTTGTATATTAAAACAGCACTGGGAAATAATTCAGTCAAAGAATACTGGAGTCAATATAAAAAAAATAATTCAGGTATTCTTCAAAATTTTACTATTTCTACAAAATTAAATTTGTAACAGAGAGAAAAAAAATAACTGAAGAATTGAACTTTGAGTTTACTTCCTGATTTTTTTCACTAAAAATAATCTGGATGTTTGATTCTTTGCCCAGATTTCCCTGACATTCAAGGAAGACTTGCTTATAAGTTTAACACTGGCAAACAGTGCCTGAGTTGGACAAACCTGGCAGAGATAGAAAGTTTTACCCAAAGTTGCTGTGTGGCCCTTGGCTATGCTTTGCCCAATCTTGACTGGGGAAAACATCATTATGAGTGAGAATAAGGATGGGAAGGAAGAGGAAAACCCCCAGGTGTACAAACTAGGGGCACTCCAAAGGAATTACTAAAACCATACATGTATATGTGGATGTCTCCTCTCCCCACAACATCCAGAGGGATACCTGCTGTTTGCTAGACACTCATCATTAATTCAGCAACAACCAGCAGCAGGCAGCAGAATGATATTGCTTATCCAGGGCATGATGCTAAACTTACTGGTTTGCAGATGTGGCCGGTAACTCTTCATGCATATGTTGGAGTAGGGCTCCTGTGGCTCCTCTTTGATGTTCTGTTCTCACCACAGGCAAGGACACACCTGCTCTGTGCACCTTGGAGACATCATGTGCTCTCATGGACAAGAAGGACAATGGGATCCTGGTGTGCATCACAAAGACCATGGCCAGCAGGTTGAGGGAGGTGATCCTCCCCCTCCACTCTGCTCTGGTGAGGCCACATCTGGAATGTTGTGACCAGTTCTGGGTTCCTCTGTTTAAAAAAGACAGGGATCTCCTGGAAAGAGTCGGTGGAGCGTGACAAAGATGATGAAGAGTCTGGAGCATTTCCCATATGAGGAAAGGCTGAGAGACCTGGGGTTGTTCAGCTTGGAGAATAGAAGGCTGAAAGGGAATCTCATCACTGTTTGTAAACATCTAAAGTGTGGAAGTCAAGTCAATCGAGGCAGACTCTTTTCAGTGGCGAGCAACAATAGAACAAGGGGCAGTGGGAGAAACACAGGAAGTTCCACACTAACACAGGGAAGAACTTTACTGTCAGAGTGATGCAGCACTGGAACAGGCTGCCCAGAGAGGCTGTGGAGTGTCCTTCTCTGTAGATATTCAAGACTCGTTCAGACGCCTACCTGTGCGACCTGCTGTAGGGAACCTGCTTTAGCGGGGGTTTGGACTGGGTGATTTCCAGAGGTTCCTTCCAATTGCTACAATTCTGTGATTACTACAGCACTGCCACGTAGCTGACTTCTGAACACCAGAAAAAATTCTGTTTTTCTCAGAGAATATTGTGTTCTTGTTCCTTTTCTTTCTTTAAATAACCTGCTGTCACTGGTATTTAATTTGTATATGTAATCTGAAGGGGCAGTAGGGGATTCCTGATGACTCTAGTAAATAAAGATATTCGAAATGTCACTGCTCTGTGACAGCATTTGGCCTAATTGAAGCTGGCTCAAGTAAACAACAGGTCTAGGGAAAAAAAAAGAAAGTGTTTTAGAGCCACTGATTGTAAGTAATGCATAATTTAGAAATGTGAGCCTCTCCTTATGTATTACAAGAGTTACCTTTGTTTAATAAGCTGGCTCCAGAATGCACGTACCCTTTATATACATTTGCTATGTGCACTCATGTATCCTTCTATGCAGTATAGTGCTCTTAGATGTGAGCTGGTTTTTAGGGTTGCCCCTTTTATTGGTCTGTTTATCTATAGATTTAGGGTATTTTTGCAGTGACTAGAAAAAAGAATTTTTATACTTAGTATGTGCTGCTTCTGTTGACACAATACCCTCTGGGATTAAGTGAACCATACCCCATGTACCTTGTTCTATGGACTATCCTTGGAAGTGCAGGCCCATTACAAAGGCTAAGGCAGTCCAGTGACTTTTCATAGAAAAGAGAGCACTCCTAAATCTTGTATTTAAAACAAAATAAGAGTGAGAATATAGATTTTGGCTCTGGGATCCAGCCACCTGACAGAAGATCCAGGGAGGAATGGAAAATAGACAAAAAATGGCCTTGGGATTTGCAGCAGAAGCTTCCTATTTCTTCTTTTTTTTTTTTTTTTTTTTTTTTTTTTTTTTTTTTTTTTTTTTGGTCATCAATTAAATGAATTACTGGGAGAATGGACAATCCAGACCAGAGAAGCACATGATACCAACTTCAGGTTGATGTAGGATTTTCTGATATCTTTGAGTGTCTGCAAAAGCAGATACATAGACAGATACATAGGAAGGAGGCTGAGGCTGAGCATTCCCAGTGTGCTTGGGACTATCACAAACTGCGCTATCACAGACAGGGTAAGTATTGCTTCCAGAGACTTAGTTGGGTATCCTCATACATAGATTCAGCATGTCTGATAAGTAGAAGATGTGCATTTTCTCATAAAAGACCACTCTGGAATTCTGAAAATTATGCTTTCCTTCTGGATTCAGATGGAATCATGGAAATATTTGTGCTGCTCTCCAGAACATAATAAAGAGCTATAAGGCTGATTTATCATATTGTGAATTTAACTGTGTGGTTTTGATCATCCCATTCTGAAGAATGACATAATCACACCTGGGTTCAAAGTGATGCACTAGCACTGTGATGCTGCAGCAAATTTGCTCTTTCTGTTACTGTTTCTCAAAGTGGTGAGTCATAGATTGCATCAGTGTGCTGCAGAGCAGGATTGGTGTGAATCCTGAGTCACTGTGGAAAGCAGTTTCCTTAGAGAGGAAGGCATTAAAAATGCATACAAACTAAAGACAAGCTAGAATGTGATCTAGGATCTTCAGCGGCCTTGCCAAATATACCACAAGGTCCTACAGGGTAGTTGGCATTCCCAGAGACTCCCCAGATAACCTTCACAGTGTGTAAAGATGACTGGGAAGACCAGAAGATTCTGTATGAGCTTGAAATAAGTGAAGAAGATCAAACTTGCCCTTCCTTGCTGACATGTCCTTTGGGAGCAATCAAACTGAAGGTAGCACAGACATAGGATGGGAAAGCACTTTCTCATGGGATTCTGCTGTCTGTTATTCACTATCTGCACTGGAGACATATCTGGCACCAGACTCCACAGGGCTGAGGAATTATAGTTGCTGGCATTATAGTTTGTGTGAAATGCTGTAGCCATTTGCAAGACAGTAGTAGCTCAGATAAATATTTGGGGATTCATTTGCAAAATATGTCAGATATGTGATGTGGCTACTGAATACCACAGGTCATAGAATCATAGAATCGCTAAGGTTGGAAAAGACCCACAGGATCATCCAGTCCAACCTTTCGCCCTTCACCAATGGTTCTTGCTAAACCATGTCCCTCAACACAACATCCAAAAGTTTTTTTAACACCTCCTGGGTCGGTGGCTCCACCACCTCTCTGGGCAGCCCATTCCAGTGTCTGACCACCCTTTCATAGAAGTAGTATTTCTTAACGTCCAGCCTGAACCTTCCCTGGCGCAGCTTGAAGCCATTCCCTCTAGTCCTATCACTAGTCACACGAGAGAAGAGGCTGACTCCCAGCTCACTACAGCCTCCCTTCAGGTAGTTATAGAGAGCAATAAGGTCCCCCCTGAGCCTCCTCTTCTCTAGTCTGAACAATCCCAGCTCTCTTAGCCGCTCCCCATAAGGCCTGTGCTCCAGACCCCTCACCAGCTTTGTTGCCCTTCTCTGGACACTCTCCAGGGCCTCGATTCTTTCTTACAGTGAGGGGCCCAAAACTGGACACAGTACTCGAGGAGCAGCCTCAGTGCTGAGTACAGGGGGACAATTACTTCCCTGTTCTTGCTGGCAACGCTATTTCTGATAGGAGCCAGGATGTTGTTGGCCTTCTTGGCCACCTGGGCACACTGCTGGATAATGTTCAGTCTAGCATCAAGCAAAACCCTCAGGTCCATTTCCTCTACGCAGTCTTCCAGCCACTCTCCCCCAACCCTGTAGCATTGCCTGTGGTTATTGTGACCAAAGTGCAGGACCTGGCATTTGGTCTTGTTGAATCTCATCCCATTGGCTTCAGCCCAGCTATCCAGCCTATCCAGATCCCTCTGTAGGGCCTCACTACCCTCAGGCAGATCGACACTTCCAGCCAGCTTGGTGTCATCTGCAAACTTACTGAGGGTGCACTCAATGCCCTCATCCAGGTCATCAATAAAGATATTAAACAGGACAGGCCCCAGCACCGACCCCTGGGGAACACTTAGATGCTTAGACCAGGACAATACCTCTATACCTTGCAGATGATCTGGATGGAAAGTCACTATCCCTAAACAACCATCCTCAGAAAGTTCACAACACTGATTTGAAAACTCTGTACCTGTAGCTGGCAAACTCTATCAACACAAGAAACATTTTGAGTATTAGAGCACTTACTTCCCTGCAGAGTGTAATGAATAGCTCTGGGACAATCTAGATAATTCCATTGCCTTTCTGCCATTATGCATTCTGTATCCATTTCAAACAGTAATTACAGAATATGATTCAGGTCAGGAGTGGCTTTGTGGAGGAGTGATGTTAAAATGAATGCTCATGTAATGGCATTTTGTAATGTTACAATAGTTTTGTTACCGTTATTGTTTTTGCAATAGAAATGTATACAAAATCCATGCACAACAGTAGGTAATTCCACCAACACTAAATATTCAAATATGTCAGAGTAATATTTTGTAAGCATTAGGAAGACAATCACAGCGTAGCGTCCAACAACCTCATCCTGGAATCTGTCACGGTTTTTGTTAGTCGTTGTTACCTCCTTTAAGCCACAACTTGTTCCACAAGATTGGAAAGGAATTCCTGAGTCAATAGCTGTAACGGATTCTTCTCCTGTTATGCACAAATTAATATCTTTCTAGATCTGAGAAGTTGACAAATCTTTAGGTGTTGTCCCTCGAGTCTCCAAACAACCTGTTTAAGGGCTGTTAGAAATAATCTAATCTTCAGTAAATGCATTCATGGATCATTCATACATATGGCAAAGTATGTAATTCATCTGCAGTTTCTAACTATACCTAGCTATATATAACTATAAATAACTTCCAGTTTAAGTAAAATCTCAGAGCTATCTCTGTCTACGTGGCGCTACACTTTGTACTATTAACCTGCTTGTTGCTTACTCTCTATTCTTCATGGCCATTATGTTTTCCTGTACCCTGTTAGATCTTGATCTATGCAGCTAAATCTATGCTTTACCTTGTCAGAATATTGGTATATCCTGTGGGGTTCCTTTTAACATCATTATCTTCCTTTTCATTTTGGAAGTGCTTCTGAGTGCTCAGAGTACTTTTCAGTCTCAACCTTTTATTTTTATTCAGTGATGCTAAGATTCTCTGTTACTTTTTCGTGATGGTTGTCACTTTATTGTGTGATTATTCTTATTGATCTAAGTAATTTGCACTGAGATATCACTTACCAAGAATGCCTCTATATTTCACCTGAAATGCAGAAAGTACCATCTGCTTCTGGTTTATAGGCTAAGTAAGAACTTACCAAGTACATGCATTTTGGATTGAGATCATTTCTTCAGTGACAAACTTTGTTTATAAAACACTCTGTGATCAGAAAGTGTAGATTCTTCTCTATAAGTGCACAGAAAAAAAGAAGGTGGTTGAATTGTATTTCTTTATAAGCAAAGTTTAAATGAAATATTACTGGAAGAAGGTTCAGTCACTTCTACATTTTTTATTTTTCAGTAGAGGATTAATGATGTGTGTTACTGTTAGAAGTTGATCTAAATTAATTTAACCCAAGGCATCTAACAATAATGTAGTTGAAATAATTTTAATTATTATCATTCTTATTGGAGACAGTCAAATATTTTTTTCATTAAAATCTGTGGCTTGTTAAATGAGCTAAGACATATTTTAAAACGAAATGGCATTAAGAGTGAACATGCAATCCATTACATGGAGAGGCAGCATAGATTATATTTACATTTTTTTTGACATTGTGCTATAAATCAGGTTCAAATTCTGATTTAAGTCAAGATCATGTACTTCATGATTGTCATAGTTTGCACACTACAGTTTAAGAGGGAGATATGTAGCATCTTAGGATACCTTTGAAAATAAAGGATTATCCATTATTCACAGTGCAGACCGTCCTGTCTTTTGGTTACCTACATGGGTACATGGTAAGATACAGGCATGGCTGTAATACAACTGTGATGTTGCTCTGGCAGCAACTCAAGATGTAAACTTCAGCTTAAGATCTACTCTTTGATAAGGAGAAGGGCTCCTTGCTGGGCATCCTAGCAGACCTCAGGGGAGGCCCCACTGAGGCATTTAAGCAGAGCTTTAACCAACAGCTCTCCTGTGGGCCAGACACTTGCCTCATTATCTCTTGGCCCTAAGCCCAGGTAGGCAAATCCCCAGGAATGGAGTGATGTGCTCAGAGGCCTGAAATTCCACATTGGCTATGATAGAAGAAATGTCATTGTTCAGTGTGAAAAAGTACCCCTGGATGACTAATAAACCAGTGGTACACTTACGCTATTCAATGAAATTAGCTGAATGAGATTGATGTCTACTGTTGAGTAAAAGAAGATTAACTGGTTCCTGACTAGCTATTTTCCTACTTGAAATAGGCCCAAAGAAGAAATAGCCAATAGATATCATAGAATTGTAGAATAACTGATGTTGGAAAAGATCTCCAAGATCATCCAGTCCAACTGTCCAGCTGTCACTAATATTTCCACACTAAATCATGTCCCTCAGTAAAACATCTAAGTGTTTCTTGAACACCTCCAGGGACAGTGACTCCACCACCTCCCTGGGCAGCCTATTTCAGTGCCTGACCACTCTTTAGGAGAAGAATTTTTTCCTAATGCCTAACCTGAATCTCCCCTTGTGCAACTTGAGGCCATTCCCTCTAGTCTTATTGCTGATGATATGGGAGAAGAAGTCAACTCCCACCTAACTACAACCTCCCTTCAGGAAGTTGTAGAGAGTGATAAGGTCTCCCCTGAGCCCAAAACTGGACACAGTACTCGAGGTGCAGCTTCACCAGGGCTGAGTACAGAGGGTTGATCACTTCCCTGCTCCTGCTGGCAGTACTATTTCTGATACAAGCCAGGATGCTGTTGGCCTTCTTGGCCACCTAGGCACATTGCTTGCTTATGTCCATCTGAGCATCAACCAGTTCCCCCAGCTCCATTTCCTCTACACAGTCTTCCAGCCATTCTGCTCTAAGCCTGCAGCACTGCCTGTGGTTGTTGTTTTGGCCAAAGTGCAGGACTTGGCACTTAGACTTGCTGAACTTCATCCCATTGGCCTCAGCCCAGTGATCCAGCCTGTCCAGATCTCTCTGTAGGGCCTTGCTACCCCCAAGCAGATAGACACTTTCTGACAACTTGGTGTCATATACAAACTTACTTACAGTGAACTCAGTGCCCTTATCCAGGTCATCAATAAAGATATTGAACAGGACAGATCCCAGTGCCAACTCCTAGGCAACACCACTCATGACTGACTGACAGCTGGACTTAACTCCATTCAGCACCACGCCTTGGGCCTGTCCATCCAGACAGTTCTTTAGCCAGCAAAGAGTGTATCTGTCCAAGCCATAGACTGCCAGCTTCTCCAGGATAATACAGTGGGAAACAATGTCCAGGCGAGTCACTCAATCATAAGAAGGAGATAGAGTTTATCAAGCAGGATCTGTCTTTCATGAACCCATGCTGTCTGGGCCTGATCCCCTGTTGTCCCACACGTGCCATGTGATCTTGCTCAAGATGATCTGCTCCATAAACTTCTCTGGCACTGAAGTCATACTGACAGGCCTGTAGTTCCCCAGGGAAGTCATGACCCTTCTTGTAGATGGGAGTCACACTGACAAGCCTCCATTCCTCTGGGAACTCTCTGGTTTGCAATTGCAAATGTCATAATTTAACAAACTTTGGACATCGAGTTTTAATTTATTTTTATTTATTACTTTGTTATGAAATCTTTTCCAAGGTTTACAGCAACGTGAGTGTCTTAATGCTGACTTTATTCTTCTTGTTTCAGGTTTTCTCAAACATCGTTAAGACAGCAAAGGAGGTGAAGGGACTGATGTGATAAATTGATGAGAATTACTAAAAACACCACAGTGCACCATAAAGAAAACAATAAGAAAGACAAGATACAAGTAGAGAAGGACTCTTTTCTCAGATTTCTTCTGTGAGAGCTCTTTATTAAAAAGTGGTGAACTGAAAAGGGTGTTGAAATTGCAAGCAAGAATACTGCCTCTGGCTTTTTCATTGCTGCTGCGTTGAGAGAAAAATGACTTTCTCCTCACTTTTTGTAAATAAAAAGGACAGTATCAAAGGTACCTGGCTTCACCAACTCCTTCTCTTGACAGAAATAAGCTGCAGGACACCAAAAGTTGTGTAAATGCAGGAGTCAACAAGGGCAGCAATATTTATGCCTCTTCCCTTGGTATCTGTTTGCATTTCTGATAACTTTTTCTATGTTCTGTCCTTGAAGAAATGTTAATGTTTTAAAACAAAGAATATTTGATCATCCAACTGCTGATGTTTAACCTCGGATTATTTTGTATCATAAAAAGCCAGTTTCTTCACAACACTTCTCTTTTCTTGCTTATGTATTTGCATCCCCAAGAAGATGGAATGTCCTAGAGAGGACTCCTATGAAAAGCTCAAGTATGTTTCACTTCTAAAAGTTAAGACTCCTCCCAAATATTCAGGGGGAAGAAATATGGCTGCAAAAACACCTAAATGACAGAATTACAAATTAACAAATTAACGTGTGGTTAGAACTGTTATTAAAAAAAAGAACAAAAAAAACCCCCATGAACTGTAAATGTTTACTCAACTGCTAGTCAGAGAAAGAACAAAACATTTTGAAAAAGAAATAAAATCATTCTGTTGCAAGCATAAAAAGGAGAGGCGCAACTTCTATAAAAAAGTGTCAATTTCTATTATTATAGAATAATATATAAAAGATATATAGAGAATTTATAGATAGATAAATTGAAAGATTTACAGGAGAAATAAATCTCCATGTTTTTCATAGCAGATCAATGTTAATATTCCTATTCAAATATATTTCTAATTCCCAATAATGCTATTAAATTCTATTAATAGATAATTAACTACAACAAATGATGTGTAGAATATACATCATTCCTATGAGAATACTCTTTTCTTTTGTTAGAATATGTCTCAAATTGCTTTACTTTGAGACTACCTTGAATGTGTTTCTAAATTTCCCTTAGTTTTCTGGGGAGGAGTTGGCATCTCTACAGGGCATTTCTGGTCTCCATCCACTGTTTTTTAATTCCTTGTTCTAATTTGGTTGGAGTATTGATTTGTAGCGGGGTGGTAGCAACTCAGATTTTGACTTGCCAACCAGACATGATTCAAGCAAATAAAGTATCATGTATTATGCTGCCTCACACTGCATTATTCTGGTCTAATGAACGGTTTTGGTGAAATCTACGATAATGTGGATACTAGGATACATCCTGCTGTCCATGTATTTGGTGAGATGCTCTTCGTTTCCACTAGTATTAATCTGAAGCATGTATATTAGGAAAGAATACACCTTTGCCTCATTCAAGCTTTAATTTGGAGTAACTGAAAAGTACTTAGTCATTAAATACAAAATTCCTCATTTTATGAAACATTGTTATTCTTATTTGGAGGAGAAAAAAAGAAAAAAGGAACACGAGATGTGCTTGTTCTATGATTGGACTCCTTTTCTAGTATTTATTCTTTTGAGACACTTGTTTTCCTTGACTTCTTGTTCTGTTCTCAAAAGGGTATGATAATCTCACTTTGCTCTCCTACTGCTACTGTTTTCAAGTGGCTGCTGTTGCAAGCAGCCTGCCTGCTGAGGCATAGTTTACTTAACACCTGAAGCTATCTTAGGGACCTAATGTCTATACAGAATGCAAACAATTGTGGATATGCCAATGGATATGGATGAATTAAACCCAACCCAAACCTTCAGATGAAAAAGAGTGTGTGTTTCTTGTTGTTGTTCTTGTTCTTGTTTGTTTGTTTGCTTGCTTGCTTGTTTTTTAGGATCTGGCAAGTAATTTTCACCAAAGGTACTTCTAGGCTTTGTGTAAGCTTGGGAAATGTCTTAGAAGATTCTTCTGATTGCTCACACAATCAAAATATGCGTTTACTAATAAGGTATTTTTTACAGCACTTGATTTCTGTGATCATTTTGTCCCACTGCACTACTGAAATCACAATTGCCAGTGTTATCATTTCAAAACCTGTAAATGAAGCTCCAATTATCATCAGCTCAATTTAGAAGTAATGATGCTTTAAAGATTTTCATTCCTTTATTTGTTGTCTGACTGCTAAACTGTCTAGATAACTGTGAATGTGTATTCAAACTTTTCCCCATATCTACAAAGCACAGAAGCTTTCCATCTTTGAAATGAAAGCCTGGATTCTGGAATATTCAGATAAATTTGGGAGGCATGACTACATAGACTACAAGGCATAACTACGTTACAAAGAGATATAGAATGACAGACATTGGTCCTCATCCATTCCACTTTCAGAGACACCACCTCACCTAGAGATGTCACAAACACAAAGAAAGAAAGCACAAGAATGGCTTTTGTTTCTTAGTGGAAAAAAGGGGGTATATAGAGGAAAACTTCATTCACATATACAGACACACATTTCAATTCTGAATTTCAGCACCATTAAATAAAATACATGGTTTGATTTTTTACTATGTTCTTATTACCCACTGCTTTTACTAATACTACACAAGAACCTGAATTTAAGCACATTGCAGCTTTTCTCTGAAATGAAATACATCTCCCAAGATTTGTGGCACCTAAGTTTAGACAACTGAAGTCCTGCAATAGAAATTCTTTTTTGCTCTATGGTAAGGGAAAGCAGTGGTATGTAGGTTGCTCTGAAAGTAATACCATGGAAACTACAACAGATACAAATAGCACAATAATATTGTTCGATAGAGCAACTTGTCAGCTACAAAAATATTTTTCAGCATAGTCACCACCATTAGCTATGCATTTTTGTCACTGACGAACAAGAGCCTGCATGCCAGGTACCAGAGAAGGTGACCACTGTTTCACAGCTGCTATGATTGTGTTATTGCTAGGAAAACATTGCCCACAATAGCTCATGTTTCATCAGCCCAAGGGGTCAAATCCAGACCATTCTGTGGGTGTATCAGGACAGCCCACCCAAGACTGGCAACATACTCCATGGTCTTGAAACTCGTATGGGTCCTGGCATTATCAGGTAGCAAGAGAAAGGTTGTCTTCTTCTCTGACCTTACTATGAACGTTCAAGAGTTTGACTTAGTCAGAGTTGTGATGTAGTAGTCAGAGTTGATGGTTTGTCTGGGTTCTAGAAAATTCAGAAGGAGCACCCCTTTCCTATCCCAAAAGACAGTGCACATAACTTTAACCACTGAGGACTGCATCTCGAACTTTTTCTTCAGTGGAGAATTCACTTGTCAACACTCCATGGACTGCTGTTTTGATTCCAGCTCATAGTGGTAACACAACATCTCATCACTAGTAATGATGCAATCAGTAACCTTCAGCCTCATTTTGGTTCATTAGGTGCTGACAAACTTGCATTTGGTGTTCTTTCTATTCCTATGTGAACATTTGTGGGACTGATTTGGCACAAACTTCATGATATTCCAACATCGTCAACATTATTTCCAATCCACTGAAGCCACTATTCAGGTCTGTATACAGTTTCCTGGTCATAATTTGCCAACTCACATGGATGAGTTGATGGAGACACTCTCCATTTTGTGGTGTGGCAGCTGTGCATGATCATGGTTTCTTTCATCTTGCTGTCAGCACTGCTGAAATACATCACCCACTGCTCCAGTGTTCTCACATCCTCTGCTTGGTCTCCATAAATAATCAGCAAGCAAGCATTGATGAATGTCGGTAGGTTCCATTTTTTCTACATGGAGGACTTCAGTTCCATACCTTTGCTTCATACATACTTCTACATTAGATGCCATTCTTTCAGACTGCCCCTCTGCTGCCATCTGTCACATAGCAACAAAACGTGATGGAATATTGGTGGCAATGTTCCACCAACATCTGTCTCTGATGTTGTGGGCCAACACTGTAAAATAGGATGCATTAATTTTGGAAAGTCTTTGCAGATGTGTCTGACAGTTATGTATGGTAAACTGCTGCAGTTATGTATGATAAATACAATCTGCCATCACATATGTATTATGTGACTGTTTGAAGATATCATTTCAGCAGCTTAATCACAGGATTGTCTTTTTCTGCTCTATTTCTAGATGTGATCAGTTCACAGGACTGAAGAGGCAGCAGCTTTTTTTGGTGCAGAACATGGGAGGGGGGCAATAGTGAAAGGAGACGTCAATATAGGCAATCTGAGGTATACAGTCTCAGGTGATGCAGATGTAGGATCAAACTCTTTCAAAAAAGAGGCCCTAGAAAGTGTTCTAATAGCCTCTTCCAATGTAAAATAGAATCTTCATTCAGATTTTAAGCTGTGTAAATCAACACAGGTTACTGGTATTGTACATGTTTCTGAATATCTTATCATTTGTTTAAGAACATTGGTTTTGTATTGCTGAATGATATTTTGCCAGGTCAGTTTGTTAAAAGACATATGCTCTTCAGGGAAAAAATATAAAAGAGAAATAAAAATTAATCTACTGGGTTAGCACTATAAATGATAATGAATTGAGAAATTATTGTACAGACCAAATAGAATCTGCTTAAGTCAGAAATTGTTTGAGGAAGAATTTTAAAAAGCATTCCAAGGTTTAAAGGTCTTATGTGATATCTGAGGATTTGATGTGAACTGAAACAGAAATACCTGAAATATTACTGGAAAGAGATAACTGGGAATTGTGTAATGGTAGGAGATTTCAGCTCCTCAAATAAAAATGGACAGCAGATAGAATGAAAATGAATGATAAGCTCAAGGTATTTCTAGTAACGTTGGCTCAAATATTTATTCACAAAAATACTACATGAATAAGAAATGCTGATAAGACTGGGTTTCTTAAAATGTGAGAGAACATTATTCTATAAGGCAGGTTTTAGAATATCATCTCAGGTTCAGCAATAAAATATTGGCATTTTTTTCTTGTAAATGTACATGAGAAAAACCAGTTTTTTGTCTAAGATGATCAATTTCAAAAGAGCAAATCTGAAAAATTTAAATTGTACTCAATAACATTTCCAACATGTAGTTGGTTTGAAATTTTCTTGAACCAAAAGTGAAAAATATCTTCAGAATTTGCATCTCAAGTAAATAGGAAACCTTCAGGCGGGGGTTCTAGGTCTAATATCTCTGAAAATATGCCAGGAATAAATAATTTTTCAAATTGCTTAAATGAAAGGAGGAGCTCAGTGCTAGGTCTTGAAATATTGAAGGTATGAGGAAGTATAATGAAAACTTCCATGTTGTTGCTTTTACCTTAGTGAATGCACGGCTTATTCTTGGAAGTATGATATTGAGGGAGGTAGACCTCTAGTCTGGCTCAGTATATTTTTCCTATGTTTTTATGCAAGGAAGTGAGGAGGGAATTTCTATTTCAGTTAAATAACTACTGTGGTATTGACTTAGGAAGTGAAGAGATAGCAAGATGTGCATATATTAAAAATAACAACAACAACAAAAACAACCACCTCACACAGAGTAGATGCCCCATTCAGGAAATACAATATGCTCTCATCAGACAATCAGCATCCAAGAATCTGGAAAGAGTTGCCATATGAAAGCACAGGTCTTGACAGCAGGTTTCAAAGATTAGTCTGTCAGTGGTGGGCAGTGTTTCATGGCTCCTATGCTTCACATTTCAAAAAGGAAAAATATGGAGCAACCTCAGCCACAACAGATTAATCTCAGTAGTAAGAAAAGCTTTAAAATAAATTTGGAAGCAATACTATTTAACAACATGAGAATAAATCTACTTGTTTTTACCAAGGAGAGATAAAAACTAACACAATAACTCTGTTTGATAAGAGAACTAATATTTCTAGACAGTGAACTAATGTGTCTGACATTCACTAAAGTATAAGTTATAGTGCCATTTGAGATGGTAAGTCTGAAGAGAAAGGTTCAAAAGCCTAAGGAAGGTATGGAGGAGAAGAAAACTGGTCATATAAAAAAATTAACGCTTGTTACCAATGTTTGCTACCAATGCCCCTAAAACATGAGCTCTGGTAATTTATTAATGATGCAAGAAGAAATTCTATGGTTGTACCAGTTAAACTAAGAATAACACAGTTTGAGCATAAAACAAAACGGATTAGCATACATTTGCCATCAGCATAGTTAGTCTGGAAAGTAGAGAAAAGCTAGCAAAAAATGGAGAATATTGAGGATCTGTACAGCTTGTTAGAAGGAACAAGAAAGACCACTGATAATTTTAAGGCAGAGGTGAGTTTTCAAAGACAGATTACATAAAGTGATTTTTTGCAATACCAACCTATTGTTCTTGATGATTGCAGAGTTCCCTCTAAGCCGCATGTTTCCAGATTTAAAGCTAAAAATCAATACCAGTCTCAGGAGACCCATGATAGTCAGATTCCCATTCAAGGAATCTCTTTCAAGCCAATACAATTTTCAGAATGGGGAAAAAAGCAACAGAAATCATCTCCAAGACTGTTAGTGCCATACTAATTCTTTGTAATTAATTGCAAGAAGCTGCAATCTCTTGTTGTGAAATTCCCCCATGAGACCCCAGATGCAGACAGCTGCCTTGCCTTCCACTCAGATACCCAGAGATTATCTGAAGTAACTCACCACAGACTGGCCTCAGAGCTGGTCTAGTCACCAACTCATCGATGACTGCTCTACTGCAGAAGCCAGCAGTGTGGATGTAGATGTCTAATATGAGGCTTGTCAAACCTTCGTGAGGGTTGTGGTACTGACAGACTGTAAGTAAAAGAGGCATAACCCTGCAGAGAATCTGCTGTGTGAATACTCAGAGGTAGCTGTTTTCCTTTCTACTTCCATGTTTTTAAGATTATTTTCATGCCTCCCACATTTCATAATTGAAATGTTCCAAGTAATTATTTTACAAAACACAACAAAACAATTTTACAAAACAAAACAAAACTAGAGCAATTATTGAAGCTCTGTTGTCATCAATTACACCTCACAGAGAACAAGGTTTATCTCAAATCATTGAAATTTATTCTTTAGCTTAAGCTAGCCATCTCAACTCCTTCTGTCTGGCAAAAGGAGGTGTGTGCCTTATCCTGAGACAAGTGTCTAAGATAGGTGGGATAAATTGCATTCAGTAGACACCTGTCATACAGCTATTTGGAGAGTTTTGGTGTTAAAGGTGCCTAATCCTCACATTGCAAACACTAGAAGAAAGGGTAAACATCATCTGATTGCTATTTACAGGGATTTACTGGAGGTGAGGGAGGCTAAGATTTCTGTTCTTCTTAAAGCAGAGACCCTAACTTTACCCTCACTTAGCTGCTCATTTTTATTGATGCACATCTCTACCTACTTGACAGTCAGGACTGCATCCCACCCCACTTGCTGTGAGCAGAGAGTGGCAGCTAAAGTAGATCTAACAGCCTTTTTTTCTTTTCACAATGCATTTGCTCCAACATATTTAATTTGGAAAGAAATGTTAGGGGCAGCAAGGGCAGACTGCTTTGCAGAAGCTAGGCTGACAGCTGGGCAGGCAGGCAGAGCCTCATCAGCCAGGGCTGTCCCACCACCCCCAATTGGGACCCAGACAGTCAGGAACTTTCATAGCAATAAAAATGTCAAGCCTGTGTGTGGAACCTGGATCCATAGGGTCTGTGGCCAAGCAGGGATACAGCTGTGACACAGTGACGAGTCCCTCTATAAAGCAGCTCTGGGGGATGGAGGTGGTTCTCTGGGTCTTCTTCCTGCTCATTCTCCAAGAGCTCTGATGTTGTTGGAGGTGTTTCGAAAACCTCTCACTAACAGTGAAGTGTCCTGGCTGGAAACTTAAGTATGACCTCCAACTCTCTGCTCACAATGAAAAAAAGGTCTAAGTTCCTAAAAATTAAAAATAATGTTTGGTAATCTGGTAAATATTGCAAGCTTCTTTTCCATTTAAAGTAGAGCAAGTGGGATACATTTTGTGTCTTTTGGGTGCTTTTCAGCAGCATTGGCTCAGTATGCTTTGACTCTCCCTTGCTCTAAAAGAAAGGGAGCTATGTTCCTCTAAATGTAAATCTAGGATATCATTCATGGTCTGATAACTATGTTGACATTCAAGCTTTTACAAAATTATGAATGGTTATCATTATTTGCCATGGGGATATTATTCCTTTACTGTTCCGCCTCTCAAAAATAATTGGATTACTTAGTCTTAAACTTTGAAAAAAAAAACCAGAAAAACACGTTTTTAAAAAAACAAATAAATTACTGTAGAACAGTAAAGAAATCTGAAAAAAAATGATAGATTATATCTTCTTAAAGTTGTTAATGATTGAAATTAGGCAGTTTGGATAGAATCTTGCACAGCAGTAACTAGGGTTTTCAGTCCCACTTGTTCTATAATTGCAATATTATTCTCCAGATGATTCAGCAGTGCACTTACATAAATCATGAGCATACACCTGTATTAGCATATTCTTTTTCTGCTTAATCAATTCACTGTTTTCCTGCTATGTGCAGTGCTTGTCCCCTATTGGAAGTGTCAGGAGACAGCTCCCTTTCTCAAAACATGCTAACTGTTCTGTAGGATGAAATAAAGACAAAGAAGTTGTCCTAGTCTTGAGTAGAACCCAAATATTTTGGTAAGCTGCTTTCCATAACACAGCCAAATATTGGTCCAAGTATAATTAACCCCTCTAAAAACACTATCCTCTGCAATTTTTAATAAAAATAAATGTTATAGGCCTTCTATATCTGTCAGAAGTAGCACATTCCCAGCATTTTTCCTTTTTCCTAATCTCCTTTCCTGGAGATTACCAATGCCTTCAAGCAGACCAACTACACCGAACCTCATAATCTACACTTTGCAATGTGTATTATAAATTCTTAGATTAACTGTAGATTGGGTTTACATATTCAGTACTGAAGAACTGTGTTTTGGCTACTGTGTGATAGGTTGGGCTTTAGGTTTCTCACGTTTGCATTAAGATGCTGAAGTGTGGTTAAAATTTGCCTCACACAGGAGGGGACATCACTGAGTGATCAAACAGGAACCAGTGTCAAGGGTGGAGCCATAAGGTCCAAAGATTCAGCTAGAGTACCTGCTCAAGAAGTGGTGTAATGTAACTATAGCCACCCTACAAAGCTACTTCATATTTTTAAACTTTGTGGTAGCTCAGAGACCCATCAGTCTGTTTTCCAATCTTTTTATGATAAAAAGAGACATTATAGCTGTTAGAGATTTAATAAAAAGAGGGAGGTTTCAGGTAAAGTATGTACTCAAAATATTCCAATTTGTTATGTGATGTAAGCTGTAAAAACAAGAGAATATTTTCATATCCTGTTTTGAGAGACAGAGGAAATTGAGCAGCTGATGAATAGAAATGCGTCAGGAAATGCGTGTTTTTTTCTTTCTTAAAATAGCTATTCAATTAGTACGTTCCTCATTATAATTATTTTTTAACAACTGCTATTTTATATTTTTGTGAGCTACTACAAATTTTTTAACTGGTTATATTAAAAGAAACGTATCGCTGTTGTCACACCAATCTGCACTCTTCTAATTTTCCTCATACTTTTCTCTGGACTTGGATTTTTCTCTTTGACAAAGAAATGAGGTTTGGGGCTAAAGACACCTGGCAAGATTTCCTCATTGATTTATAACACTGAATTAGATTTCTAGTTCTGGCTCACATTGAGGCTGTGTTTTGCAGTGGCTTTCAGATGCCTGGCATCAACACAGGGAAAAGAAAATGATGATAGTTCCAAAGAAGTAGCTGGATATCTGAGCCTGTCCCCAGCTTTGAGACTGTCCAAAAAGTATTGGATAGAAAATAGGGGGACAAACACAATTTTCCACATCTGAGTCTTCTCTTCTCTCTTTCATTTCAATTTGTTGAAATTTTGTTCTGAATCAGCGGTAATGTCATAAATCAATGAAGTTTTACTCTTGTTATCTTGTCAGGCATTTCAAGCTCCAGAGGGCGAATAAAATAATTAGAGTTTTTACATAGCTGGGCAAAGAAAGGTATGTTGAAGGAAGTTTAAAAAGTATGAAATCACTTGAATTTCAGTGATTATAGTACTCCAAATGGCTAGTTAGTGAGGTGCAGCTAATGAACATGTCAAGTACATTGTGGAACTGAGCAAATAAATCCAGATTCCTGACCAGAAATTGTTTCAAGCCTTGCAGCTGTTCATTTCGACATGCAGCACTATACTGGAACTAATCCAATAAAAACTCTGAGAGTTCACCTTCATCCTCCTTTTCCCGCAAGGATTTCTCTTTTGGCAGAATCTACTGTGTTCACACTGTTTTGTCACAGTTGTTCCCTTCTTTCTGATCCTTTGCTAAATTGGAAAGTGTTCCTCCTTCAGAACTGCAAAAATATTTGTAGCTAAAATTCCATCCAGACCCCACATTTGGAAAGAAAAAAAAAAAAAGTACTTCACTGCTGTTTACCATGTAGAACCAAACATTCAGTTTTTCACTTACATTAAGGGCTACTCTGTTTTTGTTCCATCTTTTGATTGTATGCACTTTGGGGAGACCCACTTTGCAGAGGCCATCTGTCTCAGTAGCACCTTCAACTGTGTTCCTTTATCACAAAAATATCTTGTATTCCTCTACACACTTGGTCTAGGTATATCTCAGCATAATTTTAAAAATTTAGGAGCTTGCTCTTCTCCCTAGGATTATTCTGCCATCAAACTTTCATTGTCTAAGGCTATATTAGCTATTTTCTGTTTTTCTTTTGTTACATTACAGAAAACCTCACTGAGAAAGTCTGTTGAGCAGGTTGTGAGGTGCAGAACTAGGTCCTCCATGGAGGCAAAGAGTTTATTCTGTAGTATCTAGTAACACACTCCAGAGCAATCCCCCAACTCCAGCCTAACAGCACCCATCATGTGCAGGAGGGAGAAAGAGAAAGGGAAAGGAAGCCTCACTCTGGAAATCTCAAGTTTGAAACTGGAGAATCATAGAGGCTTTTAGATTCTGTGGACGGATGGCTGACCCAGGGAGGCCGTGTTTATCTCCTCCTGGGTCACTGCAAGCAAAACAGCTGCTATGGATCACTGTCTCACACAGAACAATGATGCGAGTAGGCGAAAGGAATGCGGAGCTGCGATAGAGACCACTGTGCCAGGTGCTGTGAGACAAGCTGCAAGCAACTGCAAGTTATGAGAACGGTGCCTTGTTGTGCTTAGCATTTATTTGTACCGCTCTATATAAATGGCTGTGTGCAGTCATTAAATGGCTTGGCTGCTAGAAACCATATGAGTGTGTGGCCTCGTCCCTCGCCTCATCTCAGCTGATTATTGCTCTCCAGGGGATCTCGGACTTGTTGTTTGTCAACAAGATTCTTCAGGAATTGTGAAAATTTCTGGAAATGAAGATTTCTTTGAAGGATTTTTATCTTAAAATGGAACAAGGCTGTTTTCACTTAAAGGTAAAAATATATGGGAACATTTAAATTAGTGGAGTGGGGAAGGAGAGGGGACAGAAAGCCAGCAGATGCAGAAAGAGAACAGAGTTCAAGGTGATGAATTGTGTATCCTCAGGTAAAGAAGAGGAAAGTGTCAAAATGAAAATTGTAATTGATGAGAGACAATATCTTTAAATAGATTTTCAGTTAGGCAGTGCACTGAAAAGTGAGAAATAAAAGTTGTGTAAAAATGCCGGAAGTCTAAGAAACAATAAGAAGAAAATCATTGTCTCTTGTTTTAAACTAGCATATCGATACATAACATGCAAAAACTCAATGGAAGGAAGTCAAATAGAGGAAAAGTAATAGAAACGCAAAAACTATATGGGAACTATAGAATAGATGCGCATGAAATTACAGCATAATGTAATTGGTAATATCCAACTAGGATAACAATGTTTTCTGTGACCTCCGAGAGCAACCATCAAACTAAAAGACCAAGAAACAGAAATAAAACAGAGGAGGTTTGGTCAAAAGAATACATGTCTCAGCTGGGGATGAGGTGAAGTTGAAACTAAATTTTTAGACAAGAGCAGTTTCAATTCTGTGGAACAAGTAGTCAGGGAATGGGTAGAAAGAAATGCAACTAGGGGCTCACCTAACAAAACTCAAAAAATATTATTGAAAACTTATTTATAAAATACTTAAATCTAGGATTTTTGTAGTCATGGCAAATCCCATGTGTCATTCACCCCCTCTCACCCTCCTGCCCCCAGATCCTGGCTAATATACTGTTTAATGTCAAAAAGAAGGCAATATAATTATGGGGAATTTCTTCTGTTAAAAAGAAAAAACAGAGGACAAACACATGGTAAAATGTTTTCATTTGACATCTAAAATGCATTAAATAGTTAAAAAATACATAGAATCTTCAAACAAAATGCATACTATGAAAATTTGTTAGAAAGATCAGGAAAACACTTAAGCCAGAAATAAGAAGGCACTTTAAAAGAGTTCTGTTAACAAAAAGGAACACAGACTACATGGATTTCATTTGTGAAGCCCTCACTAAACAGTTGTAAAGAAATAGCTCACATTAAGAGGTACAATTCTAGTATGTTTAGATATAGAAAAACAGGACAATGATAAATGGCTGGTTTGCAAGTACGGTGAGGTTCCCAGATACTGCTCTGTATTGGAACTAGAGATCCCCAATGAGACTTTTCAGCATATTCACATATGACCTGAAAACAAGAGGAGGTGACTGAAGTATCAGGGTTTACTGACACTACTGCATTTTAAGGGGACTTATTAATAGGAGAACTGATTGAGAAAAAAAATCAGAAATAAATAAATTCCAAAGGAATAAAACATGGTTATTCTTGAATAAAAACATTCCTAAATTAAGGTGTCAGGTGTTGATATCTTGACTTAGTACTATTCAGGAAAGATAACTTGGAGTTATTTTAGACCCATGAATGTGCTAGCTCAGCGCTTAGCACTGTTCTAAAACACTTACAAATGTTATTAGGGAAAGGACTAGGAATTAAAAAAAATAAATCATGACTGAAGACATTTAGTGCTTTCCATTCTGTTTGCATTTCATCTGCTTTCATTCAGATGGTCAGAAGTTATTTGGTAAAGCTGGAAAGGATACAAGAATGATTAAAGGTATTTGGTGATGAAGGAGTGGGAAGACTTGGACTTTCCAGTCTGGAAAAGGATTGAATAAGATGAGCTTTCATGAAAGTCCATAAAGTTCTGGATGACATTGAAAAAGTCAATAGAATTACCACTTTTATTACAAGACCTGGAGAGCAGCAAATGAAAATAGTCAGTGGCAATTTAAAAAATAATGAAAGGAATTTCTTCTTGATACAATATGTGTTTAGGAAGTAGATCACTTGGTTACAGAATATTGCAGTTGCTCCATCTTTACTTAGACTTTAAATGCAATTCAGCATATTGCACTGAAGACAAGTTATCTGTATGCAGATTTCCTCAAGAAGCCTATCAATAGAGTTACACATCCAGTGAGTCAAGGAGCTTTCAGGAAGGTATCACCCACTGATCCACTGGTTTCATATTCTTCTATAAGTATCTGCTCCTCTCAGATGTGGGGTGTAGGACTAGATATTGCTTTGGTCTGACATGGCATCACCTATACTAGAAAATGAAGCACAGTTTGAGAGCATAGACATGCCAGGACAAGGCAATAGTGATCTGTAGGTTACTACAGTCTTTGTTTCTGTGTTCTATAATATGGATTTTTTCTATGAGAACCAGCACATCCCAAACAATGCCCAGTTCAAAAAAGAGTGGTAGTCAAGAACAAGGTGGGACGAAGAAATTTGGGCATGAAGATGTAAACCCTTCTATGTCAACTGACGTTAGAGGTGGGGAGACAGGCAGGTTTTGGCCTATTTCATTTTTTTTTTATTTTGTGGCCTAGACAGACAGGGAAAACTGAGCTGCCTGAACTTAGCTTGCTCAATCTAGTTTGGTGCTAATGAAGATTTATAACAGCTGACCTTAATGAACGTTTTTTTAATTTAATTTTCAGTTGTTTCTGTTTAGACCTGTTTTTGTGTTCTTGGCTTTTTGTGGAGAGGAATGCTGGGGGTGGGGGGAAGACCTTAAGACATCCTAAGACTTTAAGGCTTCTGTTCTTATGGAAAATTGGGAAATAAACCTTATGAAATAAAAACAAATTATTTGACATAAGCACAGTATCATGATGCAGAAGAGAACAAATTCAGCTCAGTTGCCAGCATGTCCTTGCTTGGCGAGGTTCCAGTCCTTGCAGCAGGAATTCGATTAGGTAAGAAACTCAAGATTTACCTATAAGTATTGGATATAATTAAATTCCGAAGTCGGTATGGGTTCATCCACTATATTTAAGTTTTCTAGCTACACTCTCAAAATATTAAAGCAATTTTCTAAATTTTTACAATATTCATTTCTGTGTCATATTTTCCATCTGAGACCAATTATTTTGTTTAATCTCTGTTCTATCAAGTTTAGTCTCTTTGCTTTATCTTGGAAAATTATAAGAGAAAATCTGACCTGGTGATTATTCTGAGATTTGGGACAAGTATGGAGTATTTCTTTTTTTTCCTGGAGCTGATGTCTAAATGCCCCATGAATTCACATTTTCTTTTTTATCTTCTTCAGTTACAGCTTTAAAATTTTGAAGTAAGTCTAAGTGCATGCAAGCTCATTTGTTAGACTGGATGCAACACTGTCATTATATTCATAAGGTAAGTAAAATATCTTCAGTATTTTTGAAAACATTATTGTTTTGAAAACATTATTTGAAAACATATTTTTGAAATTCATAACATTAGTATTATTTACAATTCCTGGCATTCTTTAAGTTGTAAATATTCGTTAAATGAGCACTTATACAGATAACGGAAGCACAAAGACTGCAGAAAGTAGTGCAGGAGAACTATACATCAGAGATTTTCTTAAAACCATGCAGGATTTTTTTATATATACATACACTGATTCAAATAGTTTCCTATGATCCTTCAATAATTAAAACAATTCATAAGAACATTATAATGCAGTCTACCACAGAAAGGCAGTCAGATGGTGTAAACACATAGGGTGAACTATTTTCAAAAAGGGCAAATTTATTTCACCACTGAAACTGTTCCAGAAGCTACAAAATATACCATTTATACAGATGATTCAGAGAGCTTTATCAGTTACGTTGTACCTTAATATCTAGCAAATTTGTTACTATCTTTTTCTAAAACTGACCTAATATTTCATAGTAAATACACTTGATAATTTGCTGAGAAAAGCACTTAATAAAGGATGCACTCTTTGCCTTTCTTCATTTGACACCATTGTGAGAGGACACTGACTTAGCTGGAAGATTCTAGTGGCTAAATTCTTCCAGTTGGTCTAAAACTATTCCACTGCTGCCCTGAAAAGGCTAAAATAAATAAAAACACATGATCCCATTCAAAAGCCTAAGCCCTTCACACACACTGGCCAGACTTCTGTGGAGCAGTAGCTGTGGAACTGGCAATAGATGCTGGCTTGCAGAACTCTTATTCTGTATGTCCTTTCAGTTGAGTGAACATGCACAAATGTCAAAAGAAATAAAAATGGGGTCATTTCTAACAGTGTTATGTTGTGCTACAATCTTTACATTGCACAGCATAAAGACCCTCTCATTATTTACCTTTCTCAGAAGAATCTTCTTATTTAAAATTTGCATTTAAAGAGTGCATGGCCTTTTTGAACATTCCTCCATCCCCAGTTCTATGCCTGTCTAAAGTCTCTACATACCAGACTTAATCTTGATTCCCACAACAAAAAATGTGACGAGTAAAAGAGAAGGTAAATTCATATCCATAAGCCGTACCCAAATAACAGCAATGATTTGTGCTCTCAGCCTCATGAGTCTGTGTCACCCTGCTGAGGCAGCCAAGGGGCTTAGCAGAACAAGCATTTAAATCCTGACTGAAAATACCAAGCTACAGTATTTGGTTAGAAGCTCATGTGCCTGTGATATCTCTTTGGCCATCTCATGTAGAACAAGTCCTTTTATAAAAAGTCAGTCAGCTTTTATTTTGTGGATGTGCCATCACTGGAGTCATTCAGGGCCAGGCTAGATGGGTCCCTGGACAGCCTGATCTGGTGAGTAGCTGCTGTGCAGACTGTTGGAGCTAGATGGGCTTTAAGGTCCCTTCCAACCTAAGCCATTCTATGGTTCCAAGGTTCTATTATTCTTTCAACATTATGGAGAAAGCATCTTGCAAAGGTATAGTTAAGTGGTAACAACCCCAAACTCTGTTTAGGTTAGTGAACCTCCATTGCAGGAACACCTGTCCCACAAGTGTCCAACATTTCTGAACTTGTAAGACATTTTCCAGTTTAGTTGCAAAAGGTGATATCTTTCCTTATGAAATAACACTAATGAAATACTAGTACATACATATAGACTAAACTGCAGTTTGATTTAGTTAGACTGCCTATATCCTACAACAGAGGTGATAATTCAAAGTATCATGTGATCAGCAGATACTAAGTTTGTGCGTCTATGCTGATTATTTTAAAGTTGTTCCTTGTGTGATAAAATTCTTGACTGGTTAATTTACATCATATTGAATGCTGTACTGTTAGAAGATGTAATTAAATGGTATTTATGTAAAAATGGCCTCATCATGGCTTCTTCTCAGAGAGCTCCATTAAACTTTGACACTCTGGATAGCCTAATAGACACACTATTTACTGTCACTGCTACTTAATAGGAGCTTCTGAGCATTTTGTCTGGAACTGAGGTCACGGATTTATATTCTTTTGGCTTATGCCAATAACTCCTTTAATTTGTGCATCTACTAATGGATACAGTTTCCAATCAGACAAAAAATGAAGACGAGTAGTAGTAGTTTACTAGTGGTAAATTTCTTTTCTGTACAGGTGCCAAAGCACTGAAACAAGTTGCCCAGAGAGTCTGTGGAGTGTTCTTCCCCGGAGATATTCAAGATCTGTTTGGACATAACCCTGGGTTAGGTGCTCTCTGTGGCCCTGCTTGAGCATCTGGGGTTGGACCAAATGATCTCCAGAGGTCCCTTTCAACCTCAGCCATTCTGTGATTCTGTGACTAGATCAATATTTCATTCTCGAATTAATACTCTTTTCTTAGATATGCTATTATTGTATTTCTTTACTTTCTATTCACTTATACTCTGTTACAAGATTTAGGCTCTGATAAATAGTTTTATAGCTCTGTTATTATGCAAACCATTTTGAGGTCATTCGAAGGTATTTTATGGGAAAATTTTGAGATGTAGTTTAATCTTTTAATTTTCATCATGTAAATGCTTATTCCTACAACAAAGCTTCATTATATCTTTATATTTCCCACATCTTTCATAACTGTACATAAATTCCAAAAATTAGAGTACAGCTATATGAAATAAGTAAGCTTCTGTGATGCCTGCTATTAAAGAAGAACAAGTTTTAAAACTGAACACTTTTGTGTCTCTGAAATTTAGCTATCTCATTCCTTTAAGTCATTTATTGTAGAATACATTAGATTGCTTCTTAGGACATTTGACAGTGCTAAAATATTAGCTCATTTTTGCAGTGCAAAAGTCAACAAACTATTTCTGTGCAAGTATGTAAGTCATCTGTGTTATTACCATGTGTTTCATTTTTATTATGATTGATGTCATTGCAATAAATACATGAGCAACCCCTAGATCTCTGTTTTAATGAATTACAGGAATTTTTGTGGATTAGCATTTCCTAATCTTGGTTCTAAAACACAGTTTTCTGACGAGATCAATATCACATCCCTGTGGTAATTAATCATTTACACAATGTTTCCCTTAAAGGAGAAATATAATCCTTTTACATCCACCATAAAATACACTCTCTGGGACAGGATTTGGAGCCCAGCCAAGCTGTGCACTGTACAGAGGAAACTGCTTGTTATGGATGCTAAGACATTCTTCTTAGAGCTTCACTATAAATACATCTAGTGCAGAGTTTAAGTTGCCTGGATTTCTTAATGCACATTTTTGTTTATTCAAATTTCTCTTTCTCTTTCTCTTTCTCTTTCTCTTTCTCTTTCTCTTTCTCTTTCTCTTTCTCTTTCTCTTTCTCTTTCTCTTTCTCTTTTTCTTTCTCTTTCTCTTTCTCTTTCTCTTTTTCTTTCTCTTTCTCTTTTTCTTTTTCTTTTTTTTTCTTTTTCTTTTTCTTTTTCCTTCTTTTTTTTTTTTTTTTTTTTTTTGGCGGTCTAATTAGTATTGCCTGGTGGCTTTATACAAACTAATGAACTGTAGAAATAAAAAACGTGGCAGTGAAAATGCCTGGCCCCATATGTGGTGAGGTACTCACTATAATCACAAGGATCGGAGGATGTATTCTTCTGAACCAAATCTTACTCATCTCCAACACCTTGGAAGTTGGAAACATCACCTGTCTAGAGCTCCTGAGATGCAGGGTGATAAAATTCCATGGTGTGAGGGAACTTTAAGGTTAAATGTTTTATTTCACTTCTGTAATTTCCTAGGACTATGGGCACTGTCATTTACCAGAGCACAGCTGATGAGAGATTACTTTTTATGCCACTATAACATTACAATTTGCTTTGAAAGAGCTGAACTGAACCTATATGTGTCTGGATTCCTTGTCGTACTATATGTGAAGAGAAAAAAAGTGTGTTTTCATTTCAGAGAGCAAATAGGTGTGTGATAAAATTCAGAATGTGCTGATTTCTTTTTGAAACTCAGACCAGCAAGTTGCCATCTTTGACTACAAGACTTGGGGCGGGTAAATGTTGACTATAATTGACTGAGAAAAGTTCTTCAAATCAATTTAATAAGCCTTTGACTGCACCCAGTTTAAAAAGCTAGGGTAATATTATAGGGCCTTTCGTATTGTGAAGGAAAATATAAAGCATTTTATCATTAAGGAAAGTATAGAGCAGGTTAGAACCTGTAGACCTTCCTTTTTAGTCTGTGTGTATCTAAATATCCTCTTAACTGTCCATATGGCAGTGAAATTTTTAAATTAGCTTTGTACAGATCTTTATATCGCAATGTTCTCAGCAAACCAGGAAAGTACAAACAAGCAACAACAACACAACAGAAATCCTTCCTGATTAGTTATATAGCATGAGGATTTCCTTAATAAATCTGAAAAAGTACTTTGTTGTTATTGTGGTTCAAAGCAAAAAATATTTTTTGTGGGCGTGTTTTCATTAGTTTCATTGGTTTTAATATCAAACATATACTGATCTTTCAGTAACTGCTTTAGGAAAGCAAGTCATTACTAAGGACATAAATACCATGCTGAGAAGCACCTTGCATTTTACACAAAAACAGCCTGATCTTAAATCCACACTCCCATTAATATCTTCTCTGTGCTTGTAATCTTGTGAATGTAATGGAATTAATTCACCTTAGTAAAGTGGATGAGTTTTAAAACTAAAGAATATATGTCAAAAATAGAAGAACTGTCTCAAATTGAAATTTGCCTGATTTGTGGTGGTCTTGGGAGAGAAAATATCTTTTCTGGCTCAGAGCATAACCTGGGCCTGGATTTTACCCTGATGAGATTACTAATGCAACTACAAAAATGCTCATAGCCCCTTTACATTAAACAAAGAAAAGGATATTGGATCTGTTTTCAGTCCCAAAAAAGCCTTTTGAAACAATTTTATTCCCAGCAAATTTTGCTAGCTTTAAATTTCATTCCAGTGCAGTAAGAAATTATGGAACAACAGGGGCGTTCCACAGTTAACTCTGTATTGCACTGCACAGGTTGCATTACCCAGAAATAGATATCTATGAACATGAATTTTGCCAAAAATATGAAACATTTTTCTGTGTAGCTAGAAAACTTAGGAAAATCGGGGATGATTTTAATAAAATAGTATGTAGTATGTATGTACTCTGAAAGTAATGTCTCATATTTATTTCCATGGAAACTGCAACAAAGAGCACAGTAACACTATTTAATAGAGCAAATTCTCAGCTGCGAAACACTGTTTTTAACACAGTCACCACCATTAGCTTTGCGTTTTTGTCAGCAATGAACAAGAGCTGCATGCTGTGCTTATAACAATCTGCACCAGTGGAGGTGACCACCATTGCTGTCACCACTGCTGAAACGCACCATCCACTGCCTCACTATGCTCACATCCACTGTTTGGTCTCCATAAACATTCAGTAAGTGGTGATGAATGTTCGTGGCCACCATTTTTTCTGCATGGAGGAATTCAGTTCCACCCCTTTACTTCATATGCACTTCTATGTCAGACACTATTCTGTCAAACTGCCCCTCTGATGCCACTTGTCACACAGTGAAAAAATGCAGTGGAATATTGGTGAGAAGGTTCAAACTCTACTGCCATATGATCAATATCTGCTTCTGACATAATACATCATATTGACGTAACATATTGAAATCTGACATAATACATCATACATACAAAACATCATAAAACAGGAGGCATTAATTTCGGAGCCGCCCTCATACATCACTTTGGAAGGCAATCTTGCATGCTGGCTTTTTAAAATATCTTTATATAAAAAGGTCTGTTTTTATATTTGCATTAGTTTTGAAGAGAGTCTAAAAAAAGGTAAGAAGTGGGACCGATAAACAAGTTTTGGAGGTCTGTTCAAAATTAACAATCTAATGTGGTGGATAGGAGGAAAATCTATATTTGGCATAGAGAAATTAGCAGACCTCATGAACACAGTGTCACCACTTAAACTCTCTTGTCCTCAAGTTGCTGTCTTCTGTGCAAGTACAGAAGAGATTGCTAAATTCATCTTACTGGCATTTGTAACAGAGGGAGATGGAGAATGTGTCATGATGGAGAAAATGTCATCATCCTTGATACTGGTGTCTCTGTAAGAGGCAAATACATATATGAAATGATGAACATTTTGTATACTAAAAAATGCACTGTTGCAGGGTAAGGTACATTCAAGAGACTAGAAGTAATAAGAACTGCTTTTCAGTTACTTTTTCTGAGAAATTTTGTTCTTCTTTCTTTTATTTTCGTGCCATGGCACTTAGTTGGTCATAAGTTCGTGGTATTATTCCTGAACTTCATGGGAGATAGAAAACTTACACTTCTGAGAAACGAATCCTGACTATCACAAATCAGCTTGGTTAAGCAAATTCTGTTATTCAGGGGCAACAAGAAGGGAGTGAGGCCTGAGACCTCACTCAGTGCAAAGAATAATAACATTTTGCATTTATTCTGCATAGCTACTAGTGCAAACATCAGGTAGACAAATATCACTAAGTAGCAAAAAGGAACGGAGAAACAACACAAATTCTAGAAGAGAACTTACATGCATACAAGATACATATTGCAATACTTTATGTGGTACCGATTGCTCCTGGAACTGAGTCTGGACTGTGCTAGATGTCTGTTTTCCACATGGTAGACTTTGAGACGGGTAATGACTTCTCACATTGTACTCTGACGTGCAGCAATATTTTTGTGTAAAGGATCAGTCAGGGCATATGTGACATTTAGAAAGTGCCCAGTAAGCAAAATTTTTCTTAGCAGCTTCATACTTACTGCACACGCCTAGAATATCTGTAATGCATGAGCTGTAAATCTAATGCTTCCAAAAAGCACTGGATCTATTGTATTGTGCACTCTGACATTTTCAACACTTACACTGGTCCAGCACTCCCTACTGAGCACGCGTGCGGTCTTTGCTGGAGGGTTGTACTGTTCCCGGAGAGAAGGAGCTGCACACTGCTGGACACCCAGAACTACCATCAGTTTCTTGAAGCATTCACAGATGAGAAATCTGGCTTGCAAAAGAGGACATGTCTTTGGAAATTATTCATATATAATAGCCCTGCTCCTAGAGTTAGTTAGGGATTACTGGGCTGTTAAGTATCCATTTAGGAGATTCAAGGCTCAGAAAGAACATGTAGAAGAAAACTTTTCATTCCTAAGCTAGTAATCAGAGCATTCCCCCATGAAGGAAATGTATGGGAAGAGTAACAACTGCTCCAAGTCATTACAAGGAAGAAATTTTCTCTGCAAAAATAGTCCCATAGTTCTCAGGCACATAACTGTCCTTTTTCATCTGACTATATTTGTTATCTCTTTTTCTATTGATAGAAATCTTCATTTATTTTTTCCCCAGACAATGTTGTAACTTCAACAGAAAGGGAAGAGGATTTCTGCACTAAATCTAGACTATCACTGTAACCAGTGAGGCTGAGAGATGGAGACCTAAACTCCTCAAGTATAGAAGAGAGTAAAACAGGCTCCCACTCCCTGACCAACAGTTTTGCACATGCTGTAATGAACCAGTGGCCAAGTTGCTTAGGTGACACTTGAATACACATTAAAAAAAGGTGCCATGTTAGCTACACAATCACTAGAGAGCATCTCTTGGAAGAAGTCTGAAGAGCAGGTGTGCCATCCTCAATCTGAACCCCCCAGCACGAGGCTCAGAGTGATGTAGAGTGGGTGATCAGGCCAAGACTTTGTCACAGAGTTGTCTTCCTTATGGCTTTAAACTGAAAGAAGGTAGATTTAGATTAGATATGGGAAATAAATTCTTTACTGTGAGGGTGGTGAGACACTGGAACAGGTTGCCCAGGGAGGTTGTGGATGCCCTCTCTCTGGACATGTTCAAGACCAGGCTGGATGGAGCTTTGAGCAACCTGGTCTAGAGGGAGGTGTCCCTGCCTATTGCAGGGGGGTTGGAACTAGACTATCTTTAAGGTCTCTTCCAACCCAAACCATTCTATGATTCTTCTGAGCCCAATTGCACAAATCCTCCAAGTGTGTTCTCATGATCACAAGCCCCAAGGAAAAGGTTTTCTTTATTTTGTATCCTGCCTCTGGCCTCTCCAACCATTACTCTGCTCAAACACTCCTCAGCTCAAGCTCTATCCTAAGAGACTCTGAAGCCCCTGTCTATGCTTGTCTCCAGTGCTGTCTCACAATTTTGCCTATCTATTTAACTAGTCCTTACCTATTTATCTCAGGCATGACTATTTTATGACACATGAATCCCAGTCCAGCCTCCTAGAGAGGGCTTTGGCTTCTGAATTTTACATGCATAACAACTGCCTATGGCCTAATATCAGTTGTGAAGAGGACTTCATACTTTTTCCTACTACGGCTTTCCTAGTAGTTAGATAAAATGTCTCCTACTGATTTTTTTGACAACACTGTTTAGTCTTTCCACCTTTGAGTCTTTGCTGCCAGGCTGGTGTCCAGGTGTTTGAAAATTAGTCATTGGGGCACATAACTAGAAAGTGGTCAGAGCTTCACAGCATCTATTTATAGGTAATGAATGATGTACCTGATGTTTCAGAGGACAATAATTCTGCAAAGCAGGCTGTTAGAGATCAGTTGGGAAGTTTTTCTACAGTTGGATGGAAGTTTAAAGACCATAAAGTAAGATTATATCTGACCAAATTCCTAGTTTAGGTGCTTCAGCTCTTTTGTGGTTATAGCCCACAGAGAAGGAGTTACCAGTCTTCTGGGAGATACCTACAAGGATTAAGTGGTAATAATGTAAATTCTTATGGCTGCAGATGAGATCCTTTTAGCACATAACAGTTGGTTAATTTCCTGCATAGGGGCATTCAGGTACTTTAAAACACTTAAGTTCATTTGATTAAAAATGAGTAGAGCTAGAAATAAAAATATTATAGTTGCTATTTGAAAAATAGTTTTTTTTAAAAAAGAAAATACTTTTTTTTCAGATCTTTTATACCTTACATTTCAGTGAAGCATCCAACAAATCAACAAGAAATTGATGAATTTGATCAGCTTGCTTTAGATTCATCTTCAGAATTGTAGTACTCTATGCTTTTTGGATTTTCTTCCTTTGAAATTAATGCATATATCTCCTAGACAAAGTATCATTTCAGCAACCTTTAGTCCAAACTTATTTCTTAGAGTCTCTTTAACATCAGTGCAGACACACAAGATACCTTGAAGGGTTTTTCAACCCCTACTAAAATTAGTTTTCCAGTGCCTGTGGAATTAGTATCTCTGTGGAGATGTCACTTTCTCCTCATGACAATTGAGAAATTCTGGAAAAAATGACACAGATACCTAGCTTGTAGGTGACTGAAGTTAGGTGAAACTATACTTGCCTTATAACTTGCATTTTTTTCTTTTTTTTAATCCTTTTATTTTTCATTTCAAATTTAATGTTCTTCCTGGGTCTATTTTGTCTTCATGTTTCTTTCTTCTATTCCATATTCTTTCAACCTGTTTAAAGTCCACAAGAACTGAGGGCACTCAGCACCTTGCAAAGTTAGATTGAAGTCAATAAAATTGAGCGAATGAGTCAATCTGAGCATGAGCTACAGTGCTTGTCTGAGAAGGTTTCTTATTCATTTGACCAACATAAACAGGCTAGCAACTTCAGTTTATCATCTTTTCAGGACTGAATCTTTGTTTCAAATTCACCTTATGTATAAGTTTAATTTGTCTCAAAATAAGGTCTTTTTGTAAAATAAGATTTTCTTTCACTTTTTTTCTTGAATTTGGGATAAGAACCTACAAACAATAAGAAGAAAATAAAAATGAATAAAAAGCAAAGCTTGCAGAGTTCAGACCAATACAAAAGCCAATATAGTTCTTATACAAATCAGTCTTTGTTTCTTCAGCAGAAAAGAAGAAAAAGATAAAAAACAGAATGGATTCCTATATTTAGTCTATCCGTATGTATACAGAAGGTCCGTTACCCCTTCTTCATGCTAGAAAGACGATGTTATAATGTTAGATTCTGCATATCAAATTTGACTTTTACCCTGTTGGTTAGCACAGTCACTAGGTTCCCACTATCGTTAATTCAGTACAGATGGCATTAAGCTGGCTCATTTCTTTACTCACAATATAACATTCAGTCACTGAAGAGAAATATGTGTTGTTGCATCTTACAAGCACTCATAGGAGGTCATTGCTTGTTGCAGATGATAAAGCTTCTTTTTGTTATACAGTGTATACACATTTCTTGCTCTTACAGTGTGTTGTATAAGGGGATACCTATTGATGCTAGCCTGGGCATTTAAATCTCTTACAGAAAATAGACAGTTGTATCTGTTGGACATCCTGGAGCGGCTGGCTATCAAGGAGGTGCTACAACCTTAATTGTTAGTTTTACTGAGAAGATGCTGATACTTTTTCCCTAAACACTAACTATGTCAGTCCTCAAGGCCTAGATGCTATCAGATGTTGAATGTAGAACAGCTATCTTGATGTAGTCAAAAAAATGCTTAGTAGCACTTAGCCTTTGAAGAGCCAGTAAATACCCTTTCATTACCTTTAGAGTGCCATTTATTCACAGTCATTAGAACAGATCTGGCTTGTTTCTTGGTATGTCTTTAATAGACACATATATGGTAATAAGTGAATGGAAAACATCTTTACTATATAGCCATCAAAAAAAAAAAAAAAAAAAAAAAAAGAATCATACTCTTAGAAAGTCAAGCAACACATTTATCAAACCACCCATTCATCCATTTATGAGTAACTAGGCCTCACTGGAACAAAGTTCAGACTGATCACAGATACAGAAGAAACTTCAGGTGGTGTTGAGGGAAATAGTTTTCTTGCTAAAAAAAGCTGTGAGAATAATCTATGATTCTATTATCACGTGATAAGAATCCACCAGAAGAAATGTATTAAAATGGTCCTTTTAAATTTTGTAATACGTGGACATAAACTACTCATAGATGCCCAGCTATGTTGAATAATCTGTTAAATTTGCCATTTTTTGCATCATGCCTTTTAGTAAATAAGAGAGTTAGCAAAGCAAAAATAGTAATTCTTTTTAGTAGTCATTCATGCTACCACAACGGTGTTTGGTCTTACTTGTCAAAACAACCAAGGCAGACAGTGAAAAGCTTAATGTAGAACTGGGGGAACTTTAAAACTGCACAGACTCAAAGCAAAAACATAAAAAGAGAGACTGCTGTAATGGCTATCACGGAGAAACAGTGATGGATGTTCTGTGCAATGGAACACAAACTTTGTGGTAAGAAAAAGTACCCTGCCATTGTCCCATTAATTAATTGAACTTTATCATAAAGACCACCAGGGTCTCTATTAAATATAGTATATTACCCCTTATTCTAATTATAATGACTTCTAGTTGCATTGCAAAAGCAATACATAATTTAATAGTTTCTATTTAATGTATTTCAAAATAACATATAAAACCTCATCCAGAAACCTAGGAGTTTTAACAAATCATTAAAACCACTATCCATGTGTACAGTAACAGTGCTGTAGCCACAAAATGCTGGCATACATTTCAACATCTTTTATAAAAATCAAACTTGGAAACACACCGGCTTAAAAGGTCCTGACTCTGGCTGCCAGAGCTTTAATGGGGTTTCAGAGATCCAAGCCTACCATAGTTGTATTCCTGAAGTGTAAAAAATACATCAGAAGCAAATCCTGGCCTCTTCCCTCAGCAGTTTTAGGAAAAACATCTTCCTTGGAGAGCTCCACTGGGACAATTGACAGATACTGTTATGGCTGGTAAGACTTCCTCTGGAGAAAGCAGAGTGCAAGGTTTACAAGGCCTTGTTGCCACAGACATAGGCCTAAAATAACTTTATTGTCTACCAAATGAAAGGCTGTCAATAGGACAGACAAGTGGGAGGGAGATACAGATGTTTTTTTTCACAGCCATTCCCTCAAAGAGCTCAGAAACTCAACAGTCTGTGGTTCTCAATTGTGTACCCCATGCTGTCTGTCCCACCGACATAAGTGGTTTTGTAAACAAAGTGATAGATTCAGATATAAGGTCTATGGATAAGGCAAGAAAAGGAAAAAATGTAACAGCCCATACTCTTTGTTTATGATACACCACAGAAATTCAGGGAATGCTGCTAATATAAACATGTCTTACCTAAGGGAAAAAGATATTGAAGGACTGGAGAGTTTTCCACAAATGTCACTGGAGTTGCAAAAACTGTTTTGTTGGTAGTGGGTTTTGTGCTACTTTTTTTTCTTTTCTTTTTTTATTTCCAGATATTCCAAACCCTATGGTCTTCAAATCCTGCAGGATGACTATCTATCTTGACATTCAAACATATCAACAACAGTCTAAAAGAAGCTAAAAGAAGTAGACAATACATTTAGTAAAACTAAGGTTATTTACTGGTGTCATCTTTTTTAGACTAGTTGCTTTCATTAGCAGTGACCATATGGAGCTCACAGATGGCAAATAAAACAGTGACGTCCTGTTCAAATAAGAAGGGAGTAAGAAAAACAAATAAATTGCTGGCAAAATCAAGATGAATGATGCATGTGATATATGTGATATATGTCAGAGAGCACACAAAATGTCACGTACAATTATTATGGCACACTTGAGTGTGGAATGATTTTAAATCTGAAGATCAGGAGCTATTAGATTGACATGGGACAACAACCTTAGAGATCAATCTTGGGGAAGGGAGAATAACTCTTTAGAGCCTTGAAAATGTGAGAATGAGGGCTTCTTTCCACTCATTAACTCTATTTCCATTTTGGTCCATCCATACTGGATTTCCGCTTTTCTTCCTTCCATGAAGATACCGTGAGGGTTATTATGTATTTCTCTGGCACTTTCTTTTTCCCCTCTTTTAAGGAAGGATTTTGTTCTGTATTCAGTATTGCATCTAGCTGGGCAAGGTGACATTTTGTAAGCAACATGATCTGTTGTTTCCCTCTAAACCCAGAGGTACAGTGAAATATTGGCTCTATGCTACCTGCTGCACCAGTTCACCATGAATTCATCAGAGAGAGTAGGAACAAAGGACCATGCAGTCAAAGTAACATTCTTACTGAGTGTAACTTAAATTATTTAATCTTTTCTCCAGCATACCAAGTTTTGGTAAAACTTGCATACAGAGTTCTCAGAATCATGGAATTGTAGGGTTTGGAAAGAACCTCTAGACATCATCTAGTCCAACCCCCTTGCTAAAAATGGTTCCCTAGAATAGGTTATGCAGGAAAGTGTCCAGGCTTTTGAATATCTCCAGAGAAGGAGACTCCACAGCTACTCTGGGCAGCCTGTTCCAGTGCTTCATCACCCTCAAAGTAAAGTAAAAGTAAAGAAGGTCTTTCTCATGTTTGTATAGAACTACCTATGTTCCAGTTTGTGCCCATTGCACCTTTTCTGTCACTGGATACTGCTAAGAAGTGCTTGGTCGCATCAGTGTGACTCCTGCCTGTCAGCGGTTTACAGGCTAGTTTGGCCTGGTTCTGTGACTAATGGGGCAGTGGGACCTACAGACCCACACCGCAGAAGAAAAGGGAAAGGGGAAAAGGGTAGTGAGATGGGCCTAAAAACAAAACAGTGGCAACGATCTGAGGAGAAACAAACTAATTCACTCGAAAAGATATCAGAATGCAAGATAACACACTATAATACAACATAATACAGTATAATAGAATATGATGTAATTGAAGCTAATAAATCAAATAAAATGAGAGTGAGCGTCCAAAAACTAAAGGCCTTACTCTAATGCTGACAGTGAGATGTCTAGCTGGGATGAGTGGAAAGGCAAAAGAGAGGGATGTCTCGTGATCTGCGAACAGTTTTTATCTTTCCCTTTGAACAGAAAACAGAAACAGAACAACACAAATTCCTCTGACGTATGTAGTATTTAGTTCTTCTTCTCTTCTGAGAACCGGGTACTCAGAACTATCGACAATCCATGGACTTGGAGCATTAATTCTTTAACTCCCAGTGCACTACATGATGTTATGATGTGGAATACCAACAACAAAATCCATAAAAACATGATAGCACCAATTAGGTATTTACAGGCATCAATAAGATACTCCCCTCAGTCATTTATTCTCCATCTGAACTGGTCTCTCAGCCTTTTCTCATAAGGGAGGTGGTCCAGGCCCCAATCATCACTGTGGCAGGCCACTGAACTCTCTCTAGAAGATCCCCATCTTTCTTGAACCAGAGAGTCTAGAACAGGACACAGTACTCCAGATGTGGCTTCACCAGAGCAGAGTAGAAGGAGAGGAGAACCTCCTTCAACCTGCTGGTCATGCTCTTTTCAATGAACCCTAGGATATTATTGACTTTCTTGGCCACAATTGCACACTGCTGGCTCATAGTCAACCTGTTGTCTACCAGGACCCCTAAGACCTTCTCCACAGATCTCCTTTCCAGCAGGTCATCCCCTAACCTTTACTGATGTATGTGGTTATTCCTCTGTAGGTGTAGGAATCTACACTTCCTTTGCTGAACCTCATCAGGTTCCTCTCTGCCCAACTCTCTGGCCTGTCCAGGTCTTACTGAATTTCAGCACAGCCTTCTGGTGTGTCAGCTACTCCTCCCAGCTTCATATCATCATCAAACTTGCTGAGGGTGGACTCTATCCTTTCATCCAGGTCACTGACAAGGATGTTGAGCAAGATCAGACTCAGTATCAATCCCTGTCGAACACCACTAGCTGCAGGCCTCCAGCTAGACTCTTCACTGCTGCTCACAACTCTCTGAGCTCTATCAGTCAGCCAGTTCTCAATTCACCTAAGTGTCCATTTGTCTAACTCACACTTCCAAAGCTTGCCTGCAAGGATGTCATGGGAAACAGCCTTGCTGTCAAGGTCAAAAGCCTTGCTGAAGTCAACATATGCAACATTCATTGCTCTCCCATCATCTACCCAAGTCATAAAATCATAGAAAGCTACCAGATTTGTCAAGCATGATTTCCAAGTTACTGAATATTGTCCTGTCAAGCAAGCCTGGCATATTAAGATGGTCTGTGATGCTATGCTGGCATACCTCAACCAATAAACATTTTCAGCATACAACTTCTACCAGCAGAAAGGTCCTTCTGCTGTTCTCCAATTCTTCACTGAAATCATTATCCATCATTCCTTTTTAATGCAAAGTCAAGCAGGGAAGCTTGTAGCATAATTATTTATAGGTGCAGGAAGTTCATACTCGCTTGTTTGATTTGAACAGGTGCAGAGAATAAGCAAGCCCACAGAACACTGGGGAGGTAGCAATGAAAAGAAGTAATTCTGCAAGAATCCAGATCTATTGCCTTGCACCTGAAATGTGTACCCAAATAAACACAACAATTGACATTCAGAAGGCTTACGACATCAAACCCTGAGCTGAGCAAACAATATAAAGATCCCTTTTGATAAACATCTAACTGCTTGATGGTGATGCTTTATACAGAGGGAGAGTTTACACACAAGCCTTATAAAAAAAGAACATGAAATATAGAGGAACCAGTGTTGTCTGAGACCCCTGAGGAGATACCAGATATTCTAGGAAGCTAACATAGAAGAGTGCTCAGAGCAAGTCAGTTGCCTCTTTTTTCCTCTTCTAACTAAAAAATATTCTGCTCAAATATTATGCTGAACCTACAATTAAGCAAATTAGGTAGGTCTAAACGTAATAGCTTGTTGTTTATCCTTTTAATTTTCACTGATGCTTGGATAGACTATTTTTGTTTTATATGCAAAATATTAAGTGTTGAAAAAATTGTTTCAATAATGTTCACTGAAATCTTTCAATTCCATGAAAATAATATTTGTTCACTGGATGATTGTTCTTTGTTTCTAATTGAAGGGTAAGAATGGAATAATGAAAAACTTCATTCTGGACAGGTAAGAGTGCTGAGGCCTAACACTTTAGAGATTGGATTCTGAAGGAGACAAGCTGTACTTTTGTTTTCTCTTTCTATAGAATTGTGCACACTAAAAATTCTGAGTTAACATGTTCAAAGGTACTATGATAATAAATGCAATTATAGCAATGATGCTTTCAACTTCACAATGCATTCTGATAGAATATTGGGTAGTCAAACTTAGTAAGGCTAGCTTTTGTAAGAGATTATTCTTTTGCACCATTGTCTCAAAGCTTGCTGAGGAACACTGATGGACACGTCTTGGGCAAAGGTTGAGAAATGCTTTGTCTGAGGGACACAGATGGACAAGTCCAGGCAAGCCCTGGTCAAGGGCTGAGAAATTCTTTATCTGAAGGATACAGATGGACAAGTCCAGGCAAGTCCTGGTCAAAATTGGCAAAATCTTTTGTCCAAAGATTTTGCAAGCCAGGGGCAATGACAGAGAGATAAATCGCAGATTAATGATGGAGAAGCAGTCTTGTGTGTGGGTTTATCTCAAGGGCGATAGCCCTCTCAGGGGATACTGCACATGACTCTTACCCAAGCACCCAGGAATGCCACACTGGCAGAAGAAGGATAAAAAGGGGAACAACAACCAAGAGATTAGGTGTCTGACATCAGAAACCTCATGAGCTGATGCCTGCATGCTGATGGACTCTCTCCTAGGCCCGCTACCTGAGACCTGCTGCTTTGTCCTTGACTTACCCTGCCACTTCTTCCTTGTACCTGCTTTCTCCCTAAGGTCAGCCATGCTGGTGCTGCTCTCCCCCTGCACTTTTGCCTCAGACCATTGGAATGGTGTGCAACGGAACGCTGATGGATCTTGGTGGTGACTATCCCCATTTTATGCAATTCTTGCTTCTTTCCTATCTTTTCTATCACCCGCCTTCCCTTTGCCATCACCCTAATTCATAATAGTCGCTGTTCTCTCCTTTCCCATCTCCCTGATTAAGATTTGTAATAAACTGGTTGGACCAACATTTGAACTGTTGTTTCTTAATCTCATGTCTGGTATACATGTATCAAAGCACCTTCTCTCCCCCTGATAAATTGGAGCAAGACAGGTATATAAACTGTAGGACTAAAGAATGGAGGAATGTGAAATATATGTTATACTTAACTAAATGTTACTAGTAGTAATTTCTGATTCTTGTTCTTTCTTTCTTTCTTTCTTTCTTTCTTTCTTTCTTTCTTTCTTTCTTTCTTTCTTTCTTTCTTTCTTTCTTTCTTTCTTTCTTTCTTTCCTTCTCTCTTTCTTTCTTTCTTTCTCTCTTTCTTTCTTTCTTTCTTTCTTTCTTTCTTTCTTTCTTTCTTTCTTTCTTTCTTTCTTTCTTTCTTTCTTTCTTTTCTTTTTTGACAAGCCACAGGTTTACATTTTCTAAAAAATGTTTAAAAGCAAACAGGGCTTAGTCAGGGGTATCAAAACTATGAGATGTCAAAAATGTTGCTTTTCTCTGTAGCCCACTAATTCTCTTGAAGCTTGCATTATGCAAGTCTTCCATGGCGTTCTGTAATATATTCAGTGTACAAATTAATTCCTCATTCAAAAGCATCAGCATGCACAATGGTGGGATACGTTAACGTTGTGCCATTTGATACTGACTCAATATGAGGATTAAACCAGATCAGACAGAGAAAGAACATAGACAATAAGATGTGACATTCAAATTCAGAATAGGGCGCAGGTGATCTGCAGATCCAAAATACAAAGTTCCCGAGATCCTCTCACTCACTGACTTCTTCCTACTGAAAGTCTCCAAATGTCTTTAATTCTATCTTCAAATCAAAAAAACTGGCCTAATGCATCTTTCTTGGCATATGTACCAATCTGCCTGGTCCTAGCACCTAGATTCCTCATTATTTGTAATCCTTATTACGATCTAAAGTCTGTCAGAGACACAGAAGGTAGGTGTTCTAGACAGCCTATATAGCATCATGACAAATAATAATATCTAATTTCTTGTAATTTCATGAATTTTCTACAATCCTAGCACTACTGAAGAGTACCACTTCCCACCAGCTTGATTATCCTCTATGCTAGCAAATACAAACCCAAGCTTCTTGCTTTCCAAGAATGTATCAAAAAAAACCCAAACAGGCAATGTGATGACATCTACTTTACCTCTTACTGCTGTGTGAAAGTGCAGAAAAGTATGTGACACAGAAGTAAGGAAAACAAGTGACAGAGCAAGTGACAGTGATTGGGATGTTTTGGCAGAAGCTGGGAGTCCTTGGTTTTGGGAAGTCTTCAGCTAACACTAAACAAAGAGATGACAGTCACCAACAACTGTGGTCACACTGAATGTGGTCAGCTACAATCCACGATTTCAGCCTAGCTCATTGGTTGGAGCACAATGTACCTGAATCATCTTCCAGAGAATGCAGATCTCCAGTGAAGCTGCCATCTCCTGTGTCTTTCTGGAAATATATATGCATTTTCATCTGGCTAGTTTGGTTCTTAAATGATACAGAATTTAAATACTCTTTAAAAAAAAAAAAAGCTTTTCAGCATTTAAGGACTTCCATCTTGTTGAAGGGGATGGATTTAGAGGCCAGATGCTTAAGTTACCAGAAGACAATGAATTAGAAAAGTAGCTATAGAAACTCAACTGTTAAGTTATTTAAGTGAAAGACACTGAGAATGTAAGACTCGAACTTTTAAAATGCTCCTTAATATCAGATTGTTTTCAAGCATTCTTACAAGAGGAACCAGCTACTTTTTAGGAAATTTACTGTGATAGTTCTTCAGTTTTCTTCAATTCACTAGCACTTGAGGGGAAAAAAAAAACTTTTGTAATCCTTCAGAGCTTTGCTCTTATTTGTTAATCAACATTATTTATTTTTTTAAATACACTCTCAAGCACTAAAAAGGGCCAATCGTCTGCTTATTCAGGGGATTCATAAGCACACACCTGCCTTGCACAGTTCAGTACATCAACTTCAATAAACAGCTGTTACGCAAAAATTCTCAGAAATAACTCCTGCTTTTTTCTTCTTTGCAAAATTTTCCTACCTTAGAAATCTCTAAGGCCACATCTTATCTTGGGATCCCTCCCAAAAAAACAGAGTGGTCTGGGAAGACTTACAGGTATGAGGCAGCATCCTCTCTGCAGGCCTAATCAACGGCCATTAAAGCTGATGGAGAAAGCTCCCACTGATTTGAGTGGGAGTTGGTTTGAAACCTTTAATCGAGTATATAGTTTAATCAGAACAAAAAAGCTGTTCTGTGGGGTCTCTTGACTGAGTGTAGATATTATTGTACTTAAATAAATAACCCTCGGCTACTTTTCTCCAATTCTGCTTCTTTTTCTCAATTAAGCACAGTACCATGTAATAAAAATCAATCCTGATCAAGAGAGCCCACTGACATCTAAGTTTTAATGAGACTCTTTTTGTGTCAAAAGGCCACTGCATCTTTGCTAGCAAGGTATAAAAATAGTTTCAAACAGTCCCCAGGAAAGACTTTTCATCCTGGGACTGGTTTTTCAAAGATTCAGGCCTCTTACTCTTTCATCTGTTCTACATGATTACTGCCTAAGTAGTAATCAGAAATTTGGTTAATAAAGACAATAAGCTGGAATTCAGCAGCTACTTTGAAATGTTTGAAGTCCCATCAAGCATGATGCCTCATCAGAAATCAGAGAACTAAAGCAGAAAAGAGAAATTGAGTAGAAACATTTAAAAAATAACAGTAATACCCAACCCCTGAGTGAATCCATTACTGTAAGCAAGAGGGTGGAAGCAAGAGTTCATCTCAGACTTCTTGAACAAAAATATAGTGATTTCAGCTACTGAATTCTTTCTAGCCTGTAACATGACCTTTGATACATAGCTTTTACAACATGCCTGGGGAAAAAAGTAGAAATAGCTTGTTCTGAAAAAAAGGTAACCATATTTTTTGTGAACCTCGAGAAGATTTTCTGCTGCTTTGATGAACTTCCAGAAGGATTTTCATTGACTGTAGTATAATATGAAAGGGAGACATTTTGCTTCTGAAATATTGTGTTTTATAGTTTGTTCTCCCACCTCTGAAGAAAAAAAATCAAAACAAAGCAAAACAAAACCCAAACCTAATATAGTATTCTGTGATTCTGCTCTGGGTTCTCTGAAAATCTAAGTGAACATATAATTTAGAAGATTTTATGGACAGTCATGCGGTGACACCGATGCATCTCTTTGATCATAAAATCCTGTCTCAGATTCTCCTGCTTTACTGCCCAGTGTTCTTCCAACCTTGAACACAGATAAGATACACATCCCTATAAACAAAAGGATGTATTCTGCGTGACCCAGATGAAATGGATGCATGTGTGTGCTCTTGATTACATTTCAGCTACATCAGTTTCCTAAACAGGAATGCTGCAAGATAGCTTGTGCACCAGTGCCAGCAGGAGGGAGGAGGAGACTGCTTTCTCCCAGTAAGCAAAGGATACGATTCATATGAGTCACTTATCTGACATAATTGAAATGGATGATCTAGAATTAAGTCATTGTGTAAGGAGGTGGGATCAGTGAAAACACCCTCTTTTTCACTGATGGAGTATTTTGTGTTTTTTCTTTTCTTGTTTTGTGTGAATGAGTGAACAACCAGCACTCAGGAAAAAAACAGGTGCATGAGATAAGGAGGTTTTGGACTTTGACTCCGATGTATGACATGAATTCAGTAAATTCAGCACAGTAGGAGATACACCTCGTTCCCACCCTGATGTGCCTACCTCTATCTGAGCTGCCAGGAAACACTGGAGTTCTCAAAGGATGGAAAAACAAAAAGGAAGGATGCTTGAATAAGCCATATACTCACAACTCTAATACTTATGAGCACCCTGATAGACATATTGAGGAAAAGAACTTTCTTTTTCACATCCCAAGATCTCTGGTCCTGTTTGTAGCAAGGAAAAAGGCTTTTTGTTTGTTTGTTTGTTTGTTTGTTTTGTGTTGTTGTACAAGGGATTCTTCACAAATGCCAGATCTAACAAAAGGGTCTGAAAAACACAGAAGGTAAGAAAAGCCACTCGAGGCAGCATCCTCAGGCCTTCAGGCAGAAGCCTGTGCTCAATAGGCAGTGGGCTGTAGCGAGGAAAGGCCATGCTTCTTGGCAAGCATTTAAATTCCATAAAGCCTTGCACTCACTTCCCCCTTCCAGCATGAAAGGGAAGAGAATTTGAAAAACAAGTAGAACTCAAGGGCTGAGACAACAAACATTTACTAAGACAGAAAAGGAAGTGGGAAATATCAGTAATGATAATAATGGAAACATAGAATCCTTAGAGTTGTAAGGGGCCTCTGAAGGTCATCTAGTCCAACTCCCCTGCAATGAACGGAGACATCACCACTAGGTCTGGTTGCCCAGGGCCTGATCTAATGTCACCTTGAAAGTCTCCAGAGACAGGGCATCAATTCAACACTAGGTAACCTGTTCCAGTGACTCACCACCCTCACTGTAAAAGATTTTTTCCTTATATCTAACCTAAATCTATATGATAGATGAGCTATATATATGAGATATATATATATACAAAACAAGCAATGTAGAGAAAAATTTCTTACCATTCACTGACTCCCAGCCAGTCCCCAAGCTGTGACTGCCCCTCAGCCAGTTCCCCTCAGTTTTATAGTTTTTTTTCACGTGATGTCATAGAATCGTAGAATGGCCTGGGTTGAAAGGGACTACAATGATTATCGAGTTTCAAGCCCCCTGCTATGTCATATGGTATGGAATATCCCTTTGGCCAGTTTACATCAGCTGTCTTCGTTCTGTCCCCTCCCAGCTTCTTGTGCCCCCCAGCCCTCTCACCAGCAGGACAGAATGAGAAGCTGAGAAACTTGGATGTCAAGGGAAAGTTCTCTGGATATCAGGGGGTTCTTCACAGAGAGAGTGGTGAGTGCTGGAACATGCTGCCCAGAGAGGTTATGGATGCTCTGTCCTCGGAGGTGTTCCAGACCAGGTTGGAAGGGGTCATGGGCAACCTGGTCTAGTACCAGACCTGGAAGTTGGTGATCCTTGGGGTCCCTTCCAACCCAAGCCATTCTATGATTCTATGATTCTTTGAACTGAAATGTCCTTGGCTCTGTACAGCACTGTTCAGCAAGAACTAAAACATACAAGTATTATCAACATTTTTCTCCTAAAGCCAAAGTAAAGTATCATGCCAGACACTATGAAGAAAATCATCTCTGTCCCAGCTGAAACCAGGACATTTAACCTGCAATCCCAAGTGTTCTGATCTTGTGCTATCCTAACAGTCACCCACAGGCTCTGCTCAGGCAAGGTTTCAGCTGGTCTCCTGATGCATTACACACTGTTACATGTGCAGGAAACATGCAGACAGACTGCATGTGCCTATGCTAAAATCCATGCTAATCATCTCCAGAGCGGAGGAGATCATGGTGAGACCCCATCTGTGTACGCACAACCATGTAAACACAAGTGATACCTGTCGAGTTACATCCCGCATTTCCCCATAGCATAGTTTAGGACATGGAAGCGAGGGTGATGGAGAATGTGAGGGTATTTCTCTGAGCTGGTGGCCCCATGGCCTGCTCATGCCAGAGAGTCCCTGTAAGACATGGACTTCTTTCTTGCTTGAGGCCAGAGTCTGGCTCTGCCTGGGGCTGTTGCTTAGAGGTGAAAGGTATTATGGTCTATGAGTTGATAGGGAAGAAAAGGAGGCAAATTAATAATGAAGTAGACTGAATTTTAACAGCACTTATGCTCTGTTCCTCTCTCAGAGGATTAGAAAGGTGGTACTGAGACAGTTTGTTAAACAAATCTCTTCAGCTCCTGACCTTCACTGCTGCTGAACAATTTTCTTTTGGCACAACCACCTCTCTCATTTGCAGAGAGATAAATAAAAATGCATGCAGCAAGATATAAAAAAGGATGCATTGTTTGAAGGAGACACGTGCACTCTATGTCACTCGCAGCTGACCTTGAAGCTTATGATACAGGACAAATGTAGCTGCAGGCAAGCTCACAGCTAGTCCTGCCTCCGTCACTGTCAGAAAGAGGCATGTTGGAAAGCCTTCCAAGGCACTTGTTTGGCTTGAAATAGCTTCACATTTCAGAATTGCTTTGCATTTTCCTTTTTTCATTTTAGACTTCAGTTGATTTTCCAAAGTGTAACACTATATTCAAAGGATCAGGGTGTCTGCTACACCCTGTGCTTTCTTCCTCTTCCCTTCCTCACCAGCTATTCTCTTTTCCTCTTTTGGTTTGTTGCAGTACAAGGATATATTCTTTAAAAAAGCTAGCAGCTTGCTCAGCCAAGCTCTGATTTTTTCCATTATTAGCCTGTTTAAAGTTGCAATCAGCCATAACAGAATGGTAGGGAAAGAGGTTATCTCATGGTCCTTTTGTGCAGCCTGAGATAATAAATTCAAAACCTGTAGATAGCAGCTCCCATGGAGAGTTACACAAATAATAAAAAGACTCAGGAATTCTAAATGAATAGTCAAAAAGGTCAAAATGCAGATGTGACGGAAAATATCTGAGCAAACCCCAGATTCTTCCCACATTTATTTTCTAGAAATATCACATTTATTTCTTAGAAATAAAAAGTTTTTCTGATTTAACTTTAAAGCCAACTCATTTTAAGCATTGCTAGATTTTCAGGAGCCTTAAACCAGAATGCTTTTAAAATAAATTTTGCAAACTTTTGGAAATTGCAGTGACTAGGATTTAATGTTCCATCGGAGCCAGAATCATCGAATGACTTAGGTTGGAAGGGCCGCCAAGGATCATCAGGTTCCAACACCTCTGCCACAAGCAGGGCCAAGAAGGGATGTATACATCCCTCATTTCAGACCCAAATTCCTGTATTGCCAGCCCAAGGAGGCAGAAATATACCAGAATCCATATAAGTATGCATACTCTAGACAATGATAATTCAGTAGCAACAACCTCATTTGCACTAAATTCCCATATTGTATCTTAACAATATCTGTCTTTCCCATAGCCTGTTCCCCTTGCTTTCATAATGTTCTCATTACTTACCCATGCATTATCCAGGCCCCAGTCCTGCTAAGAGGTGCTTGGATGCTTGACTTCATGCTTGGACCTCATGAGGGCCTGTCTACAAATGGACAATCTCAGAGATGTGTAGTTTTGGTACAGGGACTTTCATGGACTGCTTCCAACATCAGTGAACACTGCACAGTAGCAAATAAAAGTTCTCCAAGGCATATGTGTACAAAACAGCCCTCCTCTTTTCTGTGATGAGCTGTTTCCAGGAATATCCTCAGTGCTCTCCTGTACTTTCCCAATGTCTGGACTATGTTTCAAGTGTTGCTGAAGCTGTGGGTTTTTAGAGGTGTGAATTCAGTTTTAGAGTTTCAGTCACTATATCTAAAGTGCTGGTTTCACATGGTGCAGAGCAGTGGATTAGTACAAGCTCACTCTGCCACTGCAAACTCTCATAAAATTTTTGGAATGGTAACTTTGTCTCATCAGGTTTTTGGCTGGATCAAGTATCTCTATGTAGATGATGTAAGGCCAGTTAAACACTGTATAGTATGTTCTGGCTATTCAAAAGGAAATATAGTTCTGTCCTCAACATTGACTATCAAATTTGTACAGTAAGCTGATCTAGCAGCAAGCTAATGTATTAAATGGAGAAGAAGCCAAGAGTGAAATAACATTAAAAAATTGGTGGTTTTCTCAGAAGATGGGACAAAAAGCTTGGTCTGCTTTAGAAGTTGAGGTGAAGGCCACTTTTCTCACCCTGACTAAGGACTGGTACCTTATGCTGCTACTTAAGGACTCCCAACGGAGTTCCTGACCATTCCTCCAGGCTGGCCCTGAAGCCATCTCTGACCATAGCACTGACAGTGCTATAATAGGATGGGGTCCCAAGCAGAGGACAGTTTTCACTAAGCACAGAAAAGTGAGCTTCAAGAAAGACTTACAGTCAATAAAATAAAGGGGTCATAGACATAAAACTGTGAAGATGCTCTCACAATTAAAAGTGGCAACATTAAAGATTACAAAGACAACGTTACAATCCAGTTGTGTAATAGAGCTCAGTTAGAGAGTTAAATATTTTAATCTAGACATAAATATCAAAACAAATAAAACCTTTTCAAAGTTCGTATTTGTACGATTTCATTAGAAAACTTTACATTGGCTTTTTTGTTACAGCTCTCAGCACTTTTCGAGCAAACATCTCTGTGTGATTTCCATTGACTGACACACTCCTCTAGATTTTAGTTGAAATTTGTTTTGTACTTACATAGCAGCCTGGTTTATTAAGATTTTGCAGTGAGTTCAGTTTACGTGAGGCAATTAATTCTGTTGCTAGGGAGCACCAATAACAGTTTTGAAGTATAATATGCTAAAGTGTGCTTAAATTGTTTTACAGCAGGCCTGGAACAGTTTGAATTGCGTTCACAATATTTCATGTATTACTATTTTAATGGTCTTGCACTTAACAATTTTTTTTCAGGAAAGTCCAAGAACGCTTTGGATTACCTTTTTTTTTTTCTTTTTCTTTTTTTTTCTTTTCACTGAGAAAGCTGTAAAAATTAGAAATGTTAAGGAGCATGATCTTGATGGTGGAATCATCATTTCTTCTGTCTATGATTGTCTTTTCAAGAGTGAAACAACGTTCCCTTCTCAAACCTTTCATTGCTTCTGCCCTCCCCAGGTTAGTTTTACTTCAACAATTAAAGACCTTCTCCTTGTACTTGAAAAAAAAATCACTGTAGGAGATCTTCTCTTCTAGAAGAGAAAATTCTCAAACTTATATGTAGGATCCCTTACACAGCAAGTAGTAAATATGTATATGTAAATGGGAGAAAAATGAGACCGCTGGGCCAAATTCTGATCATCATAAGAAATCAAAATACTTAAATTTATCCAAGTGACATCATACATTAAGTGTGAATTTAGACATATATCTCGACTAGACACATCTTTAGCATCAAAGAAGACACATCAGCTTCCACTGTATAAGACACTAGCCTTCTAGTTTCAGAATGAGAGATATATTCTTTAATTACAGGGAAATGCAGCACATATTTGGAACTTGTTTCAAAGGTCTCTGAAGAATGGCAAGATAATTTTGCTTCCATGGACTTTGGACTGTATGCTCTGCTGTTTTTACCAATTCCCACCAGGAATATCAGAGCAAATCTGTCACAGATGTGTTAGTTGCCTTAATCTCCTTAAAGGAGCACCAAGTAAGAAATGATGAAATTAAGAATCAAAATAAAATGTTGTGCTGAGAGTAAAAAGATAATGGAATTGTCCAGACAGCTTCAATACTGCAAAATTATTCGTGGGAACAAATAGACAGCTGATGGATGGGTATGCATTTCTTGAAAAAATGAACTTTAGATAAAATGAAAATTCCATCAACCCATATTCACAAGTTGGAGTAGCATTCACCAGCATCAAATCCAGCCATCTTTTATAAGTCAAAGTTGTTGATTTCTGACAGTGCTGTGCATTTAATGTAACATACAGAAGTAAAAAGTCCATAATAACTATCATATTTTTGAACCTAATATTTCATGCTAGAGAAAGCTTGATTTTTCTCCATGAGAAATTTTTCTCTGTGAGAAATAAACTGAAGTTTTAGAAGTAACAATCACTCTTGCTCACAACACAACCTTTTTGCCTCAGAGTTATCTGTGAGAGTAGTCAGGAGGATGTTAGAAGCACCTTGCTTCATATAAGTACTTCTAGTACTTCTTACTTCATTCTCTGTTTGTCCTTAACAATGTCTGTGCACTATATGTAAAACAACATTCTGTTCCTTGATTCTGAGTAGGGCCTATGCCTTTTGCTTTCATCTTTAGGATACCTAGAACGATCTCTCTTGTCTTTGTCATTTAACATCCATGGCACTTTTGGAGACATATTTCTGTAGTAAGCTAATAGGAAGGGGACTATTTCCCACAGTGAGTGTGCTTTATATTGCTCTGCTCTGCCAGAAGACTCCCACCGCAACCAACTGGGATAGTTCTGACTTTTTGTCAATGATAATCTTTGTGTAATTACCAGTGAAAAAAATCGCACATTGGGCTCATGACTTCATATGCCTTTGGGGGAAGAAGGAATGAGTGAAGAGAGAAGTAAGTTTTAATTGTATCTTTTATTACTGTGCCCCTTAAATAATGAGTTATTCCATAACTTGTTTCATCAGACAAACACTGCACTTCTGTAAGCCAAAATCTTCACTCCTATCCCTTGTGTTAATGCTCTGTTCCTCCTGGGCCTTTTTTTTCATATTACTTTGATCCAGTACTGGAACAAGGTAAAGCAGGTGTCTGATAGGCAATAAAGCTCATAAGGCTGTTACTCCATTAAGGACTTCTGACAGCAAGAAATGCACAGTTCTGCCAGTTTAAAGCAGTTGAAATATCTCACTTAGCTTGAACTATTGTCAGTTTTTCATTGACATCCAGAAGCTTTGCAGTTTTATTCTGAGAGCTGTTTACAGTCCCCAGAGTGTAAAAGATTATTTTATTGTATACTTTAATATAATTTTCTTATTTTGTGCTCCCTGAGATTGCTTTTTTGTTATGACATTCTGAAGAGTAATAAGAAGGCAAGTATCATTTTTATATTGCAATTTTCTGATGATCTTTGTATAACTGCTTTTTGCTGACGTAAATACCATGTTAATAGGACATGACGATTCATAGTATTACAGTGTTCTGCATATATAAATACCTTGTATTGTCCCATTTCAAAATAACTCAGGGCCTCTGATCTTCGTTGTCAAATAATTCTCCAGAATTTTATCAAAGATGACTTCTTTTTTTTTTTTTTTTGGACTTAAATATCACTATCCTCTTCCAATTACTTTTGTGAAGTTTGAGCCCTCTTATATTAAGGTCCAGTTTCCTCTGCGTCAGCTAGGCATTCAGCATGATGTGCTTGGTTTGGTGGGAGTGCTGAGAGCAGGACAAAGAGCTTCCTTCTCAATTCCATTTACGATAGCTGCTTCCATTGCAATGCTTTTTTCCTTGTTGGGGTGAATTTTTCAGTTCCTCTTTCTGAATCTTCAGAATTACTTAATGAGGTAATTGTTTGGAGAATCGTTACTTCATTGATATGATGAGCAGCACATGCAGAAAAGAAAATACTGATTCTCTGTAGATGAAGATACCTCCTACTGAATGACAGTGACAAATTCCTCCTCTGGTTTTCATAGCGTGTCTTACAAAGGACGATAAAGATGCCTTACATGTTCCTTCTGAATGCCATTTTCAGTTGCCTGTACCGGTGACAATATGTAACTGTTAAGGCTGACTGCCTTATGCATATTCTCTCTCTCGATTCTGAAGTGTCAACAAAAGCAGACTGACCATTATAGAAAATATGAAGTTGGTGAGTAATGACTAGAGAGCTTAATTTATTGGTCTTGTTTTCAACCTGACAGTTTCAGTTAGTGTTGAGTGGATCTGTTATTATAAGAAAAAATGAATAATCATTCCTTAGTCATCACTTTCACATCTTTCTTTTATACCACATATTTAATATCTTTATTTTATACTTGTAGTTTCGTTTTATGATTTTTAACATTTTCAGTGTTGTCCCCTGTCTCAGTCTTTTCCACTTTTGGTGATCCTGGTCTATCTTTTTGCATCCATTTCAGCCATGTGGTCATTGAAGTTTCCTTTCTTCAAACTTTTTCTAGTGCTATGTTTTCACAGACTTTTTCTAGTTCTACGTTTTCATAGCTGCAGATTAACCCACACCTGTTTCAAACAGCAATTTGGAATGACTCCATATCAACAGAGTAGTTGGTGACAACTAGCAATTGTTGGTCTAAAAATGTCCAAATAGATTTACTTTTTTCTCGTATTTGTTATGTTAATGGCACTAATGCCATAATAGATAGAATGGCAGTGGGGCAGGCTTGCAGCTGTGAGCCTGGCTAGCAGCTCTGTCATTCACCAGGTTTGGCTTTCTGAAAGAGAGATAAAGGTCTGCAATACTAGGGGAACAGGCGGCCACACCTTTTTAGATCCTTCTGTCCCAAGGAATAAGAAGCACTATTCAGATATTTCCAGACTGACACTTGCTATTGCTTCTGTGGAAACACCTTGATCCTTGTGTGATGTCCATCATACTTCATCCTGTATTAAAAATAGTTGGTACTGGGCGAGGTTGTCTTCATGGTGGTGCTGATAATGGATACCCTTTCTCTTCCAAAGTGCTTATCCAAGATTCTGATTTTGTGGTTTTTTTTTTTCACAGTTTCTTGTCATCCATTTTTGACCAGGCAATACAACATTCACCTTCCCCTTCATCATCCCTTGACAGCAACATCTATTGCCTGGAGACGACATGAGGTTGAAGCAGAAAAAAAAGTCCTTCATAGCTCATAGCGGTGGCCTGCTCCACATGACGATTTTACTATCCTTTGCAGCAAATGACATGGTCTCAGCCTGTTATGGTCTCAGCCTGTTATGGTCTCATCACAGCATGCTGCTGAACTGTTCTTAGAGGTTTTGCAGGGCAGACGCATCCTGCTGAACTGTTCTTAGAGGTTTTGTAGGGTGGATGCATCCTGCCAGAATCCCTTTGAAAAAGTGGTATCTAACTAGATTGTGTTGCATGCTTCAAAGTATCAAAGCACTCCTTTTGAGAGTGTTCTGGGCTTCTGGCTGAAGGCTGTTGCTGCTTGTGAAATTCTTAGTTGCAAGCATGAGTGGCCAAAGCTTTCACTTGGGTGCTCTACTTACCCTCCTTCTCCCCACACATTTCATTCTTTGCTTCCCCTGCATTTCATGCCTTGGGACAAAAATTACAAAATGCTAAAGGAATACCAAAGTCCTTCACTGCTGGTAGATGACAACATACTTCACATGGACAGCATGAAGGCAGTAAGGAAGCTGGAGGATGGATGTGACAGGACTACTATGAAAGCACTATTAAGGCCTGCACTGCAAACACAGCTGGATGTGCTGACACTCAGTGCATATGAATCCAGCTGGGTAAAATCTCACTACTCACTTGCAACAGCCATGGTAATGCAGATACAATGACTTCAGTGGGAGCTGGATCAGACTTGTGTTTTGTGCAAGTGTAAAGAGAAACTTTTAAAAATGGTTACAGATAATGTTTGAGAGCATAAGTAAGTAATAGAGTACATCAGCAGTCCTATAGCAAATTAAGGCATTTAGTTTTGCACCACGTTAAACTCCGGGTTTGCTTGTATGCATAAAATTGTGTGTGCAAGCTGTTGTTGAAAGACTGGACAATGGCAGTTGAATCTATCCACATATTACATCTTCAGGTGCAATTCAGCACAAATCTGCTCAGAATTTCATGGATTCCATTATCCTGTCAGCAAGGGATCAGGGAGTCATCTGTGTAAATTGCCATAAGTCAGTGCCAGTGTCAGTCAGACCTCAAGAATGTAACTGAGATTTAAACGACGGTCATGATAGTACTGTACATGGTTTTGTGTAGGCTGTCTGCAGGGAAGAGGGGTCCAAGCTAACTTTTATCTTTGCCTAAATAACATAATCATTCCTCATATCTCATGCTTATTGAAATGCAGGCCAAAATGAAGTACATGGTTAACTGCACAAAGTGTGGCTCACTGGGGTTAGAAGGAATAGAGGCTGACTGAAATCCAAAAGCAAATCTAAGAACAACACAAAGCATCATTAGACAGTGATTGAGATAATGCTACGTAGCATCCTCTTACCTCTGGTTTATTATGCAAGTCTGCTGTACGCTTCAGCCTGAAGGCAAAGATGCAGCTTTCATTCACCCCTTTTACACTGTGTGTGACTGTCAAATGGCAGCCCTTGAAAGTAGTCAATATTATGATATGACAAAAGATTTTTAAAAGTCAAAAGCAGCCAATAGCAATGTATTCAAGTTGATATTTGTGCTCTTTCCTTTTGAGTGTTTCCTCCTCTATGACAAATAAAAACTCAATGAATTAAAAAGCTCTGTAATATGCAAATTTTACACACAAAAAGGTTCAGATTTCTACATGAGACCTTCTGGGCCAGGTGTCTTGTATCACACTCTAATGCAGTTCTGCATGTTTGAATGATTCAAGGCAGTTCTGGCTGTGCATCCAGAAGGAGGTCAGTGTGTCATATATTCTGTGTCCTCTATGTCTGCCTAACGGTTCATGGTAGCTAAACTAACTTCCCTGGTAGATGCCCTCCTGAGAACCAGAAGGAGCTATTTGCAGCCTCTGTGCTCTAAGAAAGTCCTACATCCCTGCTCTTTCTTCCTTAGCTCAGTGGTAATAAAAGCAGCTTGGACAAATGTGTAAAATTCAAAATTCCTGAGTTCAACATTCCTCTGTACCTACCTGCTATGTACATGTGGTTTGGGTTTGTGTATAGATATAGAGTTGTACTGGATCGCTACAGCGAGACCAGAACTGCGCGATCTCTAAAATTCATAAGGATCTGAGTGGGGTTTTTTGAGGAAAATCAGTTTGTAAGAAAACTAACCACAGTTTTAATTCTACTGTACTAATATGGTTTTCTAACCTAGTATTTTTCTTCTTATACTTCACTGCTTCATAAAGGTTATCATAAGGGGCAGTTTTGATCTATGTGTGGAAGATCTCACCTTTAAAAGGAAAAATACATTTAAAGTCTCTTTCTTCTTTATCTGCACTTTAAGAACTGGATAAGTTTCTAAACATACTTATCTTGCTTATCTTCCTCCTGTTTTGCCATTTATTTCAGTATAACTCCAGTACTTACGACTGACTTTGTTTTGGTGGAAAAATATATTGTTAACAAAATTTTAACTATTTAGCAAATTTTTTCGTTCTGTAGCTACTCTGGGTGAAATGGGATTTGTGTTAATTTATTGCTGTATTTAATTTACCCAATGATCCTGTAGTTAATGAGGTGTTTTACAAAGAGCAAAAAGAATATGTTCTTTTTCAAAAGCTCACAGTTTAGGCTGTGTCAGCAGTCATCTCCTGTCTGCTGATCTGTCCTGTCAAATTATCTGAGACTGAGCCTGTTCTTTAATTTCCAGTCCTGGGAGAGGAGTAGGATCTGCAGCAAGCAATTTTAATTTTCCCAAGGATTAAAAACAAGGCAAGAGTATTTAAATTCAGCCTTTCAAATCTTGAAATTTTCCTACCTAGGACTTCTCTTAAATGTGTTTTTATCTGTGGATAACTCTTCCTGGAGGCATTCAAGGCCAGGTTGGATGGGGCCCTGGACAGCCTGACCTGGTGTGTGACAATCCTGCCCATGGCAGGGGGTTGAAACTGGATGGGCCGTAAGGTGCTATCCAACCTAGCCGTTCTGTGATTGTGTAATGCAATGGAACTTTGCACAAACAAGGCATCTGTGTAACTTGTCAAATACTTGTAACTGTGTCAGATGTTTCTATGTGTTTATTTATTCATTAATTCATTATTTCCTGTTTGCTTTTAAGGGAGTATTCCCTCCTGTGTGAAAAGTGGTGACAGACTGAGAGGCAAAAAGGCTGAATTCCTTCATCTGACCCCTTAAGGGGCATGATGCAAGGAGTGGATATCTTTCCACTTGTCAAGCCTTTGTGCCTCACATCAGATTTAAGAAGTTAAGCACTCAGAGGTCAGGTCTGTTTTCACCTAGGCAAATGTAATTCCATTGATTTTGTATAATCAGCCACACTTGAATTTTGGATTTAAGAATACGAGCACTAGTTCTGAATTAGTTGATGTGTGAATTGAGACATGGAGAGCCATCACCAGAAATCTGACTTGTTATTATTCATTTTATGAAGGCAGTTGAACACAAATAGGAACTTCCAGGCATCTTGAGATAAGCTGCATTTGAAGGAGTGAGTAGAAAATAAAAAATAGCCTGGAAATAACCACCAAGGATATTGCCTGCTGGGGAGAGGCCAGGGCCTGCTGCTCTGCAGGGACAGGGAATCTGGGAGCTCAGTGGTGAGGGAACCCTCACCAGCCAGGGCTGTGCCACTACACCTGGAAGAGACATATGGAGCAGGCCTGTGATGGTACCCAGCATCAGACCACCATTCACCCAGCAAACCCAGAGTTAGGGGAGAGCTTCAGCTCAACAGTGACTTCTGAGAGAAGGAAAGAGATTCTCCTCTGAGGCTTTTTCCAGCAAAAAAAAAAAAATGCCAAACCTGTGGGTGACATTTAGTTTCACTTACTAAAGTTTCTTTTCCCTGGGAAAAAGGGAAGAAGAAAAATCTCAAAACATCAGGTATGAAATAAGAAATTATAGAGGGAAACAACTTGTAGCATTTACTCTCAAAGACTAGAAGGCCACAAGAAGGCATTAAGATGATATATTATGACCTTTCATGTAGCTCAGGCAAATTTTTTTGTACTGTTTTGTATTTGAGTAAACTGTTTTGTATTTGAGTAAAAACACAGAAATGTCTCTTTTAGTGAAACTGTCAGTGTAAGCTAAAACACTTCCAGTGAGTTGGGTTTCAGAGCAGACTTTAAGAGTTAAAAATGTGCACCTTGTCTGTGAGAAAAAAAGCCCTTCATTGTTGGTGTTTTCTTTATCAAAAACTGATTTATCTGTCCTTGAACCATCTCTTAGATAAGCAAAATAGAGTGAGTTATGAGGCAAAGCTTCCAACCCTTCAGTCTTTGTCATGGCTCCTCCCTGAACTCTCATTTTTCAAGTCTTCTGAACACCCTGAGCAGGATTTCATGACACATGGAGGCTTGCTCCTGTCACCTAGAAACATAATTGTCCGTCCTCATATTGCAAAATTCCTTTGTTTATGTATCCTGGAATATTTTTTATGTTCATATTGTCCTCTGTGATCCTCAAATTCTTTTCAGACTGCAGCTAGTCTAGGCTTCCTCCACCTGTATGTATAATCTGCATTTTATATTCTTGGGTATGAGTTTATATTTATGCCTCTTGTTCCACATTTTGCCCATGTGAGCACTGCTTAACACAGTTCTCTTTATCAGTGTCAGAACCTCTTCTCTTTTTCCCATCCCTTACTCTGTGATCTGTAAATCTTATCTGCAAGGATGCTGTGTTTCCTTCCAGGTCACTGAGAATAGTGTGACGCACCACGGAATGAAACCCAGATACCTAGAGGTGCTCATAAGAAACACAAACACTCAAAGATTACTCATTTCCAGTTATCATTTGTGATCAGTCACCACACTAATTTGTAATCCATTTATCAGGTGAATTTTTTCTGAAATTCTAGTTTCTTAATCAAAATATATGACATCAAGTCAAATATTTTCTTCTCTGCTGAAGTTAGATCAATGTTGTTATCTTTATTGACCAGCCTTTCCTATTATAAAGAAATTCTAATTTAGCTGAACAAGCTTTAGTTTTTGTGAACTCAGTGGATAGGCATTAATAAAATTAACTTCCCTTATAGGTAGTGTTAAGAACACTCCATAGCAGAGGGAATATCTTAATACCTCGGTTGATTTTCAGCCACTTAAAGAAGTTTATGTACCTTAACTTCCCTTGTTAGAGAGAGGGTATGAAAGAGTGATACCTCTCTGAATGGAGGATCGCAGAAGGGCTACCCTACGGTGGTGGGAGCGGACTTCCATAACTCTAAATCTCTGTTTTCCAGTGGGAAATATATGCCATGATCAAACGATAATAGATTTACCATCCCTTTCACAACTTTTGTGACTTATTCATGATTTCACAGCCTGTAAAGCAGTTGGAAGAGTGGAAGTCTCCAAGATAGAGTTAAGGTAAGAGATACAGGCCCCATGCATGAGTATCTTGGACTCCTCCCCCTCCCTCCACTCACTCTCTCATAGTGTATAGATATGACTACTTCTGGCAATGGCAGCAAAATCACCCCTTTGTTGGACGCACACATCATCACCTAAAATCTTCCAGTACAGAGGATTGTTAACAGGTAGAGGACAAGGATTAAGCAAGTATAAAGAGCCCAAAATCTGATCTGTAGAATTAATATGTCAGCTTCAGTAGGTAGACCAAAGGACATTTTGCTCGTGTAGAGTCTGTGGGATAATGATAATTTAAATATGCAACCCAGGTGCCTTAAGCAGCATGAGTCACAGGCTGTGAATGAGCAAAAACTTGCTTTGACCTTGAGCACTGCAGAAATCAGTTCGGGACTATAAATCAATCTTAATTAAAGGCTTGTTGTTGTAAGGTGCTATGTATCCTGGCTTAAAGCCTAAACTGTTTAAGGACCTGTTTAACTGTAAGCATACGAGTAGTGCCAGTGCTGTCAGGGAGACTTTATCTGTCATCCACACATGAGTGGTCTGCTGGAGCAGAGAGAAAATGCTCAGCTTCCTGTAGGATTAAGTGCTACAACAGTGTGTGGCTCCACAGTGAACTGTAAGTTTAATCTCTGCAAAATATTTCTCTTCTGGTACGAATTTCAGGACAGCTATTGATTTCATATCTTTCAATACGTTTTTGTACTGTAATTATGACCTTACTTTCATATTCATCAGAACAGAACATGAAGTAGATATCTGCCAGAACAACCGTAAGAAGATATAAGAGATCATCATTACTTTGTCAATAAATTATCTTGTATTATTATGTGGAAACAGTAATCAGTTAGAAATATCTTATAATGCCATGATTTGCTAGTGTTGATTAGCCACATAATATTTTTAGTTTAAAAAATTGATTGTGCATGCCTGCACACTGCACACTGTTTTTTAGTTGCCTACAAATGATTGCCCCCCAGCAAGTGAACACACTGCACTCATCTATTTGTCAGTAATCTCTTCCTTTTGAGATCTCTAGCACTGTAATCCCTTACTTTATACATTCTATGGATTAAGTCTTCTTTTCCAGCATGACAGACTTTAAATAACTTAATGACTAGGTGTCTGCAAAAATCCCTTGCCTATATTACAAATAACAATACATGGTCCTCAGTGAATATTGAGAATGTAAATCAGCATTACTCTTGCTGTTTATAACATCAAAAAAAAAACCCACAATTGAATTATAGTCTTATGTTCAGCCATGAACCGTGAAATTAGTGGGTAATAGCAATGTACTGAAACTCACACCCTATGAAAAGGATCAAGACTAAAAATGATCAAAACCATGTTTTATGAAAGTGCCCTTCACATGCAGCCAGAGTCACTGCTGTGTCAAACGGAAGAGAAAAAGGTGAAAATTCAAATCTACATCTGATGTCTGCTAGTTATTAGGTAAAGACTATATTTGGTCTTTAAACAGTAAATAACTTAAAAATACTAGTGGGCAATTGTGTATTAAACTTTTTCATTTCTTATGGTGACTTTTATGAGTATGTTATTGACTGTTACTGCTATGTCATTGATAAAAAGTGCCTGTAGGGAGGGGTGAGGACTAAATCAGATTAGTTCAGAGAGTGTAAATCTCAGATAACAAGTGACATTCATGGTAGCATTCCAGAAATACCTCAGTACAACCTTGTGCAAAAATGGCCATCTCTATGCATCTTGTACAGCCTTAAACTCTCATAGGGTCAGCAATGGCCATGTTTCATTGTGCAGTAGCCTTGCTTCTGAGATGGAGCTGCAAGGTGTCCACCAGTGCAAAAGCCATAGAAGGGTGAAAAGACAGCGTCAACCTCACCCACCACTGGGCAAGGCTGACTGGCAGTCACATTAGTGCTCACTCACAAAAGGCTGTGTGCATGCATAAAGTAGATTATGAGATCCTGGTCTGAAAGGAGCAGGACTTCAGTTTTTCTCATAAGCTCTGTGATTTTGACAGCACAGCTCTCTTGTAAGGAGGGGGATTCTTCTGCTGCTGATGGTGAAGTGTGTAAGTGGCTCCTTGCTGAGGCTAGACACCCAACCCACTTTGTAGGTACAGTTTTTCTCAGGCTGAATGTTCAAGCTGATTGCACTTTAACTTTGGCTCCAGCCTTGCTTTACCCCTAGAAATATTCCCCCCTTAACGTTTTTAATCACATGAATAAGATGAAACAATTTAGGATCTATATGCAGCTTGGTTGTCTTTGATTAGTACATCCCACTAGAATCCAGCATGGTTTTTCTGACTCTCCCTCATCCTTTTGAACTTGGTTCATTTTCTTAATTTTGCATTGGCCTAATTTACAGTACCTGAGGCCATTGTCATCCTTTCTGTACATATAGTAGGCAGTATTTAATGAGTTGCTATAAAATCCTGTCCTCCTTTTATCTTTGGAACTTCTGTTAGTAACTTTAAACAAGCAATATTTATCCCTACAGCAGATCTATTCTCTGTGGTTTTTTTTTTGGTTTTTTTTTTTTTTTTTTTGGTGGCTTTTTTGTAGGTCACTGTTATTCCAAAGCTTAATTTTGTAGCTATTATTCTTCTTAAAAAATAATACCTAAAAAAGTGTAGCCTTAACTAGGGTTTTATTTTAACCTGCTAACATGAAGAAATCAAACAATATCATTCCTAAATATTAGTGGGAAGAAAATATTAGACTGCTTTTGAAAACAATCTCCAAACTCTGCTGGGGGCATGGATTCACCAAACAGGGACCTGACATACAAAGAAAAATGTAAATTGAAAGGATTAGCAAAGCAGGGCTAGGTTTGATGAAAGTCATAAAATTCAATGTGCATACATCTAAGCCAAATTCCTGAGTATATCTAGAGAAGGCAGCATCAAAATTCTAAGATAAAAAATAACACTGTATTTGGCACTTCTATCATGCTTTTATCCATGGCTCTGAAAGCACTTTGTGAATAACGATGTTTGATATGTTGAAGGAGTCAAATTTTTCCTCCTGGGTAAACTGAGGCATTGAGAAGTGACTTGTCCAAGTTCAAACACAGGGTGTGAGGTATCAAAGGAAGAGGTTGACAGGTGACCCTACAACCTGAAACCCTGTACTGTGTCTGCCTGGGATGGAGTTAATTTGGCTGTTACTGAGCAGTGGTTGTACAGTGTCAGGGCTCTCCTTCTTTCCTACTCTGCACCCTTGGTATGTAGGCCAGGGATGGGCAAGAAACTGGGAGGAAATACTGCCAGGACAGCTGACCGAAGCTGATTAAATGTGTGCTCCATGCCATATGGTGTTGTGCTCAGCAATAACATCTCAGGGGAAGAAGGATGGGAAACAGTCGTGGTTATGGTATTTGTCTTTCCAAGTGACCACTATGAGTACCAAGGCCAGCCTTCCAAGATGTGCCTGCACCTCTGCCAACCAATGAAAAGTACTGAATAACCTCTACATTTTGCTTTCCTTGCAAGCAGCTTTTATTTTCTTAATAGGCTTCAATAACAGTCCATGAGTCTTCTAGCCTTTCTTCTATTTTCTTTGCAAGAGACAGGAGTGAGTGAGTTGCAGTTTGGCTGGGGTCGTAGAATCACAGAATCTTTTGAGTTGGGACACTTAAAGATCATCTAGTCCAACTCACGTGCAATGAACAGGGGCATGATGCTCAGAGCCCCATCCAGTCTGACCTTGCATGTGTCCAGGGATGGAGCACCTACCGGCTCCCTGGGCAACCTGTTCCTCAGTGCCTCACTCCCCTTATCTTAAAAAACTTCTTCCTTATATCCCATATAAATCTCACCTCTTTTAGTTTGAAGCCATTTCCTCTTGTCCTATCATGGCAGATCACACTAAAGAGTCTGTCCCCTTCTTACCTATAGCTCCCCTTTTAATACTGAAAGGCCAGTCTCAGGCCTTCCTGGAGCCTTCTCCAGACTAACAGCCCCATCTCTATCACCCTGTCCTCACAGAGAGGAGTTCCATTCCTTAGATCCTTCTTGTGACCCTCCTCTGGATGTACTCCAACAGGTCCACATCTCTCCTGCACTGAGGACTCCACGTCTGGAAGCAGTACTCCAGGTGAGGCCTCACCACCACAGAGAGGAGAGGCAGGATCACATCCCTCGCCCTGCTGGCCATGCTTCTTTTGATGCAGCCTAGGATACAGTTGGTATTTTGGGCTGTGAAGGCACATTTCTGGCCTATGTCCAGCTTCCCATCCACCAGTACCCCGGATCCTTTTTGGCAGGGCTGCAGTCAATGATTTCATTCCTCAGCCTGTATTTCTAGTGGATGTTGCCTTGATCTAAGTAGAAGACCTTGCACTTGAATTTGTTGAACATGCCCTTTGCTCAAGCTTGTCTAGATCTTTCTGGCTGGCATCCCGTCCAGGACACATCTTTCTGGTGTGTCAACCACACCCCACAGCTTGGTGTCATCAGCAAACTTGCTGAGGGTGCACTCGATCCCCTGTCAATGTCAGTGATGAAGACATTAAAGAGCACTGGTCCCAGGAGGACTGATCCCTGAGAGACACTGCTTGCCACGTATCTCCATCCAGACACTGAGCCACAGACTAGCACTTTGGATACAATCTTGCAATCAGTTCCTCACCTATTAAACGGTCCACCCATCAAATCTACATCCTTCCAATTTGATGGGTCAACCCATCTGTAGCCCTCAGGACCAGTGCATGTATTCAGTGCTTGAACAAAGTCTTCTAGAGGTAAATCCTAGAGGTAAACCTTGAATTGGCATCTGGGAATTCATATGTAAAAAATCCCACACATTTTCAAAAACTCTTCGATGAAAAGAAAGCTGATATTTTGCTACGCAAAAAGTGAAACACAGGCTAAAATTTTAGGTGAAATAAGTTTAGTGGTATCAACTGTCTAAGTGGAATAATCAACCCATCAAACCACAGCATGTAGTAATCAGCAGTCTTGTGACCTTCTGTTAAGATCACAGTAAAGGAACTTTAGCATAACAAAGTGTTCCCTGGATCAGCAATCAGACAATATCACACAGGTATGATTCATGTGTTTGGAAGAGAGTAGTATTTTCTCTGTTTTTTCAAGGTGCATTAAATAACAAGTAAAATCTATAGTAGAGCAGTGCTACAGATCTTGTTTTTATCCATTAACTCACAGTAACACTGAAGAGAACAAAAAAAAAACGAGCACAAAGCAAACTGTTAGCCATACTACTTTTTCATGACAAAGCCAGTATAAGCTTTCCTGACATTAACATCTTCTTTAAAATTTGTCTCATTTTTCTTAGCTGTGAGAAAATGTGCATAATTCATTTTTAGATTAGAATGTTAAAGGAACATTCCTAGCCTAATAAACGCAAACAAACCAAAACAGTCCTCTTTGAAAGTATTCCAACTTTACTGTTATCATTTGCTGTAACTGAAAGAGACTCAAAATACTATTTACAGATTTTCTTTGTATTATTAAGAGTATTCTGGCATTTAATTGTTCCCCTTGGCGGAATATATCTTTCAAAATCCATTGCAGGATTAATAGGTGGCAAAAAGAAAATCAATCAAATCCCTTGTCCCCTTCAAGTTTTATTTCAACAATAAAATCCATAAATATAGCAGGAAGGCTGTCGGGTAGAGGTAAAAATTCATCTTAACTATTTTTGATTCACTGTGTTTCAAACTGACATTGCTTGTACCTGGTTATTATTGTTTGACAGAAATAGTTCTCATTTTAAGACAACTTAGGTGAAAATGATTTCTGTTTGAAATACTGCAGCACCATGCTGAACAAACGCATTCGTTATAAGGCACTGCATCACGTATTGGGTTAAGATCTAATGTATAAAATTGCTAATAAATTACAGAGCTATATTTTAATAACTGCTTCATTAAGTGACAGGAGTACAGTAGGTCACAGTTTTCATAGTTTATAATGCCCTCATTTTGTATAATATATACTGCTCATCTATGAATATGTATGTAACCTATATCATGTATAAAGAGAACGTCAGAATAATCAAGTTATATTTGGGGATCAATTAGCTTCTATATCAATATCAACTTATTTCCACACATGCGCATACAGTTGAAGGAAATTTTACAAGGAAAAAAATAAAGTAAGCTAAACAAAGACTCTCTTCCTTTGTATGCCCTTTGACATAGTCCAAAAGTTATTTTATGCTCAGGTTTTAGAAGGACCTTTGATACCCACTTCTTTTGCTGTTCTGTTGTATGTGATAAACGCACTGTCTCACTGACCTAAAAATGGCTCATGCAAAGGTTTCTACTGTACTTTTTGTCCCATGCTTCATTTTTTATTATCCTTTTTATCCTGTGGTTTTTGTTCTCAGCAAGGCAGAATCCTCTTCCTGATTCCTAGCAACATCCTTAGAGATCCAGAAAACTTTTCAAATCCCAGTCACTATCTTGGCTGCATCTCGAAACAGCAACAAGACGAAAAATTCTCCAGATGCCAGATGTAGGTTGCAGCTCACATGTGGAAAATTCAACTTGCTCATTGTTGCTCAGCCAGCTGTTCCAGCTGCAAACCAGGGAATCAGTATGTCCTGCTTCCACCAGAATACCATGCAGCATATGTAAGTTCCTTAAGATCCTTTCTTAGATTCAGATCTAAGGTTTGGGACAGTTTGAGTGGAGGAACACTTGTTAAACAGGGAGATTCAGAAAAGTTAGCATAGGTGTGTGGGCATATGATGAGGCAGATTTTTGTTTACAAGCAGCTGTAAACGGAAAACACATGAAGGAGGTCTGCAGGCCAAGCCCTTCTTGACACAGTTGTTTAGATGCCTTATGGTGCACTTCTGGGAAGATCTTCTCCTTAGGATTTACAGCCATGTAGTCTCAGCACTTGTGACATTCTGATCATAAAATCATGAAGGCTGGAAAAGACCTCTAAGATCATCTATTCCAACCATCTTCCTACCAACAATATTGCCCACTAAACAATGATCCCTCTGAGAAGAGGATCTTAAGCCTGGGGTCTCGAAAAATCTGAATATTGAACTTGTGAACATAATTTGGTTTTGTAGCTATAAGACAGAAACCAACCAGTTTGGAGAGAGAAATACATTTGCCAAATTGATAACTGAACAAAATAAAGAAATATTTCATACTGCAACTGCAGCTTTAGGTGAAATTACCCTTAGCAGAGTCAAGGAAGAACTTCTCTCTTCTGGTTCAAGAATACCACCGGGAAACACTCCTGTAGTAATGTTGGAATGAAAGAAATAACAATGGGGATGCTAGAACCACATGTATAGTGTTTAGTGAACTTTTCTCAAGTGACACATCACATACTCCTATGCTTTAAACTTTGGGGAAATAAAGTAATACAAGTCTGATTCTCTGGCCACTATTGCAAGTTTTACAGTTAATGAAACTCCAGTGACTTTGACTGAAGCAAATGAGAGGATAATTGACTTCAGGGTCTCTGCTTTGAAGACTTAACAATCTAATTTTGGACTGGAGCAAACAAAACAAAACAAAACTCAATTAGAGAGGAAAGGAATACAAAGTCCCTCAGGTTATGCTCGTGTCTTTACTGGTTCTGCTACATTTCTTTAAATAGAAGCTCTAAATCACCACTGTATGAACATTTGCTATAATTGTATTCTACGAGAGCAAAAATACCTGTTTTTTGCATCAATACTACAGGTAATTTTCTGCTCATGCATGATAAAATTGTACAGGTTACCTTTTTGGAGACATCTGTAGAAATATCTGTAACTCACACTGTCTTGTTTTTACCAAAATGAAGAGCTGATTTGGGGGATCTGGTGACTGAGCACCACCTTATCTCAGAGCTCAGAGCATTCCTGCTGGCTTCACAGAAAGGCAGATGCAGGATTTCATGTTCTTATTGGTCTTATCATCTGCCACTCTGATGGTTATGCCACTAATTGCACCAGAGCTCACTACTACTTGTACTGCTCTACGCTTGGATGTGGTTATCAAGGTAAAAACCTCTTCATTTATGTGTAGCCTCCCCTGGAAGTGTTTCAGGAAAGAGTAGATGTAATACTTAGGGACATGTTTTAGTGGGCAGTATTGAAGGACAGTGGCATCAAATGATCTTCAATGCCTTTTCCAACCTTAATGATTCTATGATCCTATTCTGTGATTCCCTTTAATCCCACTTCACGGAATGGCTACAGTAAAATCTCATGCATTGCATCAGCAGTATAGAAATTGTAAGGAGAAAAGGAATTCAAATTCTGCCTTTTAGAGCTTGCTTGTCTGCTTGTAATCAAAGACAATTTTTTTTTAACATTAAATTCTCTCACTTTAGCTCAAAGCCTTTACAGTTGCATTCTTGGGTGTGATTAAATTTTAATCTTTGAGGATATTGAAATGTATTTCCAGCAGAATATTATGGGTGTGAAGCTCAAAACAGATCTTGAGACAACAGAGAGCTCCTGGAGTGCTGTGATTTTGCTTGTGTGCCTTCAGTGTCAACTGAGTAAGCCTTTTTTGCTTTGCTGTGCTTTTCTTTTTTTTCCTTTTTTTTCCTGTTCTTCAATATTAACATTTCAGCACCAATTTAAAGTCAATAGATTTTGTGTTCTACACCTATCCATGTATCAGTTTCAGCTCCTAGAGTATAAGACAGCAGGGTCAAAGCTAATAATTATTATAGAAAAAGGCTTTTCCCTTAAACCTACGTGTCATGCTCATGAATGTAGGGATTTTGTTTCAGCTGAAACTATTAGTGTGCTTTATCTGGAGCTTTGCATGCTCTACAGTATTTCTGATAGTAAGGATAAAGGAATCCGCTGAACCAAATAAAAACTTAAATCCAATCAAAAGGTTGGGATTTCACTAGCAGATATCCACCAGAATGTTTGTGCTCTGACACATACATACTTGAAACTCATTTCTGTTTGCATCTGACTTTTCTCCCACGTGTTTCACAAGATTCATTCATTCTTTGTCATTCTCTGAACTGGAGGCTTCAAATTGCTGCCACACATTGGGGGAGTCAGAGATACAAGAAGGGAAGAGATGTTAGCACTGATTTGAATGTCTGTGTTTAAATCCAGAGTTTAGTACTTGCATGGGCTTAAAGCCAGAATATCCCCACTGTTCAGTTATGTATCTGTGAGACTGGGATATCTCTGGTGTTCTACTATGTACTTTCTATATTATGACGCTTACAGGTTCTGGAGCTAGGAATTTATTTATCCCAGGACACACAGAGGCTTCAGACCAATCATTGTCTTTCCATTAAGGGGTCCTGGATATTTTCCTAGCTCAAATGAGAGGTTTTGTTGGGTTTTGGTCAACTTTTTACAGTGCAGACAAACAGAAATACCTGTAGAGAGTGAATCTACCTATGTGAGTTCTGATTTGTCCTTTTGGGATACCTGTATTGAAATCTTCAAAGAAAAATAAGATTAAAGGGAAAAACAATAATGACAGATGTTCTGATTTACACCATTCAAAACTTGACCTACTAAAGGTCTTTATGAACTAATGAGGTTTGAAATACTCCTGGGTTCCTAAAGTGAAATATTACCAGAAAATCACAATAATGATATGTATGTATTCCTCCACATCTGGAAACACTGAATGAAAGGTCTTTACTGATGCCAATCTGATAGGGACTGAATCTCTCTGCTTCTGATCTTTAAATCAGGATCGTAATTAATACAATTAAAACCCCAATAATCTATTTGAAGCAGAAACCCGCCAGCACTTTTGAAATATCCCTTGAAGAGCACTGCTTTAATGGCTTCTGCATCTCTTTGTCAATGAGAGCTGGACATTTGCTGCGGTCCCAGAAGCTCGAGGTGATCTGAAATGAGCAATAACTATTTCTCAGAAGCATCCATTTCTGAAATTTTTCCAAAGTAGCATATATATCATCTAGATTTTGCTTACCATCTATAAATGTCACAGAAGTCCAATTACTTCTCTAGAAGAAGATTGAATAGTCTCATGTATCAGTGCAGACTAAAATTCCCAGCAAAGACTGCTGGCCCAGAAATATTTGAAAGCAGACATCAGTCTCATCACACCCGATCTACCTTTATCTCCACAGTCAGTGAGCACTCTTAATTACCTGCAGGTCCAGGCTAAACAGCAAGTTCAGCCTCATCCATAGCACACTGCTGTGGTACCAGGGAGACATCAACAGGTGCCAAGTACAGCCAGCCACTTGTCACAGTCCAAGCTCTCATTTACATGGCGGGCTGCACGGACTAGGCTAGGCTGAATCTACCACAGTCCAGTAGTCTGGAAGACATCCAAAGCTTGGCTTTTCCAGATTCCATTTGTATGTGGGGTACCAGCTACTCCCATGGAGTGGTTTGAAGCTGAGGCTATGTCAGATCACTGTGTATACATACTGTCTTATCAAGGAGCCCCACTTTGGCTGTTTGAATTCTGCCTTCAGCAGAAGTGAGTGGTGTCAGTACACATTTAACATGGTTTCAGGTACACACTCTGTGGGATTTTGAGCTGAAAACTGTGGGGCAGGTTGTGCTCAATCCTTCTCCAAGCCAGACTGTTATGCTGGAAAAACAACATATTCTGCTTCAGGCTAACTTGGAAATAGTGTACTAATTCCAACATTTAATAGTAACATTTGTGAGGACTTGAAATTTTTTTCCAGTCTGAGAGCTGTTATGTATCACAAGGTGAATTCTGCTTCCACTGAAGTCCACTAAAACTTCTTACTGGTTTCAATTAAGCCAAAGCTTAACCCTTTGCTTCCTTTTCTGGCTGCAAGACTAATGCGCTATACAAAACGATTTTTGAATATTATATTGCTTGAACTTTTGAAGTATAAAGGAGTATGACTGCTCTGCAGCTGCAGCACTTAGCACCTGACTCTTCAATAAGTTCAGTGCTTTGGAAGAGGGTGGAGTCTTCTCCCAAATAGTCTCAAGCTGTGACTGCTATGCCACTTCCAGATTGTCCTGTGATAGTCCTGGCATCAAAAGTACTGGAAAGTGGGATGCAACCTGTTTCCTGTTTTTCTGATTTTGAGGCAGATAGGTTTGGGGCATGGTGTTTACCTGGGTTGGTCCATCCTCCCAAGAGAGAAAGATTATCTTCAGCACAGCACTGGGCTAATAATGCACTGTGTGGCCTTATTGCAACAGTTCAGCATTCTCTGCGATGTCCTTCCTTATATACTATAGGGATGCTTTAATACAGCTGCAGTGTGTAATAAATCCAAAGCCTTCTGTTGCCTGATTGAAGGCTACAGTGCACTGTTTTGATGTCTAGTTACATCTAGAGTCCAGAATTGAAACCTGTCCTTCAGCAGATTGATGCAATCTTTTCGTATGGATTATTTTTTCAGCACTTAAGGCTTCTCTATTGTTATCCTTGTGCTACTGTCCACCTCCAATGCAGAATCTTAATCAAGATGGAGGTCAGAAGACAGCAGAGGAGCAAAGCTCAGCTCTGCAAACAAAATGGGGCTTTCAGCTGGATGTAGATTGAAATGTCCCTGGCTTCAAGCAGCATTCACTATAGGTGGACATCCCCAGCTCACTTCTTGGTGAGATGTTGTGTCTCGTCACAGTAACATGACCAAATAGCTGCTGGTGGAGATGATGTGTGCTACCAGCCACAGTGCATGGCAGCTGGGAGAGTGTCTCACCCTTTAAAATCTGTGCTGGAATTCAACACTCATTTAAGCAGCTTTAGTTGCTCAGCTACATCAGTGCTAGCAGCCTAAAAGCAGCCAAACACATCTCTGTGCCTCCCTGTTTTTCTCATGAGCCTCTCCTCTCTTTGTTGGTTTATTTGTCCTAAAATCAGGGATTTATCACAGTGATAACTTCCTACCCTCTGTTCTCATTAGCCTCTGCTGCAAAGCACAACAGCACATGAGAGCTCCATGCTGGACTGCAAATTGCTGCCACTCTTCCAACAGTCATGAGTTCTTTTTTAAAAACACAAAAACTAGTCAGAACTGCTGTGGGGATTCTTATATTGTTTGTAAAAGGTCATTACATTTCTGCATCTTTAACCACCTCCAGCTGATAGAAGGGGCAACTCTTGCCTCTGCACGTATGTGCCTTGAGTCCTTGCTCTCTCTACGTGTCAAAAACACTCCATAGGCTCCCAGCTAATTTTCCAGGGCATGCTTTCTGTCAAATTCACATACTGTTTACATCAACAAAAGCCCTTGTACTAGATTTGTTACGAAACTTAGTGTCTAGCAGGCATCATACATTTATAGCATGTGTTACTTAAGAGTGTAGACAGCCAGATCTTGGGAAAACACAGAGGGAACTGCTAGCAAAGTGGTCTGATTAGCACCAGCCAATAAACTATAACAGATACAACCAAGCCTCGGCAAGGAGCAGTGGGAGGAGAGAAGAGCTCGGTGCAGGGCACCAGCTGAGAGCAAATTAACCCACACCCTCCTGCTGCTGCCCTAGGCACCAGCTCCAAAGATCACAACTGTACTTTTCATTACCTCCCAGTTGCTGCTACAACAGTAATGATATGCTTAAGGGAAAGGACTAGTGCATACAGACAGGTTGGCAACAGGGACAACGATGTCAGGGATGGGTGTTGCTGAGTTCATACACTACAGCCTTTACCATTCTGCCTACCTGCATGTAATCAGTACCACTTGCATGTAACAACTAATCCCACCACATCTGAAATCCTTATTCTTTGCTGGTAACTAAGAAGTTTTTTAAACCACATTTTCTTTCATATTTTCTCCTACCTCTGCTTCTATTTTTTCATACAGGCAGCTCCTGCTGCAGTAATATCTGTATGGTAAATGAGCAGATTTAACTCTAGAGTCCTCCACATCAGCAGCTGAAATGTTGGTACCTTTGTTTTATTAGTGGGCCTTAGCTGGGCTCCAAAGTTGTCACTTTCAAAGAGTTTTGTGTTTGTCTGTCTATCTTCTTAATTTGTAGGTACCCTCTCAGCAGAGGAGAGAAGAGAGGAGTGTGCAGAGGAGCTTCAGAAAGTCAATGTAGAGGTTTATTCTTAAAAATGAATTTTTAGAAGGGTAATTTCAAAACTACATCCGAGAGAGGAAGACCCACGTCTTTCTTGTGAAAATTAGTAAATCAAAACAAATCATAGTTAGACTACCTGGGTAGAGTACAATAAAAAACTCTTTTGCAAACAGTTTCAAGCCCCTACCTACTGCTCAAAAAAAGGGCTCATGCTCTGTTTGTGTTCATTTCTACAAAAATTAAACTTGATAATCAGAAAAGTTAAATTACATTAAAAATAATCCCGGTGACATAAATATTATAAGCCTCTTGAATCTTGTCACACAGGAATGTCTTGTTTGAATGCCATTTTCACACATATGAGATACACAGATTTAACAGGATCAGCCAAAAGTATTTGTGCAAATGAAAAGAGCACATATCTGTATCAGCAGTAAGGACCTCTGGCAGCCTGGTGCACAAAGAATGTAAATTCAGACATAGCAATGCAGCACCCGGGTATGGAAAAGAGAGAAATATGAAAGGTGCCGAAGGTGGGTAGCAATGAGTGGAGCTGACAGACTCATATTATTAATGCAGCTCAACACTTCACGATATTATTCTGTGGTTTTGACTTAACTGGATTTTTGTTAACCACAGTTCTGAAGCTCTCTAAGCTGGCTACCCAAACCAGTCTGAATTTTGCAGACCATTTCAATTAAATCTTTAAAACAAAATTCAGGCATCTCTTCTAGTAACCTCATACTTTGAAACCACAGCTTGAAATATAGAGTTGAAGAAAATCTACATCCAATTTATAATACTTGCCGTGGCTGTACTGGGAGGAGTGAGCAGATTCTCTTCTCTGCTCCTAGTTTCCAGAGTGCATTAGGGAAGTGTGGAGGAGGAAAATACCTGTTATTCAGGCAGAGGGTCAGACAACAGGTTTACAGCTGAGGAAGAGGTGCCTGGACAGACACTGAAACTTGAAGCTTGCCAACACAAAGAGGAGAAGACCATTGGTCTGGGAGTGAGATTACCTGGCTCGCATGGGAACTAGCCTTACAGAAGAAAACTCAGGCTGTTTGGTCAAGGAAACAGAGCTTTAAAAAGATGAGTAATTAAGACTAGGACTGATTAAGTGAGTTGAATATTTGGAAGTGAAGAAAAATCCCATAAATTTTAAAGAGAGTAAAAATAATCAGAACTGAGAAAAAAAAAAAAAAAAAGAGGTTCATGAGCAGCTCAACAACTCTTAGCTCTAAATGGCAACTCCGGGTAGCAGACATTCCTTATTTCTCCCTTCACTGGTGCCCATAATCACCCAGACTGAGGTACTTATGTTGATAGAAGTCATTAACTTAGTACTTATATCAGTCCTTTCACAAACACAAGGGAATACCTCACACCATGGAAGATTGTTTTTGTTCACTGATGAATTAAAGGTGTGGTGCTGGCTGCTGGACTTGTGAATCTGGGATTTCTTATATTTATGAATCTGAAGCCTAAAGCAGGACTGGGATCAGGGAACTGTCTTCTCTGTCTTGAGCAAACATAAACGTAATGTCTTTGGCTTAAGAAGCCTACAGGCTTCAGAGTGAGCATTTGATCAGGGTCACAAAATGTTTACCCTCCACATGCGCATCAGCATCTGCTATCGCTCATTGTTCACTGCCATTCATTCATTTTTAGTTATTAAATAAGATAATTAAGATGGATGACTGAAACACACTTAGGAAAAGTAAGAGTGCACTGACTTCACAGGGACAAAGGAAAAACGCATTGGCCAAGGCAGTACAGCAGCTGTATTTTTCTACCTGCAGCACTAGCTAAAGGCATGGGAACTATCATGTTTTGCATTATAATTGCAACTTAGCTGTTGAAAGCACTATTATGCCATGTTTCTATAGTGCCAAACCCTTGGTTAGCTGAAACGCTGGCAATATCATTCCCTGCAGGAGTACTTTCTTCACAGTACTATCTTTTAGGAAATAGTATTTCTTGCTTAATTTTACCTGTGTTAACAGATATGGATTAATTTGAGAAAAAGAGACTAAGGTAAAGAATTAAGAAAATAAAAACTCACCTCATTTTGGAGATAGCAGTGAATTTGACACAAGTGATTGTGTTAGTACAATCAGCTTTTTTTCCAGTCAGTAATTTTACCCGATCTTAGCTGTGTGCTTGACCAAGACTGGACTCAAGTTCTCCTTTTAATTTTTTTTCTCTTTATGGATCTAGATGTTAAACTCCTGCCTATATGACCAATTTAAACAGGAAGTAGGAGAGTTCTCAAAGTATTAATTATTTTTTTCTCCCAGGAAAAATCAAGTCTGACTTCAATGCTACCTCTTCCACATGAAACAGGTCTAGAAGTGATAGATCTCATTTCTTGAGCAAGTTTTTTTTATGCACTAAGATCTAGGGAAAATTTGAATGAGGTAGGGATGAAAGAGGGTTTCTGTAGTCCAAACTGAATTAGGTAGCACAGGAAATCAAGCAGAAGAGGCAGGAAATAGGCATGGTTGAGAAAGGACCTGCTAGTCAAACTGAGGGAAAAGAAGGAAATGTAAAAGCAGTGGAAGTATGGATACATGGCCTGGGAAGGATACAGAGATGTTATCCATACACACACAAATGGGATCAGGAAAGCCAAGGTGCAGATGGAACTGAACTTGACAAGGGATGTCAAAAACAACAGGAAGTGGTTCTACAGGTACACTGATCTGAAGAGTAAGGCAAAGGGGAATGTACCTATTCTGATAAATGAGAAGGGAGAACTGGCTTCCACAGATATGGAGAAGGCTGAGGTACTCAACAGGTTAATTACCTCAGTAATGAACTGGCTGTCAGGCTTCTCATGTCTCTAGACCTCTGGATAGGAGTAGGGGGAGCAAAATTTAAGGTGCCCTCCAACTCAAGCTATTCTATGATTCTGTGATTCTCTAATCATGCTTGTAGTCTTCAAAGATAGTGAGTAGGCAAAACCCATAGTCCTCAAAGATGGTGAGTAGGCAAAACCCAGAAACCCTTCTGCCAAATCTGTTCCTGTTCGCACATGAAATGATCACATACTTTTCCAACTATGAATTACAAATAAAAAAGTTTGATTCCAAGGGGATGTTTGAAAACACAAATTCCAAAATAAAATTCATCTGAGAGAACGCAGATGCCTACCCCTGATTTTCTCTGCTTAGCTGTTTTGTTTGTTTGTTTGTTTGTTTTTCGAAGTGATGGGGGAGAAGCGGGTACTAAGACATCACTTATCTTTTCTTAAGATAGATGTCTAGAGGAAATCAAATGAATTTTTCCTGAAATTTTCAGTTTTCCCCGCCCTTTATAAAAAACTCGAGGATGACAAGCTCAGTTGTAGGCATATAAAAGTAGATGGAATGAATCCAACCTGGTATCACAGAGGCACTGTGCTGATGCTCTGAGATACAGATCAGAGTCAGTGGAGAAGAGAGAGCTACCAATATACATTTTTCCTGGCATTTAATACTGTTTGAAATACCTTAAACTTCATGTATCCACAGTCCATTTTTCCACTTTTTAAAAATTTTTAAAATTCAGTTGGATATGGATCATGAAAATAATCAACCTCATGAAAATGATCACAATGATCTCCTATTTAGTACATACATAGACTGCAAAGCACAAATTCTGGTACTCCCTGGTGTTTGACATCTGTTCCATCTGCAGTGCAATGTTTCCAGACGACCTTGCTCATGACCTGGGAGTGTAATGTAACTTCAGTGATGTACATCTTTTACTCTTATGATAGGTTAGCCATTTGATCTTCACAAAGGGGAAACTTAAGGAAGTATGTATCATGGGTAGTGATGTAACTGATAACTTTTCTAATTGTACAGCTGAAATAGGTTGACAAAATACTAGATTTATAGATATTGTTGCTTTGCGTCCAGCTCTTATATCTATAATTTCTATCTGGTGTGCAGAAAGAAAATTTGTTTCTCTCTAAATATGTCAGGCCGTTAAATGTATGTCGCTTATGATGTTGCACATAAAAGGGACATTTAATATCACTAAAATGAACAATGTACCACCAATTCTTTTTTGTGAGAGCAATCTAACCAAAAGCTTTTGTTCCACTGAAATTTATCCAGGTTCTTCTGGGAGAGAAAATTTTACATTTAGCTTAGCTAGTTTACCCTGCTGTGCTTGGTATATTTGCAGTGTCATATTCAGCATGGCTATCACTGCATGCATAGTGCCACATATGTGCAGCAGGATGCTGATTTGGAGACCTACTGTGGGTTATGTATTAAAAATGAGTTGAGAGCACAGGAGTGGAATTCAGATCTAGTTGAGATTTTAAATTTTGTCTCTCTTGAGGTCAATAAATGAAATTATTTATTTCTATTTTTATTTTTTTGTAAGACCAAGGATTGTGAAGCAGTGGTTTGCACTCGGTCCTTTGTTAAGATAAGGCAGCTGGGAGCAGAAGTAGGCTTACAAAGCACTACTCTGGGCTCCTGGGATGATTCAAACACAGGGACTAGAATGGGATTTCCTCTACCAAAGCACAGACCATTACACAGAAGACTGTTCTGACCATGCAAATCTCATTTCCCCTAGCAGTCAGGAAATAGTAATGCCAAGGAAACAAAACCAACAAAATGCTCTCATACATGCCTGGCAGTTATTCTTTCATTTACATCTTGCAGCAACAGAAAAGAGCAGTACTTAGTATTGAATTTCAAGTTCATTGGATTACAGGAAAACTTACAGGAAAAAATATCAAGGGTGTATTAGCTACAATTAAGTACTAGCAACTCACAGTAGAAAAGGTAAGAAAGATAACTGGAGTACACAACTAGTAAGAAGAAGAAGCAGAGAACTCTTGGTTATATATTTCATCCTCAGGGTTGCTCAAAAATCTTGCAGTTGCAGCAGGGACAGCTCCTTTACTCTTCACTCCAGGGAGAGGGGTTGTAGAGAAGGGAGAACAAAGCTCTGGCCCTGCTCCTCTAGAATAGCCTGAGATCAGAAAACATATCCTAACATGTCTGAACCAGAACCAACATGTGCATTTCACTTTACTCTTCTGTGGTTCTTCTGCTGAATCCTGGGTCAGAGTTCTTTCCTGCTAAGCAATCACAGAATCGTAAGTCTGCTGGGGTTGGAAGGACCTCAAAAAATCATCGAGTCCACCCTCCAAATCACCTGACTCCCAGCTGTACCAAAGATATGTGTTTGATAACAGATTCACTGTGATTGGTTTCATCCTTCTCCCGTCTCTCTCTCTTTGTGATGTGTCCAGAATTGCAGTCATGCTTTGCAGCTGGGTGTCCTGAGCTGGGATGTTCCATGACATAGACATAGATTTGCTAGGAGTTAAGGATCAATAGCAGAAGGTGCCATCAACATTCAATATTCTTGTTGCAATCAGAGTGACAATCAAAGTGGTATTTTTAGTCTCCACAGAGATCTGTGGCTTTCTGAGCTATTTACTTACCTGAAACTTGTTGCTAGAGCTACAGGCTGATCCCATCAATAAATGAGCTAAAATTCCATGCCTACAGTAGGGAATATGAGGAAAACAAGACTGTGAGCAAATTCCTCAGCCACAGACTCCAGCCCTCTCTTCTCACAAGCAACTCAGGTGCATCAAATGACTCTGTCCTTTGGGTGCTGGGAAGTCATAAGAAGTTATATGCTTCCTGGTCTTCCCTATTAGACTTGCTAGAAGGCTTATCCATGATGTTACTGGAACAGAAAATAGATTTCTTCTTTCCAGTATCCAATTTTAATTTGTTCATTGGCAGTCTATGTCTCTTTGTACTTGTAAGAACATTTTCTCTACATTAAATATCTCTACACTCTCTCTGGTGTATTTATAAAGAACATTTGCATCACCTCTCTATGAACTACTTTGTTAAGCCATCTGAGCATCTAATTTTCACACAAAATATCCTCCCTAGTACTCTAATCATAATAATAGCTCTTCTCTGCACCTTCTTCCAGCTGAATTCATCTTTCTTGAACCTGAGGATCTCAAAGGTTAGCTCTACAGAGGGACTTTCAGACACTTTATTCAAAAAATAGAATTCACAGTGCTAATGTTGGCGTCAAGACTTTTTGTGCCAGAAGGAGAAGACTGAATGCCTATTAATGCAATAAATAGTGGACTATGTAAGTGTAGCAAGAGGAAGTATCAAAAGAACAAATAAACAGAAAAGGAGAAATCTGATATCTTATCTCTTTCATAAGATTTAGGTACTTACTTTGATCTGGAATAAGCACATTTTTACAGTCCCCTTTCTGATCCAGTAAGAATTTGCTTTTATTTTGTTCTGCAATAAATTGAGTAGGAGCAAGTTTTTTTAAAATATCCCAAGCCATTTCTTGAAGGCCTTGAAGCAATGGCCCACTGATGAAGAATGTTGCTGACTGTAAATGTTGTATTAAAACTTTGCCAGTTATCTGGATTCCCTTGATTGACATCAGAGATAAAAGGAGACTTGGGTAGCACAGTTCATCTTCAGTAGATATTCAAAGTGCCTATTTACTTTTGTTAACAACAGGAAACTCTCATGGACATATTCATTTTAGCATTGAGAAGCTGCATGAGATGAAATCTACTCAGTATAACGTTGGATATAAGTACCCTGCTACAGAATCATAGAATCATAATCAGAGAATCATAGAATGCCCTGGGTTGAAAAGGACCACAATGATCACCTAGTTTCAACCCCCCTGCTATGTGCAGGGTTGCCAACCACCAGACCAGGCTGCCCAGAGTCACATCCAGCCTGGCCTTGAATGCCTCCAGGGATGGGGCATCCACAACCTCCTTGGGCAACCTGTTCCAGTGTGTCACCACCCTCTGTGTGAAAAACTTCCTCTGAAAAGAAGACATTAAGTGCTGGTAGTGAAGTCTCCAGCTTTATCAGAAGGAACTTTACTGCCTGATACTTGCAAAAGTGTTTCTTTAGTACTCCTGCTGTACAGTTCACTATTCTTTGTGTTACTGACAACTATCTTCAACTCAAACCTTCTTTACCACAAGTTGACAACAGTCATAATGCTAATTTATACCTGACAACAAGTGTAGTAGTTACTCAATCAGTCTACTGACTGTTTTAATAATGGATTAAATGTTTATTTCCAGAGAACTTTTAAAGATGCCTCTTCCCACATACACATTATTAAAAAGCCATGCTAGATTACTGGGAAACTAGATTTATTTGTTCTCCTCCAGTTCTGTTTCTTAAGGAAGTTTGACCCAAGTTGTTTGTTGGTGTCCCCAGCATCTGAATATCCTCATCTCGAGGCTTTCTGCTAGACTGCAGAGGAGACAGTACCTCCTCTGACTTATTTCTCCATAGCAGTGACATGTAACTTAAGATGTTCTTGAATGTTTGAAGGAAAAGAGAAAGTTCTCAAAATGCTTTTCTTCTGTACAGTCCTCACTGTTATTTGACCCCTCTCCTATGTGTCTTTAGGCCTACATTCACCTAGCTGGATATACATCACAGATATCTTGCAAATCTGATAAGTCATGGTCCCACAAAACCACACTGGTTCAGCCTGTGCTGTGATGCCTGTTCTCCAGCTGAAGTGATGAAGAAGAGTGCAGTCATCATCTTTCATTTTAAAATTCCCATCATCTAGTCAAATTGAGTCATTACATGCATACACTTTCACAGTGCATGCACCAGCCTTTCACATTTTAATAACAAAAACTTAGGAAAACAATGGGAGCTCATAATTCACTTTTGTCATTACTGATTCAAAAATTGTTATTTTCTACTTCCACATAAAATTAAATTTTATCCATGCTCAATGCAGACATGGATCCTTGTTCTTCTTCTTTATGTAATATTTTTGTACAGCCTATGCCAGACAGAACTTCACTAGAGATTTTGCAGTGATGTTAGAATTTCCCAGTGGCTTTGCTTGTTCAAAATTCAGATGAATTTACAGATTTCATTTAAGTATAAAGAGCCACCCACAAAAAGCATCTTACAGACTATGTCAGAGAAACAGTTCAACAACCTCTTTAAAATGCTGAAAAAACTTGACAGTCCAAGAACATAAAGGAAAAGAAACTGATAAATGTTTTCTCTCTTTTTTTTTTTTTTTTTTTCCAGATAGTAAGCCAAGTCATTACCTGGAGCAGTGCAGTGTTTGGCACTATCAGCCAGGGCTGTCATGTTGGAGCTGGTGTTTCATTTTACTCATCTTTGAGTGACTTGAGCACAGGTCTGCTGTAGTAAAGGGGAAAAATAAAAACCAACATCTTTCCCCTCTTCCTCTCATGCATAGCCCACTCAGCTTATGGTTCCACATCCAACATAGATCAAAACTCAAAATTTTGTCTCCTCACCAGTAGCAAATATATGAATGGGGTGTATGCAGACTGACCTTTTCAAGGCTTTCCCACACATCCACACCAGGGAGAAACTATCATGCTACAGGAATTTCTTGGAAATCTTCATGTAACGGGATCATAGAATCATAGAATCAAACAATGGCCTGGGTTGAAAGGGACCACAATGATCACCTAGTTTCAACCCCCCTGCTAATGTGCAGGGTTGCCAGCCACTAGACCAGGCTGTCCAGAGCTACATCCAGTCTGGTCTTGAATGCCTTCAGGGATTGGGCATCCACAACCTCCTTGTGTAACCTGTTCCAGTGTGTCACCACCCTCTGCGTGAAAAAATTCCTCCTAACATCTAACCTAAACCTCTCCATCTCAGTTTAAAAGCATTCCTCCTTGTCCTATCACTACCCACCCTCGTAAACAGGATAAGAAGCATAGTTTAATGAAAGCTGTTATCATAAGCATACAATAAATTTACCTTATTTATTTATTTGGAGAAATATGTCAGAGAACTTGAATTTTCTATTGAGAACTCAGCTCTCCATTTGTATGTAAGTAATTTTCTGTCGTTAAATTAGGAGATTTGTTTGATGGTTTTTTCATCTGCTTATTACCGCTAATAGCAGAATTATTTAGATGTTCTCTGTCAGAGTGAGCCTGGGTGCAATTAACCATAACTTCTGCAAGCAGAGAGCAGCTGGCCAACATACTGCTACTGGGAACCACCGTTAGCAGAAATGCAGACTTGGAGAGTGTTTGATTTTAGGGAACAGAAAGGCCTATTTTTCTACAATAGTGGCAAGCCTTACATCAAATTATTCCTTTTAATCCCAGGAGCCTTTAGTTCACAAAAAATTCTGGGAAAAGAAAAAGTAGTTATTAAAAAAATAACCACTGCACCACCATCATGGAATGGCAGAAAGGGATGTTAAAAATTGCCTAGAAACATAGTGTTATATGTTCATAGAACTCAGGAAAGAAGAATATTCTGTGAAAAAGATTATTGTTTTTAACAAGTATATCCCTAAGGTTTTTCTGCTGCACAGTATCATTTCTTTTAGTATGGTGTAGTAATAGGAAGTCCTAATCACTTATGGTACTGAACATAACAGTTTCAGGAATTCCACTCTTATCAGTATTTTAGGAGAGGAAAGTAGCCTCAGACCAGTGTTTGTGACAGAGTCGTGAACTACCTTTTCCATATGTTTAGAATAATTCCATAGTGTTTCCTCCAACTAACTTTTGCAGAGTAAATCACTAACTTTGTAATGATTGTATTCTGCAATGGTAGAATGGAACCTGAGAAAGAAAGCAAGTAAGGAAAAGAAGCAGGTGACATAAGACCAACAGGCATCACTGAAGACTCCATGCAAGCTTTTGGCTACACAACTTTTATTCATATATGAAATCTGAAAAAAGTTTGGCTTTTTAAACTTTTCATTCCCAGTGTACTGCAAAAAGAAATAGCACAGATTTAAACAGACAGAAATGTGAAAACATAGGCCTCACCACATCACATCAAATCATTCTGTAGTAAGTTCTGTTCATCATGATTTTGTGCAAGAAGTTAGATTTATTTCTTTGTGTTTTGATATGAGCATCTGTAAGCTAAAATTAGTTATTAGTTTACAAAATGTTTCTGATTTATTTATTTATTTTCATTTGGTGTGGTTGGAAGTTGTAAAGATATACGATGGTGGATATAGCTGCTCTAAACCAGTTTCAGATCACCCAAGAAAGGTAGATGTCACAATTCTATAATAAAGAAGGAATCACTTACACCTTACCAAGGATCAAGGCTCACAGAATACACCAAAGGTGGCTGCCAGACTTTAAATGACCTTAGGGAGGGGTGGGCCCATGGTCCGCTCCTTCCAGTTGCACAGATGAATTGCTTCCACCTGTGTTCCCAGGACTAGCTATAACCCTTCACCAGGTGCTAAGTTACTGCTTCAGAAGTCTATAACATAAGCTACTATAATGAAACTTTATTACTCCAGAATTGAACAGGAAACAAATATTTTACTCTGATTATAGAGTCATAGAATCATAAAAATTGGAAAAAAAAAACTCTGAGTCCAACAATTCACCTATCTCCAATATTGCCCACTAAACCATGTCCCTAAGTATTACATCTGCCTTTTCCTTAAACACTTCCGGAACAGTGACTCCCTCACTTCACTGGGAAACCTGTTCCAATCTAATTGATACAGACAACTAAAACCTCATGGTCTGAAAAGGGCAAGAAGAATTTTCAGAATGTTATCACACTCAATACAACAAGTTTCATTTGATAATGTTTTTTTGTTGTTGTTGTTATTGGTTTTTTTGTTGTTGTTGTTTTTATTTTGCATAAAACAAACAGAAAAGGAAATTTGAGCACTAAAAAAAGGTGGAAAGAGAGGAAAACTATCAAAACAAGATAAAAATAATTGAGGTGGTTAATAATGGTTGATTTTCAAAGATTACACAGGTTGACTCTCAAGGACAACTCCTCCAACCTCAAAAATGGTCTCTCCCCACATGTGGGAAGGAGAAATATAGAGGCACTGTCCAACTGTGCAGAAATGGGATTAGGAAAGTGTAAATTCACCTGGATTGAATATGGCAAAGATTGTGAAGGGAAATGGAAAGGACTTCTTCAGATATATCAGCAACAAGAGGAAGACAAGAGAAAACATGAACCTGTGGCTGAATGGGAGAGGACATGGTGACAAAGTGCATGAAAAGAGTCAAGGTACTTGGTATCTTCTCCACTTTGGTCATTACGGGTAAGACTTACTTTCAGAAGATTTACCTTCCAGAGGACTGTATGAAAGCCGACACTGCTGCTCTCTTTGACAAAAGTCAGAAGAAGAAGCCAGAGAACTCCAGATTGGTACACCTCGCCTCAATCCCTGGAAATGTGATAGAGCAATCTTCCTGGAATCCATTTCCAAATATATGAAGGACAAGAAGATGACTGTGAGAAGTTGGCATAGGTTTCCAAAGGGAGATAATACTTGACCAATCAGATACCTTCTGCACTGAGATTAATGGTTTGATGGATGTGAAGATACCAGTGAATGCTGATTATCTTAACTTTAGTAGTTTTCTGACACTATCTCCCATAACATACCGAAACACAAATGAAGTACTGTCTAGGTAAGTGGACAGTGAGGTGCAGTAAAATCTGGCTGGACTACTCATCTCAGAAGTTTTCAGTAAAGGATTGGAGAGTCGTGGTGGACAAAAAGTGTTTACTGCTCCACTGCAGCAAAGAAGACCTGCAGCATTCTGGTCTGCATTAGGAAGGTTGTTGCCAGTAGGCTGAAAGAGGTGATCCTTCCCTTCTACTCAGAACTGACAATACCACATCTGCAGTGTTGTGTCAGCTCTGAGCTCCCCAGTACAAGAGAGACATGGTTCTGGAGAAAGTCCAATGGAAGACCACTTACATAATGAAGAGACTGGAGCACCTGACATGCAAGAAGAAGGTTGAGAGTGTTAGAACTGTTCATTTGGAGATTAGAAAGCACTGAGGGGAATCTCATTCATGTGTAGAAACACCTGCAGAGAGGAAATGAAGAAGACACAGTCAGGCATTACACAGTGGTTCTCAGCAAAGGGACAAGAGGCAATGAGCACAAATTAATATATAGGGAATTCAGTTTAAATGGAAGGAAAAAAGTGTCACTGTGGGAGTGATGGATTCATGGCAATATTCAAATCCTGGTTGGTCATAGCACTGGGCAACCTGTTTTATCTAAGCTTGCTCTGAGCAGCAGGGTTAGACTGTATGATCTTCCAGAAGTGTCTGCAAACCTTAGCTATTAAATGATTCTGTGGAATACAAGAATTTATATTTGTGATTACTAATTAAACATTTATACCATTGATAGCTTAAGCCAGTTTTCTTTAAAAGTGAGATTTCAGGGCACTTTTACACCTCTTTCATAAAAATAATCTTCCCATTTGGTAGATAATAAAATAAGAAGTACAGAAAATCAACTTTTCACAAAAAAACCCCAGTTGAAATTTTACATTCATGGCTCATTCTTCGTTTGCAGAAGGCCTAAGATATGTTTAAGCTTCCATAAATGCTCTCAGTTTGTAAGGAACAGTGATTAGAAAAGAACATAGACATTCCTTGTTTTTTCCTTCCTATTGCTGGGTGAATGTAATGTTTGATTTTAGTTCTGACAGCCTCTTCAATTTACAGTTACCAGCTCCACCTGTGAATGAGATTTTGTATTTCCTTGCATATGTCACTTTGTGTTCAGACTGCAGTGGATATCCTGCAGCAAAGAAACATTCAAATTAAGAAGATAATGCTAGTTGTTTATATCCTCAAGTGTTATATAGTCATTGTTGAATCAAGAAATTTCAGGTTTTGTATTTGAAACCTGAGGATACATATTCTTTTGCAACCTCTGGAAGTACCACTGCTGCAGACCCTGGTATAGACATCCATAAAGCCATTTAACTTCTTATTGAAGAAGTGAATGATATGCTGATATTTACCAGGCTTGCTCATGTGCTCAAGAGAAACTTGTGTTTACGTACACACCAGATCAAATCTTCCCCTGGTGACAGACTGGATGGAACAGCTTTTTGAGGACATCAGCTACACCCTTACAGATGGAATTATTAATTGTGCAAAGTATCTCCTTGCACAATATACAATCTACCCAATGCTTCCTTCCCATCCTCGTTTTCATTTGCAATTATATGTTCACTATCATTCTTTAATACCATTAGCATTATGCAGCATAATGCAGTTGCAGAATATTGATGGCACTCTGAGTCGACCCAGCAATTACTGTGGAAAGGCCCAGAAAGGCTACTGTACATTATAAAAGCATTAAAGTGTGAGCACTGTGCAATAATGATGGAATTATCCTTATTCACTTCCTGCCTCTTTCTGAATGTTGCACACAAATTGAATACTAGATAATCGTGTTCCTACCTGGTCATTTTCCACCTTTAGACTCTATATCATGTCAGAAACAACTGTGTTCTTTCACTGCAGCAGTTGTGGGGTTTGATTAACAGAAGCTTGCTTAAAGTATCAAACGTTAATATCAAGGAATACATTTCCTGTTTTCTTTCTTCTTCACCATTTGATGAAGTCCATTTTTATTTAACTTCTAGTTCATGAATTGGAAGATAATTCAGATTCCTACTCCAAACAGTCATTATTAGCCAATACTTTTTTTCTTTTTTTAAAATACTTTTTAATGAAGTAGTTAAAGTCAATAGAATATCAGTTGCCTAGTATATAACAGTATTTATGGCAGGGAGAGGACAAAAACAGAACAGAAGAAAATCTGTCTGGGTCAAACCAGATGTCCATCCACATCTCTTTCCTATCTCACCACTGGCAACAGAAGATGATGTTTCAGGAGAACATACAAGCCCTGACATTTTGTGCTGTCCCTTCTTGTGCTTCCTGGGTCCCCAGATGTCGTCAGAGGTGTTAGAAAGTATGTTCTTTTCTTTTCCTTTTAGTATCATTATGGATCGGTTGTGTGCGAGTTGTCTGAGACCTTTCTGAAGTTACTGTTATGGTGATCTGCATCCACAAACTCTTATGGCTATAAATTACAGAAGTTCACTACTCACTAGAAACTTACTTTCTTTTATATGTCCTACCAGTTTAAACAGTTGTGTATAACCCGAGGATTGCACAATTTGGTGAGTAATTGTTTCACAGCTTTTCAAATCTCACCCATAGCCCTTCCAGTCTTCTTCTCTAAAGACTAAGAGATTGGGCATCTCTTCTTTAGCTCTTCACCCTCTTCTCATAAGACATCTGTTCAGTCCTCTTGATCTCTCAGTGTTAATACACATATTTCCACATACTTCTCAAGATGTGGCTGTACCAAGGTTTTCATAGCAGCATATCCTCTGTTTTGTTCTCAAACACCTTTTTTCTTCTTGATCAAACTTGATATTTTGTTGTCATTCTGGATGCTGCAGCACACTGAGCAACTGTTTGCATGCAACTCTGTTCAGACTCCTTCAACTGAGACATATTCCCAGGAAAAAGATTTAGCCCACTCTTGTTCTTCAGTGTCATACCACCTAACTCCAGAGGAGCTGGACCAGTCAAACAATGTCCCATGTATCCAACACATGATCCCATGGGTTCTTTGTAGTGCTGTCACACAGCTGATGTTGGATATACCTTATTCTTAAGAGCTCTCATAGATAGGCTCCACCACAGGCTGCTTCAAGGGCATTCCAGATTATTATTTTATGGCCAAGATTGCCTTAGAAAAGGTAGACTGATGGATGCAAAGCTATATTTGTCAGGTGAGTGATGGAAAAAACTCAGGGACTGTGATGAGGTTTAGCTCACTTCCTGGTTCATCTTCATAAGGTACAGAGCAGAGGTAGCCCTTCCTGCAGTGGAGGGTGCTGTCAACTCAGGTATTATAAGAAAAGACTTAAAAAACTGACTGAGAACCCTTCCTTGAAAGCAGTGTATATGTTGTACTCCCTTTTTAGAGCAAAGATGAAAAGAGCTTAGTGCAATGGGTAGATTGACACAGAACAAATAAAAGAGGTATTTACTAGAGAAACATAAATCTCAAATTCCTGTAAACAGAAAATGTGTGGACCATCTTTTTATTTTTCACAAGTGTCACTGCAAGAACTTTTGAAGTAAGTGTAATCCTGTTCCCACTATCTACCCTTTAGAGAGGAGAACATTTAGGTGAATACGTGCACTGGCTGTTATTACCTTGTACCACAACAGCTGAGCATCAATCGCTTCATTTGGCATGTTTATCAATGGCTAGTATTTATTTCCTTTGCTTATGTTTGAATAGTCTGTCTGAGTACTTTGGCACTAATTTGTCTTTTCAACCAGCTGCTTCTTTTGTATTGAGGTTTTCAGGGATGTTTTTCTCCCTGGCTATGGCATTTCAGGTTGGATGCAGATCTGCCAGCCCTGTACTATTCACACTAAGAAAAACATGACTGATGGCTTGAGGGAGAAATGGTGGTAATTTCAACAGACCTCAAGCACACTATTATTTCTGCATTTTATGGCTGTTATAGTTTCCTTTAGACTACTTGTTATTCCAGCCACTGATGTTTGTTCTGCCTTTTTATTTTTATTTGTACAGCTCTGTCAACTTTCAGGGATAACAGCAACACAGGTCTTTATACCTTTTCCCTCCTAAATTATAAATTAATTAGTTCTCAGGGATTTCTTTACAATGTTCTTTGCAGATCTGCCTGATCATATTCATTAATATGAATTGTCCTTTGCAGAACATACAGGGATATATTTACTGGGGCATATACTTCCTGAAATGCATTAGTGAAAGGTATATGTACAGTTAATTTTACATCACACTCCTCTGGAACAGGTGGTGTGAATGGCCAAAGAGGTCAGGATATGCTGAAGGAGAATTTCGTATGACTTTCTATCAAAAAAGAAGAAACAACAGATCCCAAATATCATTGGAATTATCTGGCTTGTAGTTCATATTAGTTTTATAATCTGGGTTTCCTTACTGCTGCTGTGAACCAGCTCCCTTGGTAGAGCAGGGTGATGACAGCTAAACAAAGCATAACAAACTGAGGGCTAATAAGAAAAGACTTGATCTCACCATCACTGTTTATGTATGGGTTGGCAAATTCTGTCCTTGTCTGGTAGAAACCTTTTGATTATAATTAGTGCCAAGAACTAAGTAGAGAGAGAGATGTAGTTAAATAAACAAACAAACAAAAAAAAACCAACAGAAAACAGGCAAAGGTTTTCTCTTTGGATTCAGTAGTCTTTTACAGTTGAAGTATTCTTTGTGACCTTACATCAGTTAGAAAGTGAAGAGTGGGTCTAAGTGACAGTGCAATGTAGAAAGTGATCATTCTTTTGCAGTAAAGGAGAAAGAAAAAAAACAAGCTAAATGTTACTACTAAAAAAAATCCTGTTTTTTTTTTTTTTTTTTTACATAACTGAACAGTTTGCTATGATCTCAGTATTTAATAACCAGCTGTGGTGGGGGAGGGTAGGGGGGCGGGAATCTGGAGATTTTCTGAGATCAGTTCCTGTCTTCCATGATAAGAAAACCTAATTTTTTCATTTTACTAAACACAACAAAACTGCATTTCTGTAAGACCTTCCAGACTCAAATAAAATATTCTCATTTTTCCACCAGAACCTAGCCTTTCCTTCCCAAAATCTCAAAGATTCAAGAAACATCTAAGCGTATGGATCATGTCTGCTATTTTTCCAGCAAAAGAAAGGGTCATTTCAGTATTGCTAAACTGTTTTTCTCTCATGGAATTTTAAAAGAGCTTGAGCTTTTCTTTTTCAGTCTGAATTCTGAAGGTGTAAGAAAAGCTTGTTTTACCCTCCAGAAATGATAGTAATGTTTAGGTGATGGTGCAATTACTTTTTGTAATACAAATCTCATTATGAGCCTGAAGGGACTGGCTTATTTGCAAACACTGCAAACCAAAATGCAGCGTACAGTCTGCATACAAAGCCCCCTGGAATTTGTATGATTTCTAAAGTCATTGTTCTGAGGAACAGAATCAAAAACAGAATTACAAAAAACCAGACTGGGTAAAGTACATGGGAATACAGTTATCTATCCAATCTGTAAACTGCATGCTGAGATGTGTGAAACTTTCATATCTCAGAATCACAGAATTATAGGGGTTGGAAACCTCTGGACATCGTCTAGTCCAACTCCCTGCTAAAGCGGGTTCCCTACAGTAGGTTGCATAAGAAAGCATCCAAATGGGTTTTGTTTGTTGCCATAGACAGCTTGTTCCAGTGCTCTGTAACCCTCAAAGTAAATAAGTTTTTCCTCATGTTCGTATGGAACCTTCTATGTTCTGGTTTCTGCTTGTTGCCCCTTGTCCGGTCACTGGGAATCACTGAAAAGAGCCTGGCACCATCCACTTGACTCCTGCCCATCAGATGTTTATAAACATTGATAAGATCTCCCCTCAGTCTTCTCCAGACTGAACAGTGCCAAGTATCTCAGCCTTTCTCATAAGGTTCTCCTCATCTCATGAGGTTTCTCCTCATCTCATAAGAGAGATGCTCCAGGCCCCTAACCATTTCTGTGGCCCTCCACTGGACTCTCTCCAGTAGTTCCCTGTCTTTCTTGAACTGAGGAAACCAGAACTGGACACAGTACTCCAGATGTGGCCTCATCAGGGCAGAGAGGAGGGGGAGGATCACCTCCTTTGACCTGCTGACGATGTTCATTTTAATGCACCCCAGGACTCCATTGGCCTTCCTGGCCACAGCGGCACACTGTTGGCCCATGGCCAACCTGCTCTGCACCAAGACACCCAGGTCCTTTTCTGCAGAGATCATTTCTAGCAGGTCATCCCCTGACTTGTACTGATGCATGCATTTCTTCCTCAGGTATAGAACTCCAGACCTGCACATGTTGAACCTCATCAGGTTCCTCTCTGCCCAACTCTCTGGCCTGTCCAGGTCTTGCTGAATTTCAGCACAGCATTCTGGTGTGTCAGCCACTCCTCTCAGCTTTGTATCATCATGAAACTTGCTGAGGGTGTGCTCCATACTTTCATCCAGGTAACTGATGAAGATGTTGAGCAAGACCAGACCCAGTACCAACCCCTGGAAAACATCGCTAGCTACAGGCCTCAGACTAATCTCTGCACTGCTACTCACAACGCTCTGAGCTGTTATCAGTCACACAGTTATCAATACATCTCAGTCTCCACTCATCTAACCCATGCTTTCAAAGTTTACCTGCAAGGTTTTTATGGGTGACTGCATCAAAAGTCTTGCAAAAGTCAAGGTACACAGCATCTACTGCTCTCCCCTCATCTTCTCAGCCTGACATGACATCATAAAAGACTACCAGATTGGTAATTCCCCTTGGTGAATCCATGTTGACTACTCCTGATAACCTCCTTTTCTTCACTTGCTTGGAGATGACATCCAGAAGCTGTTCCATCACCTTCCTGGAAACAGAGATGAGGCTGATTGGCTCCTAGCTCTATCTTCTTGTCCATTTCATAGACTAGAGTGACACTGGCTTTCTTCCAGTCCTCATGCACCACTCTCATTCTCCATGATCAAAGATGATAGCAACTTGACAATCGCTTCTGTCAGCTTCCTCAGCACTTGTGGGTGCATTCCATCGGTGCCCATGGATTTGTGTACATCATTTTTTCCTAGATAATCTCTGATCGAATCCTCCTCAATCAAGTGGAAATTTTCCTTTTCCTAGACTCTCTCTCGTCCCCAGGGGATTCCCGAGGGGCACTCTTAGAAGTAAACACTGAATTATGAAGGTGTTCCATAACTGCCTTCTCAGTGTTCTCTGTTACTAGGGCACCAGCCTCATTCAGCAGTGGGCCCATGTTTTCCCTAGTACTTCTTTTGCTCTTGATGTATTTAAAGAAGCCATTCTTGTTGTCCTTGACCTCCCTCACAAGATTTAATCCCAAGTGGGCCTTTTCCATCTTTGTGGTTTCCCTTAATGCCATGACAATTTTCTTATACACCTCCAACTGGCCAGACCTCTTTTCCACATTCAGCAGACTTTCTTCTTCCATTTGATTTTTTTCCACGAGCTCTTTGCTCATTTATGCAGATTTTCTGCCACCTTCGCCTGATTTCTTACTCTTAGAGATGTGCCAATCTTGAGCATGGAAAAAGTGGTACTTGCATGTCAACCAACTCTCTTGGGCTCCCTTCCCTTTCAATGCCCTAGCCCAGGAGATAACTCCAAATATGCCTTTGAAGAGGTTGAAGTTGGCTCTCCTGATGTCCAGAGTTGCAATCCTACTTCTTACCTTATTTCTTTCATGTAAGATCCTGAATTCTACTACCTCACAGTCACTACATCCAAGACTGCCTCCAGTCTTCACATTCCCAGCCAACGGAGCCACCCATAGTAGCCTTAATTCTCGCCCATAAGCCTTCTGCTCATTTGTAATTCATTCCTAGGCAGCACTCAATACATTTCAGTTGTTCTCACTTAAAAAAAGCAACTCCACTGCCTCATCTTGCTGGTCTGTCTTTCCTGAAAGGTATATAGCTATCCATGACAGCATTCCAGTCATGGAGCTGGCCCCCATCTCTCCATGATTGCAATGAGATCATGGGCCTGTGATCACTAATCCTTCCTGTTTATTCCCTGTGCTGCATACAGTGTTATACAGGCCCTTGAGAGAAAGAAGAGGAGAGGATGCAGGTTTCCCTAGAGAGATGCAAGAACTATATGCCCATGGCTATATTCATACATTTGAGGTGATTGACCTTCTGGATCATGTCATGAGAGGCAGCTGAGGAATATCTGTCATTATTCTGTTTGGCCTGACATATTCCCCAGTCAGTTGAAATGGTGTGAGTATTGCTATTTTGAACCTTATCCAGTTCTGCCATCCCACATAACCAGGGTTCAGGGAAATGGTAGTTAGATTAGAGGTGTCCCAACATTAAGAAATCCCATTGTCTTAAACTCACATTTCCACCAGAAACATGTAATATCAGGTCATTTTATAAAAGAGCCCAAATGTAATTTGTTCGCCAGAAAGCAGCTATGTAATGGGGCAGCATATTTGTTAGTAGCTGGGTCAGACCTAGTGTGTTCAGTCATTGAAAGGGACATATGAACTGGTAGTCATCACACCATAATTCAGATTTAGGGCTGAAGTCTATGGTTCTGGCCTTTACATGTAAATGAGACAAGTATTGTATCTTCTTTATTACTCAGTACTAGATGACGAATAGAAGAACCTGTTTTGTGCTATCAAATCTTTAATGGCTTCTAAGTCTATTATCATCAACTACAGCTGTCAAATCAGTCATTCAAACTCTCATGGTGTCATAAGCATAATAAATATTAAACAGTTTTTCAGAGCAATTTTAATATGTTGTGTTCTTCAGCTAAAAAACTTTCTTGATGTAGTCAGTAATGCATGGGTATTACAGGTGGAAATGTTGTGGTGCTTGATAAGGATTAATGTGTTTGTTTATTATGTTGGAAATTAAGTCTTATTGGGCACCTTTACTGCTCTTGAAAAATCACTTCTCAAGGCTCATCCATAACTATGTATAATTTAGATGTCAAAATCTAAGCATGTCATTCTAGACTCCCCTTTTACAAAGAAAAATGCACTCTAGAGTGTGATTCTTATGACATGCTTGAAGCCAGGTTTGCACTGTATCTATCTGTCACACTAGGGATAAAATCCTGAGTCAGGTGTTGCAGACTATATAATATCCACATTGCTGTCACTCTTTTATGAAAACTCACCAAATCCACGTTAGGCCCAATGTTCTGTAGATCTTTTGTGATGCCTCCTAGAATAATGTTCTGCAGGGTAGTATTCAGTTCGAATTGACAAAAATTAGTAGAGGACTTATTTCATTGCATAAAAACTTACTGGTTGTGCTGTGTGAAAAAGTATGATATGGGAGTTGTTGGCCACTTAAGGGCATAAGGTATTATTATGGGACTACTTCAGATGCAGCATGCTGTACTGTCTGTATAAGGAGGACCTGCCAAAAACACCCAGTGCTCACCCCTGAAGTCTACCCCTATCCCAGAAAGGGTTGTGTTAGCTCCGGATGTGTCTGTTTCTCCAATGATTGTAAAGAGAGCCAGGAAAAATACAGACTTGTAGTTTCCTAAACTAAAACTAATGAATTTCTATGTATACACCAGAGAAAACCTATGACCTCTTGTCCCTTTAGGCTCTTTGTGTGATATTAAATAGGAGTGGAGCAGTCTAGGGCTTGATGGTGTGGAATGGATTCTGTCCATGCAGCTGAAGACAAGCTACTTTGCAGCAGATCTCTCACAGAAAGACATAGATGAAGCATTTCAAATCAGGAACAGGAATTAAGCAGTGTGGATTGCCAGTGTTTGAGCCGATTCTTTACAGAAATGTAGGCCTTCCTATAACAATTTCATCTCTACAGTATGTTCAGATGTGCAAGACTGTGATTCTTAGAAGACACAGTGGTAGAATTTGCCTTCTCTGGGTATCGTTGGAGATATCCTTCCTCCTAGAAAAGCCAGCCTCCTAGAAGAGCCAGCTATCACATACAACAGAAATTATTTCCACATCTGAAGGAATTCAAACTCACATCAGCCAGGAATGTATCTTAAACACCAGAATGTGGACTGGTCACAGGATAAATTTATATGGAGGATTTTAAAACTCTGTTCCTCACATACTGTGAAGTAATTTTATAAGAATGTTCTCTCTGGCTTTGTCTTCCATTGGCAGACATGCAGTGTAATCCTGGTGGCAGGCTATTATCTGTCTGAAAACTCCAGGTCTAATCTTATCTTGTAAACCATAGCCATAGTTTTACATAGTCATAGCTGGGTTTTCTTTCACAAAGGCATAGACAAAAACAAACAAACAAACAACAACAACAAAAACCAATCACAAAACAAAACCTTTGTTCAGCAAGATGTAAGCACATGTGTGTCTCCCACAGTATTCTCCTGGGGAAACTGGCTGCCTGTGGCCTGGACAGGTATACCCTTCTTTGGGTAAGGAACTGGCTCAAGGACCGCGCCCAGCAGGTAGTGGTTAATGGAGTTAAGTCCACCTGGCGACCCATAACAAGTGGTGTCCCCAGGGGTTGGTACTGGGGCCCATCTTGTTTAAAGTCTTTATGAGGGGACTGAGTGTACCCTGAGTAAGTTTGCAGATGACACCAAGTTGGGAGGTGGTGTCGATCTGCCTGAGGCTAAGGAGGCCCTTCAGAGGGATCTAGATATGCTGGATCACTGGGCTGAGGTGAATGGGATGAGGTTCCACAAGGCCAAGTGCCAGGTCCTGCACTTTGATCAAAATAACCCCATGCAGTATTATAGGCTTGGGGCTCAGTGGCTGGATGGTTGTGAAGAGGAAAGGGATCTCAGCTGAACACGAGCCAACAGTGTACCCAGGTGGCCAAGAGGGCCAATGCCATCATGGCCTGCTTTAAAAATAGTGTGGCCAGCAGGAGTAGGGAGGTAGTCATCCCCCTGTACTCAACACTGGTGAGACCGCACCTCCAGTACTGTGCTCAGATTTGGGTCCCTCATTACAAGACATTGAGGCCCTGGAACATGTCCAGAGAAGGGCAACAAAACTGGTGAGGGTTCTGGAGCACAGATCTTATGAGGAGCAGCTGAGGGAGCTGCGATTGTTTAGTCTGGAGGAGTCTCAGAGAAGACCTCATTGCACTCTACAAATTCCTGAAGGGAGGCTGTGATGAGGAGGGTTTTGGCCTCTTCTCACAGGCAGCAAACAGGACCTGAGGAAATGGCTGCAAGTTGTGCCAGAGGAGGTTTAGATTAGACATAAGGAAAAGCTTTTTCTCTCAGAGAGTGGTCAGACACGGAATGGCCTGCCCAGTGAGGTGGTGGAGTCTCCATCCCTGGCAATGTTCAAGAGGTGTCTGGACGAGGAGCTACGAGATATGGTTTAGTGGCTTATGGTAGTAATGGTGATGGGAGGACAGTTGGACTAGATGATCTCGTAGGTCCTTTCCAACCTTGTGATTCTATGATTCTATGATTCTATGTCCATGACAAAGCTTTACTGTATCTCTATGTCCATAACCTCTGTTGTTTCTAACTCCCCTTGCTACAGTGGTCAGAGAAACTGCTCCCACTTCTGATCTGGAAGTTACACCTTGATTCATCCTCTGTTCAGTGAATACACTATGCAGGTCTGTGCATATTGTTCCACCCTTCCAAGTGAATTAACAAAATCTTGAATAGACAACTTGCCTATCAATCACAGCTGTCTCTGAGGACTGCTTTGAGTGGTGTTTCAGCAAAGCTGTTAGATGAGTATGCATACTGATCAGTCCTCCAACAAGGCCTATCTCCTCTGCCTGAGCAATGATCTGTATTTCATCTGAGAAGACAGTAAGAACACATATCTGTTTGCAAGAGAGAATACTAGGTTATGAAGCCCTAGTAGATTAAACATATTTTCTGGGTGATAAGTGAGAGCCACCCTGTTCTCATTTTTCTCTTCCCCATGAGTTTAAGCAGTTCAGAGGGACTGAATTCCTTTCACTGCTTCCTTTCTGTCATTATAAGAGGAATCCATTTACCTAAAATGAGGTTTCAGATTTTGCAGTGGAAACCAAGTGTTTAATTTTTAGTTATTGCCGTGATCCATACTGTAACACTAAAGTCCTTTTGCTTAGCTCAGGGCTTGAATTATATCTTTTTCCTAGCAATTTCATTCATATTGTTACAAATTTTGAATCCACCCGAGTCGAACAATGGAAACTTTATGTATAAACCATGTGTGCTAAAGCTAGTTATGAAATACCATTGCTGACTATTCCACATTATACCTTGAGACCCTGGATGTCCAGCACCCAAATCATCTGCTTAATCAGTTCATTTAATAAGTGTGTATGCTACTGTGAATAGATTTCTTCTTGCTACGGAGAACAGGGATGCACAAGCAGATCAGAGCAGAAGGAAAAACCTCTGGAGGCAGTTAGTGTGGCTGAACTGACATGCAAAGTTTCCTTCAAATGTTACAAGTAAACATATGGATATTATAAATACAGCATCTCTGGATGCTGTGGTCTTGAACACAGTACCACACGCAACATCTTTATGGGGAGAGAATTGCCATTAAATATAATAGTATCAAGAGACTTTCTGAGATTTCGGAGATTTGCAAGTTTATAAGTATAGAAGAGTTTTATATTATAACTTCATAAACTTAAAAAACAAGGTAGATGAAAATAGTAATGCCTTCAAAAATAATTTGAGAAATACAAATTATAGTCAACAGCACCTGCTCCTTTTTAAGCATAATTTTCAAAAAATAATACTGCTGCTTAATTTAGGACTAGAAACCCCCCATACTGACAAAATATCCCAATAGTGTACATCAAATTCTTCTTACACATATCTGTTACAAATCCCCTTTAAAAACATCATTTAAGAGTCTTTGTATACATCTGTATTCCATAAGCGAGATTCAGATGCACCCAGATTTTAGACTAGAGATTGAGCATCTTTGCTGATGATGTGCGTAGTGCACCCTCAGCAACTCTGCTAATGACACCAAGCTGAGTAATGTGGTCAGTACGCTGGAAGGTAGGAATGTCTTTCAGAGGGACCTGGTCAGGCTGGAGAGGTGTGCCTGTGTGAACCTCACAAAGTTTAGCAAGGCCAAGTGCAAGTTCCTGCATGTGGGTCAGGGCAATCCCAAACATAAATGCAGACAGGAAAGAGAATGTACTGAGAACATCCCCAAGAAGAAGGACTTGGGAGTGCTGGTGGATGAAAAACTCAGTGTGAGTTGACAATGCAAGCATGCAGCACAGAAAGCCAATCATATACTGGGCTGCATCAAAAGAAGCATGGCCAGGAGACAGAGTGAGGTGACTTTCCCCCTCTGCTCTGCTGTCTTGAGAATCCACCTGCAGTACTGCATCCAGGCCTGGGACACCCTGTTGGAGTGAGTCTAGAGGAGGCCACTAGGATGATCAGAGGGCTGGAGCATCTCTCCTTTGAAGACAGATTAAAAGAGTTCAGTTAGTTTAGTGTAGAGAAAGCTCTGACAAGAACTTATGGTGATCTTCCAGTGCTTAAAGGGAGGCTACAGAAAAGATGGGGAGAGACTCTTTATCAAGGAATGTAGTGAGAAGGCAAGGGGTAATGGCTTCAAAATAGAAGATAATAGGTTTAGATTAGACATTAAGAAGAAATTCTTCAGTTTGAGAGTTCTGAGGCACTGGAACAGGCTACCCAGAGAAACAGAATGCCCCATCTCGGTAAATGTTCAAGGCCAGCCTGCATGGGGCTTTGAGCAACCTGGCCTAGTGGGAGGTGTCCCTGCCCATGGCAGGGATGTTGAAACATAATGGTCTTTAAGGTACCTTCCACGCTTACCTACTCTACACCCCTGTGTTTCTATGATCCTCATGTAATCCCAGTGTCACTTTATCTTGAATATATATATATTCGTGCAAATAGAATTTATGGAGTGACAAAGACTATTCAACTGAAGCTGGCATTGTGCATATAGTTGCCTTTCCCTACTTCATTCTTCTCTTTTGTCTACTTCAGGAATGCTACCTTTAATCATGTAAATGAGAATGGCTTTACCCATACAGACTATTATTGATGAATAATATGAGCAGATATAATCCACCTTTCAACCCACCCCTTTACCAAGTTACATGAGTTCAGTGGCAGCAGGGGTTCCAGATAGACTTTAAATGCAGCATCAATGCGTCCTGACCTCAGCTACATGTGTTAATCCACTTCTCAGTCTCACTTACACTTGAAGAAACTTTGGGATTACTCCTTTGGCAGTGTTGTGCTCTAGGTGAACAGCAATGACTCTGTTAAGGCTAAATTTCACCTCTCATGTGTTCTTCAAATGTAAATATCTCATCTACTTAACCATATAATTAATTTTTGAAGACTTTACACTTGCAGCCAGAGGCACATGATCCAATAAAAAGGTAAGTAAATATCGCAGAGGTCAATTACTGACCAATACTTGTATCCAGATACAAGGCATACCAGGATATTTTTATAGTCTCTCAGATGAAAAGAATTAACCTAGCAACCTCTAGATGGCTGATGTTTTAAAGCAAGCCTCACTGATCTGTCACAAAACTATCTGTGAGAAGGATGGGAATATTTTCTGCACAGAAGGTCCTGCCAATATTGATTGCTTGTTTTTCCCTTTGCAAGAAATGAATGCTCAGACTCTCTGTGTTTTTTAAACAGTTTAACAAATCTATAAACTCAGAGTATTGATACTGTACGAATCTTAGCATTTTACCTCCTTTACTTCAAAATAATCTTGTATTCTAAGAGCTTGTAGTCCATGTCTAAATTAGCAGAAATTAAAACAGCACTCAAGTTACACTCCAATTTACTGTAACAATGAGAGGTTTTAAGTCTCTTCCAGTGCTAAGACTCTGTATCTGTACAAAGACTGAACAATCACAATCGTCTGCTGCAATGATTGGAGCCAAGCTCTGCTCTAACACACAAAAGCTCAAATCCTTTACACCTCCTTTCCCAAGGCCACACTCCTCGTTAAGATGTATCTGGTGTCATTTTTCCCTAGATATATTAACTTATGTTTCTTCCAAGCTGAATGTTATTTTGCTATTTTCAGCCTTATTTTCTAATCTTAAGTCTCTGTCTTTTATCACTATCTTCACTGGTATTAAGGTACAATTGAAAGAACTCATCCAAACATGAAATTGGCTGTAAAAAGAAAAGCTAGGTATCTTTATGGTCTCATGTGGTTTACTGGAATCATACAACATTCACAAAAAACAAGGAAAAATTCTAGGAATATCTTCAGAAGATAGTATCTCCTCCTTTCCTAGGTAATGGGCTTTCTTCTTACCTTCAGAAATTGTGGTTCATTAATATTTTTAAGGTATCTTCCAGTCACCATAAGTGCTTTACTCCACTCTCTTTCCAAATCTTCCAGATGAGGAAGCAGAAATAGCATCCCCAAATGGGATTCGGATAGCTACCATGACAGAGGTCTGACTGCTGCCGGTACAAAAGGATCAGAAGAAGCAGAAGAGCAACAGCAGTGGGAACCCCATTACCTGGTTGTGCTGAAGCAGAACTAACCCTGGCCTCTGCCTAGTGTCAAGGGAGCTTGAGCAGCACTGATCTGCACAAGACCCCATGACACAGTCATAGGTGAGGCTCTGCCCCACTGTCCTGACCACTGCAGGTCACTGCCCACATGGGTGTGGGACTTCCTGGGCTGCCCAAGGGGCAGATGTGTACAGTGAGGTATCTATTATGAAATGTCTTCTAGGGGACTGTGGCAACGTGTAAGACTTATTATCAGGATGATTAAGGGAAGGCTGAGAAGTGGGAATAGGGAGGAACCAAGGTAGTCTGGGGAAGAGTAAGTGTGAGAAAACAGGAAAAGGGAGCTAAAATGTTCTGATAGGTGGCTTGTTAACACACTTTTCTGAACATACCCTGCATCCAGTTGCAGCACTCTGGTCTGACTTCCAATGAAACTTCTTTATATTCATGGGTGGGGGGTTGTTGTTTGATGTGTTCGTGTGTGGGAATTCTAAATGCCAGCAGAAGGGTGGTTTCCCAGGGGACTTCAACCTTTGATTTGAGTGTAAGTACATATAATTCATACACTGATTTCAAGGCAGATCTATAGCAGGGAGAGTAAGGTGTCTAGGGTCCAACCACCAGACGGATTACAGTCCTGGGGTCTATATACTGGCGGACCCAAGAGTTTGAAAGCCTATCACTGGGAGACCTTTGTTTTATACTAGACAAGGGAGAGATCACAGCATGGTGTAGTGAGAGGACATATGAGTAGCAATAGTGGGAGTGAGCCTTGACATTGACAGAAGCCAGCAACTGGAGGCAAGTCTAGGGGTCTTCCAGTAGACCTCCCTCCTGATCAGCAGAAGAGGAAGAGGATGAGGCCTCCTCTATATATGTTCTGTCCATGCTTTTTTTCTGTATAGCTAGCCAATCATTATTGTTTTTGGCATATCTGCACATCTGCCTACTGGGGTACATGTCCAGCCAGAGCTGCGCTTACCTCACAGCTCTCAGAATACTGAGTTCATCAATTTCCAACAAAATGCTAGTGCTGTCTCTAGATGAGCATGGTCTTGACGACCTCCACTAATTCAGTAACCAAACCTTCCATACATACCGTATCCTGGCGACTGAACTATGTTCTGCTTTCACTTCTATTAGTATGAGGAAGTGTGTCCTACAGACTTACTAAGATGATTAGCTTCCACTGATCACATTAGAGCTAGACAGATCTCTGGGCTACTGAAGTATGATTACAAAGGTGATTGATGCGAAGCGGCTCCCTTTGCAAAACTAAGTACCAATGCAGTTACTACTGTAAATAGTAAATCTAGGATTTAGAGAGAAATAGATTTAAGGCATATTTATTTATTTATTTATTTGAGAACTGTAGCTGACAATTCAGCTAAATCTATATTTTAAAACACTCTGCTAAGACCCCAAACCAGGCAGGGTGCAAGTGCCAGTGCTCTTTCTGTCACAGTGAGATGTAATATAATATCCTTTCTAGATTTACCTGTCCTTCCATTTGTCATTCAATGCTCCTGTTGCCATAGAAGTCAAGGGAAGTTGTGCCATCTAATTGATCTGCAATGTTTGGAAACTGTCCAACAATGAACTATCTAGAAACCTTTTGCTTACTAGGAGGATAGCATTTGTTCTTTGTTCCTTGTCTTAGAACTGTTTCTGTTACTGTCCTCTCAGAAATGATGGAACAGGATTTCAGGATTTCTGAGGAAGAAATTATGCTTTTCTTTGAATAGCTGCTTCTAAGAGGTGTTTTATCTCTAGCAGGAGGAGGGTCACATCTAATCCAAACTGCTCCAGTGTCATCCTATAATTAACAGTTGAAATGGTATTTCCTGTCTTCTTAAGCTTCAGCTCTTTCAGTTTGTTCAGTTCAGTCCCTGCTTTCTCACCATCTCCCAGTGGATCCACCCTTATGACAAGCATAATCAGTAGAATTCCTCCCTGAGTTCTATGTTGGCATCCACTGTAATCGGTGAGTAAGAAGTGACCCTGTAACTTGCAAACCACAACCATGTCAATTGCTTGTTCAGGAAGGAAAGATGGAAGGAGTAAGGTGAATAGTGACTGGAGTTCTGTCATATGTGGTTCAGAAAAATACGGTAAATTTTCTCTGTACAATGAAGTGAACAATGGTCAGAAAGCGAGGCTGACTGCTAAACCCACCAACCTGTTGCTCAATTATGCTGCCTTTGTTCTTTTTTTGAACTGCTTAGATGAGATCGCACTAATGCCAGCACAGCCAAAACAACAAGGTTTATTGTTTTTTCATCTGCACCGGTATAAATAAAATCTTATTCCATCACTGTGAAAGTACAGCAAATCCAATTAGATATTTTTTTCTTCTTAAAATGTTCAGATAGAGTTATAGACTCATAGAATCACAGAACAGCTTGGGTTGGAAGGGACCTTTATGATCATCTTGTTCCAACCCCCCTGCTATAGGCAGGGACACCACTGCCCAGGCCAGGTTTTCCTGCTTTTGTTTGTTTGTTTGTTTTCCTGGAAGATTTTCAAGATTATAATAGCTGAAATGAGACAACTAGTTGAGAATTCTTTAGTTTTGTAAGAGGGTCTTGACTTCTCTAGGATGGATCTCATCTCTAATTTAAGTTCTGCCTTTAATTACTTTTTGTTTAAATATGATGAGGCAGATGTATGCACACATTAAATTCGTTCACATTCTAGGCAGTATAGATTCTTCTACAAGGCAAGCTGTGTAGCAGGAGGATCTCTGGTCTTAATTGCATGTCAAATAGTCCTTATTTCTCCTTAAAAGAATCCCTGATGTTTACAAATGATGTTCTTTGTAATCATCTATATTCATCTGCAACTGGAAAGATGAAACAGAATGTTCTCTTAAAATACAGATGGGAATTTTGTTTGCCAAAATGTCGATCAGGAATACTTTCTAAAATTCTGATGGAAAATACCATTCAGTAACAAAGAGATTGCCTTGAAATATTTCTTGTAAATTCTGCAGCATTTTGATAGATATGTACATCTGAAATGTCCTAATTACATATTTACTAAAAGTTTTCAGGTTGCATTTAGGTTGATTAACATGAATCAGCAGTATAGAATAATAGAGCCTTGCCTCTACAAAAATAGCAACATTAATAATACTTCTCTCCTGTTATCTTTATTCAGCTAGTTTATATTGATCAGAATTGCCTATAGTAATTTGGAGTTCTTCATGTAATTTAAGCACTGAGAAACATTTTCTAATATCTAAGGAAGCCTAAGATAGTGCAACTAGCTTACTGAGAAGCAAGAGGAGTTTGTAAGAACAGAATATCTCTCTGAAAGTAATGTCTTGTTTTTATTTTTATGGAAAGTAAAACAGATTCAAGGAGTGCAATGGCAATATTTGATAGAGCAAATTCTCAGCGACAAGACACTTCTTTCAAAATAGTGAGCACCTTTAGCTATGCATTTTCACCAATGATGAACAACAGCCTGTATGCTGCGCTCATCAAAATCTGCACCAGTGGAGGTGACCTACTGCTCCACAGCTGCTGTGACAATATCACTGCTAGGCAAATGTTGCTCATGCAGTCCACCTTTCATAGGCTCAAACACATGTAAGTCAGAAGGTGCCAAATCCAAACCATACTGTGGGTATGGTAAGATGGTCCAGTCACGACTAGCAATGCACTCCAGTCTTCAAACTGGTATGGGGCCTGGCATTATTGCGTTGCAAGAGGAAGGTTGTCTTCTCTGGCCTGGCTCTGGAAGTTTGAACCTTCAGCTTAGTGCCGCAATGTAGAAGTTGGAGTTGATGATTGGTCTGGGTTCCAGGAAATTCAGAAACACCACCCCTTTCCTATCCCAAAAGACAGTGCATAGCATTTTACCCACTGATGGCTGTGCCTTGAATTTTTTATTTGATACAGAATTCACATGATGCCACTCTATGGACTACCATTTTGACTCCATCTCAAAATGATGACGTCATATCTTATCACTGGTAACGACGCGATCCAGGAAACTGTCACCTTCAGCTTCCTACTGGTTCAATAGGCCCTGAAAAACTTGCATACAATCTTCTTTCTGATCCTGTGCGATCATTTGTGGACCTACCTGACACAAACCTTGCAATATTCTAACAATGTCACCATCATTCTCAATGTATTGAAGCTGATAATTTCTTCATAGTGACTGGTATGATGCCATTGTTCTGGACATAGGAAGAAAATAATGTTGATTACACACTGATGTTTTAGTTGCTGCAGAGAAGAGCTTACACTATGCAAAGTGCTATCTGTCTTCTCACACTGCCCTGCAGTCCAGGAGCTTTGAGTGCTCAAAAAGCCGGGAGGGGACAGAACCAGGACAGCTGGCCCCAGCTGGACAAAATAATATCCCATACCGTATGGTGTCACAGTGAATTACACAATTCAGGGAGTTGGTTAGCTGCTCAGGGAGTGGCTGAGCATCAGTTGACAAGTGGTAAGCAATTGCATTCTACATTACTTGTTTTGTATATACATATTATTTTTTATTATTACTGTTGTTATTTCCCTTCCTTTTCTGCTCTGTGAAACTGTTTTTATCCCAGCCACGTTTTACCTTTCTTTATCTGATTCTCTTCTTCATCCCAGTGAATGGTTGTGTGGTCTGAGCTGCCTGCTGGGTTGAACCGCAAAATCATGTTGAATATAACCACCAGGTCTGAGATTCACATGACTGCCTAAGGTAAGCAGACAGTTAACTGGGAGAATAGAAACTTCATGGCATCATTCATTAGACCTTTTTTAAAACACACTGGATTTGAAATGGTTTTTATGGATGGACCATAATAGCTTTTTAATGAGTAAAGCACTCATTGGATAAAGAATGGGCTGGATTGTTGCACTCAGAGAGTTGAGGTCAATGTCCAAGTGGAGATTGGTGTCGAGTGGCATTCCTCAGAGATTGGTGCTGCAGTCAGTGTCATTTAACATCTTTGTAGGCAACATGAACAGTGAGATTGAGTGCACTCTCAGCAGGTTTGCAGACAACATCAGGCTGAGTGGTGCAGTTGACATGCTAGGGGGAAAGGATGCCATTCAGAGGGACCTTGACAGGCTTGAGAAGTGGGCCCATGCCAACCTCATGAAGTTCAACAAGACCACATGCATGGTTTTGTACCTGGGTCAGGGCAACGCCAAGCACAGATACAAATTGAACAGAGAATGTCTTGAGAGCAGCCCTGAGGAGAAGGATTTGGGAGTGTTGGTTGATGGAAGACTCAACATGAGCAGCCAATGTATGCTTGCAGCCCAGAAGGCCAACAGTATCCTGGGTTGTATCAAGAGGACCATGATCAAGGGAGGAGATTCTGCCCCTCTACTCTGCTCTCATGGGACTCCACCTGAAGTACTGTGTCCAGTTCTGGGGTCTCCAATACAAGAAGGACATCAAGCTGCAGGAGCAGGTTCAGAGGAGGGCAAAGCAGATGACCAGAGGGCTGGAGCACCTCCCCTATGAGGACAGGCTGAGACAGACAGGGCTTTTCAGCCTGGAGAAGAGAAGGCTCTGGAGGGACCTTATAGTGACCCTCCAGTACCTGAAAGGGGCCTACAGGAAAGCTGGGGTGGGACTTTTTATAAGGGCATGTAGTGACAGGATGAGGGGAAATAGTTTTAAACTGGGAAAGGATAGATTTGCACTAAATATCAGGAAGAAATTATTTACTGTGAGGATAGTGAGACAGTGAAACAAGTTGCCCAGAGAAGTTGTGGATACCCCCTCTCTGTAGGTATTCAAAGCCAGGCTGGATGGGGCTTTCAGCAACCTGATCTAGGGGGAGGTGTCTCTGCCTATAGAAGGGGTTGGAACTAGAAAATCTTAAAGGTCCCTTCCAACCCAAATTATTCTATGATTTTATGATATATGAATTACCTGGTGTTTCAAAAAGCACATCTTGCACAGAGCAGCACAGAGGAACAGTAACATGTGGAGGAGCCACAAGAACTTAACTAGAGAAAATGAAACAATCTGACATGACTAATCAGAGAACCATCATAGGACAGACATCAGTTTGATAGTCCAAAGATAACACCAGTCAGAGAGTCAATGGGACATGCTCTCCAAATGTCCTTACAGACTGAGGGAGCTACTGCCTACATGGGTGTGGGGCACATTACATCACTGGTGTCCAACCTTTTGCCTTGCCAGGGCCATACTGAGCAAACAGGACTTGTCTAGAGCTGCATATAAAATATATCATAAGGTTAATGTATATAATTAACAAAACTTATTTACTGTATTTTTTATTAAAACATAAAAAAGAGAGCAACAGAAGCATAAAACTAGGGGGATGTTTGACCTTGTTTTGTGAAACTAGAGAAACGGGATGGTTTGATGGCAGTTGTTGCCATTCCTATTGAGTTCTCAAGGTGTTTGTCAGAGATTTTTGATGAAGTGTTACTCTTCTTGTGCTTCATCCTTGACAATGATTTTTCTCAGATGTATGTACTGCCAAAAAGCAATGACATGAATAAGATATGACTGTGAAATGAGGTATATTTTTCTCTGGAAAGATAGGTCTTAGAAAAGTCAGGAGGCATTACCAAATTTTTCTTTTTTTTTTTAAATGTCTGATTGCAACTCTCTTCATTCCATTCAAAAACTCACAGATAATGTATTTATGTTAACTGAAAATGGAGTCACAAATAAACAAAAAGAAAGATGATTTTTTCTGGAAAGCTTGAAACTTATTCACAAATTCGTTTACCAAAGCAGAAAGCGGGGCTGCATATTTTTCACTGTACACAAAATTGTGTTTAGCCAATGCATCAAAATGCATAGTGTCATTTGCCATAACTTGAGCTTGCTGTAACTTAATTTTCCTTTCAAACTCTGTTATGGTTGGAAACGAAGCACGGATAAGTTGATTTTCACCTTGAAGATGCATATTTAACTCATTCAAATGAGTTGGTCAAATCTACCAAAAATGTTTGATCTGCGACCTATTTTTAATCTTCGTGTTCTAACACAAATTTTCCTCTTGATTTCACTTTGCAAATCATAAAGTTTTTTTATCATTTTAACCCAATTTAGCCACCTTCCTTCAGAAAAGCAAATGATGACCCCAGAATCAGCATCCATACTTTAAAGAGCCTCTTAGAATTGCTGATGATTCAGTCCCTTGGACTTTACAAAACTCACAGCTTTGGTGACAATTCGCATGACATAAAAAATTTTTAAAGCTTTTGAACATTTTTTTTTTTTACGCCCAAAGCAGTGATATTTCATCAAACATGACTTGCAGGTGGTAATTGCACCATCTTCTATTAATTTTATAAGTCTTTTTTACCAACCATCATCAAGGCACCATCAGTAGTTACACCAGATATGTCGACAAAGGTTAAAGAAAATCACATTAATGTGTTTTTTTACTGCTTCAAACAAATCAAGAGACTTATTATGTTTTTTAATGACATCAAAGCCATTCAGTGACATTTTATTTGTTATTGATACTTCTAATGAAAATGGCAATTTGAACCATATCTGCTGCACCAATACTTTCATCTATTGCCAAAGCATAAAATATGAAATTAGCATTTTCCTATTTCTTCAGTTCATATAGCTACACCATGGTGAGACAAACTGATTTTAGAAAAATCTTTTTTTTTTTTTTTTTATCAGGACACATTGTATATGCCATGCTTTCCAGACATTGACTAATAAACTCACCATCAGTTAGTAGGTTTGATTTTCTTTGCAATTAGATTTGCTACCATGTAATTAGGCTTTGTAACAGAGTTCTTTTGAGTTTTAATTTTTTTTATATAATATTTTGTTGAGGTGACAAACTTTTTTTCCGTTTCCCTATTTCATCTTTACAAAGCATTCCTTGAAATGCATAAAATTGGGCAGCATGTTTCTGCATATTGAGTCTTTTCAAATTGTAATCTTTGAATACTGACATTATTTGCTTGTAAACTGAGCATAGTGCCATGCTATTTGTCAGCACTGCACTGTATCTCCCATGTCCCGAGGCTGGCACAGGTCGTTTGGTCCATCATTCCCCTGCTACCACGATGACCCGACAGCAGGGAGCAGGCCTTGTGCCAGGATGAATGTGGCTCATGAGCTGCAAGTTGGACATGCCTGTATTGTAGGATGGAGGGGAAATATATCCTGGGATTATACAAGTCTTAATACGGGATGATTAAGAGAAAAATAAAAATTTGAGAAATCAAGGGAACCTGATGAGGTTCAACAAAAGCAAGTGTAGAGCCTTGCCCTTGGGGAGGAGTAACCACATGCATCAGTACAAGTTAGGGGATGACCTGCTGGAAATGAGCTCTGCAGAGAAGGATCTAGGTGTCCTGGTGGACAACAGGTTGACCATGAGCCAGCAGTGTGCCCTTGTGGCCAAGAAGGCCAGTGAGATTCTGGGGTGCATTAAAAAGAATGTGGCATGGCCAGCAGGTGTGGTGAAAGTGACCCTTCCCCTCCTCTCTGCCCTGATGAGGCCACATCTGGAGTACTGTGTCCAATTCTGGACGCCTTAGTTCAGAAAAGACAGGGATCTCCTCAAAAAGAGTCCGGAGGAGGGTGGCAAAGATTATGAGGGGCCTGGAGCATCTCCCTTGTGAGGAAAGACTGAGAAACCTGGGGCTGTTCAGCCTGGAGAAGAAAAGACTGAGAGAAGATCTCATCACTATTTATAAATATCTAAAGTGTGAGAGTCAAGTAGATGAGGGCTGACTCTTGCCTGTGGTGAGCAGCAATAGAACAAGGAGGAATGGGATGGAACAGGAACACAGGAAGTTCCACACTAACACAAGGAAGAACTTCTTTACTATCACAATGATAGCGCACTGGAACAGGCTGCACGGGGAGGCTGCCTAGTCTCTTTCACTGTAGATATTAAAGACCTGTCCAGATGTCTACCTGTGCAACCTGCTACAGGGAACCTGCTTTAGCAGGGGTTTGGACTTGATGACCTCCAGAAGTCCCTTCCAGCTCCTACAGTTCTGCAATTCTGTGAGGGATCAAAGAGCAGGAAGACAAGATGAGTAAAGGAATAAAAGGGGTTGGCCATATCCAAACAAGTTGCTGATCAATTCACTTCTCCAGCTACTTTTACTGCCCTTGCCTGGCCACCACCATCTGCCCTTGTCTTCTCACTTAAATCCATTTGGAACTATTTTTCTGGACAAGAGGACTCTGTGTGCAAGTGTGTGTTTGGCAGTGTGGGACACCAGCTATCTCAGGATGCTTGCATGTCTGTAGTGCCATGAACTGGGGAGAGTAGGGTGCATGCATATTAGCGGGTGTAAGCCAGTGTGTGAAGGTACAGTGAGTGTCTACATTTGGTCTGAGAAGTGCCCTTCCAAGAGCTCTGAAGAGTGAACAGGTAGTGCACAGTGCTGTATATGTATATGCCCATCATTACCTCTCGTATAGCTTAAAGGAGCCAATTTCTGAAGAGTTTAAATGCAACACCCGGTGCATAAGCACACCTCTTCCAAAACCACCAGCCCACTGACATTGGCAAAGAGTGGCTGGGAAGAAATCGCTGCATCAGGAACACACAGGTTGGCCACAGAGGTCATGTAAAGCACTGTTCTCAGTTCTGATGAATAGTGCTTCTGAATTAAAGAAAAGTGAAGGCTTACAAAGGCTTCCAGGCTGAAGTACCATTTCCAGATGCACAAACAATTTTCACCCAGTGAGACGTATGTGTCCTTTTATATGCAAAATGCCATGAAGAAATAACACAGGCAGAGTATGTGCAGCCCCTGGGATCCCTTCCAGCATGTGTGCTCTGTTATTTCTGTAAGCCAAAAGGCATTACCTTTCTGATCTATGCCATACTGATTTTGCTCTAGGCTGTTAACTCTCAAGTCCCCTGAACATCAGAAAATTCTGGTCATTGTATCACACAAATGTAACCTATTTATTTCTAAAAGCTTGGGGCTAGGTGCTGAACAACACCACGGTGAATTTATAACAGTCCACTGAAGTTAGAGAACGGAGTTTCATTTAAGTTAATGTAAATGTAATTGGAAACTTGCGGAGATTTCTGTTCACAGAATGTGTTGTCTTCACACCAGTTTTCTATCCATTTCTTTGTTTTAGGCATGTGATGAACCAATAATTAGAATGTGAAATGATCACATAAAGATTACTGATTGCCAGCTGATTATTCTGAAACACTCCTATTACAGTCAGCAAGAAAAATTATCCTGCTATGTAACTCAGAAACAATGCCTCTGCTCACAGCAGAAGGGAAAGTATATTGGAGTAGGAATTCTTTGGGAGTTCTCGTGGAAATGCTCAATATTGCAAGTAAACTATTTATTACATAATTTTTCATTTATGGACACTAAGTATCTGTCATATAATGGAAACCCTTGTGGCAAAATTAGCTTGTAACCTGACCTTTCACTTTTACTTTTTTTTTTTCTTCAGCTTGACCTACTCACAGCCTCAGGATCACTATATGAATACACACAATTCTAAAAATCCCTTGACATTACAAGCGTGTTCTCTAAATAATATATTTTTGCATGAATAACTCATGGCTGTACAGGCTTGCATAGACCTTTACCTTGCAGACCAAAAATAATAATAGTAATAGTAAAATTAAAAGCAAATACTGTAAGAAAGAAAATAAAAGAAGAAGGATCTGTGGTATTTAAAATGTTATCTATTTATAGAATATGTATGGGAATAGAAGTAAGGATTGGCTGATGAGAGTTTTGACAATACTGAGCAGAAAAGGCAGATGACTAGGAAGAGTGTATTACAGCACCCTGGTGTATGAATTAGGAATGGTGGATATGCAGCATGGATGGTGAAAACTGGTGCTGTCTTTAATCTTTGTATTGTACTGTCTTGGTCAACTCTGAGCCATCAATTTGATTCCTTTTGAAAAATGCCTCTTTTCTATTAAGCATGTGGTAATTCCTGGAGGCAACAGGAAACGTTACATACATGAAGAACAGCCTGTGCTTAAATCTTGGAATTTTCTTGGAAATTATCAGCTAGCATACTACGTTTACTTAAGTAGAAGCTGTAGCCTTCTCTCTCCAACTTAACTACTTCCTTCTACCTTCTTTTTCATTTTGTTTTGTTTTGTTTTGTTTTAACCTTCAAATACACAGACCATACCACAAGGATATTTTATTGTCAATTATTTGTTGCTTTTTTTTTTTTCTTTAAATTGTTGCTGGTAGAGGACATGTCCCTTTATTTTGCATATATTCGTATGATATATACGAATATATATACAAATGTGACATGTGGCTCTCTGTTTTCCTTCTGTAGTTTCATCAAGGCATCAGGAACTTCAACCCATTTTCTGGCTTTTCTGACCTTCTCTGATTGATACTGTGTGACTGATAATGCAGTGCAAAGAAACAAAGAAACAGAAAAATGTCCTGTGATGCAAACATTTAAGTAGGTAACGATGCTACAGATGCAGCTTCTGCTATGCTGCCTATATTCTGACACCTCAGAATCCTACTTCTGCACTTCTTTTGGACATAAGCAGACAATTTCTGATTCTAATTGGTACATAAATACATGTCCCTATGATTTCATTAAGCTTGTCACAAGTAAATTGAGATAGAAAATATTTGTTTAGCCAAATACATTTCAATTTAGACCTTATTTGCTGATGCCTATGGGAGTTAAGCAAGTAAAGGGAAACAGATATAACGAAATGCAGGAAGCAATCAGTGACATCAAAGAAAAGCCATCTGGAACCTTCAAACTTTCATGTGCACATCCAGCTCCACAAGTCTCTTTTAACACATTCTCAGTAGAGAATGTCAAGCTTTTGGACTCACAGATAAATGACATGACAGAACATAACCTCTGCTTCTGAAATATTCTGCCCGTTCATTAAAAGGAACCTCCTGAAGTTGGAGCAGAGCATAGGAAGGAAATAAATGGGTAGAAAGACATGATATGAAGAAAAAGAACAATCAAATTTATTTGTTTGCATTTTGAATGTATAACGCTCTGCATTTCTGATTAGCCATTGTTCAGACAGCTTACTGTTATTTTGTACTGATTCCTTTAAAGACCAAAATTAAAATTGGGCAAAAATCAAAAAAGCACTTATGATCAGTTGAGTAGGTGACCTTATTTTCCTGACTCCTCTTTTTCCATACTCCTCTTTCTAGTTCATTAAAGTTCAAAGACTATAGGAAAAAAGAGTCCGTCAGTAATTGTGGCTCGCATTTTCTTTCCTGAGCAAGGTGGTATCGGGAGTTATGTTACAGAGCTCACTGTTCCCACATCAGCTCTGCAATTGGACTCTCATCTTGTAAGAAGGAATAGAAGACAGACGAGTGCTGTACCAGAAACGGTTCAGATGAAGATCAACAGGATATTTTTAAACCGTTGTGGTTTCTCTTTATTTAATATGCTAAATTAAATATCTATCCACAACAAATCTCCCAAGGCATGAGTGCTTCCTTTTCTAAATGTGTGATACATTACATCTCTTGTGTGATGTCTTCATCTCTGAAAGTGGAGGGAGATGTCTGAGTAGGTTTGAGCACACTGGGCAGTAAGACACTACCAGCAGTCAGGAGAAACGATAAGAAATTAGGAAGATTATTGCTGAAGTCTATATTTAGCAGTGAGGATCTTATCTCTTAAGGCTCCTTCTGGCACCAAGGGAGAGGTTTCTTTCAGGGACAGCTCTCAGCAGGAGCCCAACTGGTAAGCTGTGAGCAGCCCCCCAGGCACTCAGTGAGGAGCAGCTCACTGGAGAGCCACCACCTGTGAGCAGTTTTCCTTACAGGACTCAGCTCGCTCAGGTGAGCTCACACATCCCTCTCCTGCACTAAAAGGGACGATCAGAGAACAGAAGGGCCGTATGTTACAGATTTCTCTGTCAGTAGGACTGTAATACACCTTCAAATATAACTTAATTTGTTAACTCAAAACACTGCCTTTGAACATGATTACATGTTAATTTTACTACGTAATCCACTAAATTTGGATAATTAAATGTACTTATAAACTTTATTCCTTATTTTGAATTATTACTATGATTTAATTTTAATTCCTTTTCCATGGCTAATCTCCTCATGTTTTGAATTATCAGTACCCTCAAACCTCCTTTCTACTCACTAAGTCTGAATTAATACAGTTGTGCCTCCCTGTCCATGCAAAACATCAAATTCCCAATTTCTCTTTATTCATTTTTTCCTCCCTCCACCACACACATTCAAATAAACAAGAAAGAAAGCTGCATTCAAGCAGAATCCAGACTGCTGTGATGGCAGCAGTGACAGTGACAAATTATGAGCGGTGTTTTGGCTGCATGTCCCAACTTGCCAAAGATGCACCAGCTGAACTGTGCTCCTGACAGCTGCCATGGCCTGAAAAGGTGAGAAACCACCAACTCAGTAACAGGGCACTTCAGATCTGATTAGTTCTGCAGTGTTGGTTCTTGATTATGCCCATTTTTGGCTGGCTGAGCTAGGAAAATCACATTTTCCCCTCTCCTGCACTGTCTCAGCTGTTGGTGGTCCTGCTGTCAGCTACTGTTTCCTCCGAGTTGCTCATGAAATCACTTCAGTCAAAACAAAGACAATAATCGAAGAACAACTATTTAAACTCGCCCCACCCCCCTTCTAATTTGGACAGAAATGAGTCAAGAGAGGCTTCACATATGCAGCTCACCACTGGATCTAAGTAGCAGTCTCCAGTAGAAAGTTGGCAATTAGGATCTGGATTCATGTGAATGTCTACGATTGCAACAAAACAAGAAGCAGTGCAATTTGGCCACAAAATTACAATGTCCATATCCTTTATCTACTGTATCCACTTTGGAGGTTAACCTTTTGGACTCAACTTCAGACATTTAAACTTCATTACCTACAAGGACTACTGAAGTCACCTAATGGGGCAGGGGAGTTTTAGATGCACAGCAAGAGGTAGATCAGTCAAATCAGTCTGATTATCTATTTATTAAAAAAAAAAAAAAAAAAGTGAAAATAAGACTTTAATTTTTACAGCTGTGAAAAAATCTCACTCATGACTCATTCACATCAGACACGGCTACAAAGATGGTTGAAAGCAAGGAGAATATCTGTAAGAACTGGACTTCCCCAGTTTTCTCAGCAAGGCTTCATTCAGCTGCTTCTGGATCACTTCAAGTCCATTGTGAATAACAATTCAGTTCCTCGAGCTAGTAAGTAAAAATAACAAAAAGTAGAGGCAATATTTTACATGCCCCTGTAGAGGGTGATACTGGAGGGCAGACATCATTCCTTACCTACAAGAATGAGAGCTCAGAGGAAGTGTACTAGGCACAAATGAGAGAAGGCAGAGTTAAATGCATGAGGTCCAGAAAGTTTATACAGCTTAACTTAACTTAACTTAAACAGCTACCCAACACATCATGAGCTGTACCCAATCTGATTCCCCTTCTTCTCTCAGAGGAATTTAATGTCTGTGCACATTGAAACATCCACTTGCAAGAGACAATGATAAGTTCAAAATCCAAAGAAGAATGACAGTCTTCAACATCACTGTGTTAGTAATTTTGCATCACACATTCATATCACTAATGGCCACACTGCTGCTGGACTTCCTGAATACTCTAATCTTACACAGCAAAAACTTCAGGATTGATTCTTGACCCTGCCATGGCCTTCTAGTAGCAAATCAGACCAACCACTTATTTTCTCTATGATTCAATTCCCTTTATGAAAAACTCCTGTTATGAAAAATGATGATAATATTACTTCCATGATTTGCATGCCATGTTGAGACTAAATGAAAGAATGGTAGCACATACATACACTAATAAAATATGAAGGAAATTGCTTAGTTTAAGGATATTGGGTCTAATTTCACTTTTTGATTAAGGGAAAACTTACAGCAAAACTACATAATGCAATATTACTTCTAAAAATTTATGAATTTCTTACTTCAAGCAAGACTTAATGGTTTTCAATGAAATAAAACCTTACGAATCCCAATTAAATCTCTGCAATTGCTACTGATTCTATCCAAGCATTGTCTATAAAACTTCAGCCGTATAAAATACATTTATCTAAAAAACCATTATTTGGTGAGAAACATCTCAAATATGTGCTTTCTTTCTAGCAGGAAAATACATTACAAAATGATGTATTTTTAGCATGAACTGCATGCTTAGCATAGTAGAATAGCAGTAATGCTGACATGTCACATGCTTTGTGACAAAGAATGCCTGCAGTGTATCTCATAGAATCATAGAAGCCTTAGAGTTGGAAGGGACCTCTGAAGGCCATCTAGTCCAATTCCCCTGCAATGAACAGAGGCACCACAGATAGATCATTTTGCCCAGGGCCTTATCCAGCCTGGTCTAGAAAGTCTCCAGGGACAGAGCATCAACCCCAAAACTGAGCAACCTGTTCCTGTGCCTCACCCCACTCACTGTAAAAGATTTTTTCCTTATATCTAACCTAAATCTACCCTCTCTGAGCTGGAAACTGTTTCCCCTTGTTCTATCAGAGTCAAAGAGTCTGTCCCCTTCTTTTCTGTAGCTCCCCTTCAGATACTGAAAGGCTGCTCTCAGGTCACCTCAGAGCCTTCTCTTCTCCACACTGAACAGCTCCGGCTCTCTCAGCCTGTCCTCATAGGGAGGAGTTCCATCCCTTAGATCATTTTTGTGGCCCTCCTCTGGATACACTCCAACAGGTCTATATCTCTCCTGTACTGAGGACTCCACATCTGGACGCAGTACTCCAGGTGAGGCCTCACCAGTGCAGAGCAGAGGGGCAGGATCACTCCCTTGCCCTGCTGGCCATGCTGCTTTGGATGCAGCCCAGGATATGGTTGGCTTTCTGGGCCTCAAGGGCACATTGCTGGCTCATGTCCAGCTTTCAATCTATCAGTACCCTCAGGCCTTTTTTGGAAGGGCTGAGCTCAGACATTTCATTCACCAGTTTCTATTGGTAATGGGGATTGCCACAAGCCAGATGTAAGATCTTGCATTTGGATTTGTTCAGTCTCAATTCTAACCATTCTGCCAGTTTTAAATCTCTTGGATTTTTTGATTTTTTTTTTTTTAATAATAAAGATGTACCGTAAAAGCATATATAATGAATGTAGTTCTGCCCCGAGATGTAGTGGATTCTTTTTTGTTGTTGTTGTTAGGTCATTCTGAACATTGATTCAAGTGACAATTTTTCAATAACCATCTACGAATTAAGTAAGTGCAGGAGACAGATTGTCCAGAACAATCGGGTTACTGCACTAACAGACACATAGGAGTGGAATACAAGATTGTATCAGATATTCTACTTAGAAACATTTTGTGTCTAGCAGTGATCAGCCACTTAATATTAAAATTTAGTGAACAATTAACACTGTAATCTCCTCACCAGAAGATTTGTCAACTCTGGTGGTTAACACTAGCTGCATCTCTTATTCTCTCTCAAATATAATGCATACTGGTTTTAAACAATATGTGTTTACAAAGAGAGTTTTGTCATTGCCCTTCTAGTCCCCAATAACTTCTAATTTCTGTTTTCAGACTTATTAAATATCCAACATGGATATCCATGGTACTATGCAAATGAGTGTCCTAGGTTAACTACAAAACATACAAAAAACTGTTTGTTCTCATGAAAACTCAATTTATATTTTCTTTAAATTCAGCTAAACCTTACTGGCCTTCTTTTCTTCTTTGTCAGGCTTGATTTCTACCAACTCCTCTTTTATCACTTTCCCAGGTTAAACAACACGTTGATTTTGTTTCTCTTAATGTTACTTCAACAACCAGATTCCATATAATGATTCATAACCTGGTTGTACTTATTAAGGTCATTTGTTAGCTACTTCTTTAAACATGATTGTGTCATAACAAATATTGTTGTCTTAGTCTAATACTTTTCCTATAAATTAATACCCCACTTGCAGTAAAGAAAAAAGTAAATTACATCAGAAAACAGAATTTGCTTGACACTTGGACAAATATGTGCCCTGCATATGGGCAATAGATAAACTGAATTTGGAATAACCTGGTAACCTGGGCAGAGACATATCTAAGCATATATTCATCCTATATCCAGGGATAAAAATTTAAATCCAAGGAAGTATCATTCTGTCTGTGTTTTGATAGCACCTTGCTCTTACTCAGCCTGACACCTATGGAGGAAAGCTTTGCTGAATGCATATAATTGCATTTGTTGGTTTGTTTGTTTGTTTTGCTTTCTTACAGTATTTTACAGCAATTGAACTGCATCACACTCCCCATGTCTGACTTCTTTTGCAGTCCCAGCATGTAGGCACCTGTGTTTGGTATTTTGTTGAAAGAAAGCATTAACTGTTTTGCTTCTGGCTGTCATGCAGCCTGGCTGGGTGGACATCACACAGAATCACAGAATCACAGAATGGCCTGGGTTGGAAGGGACCTCAAGGATCATGAAGCTCCAACCCCCCTGCCAGGCAGGGCCACCAACCTCCCCATTTACTAGACCAGATTGCCCAGGGCCCCATCCAACCTGGTCTTGAACACCTCCACGGACGGGGCATCCACAACCTCTCTGGGCAGCCCGTTCCAGCACCTCACCACTCTCCTGGTAAAGAACTTCCCCCTAACATCCAACCTAAATCTTCCCTCTTTCAACTTCAAAAAGTTCCCCCTTGTCCTGCTGCTATCTACCCTTTCAAAGAGTTTACTCCCTTCCTGTTTATAGGCTCCCTTCAGGTACTGAAAGGCTGCAATGAGGTCACCCTGCAGCCTTCTCTTCTCCAGGCTGAATAAGCCCAGCTCCCTCAGCCTGTCCTCGTAGGGGAGGTGCTCCAGCCCCCGATCATCTTTGTGGCCCTCCTCTGGACCCTCTCCAACAGCTCTCTGTCTTTCTTGTACTGGGGGCTCCATACCTGGACACAGTACTCCAGATGGGGCCTCACAAGAGCAGAGTAGAGAGGGACAATCACCTCCTTGTCCCTGCTGGCCACCCTTCTCATGATGGAGCCCAGGAAACCATTTGCTTTCCGAGCTGCAAGAGCACACTGCTGGCTCATGTTAAGTTTGTCATCCATCAGGACCCCCAGGTCCTTCTCTGCAGATCTGCTCTCAAGTACTGCTCCTTCCAGTCTTTATAGATGCCTGGGGTTCCTCCAGTCCAAGTGCAAAACCCTGCACTTTGCCGTGTTGAACCTCATTAGATTCACCCAGGCCCACCTTTCAAGTCTGTCAAGGTCTCTCTGAATGGCATCCCTTCCTTTCTCCATGTTGACTATACCACACAGCTTGGTGTTGTCAGCAAATTTGCTGAGGGTGCACTCAGTTCCATTGTCGATGTCACTGATAAAGATGTTAAAGAGCACCGGTCCCAAGACAGACCCCTGGGGGACTCCGCTCGTTACGGGCCTCCACCTGGACATAGAACCATTGATCACCACCCTCTGTCTGCGGCCTTTCAACCAATTTCTTATCCAACAAGTGGTCCACCCATCAAATCCACATCCCTCCAATTTGGAGATAAGGATGTGGTGGGGGACCATGTCAAAGGCCTTGGTCAAGTCCAGGTAAAAAGACATCGGTTGCCTTCCCCTCATCCACCAATGCCATCACTCCATCATAGAAGGCCACAAGATTGGTTAAGCATGATCTCCCCCTGGTGAAGCCATGCTGGCTGTCTCGGATCACACGCTCATTCCTCATGTGATCGAGCATGTCATCCAGGAGGATCTGTTCCATGATCTTCCCAGGCACAGAGGTGAGACTCACCGGCCTGTAGTTCCCCGGGTCCTCCTTGCTCCCTTTCTTGTAAATGGGAGTGATGTAACCCTTCCTCCAGTTGTCTGGGACCTCGTCTGACAGCCACAACTTCTCAAATATGATGGAGAGTGGCTCGGCAACCACCTCAGCCAGCTCCTTCAGAACCCTGGGATGCACACCATCCAGCCCCAAAGACTTGTATTCATCCACTCCCATGAGGTGGTCTCGGACTTGCTCTGCCCTTACAGTGTGGGGGATGATTTACCCCCCTGGCCCCCACCTGGAGGCTTGGGGGTGCAAGGCTCAGGGACGTGAGAAAGACTAGAATCCTGGCCACCAGTGAAGACCGAGGCAAAGAACTCATTCAGTGCCTCAGCTTTCTCTTCGTCCATTGAAACCAGTTCTCCTTTTAAATTTACTAAAGAAGGTACACCCGTTTTGGCCTGTCTCTTCTGGCCAATGTACCTGTAGAATGTCTTCTTATTGTTTTTCACATCCCTCACCAAGTTCAGTTCTACCTGCGCCTTGGCTTTCCTGATCCTACGTCTGCAAGTCCGGACAGCATCCCTGTACTCTTCCCAGGAGACACGCCCTTGTTTCCAGAGCTTGTACACACCTTTCTTCGCCCTCAGTGTTCCCAGCAGGTCCTTGCCGAGCCATGCCGGTTTCCTATCTCGTCTGCCCACTTTCTTATTCAGAGGGATGGAGACCTCTTGTGCTTTCAGGAGGGCATCCTTGAAGAGTAGCCAGCTCTCCTCAACATCTTCATCTTTAAGGACAGCATCCCAGGGGATCTTGGCCAACAATCCATTGAACAGCTTCAAGTTTGCTCTTCCAAAGTTCAGGGTCCTGACCCCACCCTTTGCCAGGCCCACATCCTTGCATGCTCATCCAAACAGATGTGGAGCTCTAGGAACAGAGGGTGCTCCATTGCATGTAGGTGTGCGTACCACAGAGCAGCACTGCTGCCTTCAATTAACTCTCTCCTAGTTCAGGAAGTATCATCACTCCTCATTGCATTTCTTTTTGGCTTATAACCTCACCAGCAGCAGTGCTGTCATTTTCCCATACTACCAGACGGAGGATTAGGTGAAGAGGGTCCAAGTGTCCCTGCCTTAACCAACAACACTGGGTGCTTTTGGAAGGTACCTTTGAAAGCCTTCCCTGCAGTCCAGAGCTCTGTTGTTCAGCACCACTTTTCCAACTTCCCACAAAGCATCTCAGTTTCAATTTAGGTTGCTGACACACCAAAGTGGATGCTCAAAAGGTGAACTTATTCTCACTGCAGATAAGAGAGACTTCTAGGACTCTATTCAGTTGTCTAAATGTGGATATCTAGTGCCATTGGATATGTCTACTGGAGAGGATACTCTGCAAGCATAGAGATGTCCTCTATGCTTTCTGTTATGTCTGCCAACCCTATGGCACTACTACAATACCTCAGGCACTAAAGAGTACCTCAGAAGGTACCAGGCCCCTTGCTTAGGCAGATGAATTGTTCATATGTACATATGGAGTGTGATGAGAGCTTAGATAACAAACACCTCTAAACACATTCATTCTGGAATCTTCAAGCTGGAGATGTAGCCCACATTTAATCACTGTAAAATTGCATTTAATATTTAAAGGAAACAAAACCAGAAAATAAAACCAGGAAATTAATGAAGACTTGGTGTTTTCTGCTCCAAGGGTGTCAACTTAATGCTTGCCAGCTCCCAGGGAGCCCCTTGCCCCAGCCCACTGTTGGCTGTACCTTCACGCAGGAGGAGCCGAGACCAAGCCCTGCTCCCACCGAGGCTGCAGTCAGGCTTGTGCCAGGGAAGCAGTCAGGGGGAGATATCTGTGTCAGCACTGAAGGTCTGACAGTTCTTCCACTTGCAGTAATGGCTCTGGTAGTAAACAACCTTTTGCTAAGCAACAAGAAACAAAATCACTGGAGCGTAGACCAGAATACAGTATGTCCTGCCTTAAAGGGCCAATTTACCTGCTCAGATTTAGTGTTTGTCTCTCACTTGTTCGCCGTCCTGTCCTTTATATGCCATGTTGTGTCCTGTTTTCACATTGCTCCCTCTTTCCTATGTATTCGTTTTTCACATGCATACTCCCACTGTATACTTCTTTTCGACAGCACAATTGTGTTTGGCATCCCTCAGACAATTTGGTTCTTAACATGCTCAACTGGCTGAGTCTGGATTTCTTACACAATCATCTGAACAGTACAGCAACAATTCCTCCCCTTTGACTAAATACTGGCATCATCTTTTTTTTTTTTCCCTTTTTTTTTCTCTTTTGTTTTTTAATTTATATATTCCAGCAGTGCATAATGTCCTTACATATAAGGGCTCCACTGTATGAAACATGATACAAGTATCATCAGAAATCACCTAGAAGAATTTATGCTAAGTTATCTAGGGATAAACTGTGTAAGAAAGGAAGTCCTACTGCTTCACTTTTGCAAATGGAGAAAAGAGAAAAGAATAGAAATATTCAGGCACTTTCAGATAGTCAGGTTGAGGGACTATCAAAAGTGACTGACAAGAAATTTGGGATAGCAACCTACTTTGCTGCCCAAGGAATGAGTTCATGTTACCTCTTGCATTTCTCTTGCTCCACCTCCCCTGAGGTCAGTAAGTTGTTTTCCCTGCAGACTCTGCCTCCAAAACTGTCTATGTTGCTAGCACAGAATCATAGAATCATAGAATCAAAGAATGGCCTGGGTTGAAAAGGACCACAATGAACATCCAGTTTCAACACCCCTGCTACGTGCAGGGTCGCCAACCACTAGACCAGGCTGCCCAGAGCCACATCCAACCTGGCCTTGAATGCCTCCAGGGATGGGGCATCCACAACCACCTTGGGCAACTTGTTCCAGTGTGTCACCACCCTCTGTGAAAAACTTCCTCCTAATATCTAACCTAAACCTCCCCTGTCTCAGTTTAAGACCATCCCCCTTTGTTCTATCATTATCTACCCTTGTAAACAACCGTTCCCCTTCCTATTTATATGCTCCCTTCACGTACTGGAAGGCCGCAATGAGGTCTCCCTGGAGCCTTCTGTAAGTATTGATCAGAATATAAATATTTCCTCTGAAATGCTAGCCTTAGTTAGATTCAAATATCTCCTATTTCCATGTGTCTGCATGGCGTAAATACTGTTCACAGAGACTGACAGCACAGGAAAGCAAGAGTGTGACCTTAAGAGTATTAAAACTCTCCCATCCAAAACTTTGAGTTTAGTAAAAAAAATCCAAGGATTTCCATTCTTTTTGGAATTAAAATCAAAGCTGTGATATAATTTTCCTTAATTTGTTCACCAGAGGACCAAAGTAAAATGTGGCCTTAACCTTTGCAGAGGGTAGGCATCAGCCATTTATAAAAAAAAAATTACCTGAAAAATTTTTGGAACAAATTCCTAAGCCTACTCAACTATAAGTACTTGAGTACAATAACATAAGAAAAAAAATATCAGTCTGGATTTTTCAAGATCAGTCATATTGTTCCAGTTCCCTCTCCCCATGGAGTAACAGTTCTAGTGGATGGGATAGAAATAGCAGACAAGGTACAAAGCTCATAGCACAGTCCCTTCAACATTCATATGCAAATTTGGAAAATACTGTTGAAATGAATTTATCATGAATTTGCTTTCAATGTGGAAGGCCCTGACGAAGTGGGAGACCCCGCAGAGGTCACTCCTCATTAATACTCAATATAAATATTAACAATGGGATGATGGGAGGTAATCCCTTAGAATTTGCAGATAACAGTAAGCTGAGAAATGCAATATGCACTTCAGTGGTCAGAGCAGAATTAAGAACTCTAAGTTAGAGAGCTAGTCTGAAATCAGTACAATGTACATAGTTTAATAATGCCAAGTGAAAGGTTCTCAGGGAAGAAAACAAAAATTAAGTTCATAAATACAAAATGAGAAAAAAGCAGTGTGGGTAACTGTGGGTAACTAGCAACACTGCAGGCAAAGCTTGGGGCGTGTGGGGGATACACACAAAATGAGCCCATGTTTGAGATGCTGTCACAGGAGACATGCTTCATTCTGAAATCTCATTACATACAAGACGTTGCTAGTTAAATATTAACACAGAGGTAATTATTAATGTCCTGATAGTTATTACACAAATGGTAGAGCCTCAATGACAACACTGTGTCCCAGTTTGAAAATCATCATTTAAAACATTATGGAGAAACTGGAGGAAATGTCCTAGAAATTGACAGAAAGGTGATCTAAAAAACTTTGCAGAAAAAAACATGAAGAAAAAATTTGGTTCAGAAAAGAGAAGACTGAGACAGGATATTATAATCATGCTAAGATATTTGAGATTCTTAGAGCAATAAAAAGCTGTTCTTAATTTCTAGTGATCAAAAAGATGAGTAATTGGACTAAATAATTACAAGAAATATTTAGATTAGATATTACAAAATCTTCCTTGTTGTCAATATGTTTGTGGACTGGACTAGTTGTGTCTGAAAGTTATAGAATTCCTGGTACTGGAGATTCTGAAGAAAAGCTTCAATTAGAGAAATATCTGTCAGGAGCAACCCAGAAACTGCGTTTGGCCTTGTTTTCAAAATGGAATCAATGACACTCCTAGGTCTCCTTCCAGCTTTTTGTTTCAATGGAGTCTACGCTTACTTTCAGGGCTAAAAGAAATCTCTCAGTGTAGGATATACCCCTGCCACTTCATCATTTAAAACAAAATTAAAAAAAAAGATCAGATACATTCAGGAAAAAATGTTTAACAACCACTCGCCAATATCCGTGACCTGTGTCACTGATATCACTGATTTTTATTTCGGATCAGTTTGCAGCATTTTTCAACCCCACATGCTTATTGCAAGTCTTTGACACACAGTCATTTGCATCTTTTAAGGACCACTGGTTCATTGATTTATGCCAATTCCCATCTGTTCATGTTTAACTGGTCATTGCATTGAATTGTTTGCCCAGTCACAGTTGCACAATTTATTGAAATATAATTTCAAATGGGCATAGCAGCCATGACAAGTAGTTTTGAATCTGATACCCTAGCGTAACCATTTATCACTAATTGTCTCTCCCGAGTGGAAAGAAAACTTAAGAAAATTTGAGCTCATGCTGAACTCCTGAACTCCCCATTTTCATGTGAGCTTGTACTTAGCTGACTACCAATGGCTAAACAGTACTTCGTCATTTGCCCTTGACATTTTTTGTATAGGTCAGAACTATAATTCTGGATATTTTGAATAATTACAGCAATGAGGCTGTTCCCTGAAGATTCTCTCTTAAGTAGTTGAAAAGTTATGGCAGAAATGAAAACAGCTACTCAAAATCATTCGTTTGGAAAAACTGAAAGAAAAATCTAGGAGAGCTAAATATAGCAGAGAATTAGTGATGGGAGAACACTGACTGTACTCAACAGTAGAAGACATACTTGCTGACACCAAATGAGCATTGAAACTATGTTCTTCGGAAACAGAACATTAAAGAGAACTCAACCTAGAACACCTAGAAAAGTCAAGGTAATAGCTATTGATATTAGTGTCTTGTTTACTGCATACTTGCATCTTGCAGAGGTACTTTTCTGTTACACCTTTTTGTTTTTTCTTTGCAAGATATCACTTGTACTGTCTTACATCCTGAGTTAACAACTCACTGGTTAAAAGTCTGAGAACTCTGGCTTTAATGAGGACTTATCTTCATTCGGCTTAGCTAGGAGGAGCTGGGCTAGTCTAAGTAAAGATCTGGGTTGCTAGGCATCATACTGGATGGGGACATGCATCTATAAAGGATATACAGTGTGCTGTGCAAGTTATATTTTCCTTCATGCACTCACAATTACTCAAATCTCAGTTTTCCAAACTCTGAAAAAAAATATAAAGGAATCATAGCATAAGAAAGCTGGCCAGATGAATTTGCTGTTGTGTGAATACGTTAGCAAGTCCAGACAGCTCGTTTTCATTTTAAGGAACCAAATCAAAGAAGAAAATAATGATTTATTTTTAAGAAGCAAGGAATCATTGCCTAATTTAGAACAATATGGAAGCACAAGTTTAACTTCCATTGGCAAGTAGATTTTCACTTGAAAATGAGGAAACAAATCAATTTACCTAAGAAACTAATATAAATAACCTATAAAGATCCATCAGGGGACTGTTTCTTGTCACAAGTGTTTATGTATGGACAAATGCTTTTATTTTTAGCCAAATGTTTCAAAGTTTGGTATGCTTGAATGTGAAAATGATTGTGCAATGTGAGTGTGAATGTGAAAATATTATAAATAGACAATAATCACTGTAATAAAAATGTAAAACAATGCTTATTAGACTTCATAAGTAAATGAGGGCTAAGATCTTTTGAACTTCTAAGCATCCCAGTGAGATAACTATAATTCAATATCTGGCTGCTTTACAAACTCTGGAAAAGAAGACAAAACCTGCAAAACCTTTTGCTCAAAGTCACTAAGAGCAAAAATACAGAAGACATCAAAGTAAATAACAAGAAGTCAAGTTTTTCTGGATGAAAGTAAAACTGGTTATCCAAAGTGAGGGAACAAAGTGAGGTGATAAAGTGAGGTGAGTAATACTGAAGATAGCAGGATATGTTGAGAGTGATCTGTAAGTCTTCTTCTGCTTAAATAGCAGTATCTGCTCAGTTTCACTGACAACAAGGTACTTGTTACTCCCGTCCAGTTTGCAGGATAACAACTGGAAAGAAATTTCATCATTGATAATAGTAGTTAATAACCTCCATTTTCTGACTGTGACTGCATTTAAATAAATAAATAAATAAATAAATAAATAAATAAATAAATAAATAAATAAATAAAAGCTTCCAAATCTTCAATACCTGAATGGAAAACCGAGTCCTTTGCTGTTGCTCATTGCTTATCTAAAGCTCTCTGAAGTTTCAAAATACCAGATTTCAGTAAGAAAATAACAAAATGCCCCCATATTCACTGCAATTCTAGAATAAAATTAACATTACAGAGGTATTTCTGAAAACTACTAGCCTTTACCCTGTTTGCACATTACTTTCATCTACCAATATCTCTCCTCAGTAACTACTCAAACACGAGCTCTGCTCCCCACAGCAAAGGCTGTCTGCCTCCTGCACTCCCTGCTGCATGCTCATGCAGCATCTCAACAACCAGATTCTATTGAGTATCATCTGGAGCTACTGAGTGTAAAGAAAAACAGCTAAAATAAGTATTTAAGTCAAAATTTTAAGTTGTTTATCTTGAGATGTTAGGCTTCCTTTGCAAAGACATATAGTTGCTGATCTCACCAGACTTCTTATGGGGCAAACATTTTAACATGGAAACAGAGAAATGATGTGCTTGCATGCAGCCACAAGGGACCCGGCACCTAGCAAGAGACCCATGGAGCTTCTGCTCTACTCAAGTAGGGGATCTCGGGTCTTCACTGTGAGTTTTCATGCATCAGATGAGAAGCTACAGCATTTTGGCATCCAGAGCAATGTCCTGTCTGGCACGTGGCTGCTGTTATTCTACCTACAGATGGAACCCCTAAATATTCCTAATCCAGGTTAGCTGGTTTTTATTCCCAGAGTGAAACAGCAGAATGCAAAACTGGGATTCTTAGTTTGGCAATTGAAAAGAAAAGAAATCCTCACAGATGAAGAACAAAGGCCTGACTTCAAAAAGCATTATTAATATTAAATGCCCAATGTGGTTGTCATGTAAATTGCACAGAAATCAGGCACAGAAAACTTTCCTCGGTATTCAGTAGGCATTTGATAAAATAAATCACAGCATACCAGATTTCCTTATTCTGTCTAACTGAAGCCATCACCTTAGCTAACTGGATTTTCTCTACATTCCAAGCCTGACTGTGGAAAAAAATTGTGTGAAAATTGATTAGGTTAGAAAAACTTGCATGAAATAAATAATAGAGAGAAATAAACTGCGTAAGAATGGTAATCACCTAGATACTTTCCCTGTTATGTAGGAAGATGAAAAATCCTCAGTATCATTTCCTAAAAGGAATTAACTTTACACACAAAATAGTTATTTTCTGAAGAGCAAATGACACGATGGGCACGCTGCAAACTGGCATAAGAGACTGTGAAATCCGTCAGTAAGCCAGATGCTGTTTTAGGAAAATCAAAGATTCCATTTAAATGTAATTAATAGTTAGCACTAAGTGCTTGCTCTTTTGTTATTTTAAATAATTTATTAAGATACATTTAATGATTTATTAATGATAATTAGTGATGACATTTATTCCTACCCCAACATATTTTTTCTTTTCTGAAGTAAGACCAATTCATTCTTTTTGCATTTTATCTAAGTATAGTAAAAAAAAAAAAAAAAAATTAAAGAACTAATTTACTACATTTGAATTAGAGCAACTGTGTAGTAATAGAAGCCCTGAACTACAAAGCTGTTGAGGAATGTAGCTGCTGTCGAAATCAGACTAAGTGAAGGCTGCATATAAAATTGGAACTGTGTAGGTCACTTTGGGGAAGTTAACAGAAATTCTAAGTAATGTTAACAATCCTTTTGAAGTGCTAAAAAATCAGGCAGTCAATTTTTAAAAAGACATAAAAACAGACAATTCTAGTCCTGCCAGCTTCAACTCATTTAATTGGAAAACCTCCCAAACACTAACAGAAATTTCATCCATTCCTAACATAGGTGCTAGAGCAGAATGACATTTGGGAGCTTCCAGACAGCACAAATTTTTACTGCTGCCATTGAAAAATGTATGAGACTTTATATATGCAAAGGTTCCTGTTAACCAGCAGGAAAACAGTGCTGCTGCTTAACTAACCATTAGCAATCTTGTATTACAAGGAAAATAATTATGACAGAAAAATGACCTACAATATAAACTGTGCTAAGAAAGCAAGCTCTTTGTTTGACTGATACAAGTTTAAAAAGATTGGTGTCTTCTAAAAAATTCCAGTTCAAAATCCATAGTTTTTAGTGGACAGTAAGAGCACATAGATGGACTCGTTAGTATAGGCAAGCAAAACACTAATTTTCTTCACTCTTTTATGCAAGTATCAAACCCATACATTCAGATCACCAGCAGTAGATGCATACTGCAGATATGATTGCTACCCATTATTGATGGAGCCTAAGGCTTAGAGCTGCAGTGTTTGAATCAGTGACGGTCTCTATTCCTAGGTCAAAGAGCCATAGAAGGTTGTCTGTCAGAAACCTCAGTCTGTCTTGTAGGGAGAGCAGCAAGTGGTGGATTAACATCTGCTAAAGGCAACACGAGGTCTGTCTTCAGGTTGATGAGTAGCAGAGGGGCCAGGGCGTTCTCCATAAGAAGACTCCTGTGCTGCAGCCCAAAAGAAATTCCCATTAAGTACTAGCTCTGTTGAATTTCTGATTACTAGCAAGGATTTGTTAATACCGTGATGATGAGCCATGTCATACGGACACTGTAAGTTACAAATGAAATACCACCTCTTTGTGACTTTATTACCCTCTCCTAATAATTAATCACTGGAATAGGTTACAAAGTGACAGACTTTAATTTCAATGTAATGTTTAGATGCTTATCATCCAGACTTAAGCACTGAGATAAGGTTATAGCAAAAACTCCTTAATATTAATTACCTCAAAATTCAAGCTATCATTTCATTGCACTTTAGCCACCATTTACTAAATGCCTTTGGTTATATAGCAGCTATAGTTACTGTTGTATCATGTCACTTTTATCAAGCTGGAGAAATTTTTTTGAACAGTCACCTGTAAAAACATTTCACTTCTTCACTGTTTGATGCCCAAATAGTGGTCCATATTTTCATAAAAAATAAAAAGCAGCAACAACAAAAACACACTGCAGTGAGGACTAAATTGTGTTAATGAAAAGTTCTCAGATGTGACAGCTCCAGTGGACTCGGTTAGAAAGGTTGGTACAGTCACATGAAGAACAAGTACATTGTTAACTCTTAGAGAGCATTTCTGAGAAACATCTCTGCGACAACCGTCCAGTCTGGAGTTTTCCACCTGACCCTAAAGACTTAGGTCCCACAGACTCCTCCACCACAGGTCCCTGGGCTCAGACAGACAACTTAGTAAGTTCCTCTTTCCCATCTCCAGCAAAGTCGTACTGTGCACACCTTGGGTGCATAAGCATGGGAATCTAGTGGTCTTTGTTAAGTCTCTCAGCGCTAAATGATTTCTCTATATCTTGTGTTAAAAATGCCAACTTACTGAATGTCTTGGATTCTCCAGGACCTCTCCAGTGGCTTTAGAGGTGTATGTGAAATATTTCTTATGACCTTGTCACTGGGCCCTCACCACCACCAACAAAAAACAACAACAACAAAAAATAAACCTTTTTCAAGTAAAGGAGTCCAGGAAATGTTGAATACACTGGTTTCTGTGCAGGTCTGGACTGCTTGCAAACCCACATCAATATTTAGACAGCAGGATCACGAGAGCTCATAGAGGTGAATGCTCAATCCCTAGCAAACATACTACAATCATTACCAGTATTGGGAGTGTTGGGGATAACATGCTTTGGGTGCATTTCTTGGCTCTGGGCTGACAGTTGACTTTAAGGGTGGAAAAATGCTGACATGTTGCACAGTTGTAGTTCAGACAGGCTGGTGGGGGAAGAACCCCAGCACTGGATCATGCACATTGCTCAAAGCTTTTCCTGAATAATCTCCCAGTGTTAGAATAAACAGTTATTGCTATTGTATCAACAACTGCATTCTCAAGCACCTAATTCCCTCAAGAATAATCCTGAGGGCAGTCACAAGGTAATCTTGAGCAAATTAGGGCTTCTGAGCGTTGCACTGAGCACTTTATAATATGATTGCAGCTACTCCCTCCTGCTTGTTTTTGTGGAGTCTTAGGGTCACAGGAAAAACTGAAGTAAAGGTCAGGACAATTGTAGCCACTCAGATGGTTTAGCCCATGTGTTTGCTGCAAAACAAGAATCTTTCTGTACTTTATTTTTATGGTTTTTAAAGACAAATGCACATATATTCTTGGTAGGGAAGACCAGAATCAATCCTCACTCCTGTGGTTCAACCAATAGGTTAGGCACATCAGGTTTGTGCCATTCTCCCACCTAGTGAAATTGTATTTTGAATTGTGTTGGTGCCTGGAAGTAGTGAAGATGCTTCTGGTAAGTTCTTTATGATACCAGGCAAAGTGTTGTTAGGAACATCAATAGTCATATATAGGAAAAAGTAGAGTCATCCAATTAGTGATAGGATGTCTGGCTATAGAACACTCCTTACCAGAAAGTGGCCTTTCATCCAGGATACTCTCCTCCTTCGGAGCTATAGCCCTTAAATGAGCCCAGCAAGATATGGACCCTGGCTTTACCCCTTCTGCTCACATGGGATGCACAGGTGAATTGTTTACACCTGTGGTTCCTGGGTTAGCCATAGCCCTTCACTAGGTGCCCGTCACCAGTTCAGACTGTGACATAACAGTTTCCTTACAAATTGTATTGCTGAAATGATGAAACATGTATATCCAGATGCTTTAACCTGAAAATTGAGTTGAGTCTACTTCCAAGATCAAAACTCCAAAATTCAGGCTCCTACACATAATTTGAGGAAGCAGGAAAGGCAATGTCTCTTTCTCTTGACAGCTTTTAGAAGAAAATGGTATGGAAGCCAGTAAGTGCTTTCTGGGGAGTTTGATCTTCATGGAGTGGTAGGCAGACTTTGAAAATCTGTCACAAGCTGTAGAACTGGCTGTCAGAAATTGGTTCAGTAGTCACAGTGGAAAGATGATGACAGGGAATCTGTGGGGAAAGAATGACTAGAGAGAGGGCAAGAGGGGCAAGGGGCTGATGAGAAAAAAGTGAGGAAAGGATAAGTAGGCTGAAGGGAAGAAAATAGAGGACTGAAAATAGCCATGCAGAAGAGCTACTTTTAGGAAGTGAAGCCCAGGCAAATAGGTTTGTATAAGGCAAACACAGAGACTGAGTCTAGGGCAGAGTTACTCTGCCTTCTGTATGCCAGAAGAAATGGTCACACAGTGGGAAGAAAGGCAGATGTGTCTGTGCATACTCCTTCCCAGAGCTGAGAGTGAAGACCAAGAACCTCAGTGTTGACCACTCCTTTAGTGTTGGATTGATGCTCAGAGGAAACTACACCATCTCATATTTTGCTTATCCCAATAAAAGCGATCCCTACTATCAGCTGCTTCAGAAGTTTAAGTAGTGGAGCTCTTTGCAATTATTACTAAAGCTCTACCCTGTGGGTTGCTTTTTCTCCAAAAAGTATGATTGTGAGCTTCATAAGTAAAATACAAGCAGCACTTACCCTGGTGTTGTCTGTGTGTTAAACACTTGACCATGGGATTTTAATTTATTCTTGTGTGAGTGCACGCAATAAATATTATGTGGATGTAATTAATGTCTATGGAGTTATTAATTGTCTTGTATATCCAAGAAAGTCAATTTCCTCAATAAAAGGTCAGAAAACAGGCTGCAGTGTTTTTCTTCTGCCTTGTGACTGAGCAGAAGATGTTTTAAGATTTCTGCAGATCTCATTAAACTCCAAATTCTAATCTACATTTTAAAGAGGTGGATTTTCACAGGCAAGGATACAAACTTTCTAATTAACCTGCACACAAATATGCACAGAGAAGAGGATGGGTAATGTTTATCAAAATTAATGTGATTAAAGGTCAGTTTGTGTTTCTCTGTTATGAAATTGCTTCCATAATCCAATCACAAATAAAATTCTGCTTACCAATTTTATTGTATTAATTCCAACCAAGGAAAAATAGTTTTGTTTTGTTTTTTCCCCTAATAGTAGATAAAAGTAGTTTCAAGACAGGTCCAACACAGCAAGTGGCAATTGAAAATAATTGTTACTTGCTTGTACTATGACCTTTCATACTGACAATAAGTATTAATAATGAAAATTCAAAGTCAAATTTTAATACCTTTACAGATTGAGAGCCACATGGGTAGAGTTTTCTGGAGCTGAGGACACTAGGTATTTCGTAGGACTACCAGACTTATCAAACAAGAAAAATAAGTCTTATTTTGATGTGAGGAAACTCTTATTTCTATGCATTCTCTACTGCCCGGCTTCCACTTTCTTATGGCTTGCACTTCCCAAAACCTCAGTGTTCAGAATCATAAACTGAGCTGTTGGGCTCCCCATCCATTTGTGGGTGCTGCTGGGATCCACCTGGCCAGAAGTATAATGACAAGAAGAGCAAAAGACAAAAGGGAGAACTTAGATCAATGAAATAGTGGAGCTAGATAGGGGTACTCTGCTCAAAGTACTTAACAAAAACAAAAGCCCTTATCTTCAGTCCTTTAAATCCTGAAGCCATCTGCTTAGATAGGTCAAGCCCTGGCAACCAAACAATATGCAGCAGTCCTTTGACAGCTGTTGTGGTGAGGTTGCTCTTCTCTTCCTGTGCCAGCTTGGAAGGTTTTTAGAACTCCCCATCCTTGGAGGAATCCAAGACCAGGTTGGATGGGGACCTGAGCGGCCTGATCTAGTGGATGGCAACCCTGCCCACAGCAGGGGGGTTGAAACTAGATGATCATTATTGTCCCTACCAACCTAAGCCATTCTATGACTCTATGAACTTCACATAGAAGCTCAGATAAGCTTGGAGGGTACCTACAGGGCTAAGAAGGTAAAACAAGCAAAAGCAGGAGCAGGCGTAGCCAGAACATGAAGATCTACACCTTGCCCCACACAAACCCTAAGGATGTCCCTAGAGAGGAGTAGAACATGCCCAGGCCAGCAAGAGAGATAGCTCCAGATCTAGTAACGCTCTCAACACAGTCTTTGCCTCACTGATACGCTCTGCTGACATACAGAGCTCAATTTCTTCTTTCACATCCCCTAAGAACAGCATCAACTCCTCTGTCAGCCTCAGCCATGGGGAAAACTTTGCCACCCTCTTCTGCCCATGGATAGGTTCCACTCATTCCTAGTACGTCATGGGAACAGGAAATAGGGTGAAGAAATGAAGTGTATAAAAAAAAAGACAAAACAAAAAAACACAAAACAACAAGAAGAAAAAAACCAAACAGATAATTTCCTCTCTACAGCAAATTTACATTTGCTTGATCACTTCACTACTGGGAATCTTCTGGGCCCCAGCCTGACCTTGGTCTCCAAGCAATTAGTCATCAGTGAAACAGATTCGCCACTTTACAGGCACAGAAGGAGGAAAATTTAGCCACCTTCGGGAAGAGCAGAAGCTCAGCTGCAGATTTGGAAATGTCAGTGTTACCCTTAGGCACCTAAATAGCTGTGGGGATCTGATCCTAAATTGCAGTTCTTTCCACATAATAATAAATACTGCTTGAGCTTTACCCTGCAGTCATAGGGAATGGTTGTCACTACAGCGCACACACTCGCAAGCTCCAAGAGAGCTGTGGGTTACCAGTAACATTTTACATATCTTAGTTACATCTTATAGCAATACTCTACTTTTTGAGATCCAAAGTTATTATGTGGTAATGTATAGCTATTTGTGACAATACAGTTCTGTTTGCCTTGAGATCCTTGTCAAAGAAGTCACAATACACACAGTTTTCTTGCAGTAGTGACATACCATGAATTTCAGTATGGTTTCCTGAGGAGAATCAGGTTAAAGGACTAATGTCTGTGGGATTTAAGTTGTATTATAATTATTATGTTAATTTTGATAACAAAGTAGATAGAAAATTAACTAGCAGCATTTGAAATAGGAAACAAATCAGGCTTAATTGCACTGCAGTTCCTTAGTGTCAGAACAGCAGAGTAACAACAGATTTGCATTTTAGCCAAGGGAATTCACATTTCATGTTAAAACAGCAGCTTTTTCTCCTCTGTCATGTCCAGCTTCTTCAGAGCTCAAGTCACGCTGCTGGAGAATGAACTTTGTAGCTTTGGAGCATCAATACATATTTTGAGTAAAAAAAGAACTGTATGTCAGTGAGGAAATAACTGTGGAATGTTGTACCATACAAAAAAAAAACTGTATGGGTTTTTTTTTTCCTGAAAATGTAACACGATGTAGAAATGATAACAAAATTGAAAGCAGATTCTAAGTGGTTTATGTGGCTTGTGGGTTTGTTTCTGCATATGAACTGAATATTGTTGAATGTAAATGTCCATTCTGATTTCTTCTCGATTGTTTTAGCACTACATACTCTTCATCAAGACCTAGTTGTAGAATCAGCTATGTATCTATAATTTATCAGTGCACTGAATGAACTAGATTTCTCCATTTCCGGAAATGCAGAGTGCCTTCACTCCATTGTCTCAGTGGGAGTTGTGGAAGTTCAGTGCATCAGTGTATCTCATTCTTAATGCAATTTGAGAGAGTTTTGTTGTTACTGTTAGGTGGGATTTTAATTCTTTTTCCCCTTTACAAGAACAAGATAAGGCTCCAAACTCTTGCTCAAACACTGAAGAATGGTAATTTTGCTATTATTCTTGCTAATAGGGATGCTGATATAGCAGAAGCTAATGTGAAGTCAGACAGTCACACTTTCATAAATCATTCATGTAGTAAGCAGCTGGTGGTGCAAAAGTAATAGCACCCTTACTGCTACCCAGCTGATAAAGCCCTTTTGTCTTCATTGCTGAATTCTACCCAGCTCTTCAGACCCTCAGATCAGATGCATATTACCCCGGTGAAAAGGCAAAGAGAAATAAAACAACCTTGAAATACACAGCTAAAACGTCAATAATTAATGTATTCATATTCCCTGCTATCTTTTATTGCAGCACAAATCCTGAGTTGCTGTTTGAGGTCAAAACACAGAGTAGGAGATGGAGTGGGGGTGGAATGAGCCATCGGAGATTCTTACAATCCATGTTGTTCACGCAAGCATGACAGCTCCCAGGTGGCGGGTACTTATTGTTTCTTCTGCAGCTTGAGAGAAGCTGCACCAGCTTGGTTTTATGAGCTGTACACATCCAATACATGTACACTCCCATGATGAACTTATGACCCAATAGACTCAAACACCAGCCGGAAAGAATTCAAGAGTAGATTTCTATGTCCATGTTGCTACAGAGCAGGAAAGACGTGTTCAGCATCTGCAAAGAAAGGTGAAGTTAGGAGGGGATGGGTCCTCCACTTTCCTTCCCTGGACTTCTTCCTGACAGCAGAGGTTCGACCAAGGGGAGAGAGGATGGACCGGTAGATACAACAGCCAGAAAATAAACAAATATATAAGTGCACGTGAGTATTGGAAAAACAGAAACTGCAAATGGAACAAGACAGCAGCAAATCTTTGGTCTTCTACTTTGCTGGATGCCTCTGAAAAAGCAGTAACAAGAACTGTGACAATTCTTTCTTTTTCATTTGTTTGAAACTGTCAATAATTTCAGTTATAATTTTTTGTCTCAAAAAAATATGCTACTCAAAGAATATGAAAGACCGGTTTGCAGGAACCGTATAGGCAAGCTTTTGGGGGTTATTGAAGCAAATATTGCTACTTCAGATGTCTTTTACACTTCCTCTGAGACCTGACCCTTTTATAAAAATTAAAAGGTTCTTGTCTGTATGGAAAGCACTGACATACAGGAAGGGAGTGAATAGGTGACCAGAAGCTTTAGACAATATCCCCTGTAATTTTGGCAGTGTACCAAATGAAGGGAAAATGCACACACAGAGCACTGGTCAACCAAAGATCTCAGTAAATGAGCAGCAATGATAGCAGCCATCCCTTCTGTCCCTCTCAAACAGCTCTTTCTTTCTTCCTGTTGTTTCACATTCCGAAATTGCTGATTAAGAAATTCTCCAAAAAATCATGACCCAAAAGAAGAGGAGGAGGACAGGGAGGGAAAAGAACAGATGATATTTGTGATTAAGAATCTCAATCACTCTAGCATAAACGATGAACTTAAGATCATTGGCAATAGAAATAGTTGACTTAACAGATGGCAGACAGCTCCTGTCTGAGGAAACCATTTTGAGAATGAGCTTAATTGAATGGTTCAGATCTGTATAAATTAACATTTAAAACTGTGTACATTCTCAGGTGGATTTCTGAAATATTTTTCACAGTTCTTCAGGTCCTTTCAGTGAAATATTTGTTGTTAGAGGTTGATTCCTAAATTTCAGATGGTTATATGTAAGAAAGCTGGGTGTACTGTCATCTGTCTTTGGGAATGAGGCAAACGCTTGCTAATGCAAGCTGCACTCTGCTTCTGATGCCCATAGTCTCAAGCATACTTCTTTCAGAAATCCTATGGTTTGAACAGTTTCTGGGGGCAAACATCTGCCAATATGAAATTTTATTAGGTGAATAATTTGAACATCCAGTAATTGCTCCCCTTCAAGATCTGCAGTAGAATGAGAAGGGAAAAAAAAAAAAAAAAGGAACCATTTTAGCAATTAGTTTGCTCTCTGCTAACTCATTTCTGGAATTTTTTAGCCTTGTGGATTGGTGTATTTGTGCAACATCACATCCTTTCAGTCGCAGAAATTGTCTTTTCTAAGAAGAACTGTTGCGAACACCCAAATAATTCTTCACACCAGTCTGAGGCTGTGCCTCAGCATAATTGCTCATGAAAGCTGTAAACAGATGCTGCACATTACACTGACATTTGCAACAGAAGTGTGAGCAGTGGGTTTCCATATATTACGGTGCAAACGGTGTGCTGTTCCTGTGAGATAAAGTGAAAGGAATCCAATACAGGTAGAAGAGTTTGAATGGGGTTTATTTGTCAGAAAATCTAAAGTAAAGCGGGGTCCAGGACTACTTAATCCATCTAGTTTATAAAAATACCAGAGGATAGTGTGGTACAGTGGTAAACCCTATTCTGCACTACTTCATGCCATGCACAAACAATCTGAAGGCTGAAAAATTCCACCAAAATGAATATGTAATGCAAAAGCAGAGCCAAACTATCTATCAATATCCTCTAACTTCAATGAGTTGTCTCATTTCAGTACAACATCAGTATGTCATTTCAGACCAAATATATCTTCAAAATACTCCCTTATTAAGCTTGCTTCCTGGACTGTTCTTGTGTGTATTTGTAAGCCTTCTCATGAGCTAGATTTCCAGCTGCTCTGCTGTCTATTTCTGCTTCTACTAAATCCCAGATACTCTGTTTTCTATTGTTTTTGCCAAGGTCAGAATGGCTTGAGCTAGGTATGACAGAGCAAGAAAACTGGCCTCCTGCCTGTGATTTGACATTAAGCAAAGAACATTTCTGACTATGAAGACACTCTTATTTCAAGGTAATTCATGATAATTGCAGGTGATGGGCCAAATTCCCTACTGGCCTAAAGCATTCCAGGCACTTTTATGTACATCTATCAGTCATAGAAGTTATTGTGAGTTAAGTAAGAGTATTGATTTACAGCAAATACTTTGCTCTGCAGTAGATGTCTCTGTGGCTTACCTCTTATTTCAGTAGCATTTATTTTACTTTCAAATCTAACTTTACATTTGTAAAATGTCTTACGTCAAAAAAAATTGTAAACATCACATAAAAACTCCAGGACCTATGCGCCTGGAAAATGATTAAATACTTATTTATGAGGGTTTTTACCAAAACTGGATCTGATTCTGTACCCAGATGTAGCAGAGATCAACGCATACAGGAACCATGAACACAATTATGACATGGCTCATGCGATCCTAAGGTGAAAATACCTAGCTTTTTCCTTAGAGCATGCATTCTGAAATGTACCCAAAGAATGCAGTGCTTAAAAGCAAGATTTATCAGGGTGAGAAAAAAAACAACAAATAACTTTTCAATGACATACACTCAACCTTGCTGGGGGAGACAGAATAAACTGAAATGCCCCTCCTCAACAAGACCTTCCAAGGGGAAGCTTCTCATTCAGTTTTTCTTTCCAGGCCAGTAATTTTCAGCATCTTTCTGCGCTACTGTAACTGTCAAACAGCATCCTCTGGCTCCCCAGGAAGCCAGAGGCACTGCTTTTAGTCTGACTATTTCTGTTCAATCCAGTCCCCTGCTCCTCTTGAATCCTACAGGTTGTCCCCTGCCACCATTCCTTTCTGGAGATGCCAATAATTCCTCCTCAGCTCCATGCAGCCCTCTGGGAGATGAATCTGCCTGGCTGTTGATGGGAAAAGCTGATCTGCTCCCCTCCTGTCTGTGGGAGCAGCTACTGGACACTCAGTTCTACAGTCAGGACAATATAACCAGTAACCTACCTCCATGCTGCCTTGTTACACCTCCTAGCAAATCATAATATATGGAATATTTGCAGTAAACTGTGCCAAAAAACAGTTCTGCCATCTGTCACAGTTGTGAATAACGAATTCTTCATACTTCCATAGGGTTATACATTCAAAGATCTCCCCATAACTTCAGATATTCATAAATGTGGACACCTGGCATTTCACTGACAGCTGTATTAATCCCAGTTAACAGATGGCAAAAATAAAGTGTGAAGACATTAAAGGTAGACTTTACCTCACCTAATGACAGCTATCTAAATATAAGACACCTTGTCTACTCTCTTTATCTAGGTTCTGTCTTTAGCCTATAGAAAGAGACATAGATACATCCAGAGGGCACTTTATCACACCTCTTCTCTCAACCTCTGGGATGAGCTGTCTTCTGGCAATGCTCCACTGTGTTCATTGACTGCACAAGGAGACCTTGAACTATAGATGACCAATCTCATTTTTTGATATCTAAAATTAGGTGAGATTTTTTTCATATATGAGTCCTTTAATGAATTGAATGGGGACATCAGTTCCCCAGTATCAAATTGGCCTTAGCATTTCTCCTGGAGAACACATGAGAACAGCACAGGTCCCAGCCACCACTTTGAGCAATGCACAGGGATGAAGTAATGTATGTTGCTGATCAGCTGACAGTTGATCATGAAAGCTACAATCTTTGGGATCTTGATAGGAGGAAGAAATAAAATTGAAGGGAACAAATCAGAGTAATCAAGTGAAAAAGGAGAGAGTACTAATAAAAACACAACAAAGGATCTTGATAGCACCAAACAGGCAATTGTTTAAAGCCATTTGAAAGCTTTCCTGTCTGCATGCGGGCATGGCTTTAAAGGGAGGACAAGTGGCAAGTAGAGTTTGTCAGGTCAGACCTTACACTCACCTGCGTGGAGAGAGGCATCCTCCAGCTGAACTGGTATCAGAGGTCAGAAGATATATATTCAGTTCACAGCTCTGTCAGTGACTTGAAATACCTTTGTCACAGACAGACCCTTTCCCTTTTTTATGATTCTTTTTCCAGATTTACCACACAAGGATAGTTATTTCATAACCTTCCTTTATAAAATATTTTCAAAATGAGTGAAAGGAAAAACTCATCCTTCAAGAGAAAGGTTTTAAATTACGTTGCTAATATTGTTTGTTACAATCACTCGGGGGGGGGAAAAAAAAGTTGTTATTTTTGTTAGTATGTTTTTTGTTTTGTTTTGAGTTTCATATTTTTAGAAATGTTATGAGCCAATAGATATACAGACAATGAATGACTAAATATGTATGTGTTCATATGCAGGTCTTACTACCACAAGGATCCATTGCTATATGTCAAAGCAGAACTCAGATATTCTCCAGGTGAAATGCAAATTCCCACTGATTCATGTAGTGCCAAATTTGGGCCAAATGTGAGCTGTCTGGTTTGCTTGCAAGGGGGGGCCACTGCCAAGGATAACAATTATTTTTGCACTGTGATTTTCAGTAGAATTAGAAATATCTGTCATATAGGTAACAGAAAAAATTATTGCATTTGGACCTAACTTCTCCTCTGTTCTCCCTCCAGCTATGCGCAAACATTCCTTGGCTGTTCTGTGCGCAGATTTATCAAGCAGAGATTGAATGATGGGAGCTTAGCATTGAGGCGGTTTCATTCATGCGGTGGGTGTGTTTGGGCAGTTGCTACGGCTCTTAATGTGTTTACCAAGAACATATTTCTCATCCATCTGAGGAGCCTGTTTGAAAAAGAACATACCAGAGGCATCTTCAATGAGGCACAATAACATCTAAGAACGTTTGTTACCCTGGGACAAAATCATTTCCCTACTGACATCAGCAGGGGTTTTACTGTCAAGAGAAAAGTCTCTACTCTCTATCTTCAGTCCTGATTTCATCTAGTTGTTTATCAGCCCAAAGGATTTTCAGACCCTTTTGCAAACCTGAGGACAAGGGAAAAATTTATTTTTTGTTGAGTTTTTTGACAAGTCTTGAAATTCTATTAAAATGTGATTTATCACTTGCCATAAGGCAGAGCAAAATACATATGAATGACTGATTTGCATCTCACTATTTTCAGGTTATTTTCCGGAAGGCTGTAATCCTGTTTCTGTCTTTTCCTGTGTACAACACTCTGACTAACCAGGGAATAAATAGGAGGTTCATATGGTCAGCCAGATACAGATTTAAAAGCACAAAACACCAGGATGTTAAAAGCATATTTTCACATATAGTAAGGATTGCAAAGAGTGAGAAGCCAGGTGTTCCAGCAGGAATGTGCAATGAGCAGGGACACCTACAGCTAGTTCAGGTGCTCAGAGCCCCATCCAGCCTGATCTTGAATGTTCCCCAGGACGGTGCATCCACTACCTCTCTGAGCAACCTGTGCCAGTGCCTCATCATCCTCACCGTAAAAAACTTCTTCCTTACATTCCTTCTCAGTCTCTCCCCTTTCACTTTGAAACCTGCAGTATGTATGGTTTCAGTTCATTCATATGCTCGGGAATTACAAGTTTAATAAAGACAGAATTTGAATTTTTAGACATGTATGGAAATTTTCATCATTCCATCTCTGATGATACTGGTCATTTTGATGAGGATGGTCTGCAAATTTACAGTTATATTTAAAAGAAATAATTAGAGGTATGAGTCAGTGGGATCTAAAATGAATACTATTGACCAAATAAGGATGTTTACCCTACAGTGAGATCAATAGGCTAGAATAGGCTACAACAGAATCATATCCATGTAGCTTGTAGCTCACAGTACCTTTAGCTGCGAAACACTGCATCCAAAACTCACACAGAGCTGTTGGCTATGGCAGAGAACATGGATAAGATATTTGCCCTCAGGAACTGAAGACAAGCATAGTTGCTACATCTTAAAGTCTACCAAATGGCTATAAATGTCTGTGAATAGTAACAGAACAGGATCCTAAGTTTAAGAGTCTGGATCTGAATCCTTTCCCTAGTGGGTGGCATTTATATGGGACAATATCACAGAATTAAAACTCAACCACTATAAAATTATCAGAGACAAAATTTCTTCCTAGAATTTCAGGAAGAATGCCAACACCTACCTTGTAAATTAAAACAAAAATACAAATTGCACAGACTATGACTGGAGTCTTAAAAGTTACTGAAATTCTTCCAAGAATCCAACAGGAGATGGAGAAATCTGGATCAATTTCCATTATTCATTTTCAAGTTTATCTAAAAATAAACTTCTTAGCATTGCCCCCATTCTTCAAAAACTATTGAAACTAAGGCTTTTTTCTTACACTATGTGTGCCCATCTTTGTGATGGGTTGTGTAGTCATCTTATTTGCTTGAGTGAATGAAATGCTGACAATATGGGTGCTAAGCAGTATATAACTTGGTTAACAAGGAGTCTTTGCAGTTTGTTAACTGCAGGCAATTGTTAAATGTAGACAGCCAGTATAGAATATAGGATGAAGTTTTAATTACTGTTAAAGTTTTTGAAATCTTTTAAAAGACATGGTGAGATTGCCTTTGAAATGGCATTCAGAGGTTGCAAATCTGGCTGTAATGCAGAATATCTTCCAAGACATTTAATATTAAACTGAAAATAAGTGTTGGTCCGAAATGAAATAGTCAGAAAGAAGGAAGTGGTGGTGGGAGAGAGGGAAGCCAGCAATTGTTTCCCTGGCCATACCTCAGCCTGGAATGTTAGATTCAAATTAACACATGCAGCACCTAACTTCAGTGCCTGGCAAGCTTTCAGGATGGCCACAAGTTGCATATTGATTTTAAGCAGACAAGCATTATGAAATGCTGCACTTCCATCAAGGCAAAGATGCCTAAATTGCATTTAAATACAGCTGTAGCCAGAACTTCTAAAGGCGTGAATGTAATTCTTTGTAATCAAAACTCTATCACATAGAGATTTTTAAACATCGGTATTTATTTTACAGAGATTTTTAAACATCAGTATTTGCTTTAAAAAATAAGCTGTTGCAAAACAGGTCTTTCGAGCTCTAGAGCAGGAAATTCAACAGAAACAAAGAGAGACCATACAGCTCATTGCCTAGGAGGAAGAGAGCGCACCGCAAACACTGCTTGCAAATATTGAATGAACTGCAAAGGAGCATATTAATGAAGTCAAAGCAACATCACTGAATACTGAATTCCCAGTTTAAATTATTCTTATTGCAAAAAGATCAAATATTTAAAGAGCTGTACACAAAGACTACCATAATGGCAAACACCATGCTGTAACAAGGACATCATATATATTAGATAAGGCGGTGCAGATATTATCAGTCCCATACAGGTTTCATGGTCTCACAAAACGTCCACTGTGTGAGGAAAAGCTGACTAAATAGAGTCCAAGTTCAGTCAGTATCTGTTATGACAATGGAAACCAGCCACTAAAGTCTGTTAAAAATATGTAATAAGGGTGTTATAAACTTGGCAACTGGAGGCTTCAATTCTTGAAGAAAGAATAAGGAAATGCTGCAATGTACACAGAATTTGTATTAGATCCTTTGAAAAAAAAAAAAAAATGTTCTGCAGTACGTAGCATCTGCCTTGTTCCAGTGTGGAGAAATGTTATTATGCACATCATCGGCTCCGTTTCTTTCTCTGTTGTTGGCAGAACTACATCTGTCTTAGCAACTCACAGTATTATTAGGTAAACTATGAACACCCTCCAAGGCTGTGGGCTCTCAGAGCATCAATATATCTGTCATGTTTCAAAATCATCAATTAGATGTGAAGAGCTGACTCTTCTCACCACCACAGCAGGGACTCTGCCAGCAGCTGCTCGGGGCTGGCAGCACAGTCTCCACTGCACAAGTCACTGCAGGTCACCTTTCTAGCCTGGCAGAGTAGCTTGCTCACCTTTCCCAGCCACCAGCTCTGTTGTGTAAGGGCTCTCACCATCTCTGTCTACCCTGTAATCACACTGCAAGGAAGGCATTGTCCCAGAGACTATTTGCTTTGAGGGATGAAATGTAATGGAATATCTGGGACCATACACGTAGTGCTGTGGGAAAGATAGGGGCTCATCATGGCTCCGAATCTACCTATCACGGGGATGGATAGCCTCAGTCCAGAGCTTCTTACCACTCACTCACCACCAGCAGCCTCACAACAAGAGCTCAGACAGACAAAGAATGGGCAGAAATGTACAGCATAGATGCCTAAGGATAGGTGCCTATCGTAATATTTATGATAATGTCTTCAATACCTAAAGCAATTGAAGGGGCAGATCGAAGCTTGTCCCCAGGGGGTTGCTCAGGGTAGTGCCCTATAGGCAGCAACAACCCTGCTCCTCCTGCCCTCTCTGCTGAGGCCACCACTGTCTCCCGACATATCTGCAGTCCCATCCCCAGGTCCCAGTTCTCTCTCCTGGGGAACAGAATGACCAGTCTCTTGGGCCTCAGGATGGAAGTCAGAAGCTCTTGGCCAGCTAAGGCTTGGATTCATTAATAGTGACCATGTTCCCAACAAACAGGACCACTGTCATCCCACTGTGGCAGCAAAGATCCCATTCTTAGGGAGTGTGTCATTGCAGAAGGTGTTTCCTGGGAAGTAGATTGTCTGCAAAGGCTGATTTATCTGCTTCTCATCTGAAGACTGGGTCTCTCCAGAAGCAGATACGCATGACACTAGTGGCAAACAGCACACACATGCACACACACAAAACCCTTCCCCATTGCTCACCAGTGAGTATCATTGCAGTATTTACCACTCATAAGTCCAGCCAACGACATGGTTATGAAGCTGAGATTTCAAAAGGAGTCCTGGGAACCTCAATGATTTCTGTAAACGCCTATCATATTTCTGATGAAAGGAGCATAACTTGTTTCCTGGACCCAGAGGAGACTCAGAGTACCCACACACTTAATAAAAAAAACTTCATCTTGTCAGTCAAACTGACTATATAATTCTTTTTGGATATAACATGAAAATAAGATATAACTTTAATGCTGACTTTTGTATATATGCATAACAAAGTGTTCTCAAACACTCTTCCAACTCAGAGAATCATCAAATCATAGAATTACTTGGGTTGAAAGAGACCTTAAGAATCATTCAGTTCCAATCCCCTGTCATGGGGCAGGGCTGCCACCCACCCAGCAGGCTACCTAAGGACCCATGCAACCTGGCCTTGAACGCCATCAGGGATGGGACATAAACAGCTTCTCTGGGAAGCCTGTGCCAGCGCCTCACCACATTCTAATTGAAAACTCTTTTCCTAAAATCTAATTTAATCTCACCTCTTTTACTTTAAAACATCACAAATGCCAGTAGGAGCAGTATTACCCAAGAAGTTATGACCTTTACAGTTGAATATGATGATACTCTATAAGCAGTAAGAACAAAAATGCATGGAGCAAGGAAAATGAAGGCCTGGAATTACTCCACTGATGCATTTATAGTTATATGAAAACATGAATTTGCACTTCTGTGCAAACACTGGTAATGAGGTGAAAGCTTCAGTGGTGCTCTGTTGTACATTAAAGAGGCTATCATGGACAAGAAGAGATTCTCTAAATGGTTAGACTAGCTGTTATAATGGCTGCAGAACTGAAATTTAGTTCTATATGTTTTTTGTGTTTGTCACCAGACTTCATTCTGTTCCCACAAAGAGGCTACTTCTGAGTAAAAATGAGGGCTAGCATAAAGGAAAGATAATAAAGCCTCTTCCTTGAAGAAAAGCACACATTCTCATTATGTACTAGACTTCAGAAGAAGAATACATGTAAAAAGATAAATTCGAAAGTCATTAACCACGTTGAAAATTATAAAATAAAGTCAGAATAAAATGGTAAAATACAAGTACTCACACACAACGTGTAAATCACATACCTAAATAGAAGCAGCATCCAAAGTCAAAAACTTTGTCCTTTGTTTGTGAAACTGCTCTGAAAACATAAGATATTGCAGCTTTCCATGATAATCAGACCATAGAGCCCACTTATAAAAATTACCTTACTATCTGACACCTTTTGCATAGTATGACATTCATATTGTTGAAATACACACAGCAGGAACACCAATAATGAGTCTGTTGATAGTTATTAATACTGATAGATGGGTTGCTGAGCTAGATTAGGGCACATTCTTATCAGCAGGCACCACTCTAAAAAAAATTAAAAATTGCAGGTACAAAATACAAACCAGAAACTTGCATCTGATTTAATCTTGGATGGAATGCTCAAAAATAGAGACATAATTAAAGTCATTGGTTATCAGGGTGAACATGTACAATGCCCTTCACATTCATTCTTCTGCTAAACTGTTGTCCCAGAATTGAACTACTAATATCACGTAGTGGACTTAAATAATTAATTATTCTTAAAATTAGAACTTAATGAAGTTAATTTTGTGAAATTCAAGAAATACCTCAGAAGACAGCTTGATTTTTATAGTCTCCATATTTACCTTCCTTTGTTTTTCCCTTGTTTTCTGCCATAAACTAGTTTATTGTCTTCTGCAGAATCCTTTTACAACAGCTGCACTGGGACAGATTGAGACAGAAGTGAAAGTTCTGCTACATCAGGGATGCCCTGAAATTGATCTGTTTTTGCAAATTACTCTTCCTGGATGGGCACATTCACATATTGTTTTAACCGTACTTCCCTCATGTTGTTGAGGGTTTTGTAACTTCATCTCGGTAGCAATAATAAGTGCAGAGATTTCACAGGAATGAAAACATATTCTGATTGTGACTCCCAGAGACAGTTATAGATTATGCTGAAGGTGACATACCAGACTTATCTGAATTATTTCATATGAACACTTTCTCAGGTTCAGAAGCTGATAGAAACAGAGTGCTCAAAATCTACTTAAATTTGTCCTTTTGGATTTACATGGACAACTGTACCAGATTTAAATTTTCTGTGGTTGAAAATAATGTATATTGCATCTATCGGGAAATAAATCTATCTGACCTGGGCATAACCGTTTTCATAACTTTGAGAGGCCAATAACTGTAGAATCTACCACATGAATGGTATGTAAATACAACCTTTCTCAATCTCTTGGACAAAAGCCAATTTTAAGTGTTGCAATGTCTTTAGGCAAAGGAATGTTATGACCACATTTGCCATACTTTTTAACTTCCTTGAGATGGCATCCCACCAGGATGTGTGCTATCATTCAAAATCTCACAAACACTATGAAAGAATGCTAATGTGCCTGTGCATTCAAGAAGTTGCACTATATTAATACATGGAGACAGAAGACAACATCTCAACTATTCCTTGTCTCAGCAGAATTTCGAATGTCCAAATATGTTACTGTCTGAAACTGCTTTATGTTTGACAATAAGATCGGTTTTCCTAGATGAGTTGGTTAATTTGGCTAATGATGTTATGGAGTGCTCTCTACTCTGCAGGAAAGCATCAAGGGGTACATTACTCTTTTGCACTTTACTGCAATGACTTTCTTGCTAGCCTCAGCTCTTCTTATATGCTACCTAAACTCACTGACAACAACCAAACTGATAAATAAAAGAAGACTGGGAGCTGAATGAGCTCTCACCCTCTAATGTCTTGTTCCTGAGTGTCATGTACCAGCAACGCTCTGTACAGGACCCCCCTGGAGTAAATATGTCCTGGACAGAGAGAGTCATTGTGAGCCATAACACTGGGGAGTGAGATATAGCAAATAATCACTGAACTGTCAGGGTGACCTTCTTTCGTTTAACAATCTAGACTGAACTGAAGACATACGGAGCCCTGCACACAGCGTTATTCTACTTTTGCATTGATTTTGGTATGCCATAGTTTGCAACCTACCTAGCAAGGTTATAATGGTATCTAATCTCTGTTTTACATTTTTTAATATTCAGGATCTCTTATGTTGAGATTGAGTAGATGTTAGAATTACTTGTGCAGACATAGTAAAACCTGCCATGACTGCAGCGCAGTCAGACATGGTTACAAAGAATGAGGGAGATATCTGTATTATTTTTCAATGACTGTTTTACCTTTCTCTGTTTATGTGCTTGATACTTTTTTTTGAGCGCATGAATTTAAATCTTGCGGATCTGTTAGGAGGAGTACTCACTTTAGTCAAATAGAAGTTACTGAACTCACTACAAGGATAAATGGATGAAATTAAAGGGCTTCTGATATATATAAGATGAGAGTAGCTTCTCTAATGGTCCCTTCTGGGCTTAAACTTTATGAATCTATGTTTCATTTCCTGCTTGCTCAGAGATAGAGATAAGATATCTCCAGGGAAAATACCAAGAGTCCTTCAGAGGACAATGGGCAAGCTATCAATCTAGAAGTGCCTATCTACCTGGTTCAGGCTCAGGTTAACAAGCTTATTGTCCCACTTCTATGACTTGAGATCAAAGCACACCTATCCATTAGAAAAAACCTTCCCAGTGAGGAGAAGTGGAGAGCAAAGCTACCTGGGGAAGGGCAATGTGTGTGGAGAGTGAGGCAATAATGAAGGAGATCCTGTCACCTCAGTCCAAACATCACAGGTGCTCCAAAAAAGTAAAATGTTTTAAAACCTATAAGATAAGCCAAGGTGTGTGTAAACTTCCATGCTATTTTAACTATGTTAAAAGTAATAAGCTGTCTTTTATAAGGCTGTTTGGAATCACTGTTAGCAGAAGCTGCTTGGCTTTCCAGAGGCCAAGCCCAGTTGGATCAGTCAGAAACCAAAAACCAGTGCACATAAAAAGAGTGTTTGAAATAGACCAAAAGTGGTTGAGCTGCATTGTTTCAGTGATGACCTAAAGAGTCAGAGAGACCCAAATCTTGCTAATTTGCAATTGAAACATTTGAAGGACACAAAGAGCATATGGAAATGAGTTTTACCAGTGCCTTCCCAAGTCACAGGGAATCAATAAGCTAATCAATGTGCTTAGAGATTTCCTACCTATTCCCTGCCATCATAACTCACAATACATTGCAACCTACTTGGTCCTACTGTTTCACGATATACCACTTCCTGACTAAACAGCTGAGTCTATCTGGAAACCAGGGCTAGGGCCTAAACATCAACATCAGGCGGTGAGGTTATGTTCATGCTTTTGCTAGAAGAGGATCTACAGTGTGGTATGATGCCATCTACCATATTCTGTCTTCCCATAAACAGACAGAAAAGTGCTTGCAACACTCAAATTAGATGTTCAAGATATATGTTATTGAAGATATATAGGCTAAGTATCTAACTAGAGTACATACTGGCAGTACTTAACTGCAGTAAACATGGCATTCAGCACAGATTATAATATTTTCCTGGATCTTAGATACTTTAATTACTAATCAAGTCCATTGTTACCAAGACATGAGTTAGTTAATTTACAGCTAGCTCAAGTATGCCTAGATTTGCTGCCATAATCTTCTCATTAAACCATAGACATCATGCAAACCATCCTTACCTCTCCTTTGATTTCACATATGAATTCAACAGCCATTTGGGTGACCTTTCTGGAAACTGAGCACAGGCAAACAACAACTCCTCTCCCTTCTATGCCATAACTTCTTACACATTTTTGCCCATGCCCATAGGAAAACCATACAGGTCCCATGCTATCTTCTTCAGTGTTGTCAGTGGCCAGTCCTGCAATTTAACTTTTACTTGGAGCCATTCCGCATCTCCATCTTCTCTCATTCCTTAGGAAACAGCAAGGAGATATAGCCTCTAAAGTAAAGTCTCACTAGCCTCCACAAGCTCACTGTGGCTGGTTCCTTTCATCATAGTGTACGTGAGCCTTCCTCCCTTTAAAGAGTGCAAGTTAGTGAAAAGCTGTACTTTTTAAGCAATAAAACTTTGTGTAGTGTTTGCAGGGATGCCTGCCAAGTTGGGTTATACTGATATGTCAGCAGCTTTGTTATAATGGCAGGCCGTGGATATTTCAGTTCAAAGGTCACAGTATCCTGCCAAAAAATGAGAGATAAACTTACATTATGTGTGGAGTGTGTTTGAACAGTCTATCTATAAAAGAGAATAGAGGTAGAGAGTGTGCTAGGTAAGTATTGCCAAAGTAAATGAACTTTTATTTAACCTTCAGCAGGATAGTGCAAGAGGCAGGGACTGCCTGTGGGGGTAACAGGCTAACTTGAACAGATCCTTGCTTCTATCCAACTTTGTACCACTGCTTCACAGTTTCATCTGTGGGAGTTCCAGTTATGCCTACAACATACTGACGGCCTCCAGTATAGCAGTGGGTAGTTAAGTAACATCATCTCCAGGGACAAGATTAGATCAGTCAACCCTTTCAGGCCCATAGATGTACAGGTTTTGACAATTTTTGCCCAGCATTTCCACAGATGATTCATTTGTATGAGCAGTGTGAGCCAAAATTAAGTTCAAATTCAGCACTTATATCAATAGTGTAGGAGGCTGGGGATTTTTTAGGATCTTGTCTAAGTGATGGCTTATGTAGTTTGGAAAAGATGAATTTTTAAGTGTTTAATGTAGCTCTTATCTCTCTTAGCTACAACCTATCTCTAAACCACAACCCTCATCTTAAGTATGCAGCACTGCACTGGCTTCTTCAAGCCCAAATGCTGACAGTTAGTTATACTCAGCCAGTGACGGAAAAAAGAGAGAGAACCATGTTACTTATATAACCAGTTGTCACTTAAAGCGGTGAAAATTGTCTTGCACACCTTTCAGTAAACTCATAATCTCACACATATATACATTGATAAAATGGGATTCATTTTTGATAACTACGGTATGAAAGGAAATATTTGTTATTACAAATAGATAATAAGGAGATGATTTATTTAATCCATTGAAATATTCACTTCCCATTGTCAGTACAGTTCTAAATATGGGTATTTTGCAAGCTACAAAGTGACTAAGAAAGCAGAGCTGCTGGTGGAGGATTAATCACTATGTTGTGATGTGTTTTTGTACATGCCTTATGGATTAGAACCCAGTGGGTTGAGATAAACTGCATGTTGCTGACACACTCTTCAGCATGAATATGTGTGAAGTGAGTGAGTATATTTGGGTCTTCTTTTGTCATTATCCACAGGGCTTGGGAATAACCTCTGATACTGGTTTTGTCATAGTATAATGCTATCAGCTACCTTGGAATGGCTTAATTCCAGAGTGAGCTTTAATTTGCTTATGCCGATTTTGGCCAATAGTCAGAGGCCTTCAGATAATAAGACACCTGGACTGGGAGGCTGTTTCTGAGGACGTAGCTCTGGAGTTCACAGTCTCAGCTCTGTCTTTGCCTTCATCCTGGAATCTGATCTCACATCTCCTTGCATTACCTGAAGTATCCCCAAAATTAATGCTAGAACTGTATTTCTGCATGAAAGTACCACGACAAAGGACTGACCAGGTTATCCTTTTTCATAGTAAAATATGTCAGGATTGTTTTGTAGTATTTCCTATGACTCGTTCTGTTAGATCGAAGAACGTCCCTATTTTTAATGGCAAAGAGGGTCCACTCAGCCTCCAAGATGTCCTGCACCAGACAGAGCTCCCTACCTTGTTGTGTGCAGGAGTTGTATGGTGTGTGGCAGTCTTCCAGACAACATCCTTTCTCTGCCAATTCTGCCCACTTCTCCTCTCAAATGCAGCACTGCTCCTACATCACAGTTTTTGTGCAATGCTCAGTGCATCATTCCAACCAGAGCTAGAGCTCAACAATAGTATCACTCAAATACAGATAATGTTGAATGCTGATTTCGTCTTCCATCTTTGGACAACAAGGCATTTAACAGACAATTCAGATCTTACTTCACCCACAAGTAGAGCACAATTACAGTGCAGGCTTATTCTGAACTCTAAGACTGAAACTATAGCTCTCTATTTTCTCAGTGATTCCCAACAGAAATGCAATAGATAGGAAGAATAGTTTTGTGGTTCCCAAATGGCACTCTTGAAAATTCAGTCTGAGGCACAACAATGAATTTGACTTTTTTTGTTTTTGTTTTTGCAATAGAAAGAGTAGTACAAATTTGTCAGGACATTAACAGGCCCCGAGTTATCCTGCCTAACTTACCAGCATCACCCAGAGTGTCAGGGACTCTTGTTTTTTTTTGCAACACTAGAAATTCAGTAGCGCTAGCACTTCATACACAAGAGGGAATCCAGCTTACTCTCATTTATCTGTGTTGCCTCAGAGGAGTTAAGACCAGACACATGTTTTTTTTTCTCTCTAACACAAGCAGATGTAATTATGAATACATGTACAAAATTGATATGTAAAGTAAGATTGTGCTGGTATTACTTTTCAGGGTTGAATAATCCAGTAAGCAATTTAGTCAGAGTCACATGCAGCATGTGAAATAGAACCCCCAGTTTCCAGAATCTCAGTTTGGCATTTTTATCATGCAATACATCCACAAAGTGATTATGGCTGCTGGTTTTGAGTTGTTACTGGTTATTGATAAAGGTGTCTGGACATCTCAGCTACATGTGAAATTCCAAAATGACACTGAGATAAAAGAAATCCGTTTGTCAGATTAATATGGGGCTCAAGGCTATATAGATGTGACTGACCTTTTTTTTTTTGTTGTTTTTTTGTTTTTTTTTTGTTTGTTTTTGTTCTTTTTCTTGTTTTGTTTAAAAGAATGACATGAAGAAAAAATTCTGGTAAATTACCGTATTTTAGAATTTTATATCTACAAAACAATAATCACTGTTTTCTGCTCCTGTTCCTAAAACAAAATGTTTTTCTTACCATCTTGACCACTGCAGTGAATTTAGAGTAAATATTTTTTTGAGGAAATCTCATGTCTAGTGTTTATTGATTAAATGGATTTAATATGAAGACTCAGATACATGACTCGCAAGTCTTTTTCAAAATTATTATGATGGACACCCTCTGTTGTTACATCCATCACAAAGAACATAAATATGGAGTAGGAACTGAAGGCATTGATCTCTCAGGCTAGGCCAGATAATTGCACTGAAGAGATTTTATTATTTGTGCTGTGGTTGATAATTTAGTCTAAAGTTCTGAGTGAATCTGATGATCTATACACGGTCCTGTAGGACTGTGGTTCGTCATTATGTCAATACAAAGTACTACAAACTGCCTCTATAGTGTCCAAAATGTCTGTTCTTCAGATAAGAGATAGATAATACTACATTAGGACACAATGCAACGTTGTCATGAGTGTTATTTCAAGGTCCTGAGGGTATTGTAACTTGGATTTCTTTTTCACTGGACCTGCTAAAGCTTTTCAGGCACTAAATAAGCCTTCCTTCTACACTCCTTTAGTTTGGATACCGCCAGCCTACCTCCAAACTATTGGCAGTGAACTCCAGCATTTGTGCTGAAAGGAAAATAGAGGCCACTGACAGCAAAGGCAGTGTATAACACTGGCTCAGGACTGGGGATTTTATGACGTAGGTTTGCATGTTTGCAAATGGAGGTCTGGAAGTCTTGAAACAAAGAGCTGTATATGAAAACTTTTATAACATAAAATATGTGCATGCATTCTTTGCTCTATGGAAGCTTGGTTTTTAAAATCTTACTCATTTACTGATTGACTGATTTTTCAACTGTGAAAATCTCTCCCTGAACATTTAAGTAACAGACAGACTACATAGTGGTAATCCTGCTGTCATGTACATGCTGGTAGTTTACCTATTAGGTTGATAACATGAGTAAGTATGGAGCAACTGCAGTTACAAAATGAAAGATTTCTCTTCATTTTTGCCATTGCTGTTGAAATTCAGATCAAAGACATACGGCAAAGGCAACTAATTAGTTACTTGCTAGTGTGCCTACTTTTTGTCTTGTGTAATGTGTCTTGATCTACTCAGTATACCTTCAGTATTACTCTGGGTATTATTCTCCAACCGATTTCTCTTACAGATTATTCTAAATTGACACTTGCGATGAAAAGACATCCTTTAATACATCCAGTCTACCTTTTCAAGCAGATCAAAATTGGCCCGAGTTCTGAAGAAACAAGTAGGAAAGAAGAGGCAGACAAGCTGAAAATGCTGAAGGGGAAGAAAAAAGTCCTGAGAGAACATGTTTAAAACTGTCTGTTAACCCAGATATTACTTCCCTCAAATTCCGTAGTGGCTGGCCCACACAGAAATTTCATTTTCTATCATAGAAGATAAACTGAAAATAACTTCTTAATAGAAAAAGGAAGTTTTACATTTGAAAGCTGCAAGAGAAATGCATAATTAAAAATAACCTGACCCGATGTAGATGAGAATATGCAAAAATAAATAAATAAATAATCACTGAATGGGCTCAGAATTTTTATGAAGACAACCACAGCATATCCACAATACTGCTATCTGCTATCCTAAATCCCAGAGTGTTTGGCATGTTTTTCTCTGACCTTCTGCAGGGTTTTGGAGCACGTTTTTCTCCTTCATCATCAATAATTTTTTTCTCAAAATGACAACCTTACTATTCTCAAAAACAGAACAGAGTTTCACTGACACAGCCAGCTGTAGTATAGGAAAGATTAATTGCATGAGTGCTGGGTTTAGAGGCAATGTGGGCATATCATTCATGTCAGGTCTAAGGCAGATTTAGATTTCCAAACAAGAATATGAGGTACTTGCTTTAGGTAAAGAGTTGCTCTCAACCTTTTTTATTAAATCAACAACAGATGAGAACATCAACAGATGGCCCTGTGTCCCTGCTTCTAAACCTCAGAAGAGAAACATCTGAGCTATTAAAAGCATCCTTTTCAATGAATGGTCTGTCACTCCAAGGTTAAATGAGGGAGAAGGTGGAGAGGACCTCTGCACCATTCAGAGCTATCCTGACCTACAGCAGACTGGTCACATTGACATTGTAGTTCTTCAGGTAAGGTTTAGATCATACTACATCAGAATGCACTGTTGCCATGTGTGTCATAGCAACTGGTCCAGGATCTAGAATATTATTATTCCTATTTAAGTATTCTTTTGAGTAGTTTTTTCAGCTCGAAGTTGAGACATAGTGTAAGTTCCACCTTACATCTTATCAATAAGAAGCTGAGGCTTGGGTCGCCTGGCCTGAGATGATGGTTTATGAAAACAAAGAGACTTCAGGGATCCCTGGGACTGTACAAGATTGAAAAAGCTGGGTCTGGTACAGTCTCAATGATAATCTTTGGTCCCTGCACTGAAGTATCTCCTTACTTAAAACTGAGCACTGATTTTCATAGAATCATAGAATGGTTTGGGTTGGAAGAGACTTTAAACCAGTTTCAACCTTGTCATGGACAGGGTTGCCAGCCATGAGATCAGGCTGCCCAGGATCCGATCCAGCCTGCCACTGAACACCTCCAGGGATGGGGCATCCACAGCTTCTCTGGGCAGCCTGTGCCTCTGCCTCACCATCTTCACAGTGAAGAATTTCTTCCTCATATCTAATCTAAATGTCTTCTCTGTTAGTTTGAAACTGTTCCTCCTTTTTCTATCACTATCACTCTATTGTGATAGAAAAACTCACAAGTGTTACTTGGAGTGGTCCAAAAGAAAAAGAGGGAGTAAAAGAGCAGTTTTCAGGTGTGGGCAATCAGAAGTCTTTTTGTATGGTCCCCTCTTGATTTAGTAGAGTGGCTGTATCAACAAGACCTCTCTGTAGAACTGTACAAGAGTGTCTCATTACATTGGCTTACACTGGCCAAGAAGTGAAGATTCAAGAAAGCAATTATAGACATTAGGGACTGTTTTATTCCCTCCCTTACTTGTATGTAAAAATGTGAAATGATTTGATCCATTCCAACACTGGAATGGATTGCATACTTGTACAAAATGATTGCTCCTCCAGAGGTAATATACATATGTACCATGTGAAGAAGATAAAGATAGATAGAAAGGCAGCAATAACTTGATAATCTTATTAGGAAATTGTATGCAGAACTGGACATATTTTGGATAAAAAAGATCACAGTGACTCACTTCTGGTTCTTCATCCGAAAACATTTTGAATGACAGCTGATGAGATTAAAATAGTTAATAATGAATGAGGTCTAAGATATTTTATTCTCTGAAAGAAAGATGAGATAAGCAAGTACCTTTTGATACAAGTGCATTTTTTACAGCTACTGAAGGAGAAGGAAGATGCAACACCTGAAGAAGGAAAAGAAGGAGTTTAATACAGCTTTTTTCATTTAATTACATACAAGACTCAGGTCCAACTGAGCATGAGAGATTATTCCATGTAAAACATTTGCTGTGGTATACATCTATGTATATGTGATAAGACATTATTCTTGTAGGAACTATTGTTTTAACCCCATATTAAACAAAAGAAGAAAAGGATTACAAGAATTACACTGACAGCTTTTCTTCACTTTCATTGATTTTACACTGGGAGTGGATAGTGTCATGGTGGGGAAACATCAGTCTTTCCTGAGTCTGTCTAAGTGTCCTAAGAAACTCATTTACATAGGCTCTGCTCTGAGGATCATGGAAATTAGTTTGCTATTCTTTCACAGAAATATATATTATATATATATATATATATATATATATGCAGTTCTTGTTACTAGAGTGAATTTCCAGAGATATAGAAAACAATATTATTAGTTACTTAAACATTCAAATAGCTTTTACCAAAGTCATGCCAACCTTAAAGCAGAAGTTCTTAATGTCTCTTATCTCTTGGTATCTACCAAGGACTTTATGAGCAGCTACCGCATGAGAACTTATTATTATGCAGTTGTATTTTGACTGTGACTGTCAAAACTGTCGCCACTGGGAACTTGGCAATCACAGTAAAAATGTGTTTGAGAAGTTGGATGCTTTGTCTAAATGAATACATGCAGAGAGGTTTGAGATCATTTTGCCTGTGCTCAGGGCTTGTCCAGATGTGTGGTGCTGCTGTGCCTGAGCTAATCTGCCCTGCTGAAGAACTGAATTATGAAACCACGGTTTGTAAGCTGGACTCGGGACCATGATTTCTGAGCCTCCAGGCTGATAAATCCTTGTAGAAATTATGCTGGGACTGTGTTCTCTGGTACAGTTCTGCCCATGGGTTCAGAGCCTGGACTTCCACCTCATCGGGGAGCTTAGCTGATGGCTTTCACCTACAGGGATACTTTCCTTCAGTTCTCTAACAGATTTTAGTATTAGCCCATGAATTTCCAGAGTTCTAAAACTTTCCTTTTTTTCCCCTTTCCTTAGTACATTTTTTATATTTATCTCCAAGATGGCATATCTTATTTTACATTCATGACAGTAATAACTGTCAAGTCAACCATAATTACTTCTATATGCTTTGGTACTTAAAATTCAAGGATTTGTTACTGGCAATTTAACATCCCTACTGGACAGCAATATCATTTTCATTCAATGTTTATGAAATATATCTAAAATACTTAATATATATAAATTATATATATATATGTATATATATAAATCAACATGAAAGGAAACAAAAACACTTCATCCTGTAACCTTTTATGAACTCATCCAAGCTGTTTTCATTTTTTGTTTTCACAGTACACTTATTTAAAACCTTAGACATCTGCTACCACACAATGTAAAAGACTTACAAAAAGGCAATGAGATTTGCTCTATTGCATTCCACATTAAAGACTGTGGATAGCTCACGCGAGTGAAACCGGAATTGCTGGTAGTGGACACCCATGGAGGTAAGTAGTAATTACCCATGTTCTCATAAATCCCTCTGCTGCTGCCAAAGAAGAGCACACAGCATAGATGCAGTTCATAGCAAGAGCAATCATCGCAGTGTGCTTGCAAGTACATTGTTTGTAGTACAGAATAATCCCTCTGAATGTACATTACCTGAAAAACATTTTTAAAACCACTTATCCTTGCCAGAGATTACTTTTGTTGTAATTCTCCTGTGTATTCTTCTTACTTCTAAGTGATACTGCCATCAGAGAAGCAGTCATGAAGCTTGTGCTAAAGTACAAGACAAAAAATATTTGACAGTGTCATTGACATTATCTCTTCCAACAGCAGCCAAATTACACTAGCGTGTATATATCAATAGCATTGGGTCTTTGTTACAATCACTGAAATATGAGAAAAACAGGATAAGGAGGATGTAGGCCCAAATCAAAGTCTGCATTGGCTGCAGAGCAGCTCTCCACCTGGACAACAGGAGCTTTCATATGTGCTAACGATGTCATACAATTAGCTCAAATGGCAGCAACTTCTCCTTCTGGTTTACAGAGAGGGTTTCCTATTCTGAGGTGACCTTTGTTGGGAAGAACTGCTACTTATGGCCTCATAGCCAAGGTATTTCTGACATTAAGTCCTTGAACTCGAAAGTTAAAACTCTTCCACAGTATACTACTCTTCTCATCATAACGTCCCATTTCTTCATTTCTGCTCCTCAACATGAATTAGTCAACCTGTGGCAGAAAATTGAAATTAGCACTAGATTTCAGTAAAGTTGGAAAAAGTACAGACTTTCTTAAACTTTCAAATCCAATTATTTTCTGATGCTGAATGAAACTGGACCAAAACATGCCTAAAAAAAAAAAAAAAAAAAAAAAAAGAAAGAATCACAGAAAAGTAAGAAGAGAGTTTTTCAAGAATAGCCAGTAATCCAGGGTCACAGCAGTACCCTGGGATGGGAAAGATCCCATTTCTAGTCCCTCTTCCTACAGCAAGCTAGAGCTAGTGAGAGTATTGATTACGGGCCCCTTGCAATTTTCTCTAAATCAAAATCCAACCATCTGCATGAATCACAGTACAGTCCCTAAGCAGGAAATGAGCAGGACAATCAAAGTCTTCTTATTCATGTTCCACAGTTCTTCTTTTTCTTAATTTAATATTAATTACTCTTCTTTACCAGATCATTCTATGTTGACCAGCACTGTTTTCAGCCCTATGGGACACTAGGAGGTAGTCATCAATGCTATCTCCTGACAGTCTTTTTGTAGTAAAAGAGCTCTTTTTCCTTCTTCAAGTTCCATCAAGCCATTGTTCTTCAAACTCCTTTGTTTCTTGAAGTCTAATTTCTAATCTCACATTTTTCATTTGAAGGTTTTTTGGAACCTCCTAGATTTGCACCTCTGTGGGTGTAAAGCCTCTCCCACAGTCCTTCTTATGTTCCTGATCTTATACTTCACATGCCAACAGCTAAGTACCAGCTCCAGTAATGCAATAAACAGTCACCAAAATCTTGCTGTGGGCAGAAATAAATGCAACTTTCAAACAAAGCCAAGAATTTGTTTGCAGTGTAATTTAAATCTTAACTACCTATTCAATGAGTTATTTTTGGCCACAATCTAATTATTACAGGGAAAAAAAAATCAGAGGAAGGCAAAGCATTGTAAAAAGGACTTCAATAACGATAAAGGTAGAATTGCTTTACACTCATTTCCTGATGCCTGCCCCTTTTTCCTACTTTTATGTGTCATCTTCCACTTTTTCCCAAACTGCAAAGCTTCTGTGTCTCAGTGTCACAGGTCATTGGCATGCCAGCTCATTTGCCAAGTACGATGCTGTTGTTGTTTCCACCTTGCTCTCCACATGGGGCTATTGCTATATATCTTCTATCACACCATACAATTTGCTCCCTGTTCTCAGGATGACACTTCTTTCACTATTGGTCGTTGACCAGTGATGAGCTGTTTACAGTTCTGGGGTCTCCAATACCATATTGTGCTCTTCTACTGCCAGTACTCCTCAGTATGTCACACTCTGTCATCCCCTGTTGAAACCTCTGCTATGATACCACTTCTTTGCACTGCATCATTTTGCTAGTGTCAAGTATTTAGTTCCACACAAAACAACAGCTTGTTAATGCTACCTATTCAAAAATTATGGTTATACCAGATGATTAGCCAAAGCTGAACAACAATAAAACAAATTAAGCAATGGCCACCTTGTCATTAGGAAATTGATGCTAACAGCTAAACAAGCCAAAGCAAAGCTGTGGGCAGCCCAAGACAAACCCAGCCAAAGCCTGACAACTCCAAAGTCTTCTCAGAGTTAATGCTTCTGGAAGATTCTAGTCTGTTACTAACAATGTCAGTCTGCATCTGCTAGGTTACAGAGCTACTCTTATCTGCTCAGGATGCTGACTTTTGTTCATCCATCTAGCAAGCCTTACAGTATTCATCAGGGTGCATAAGACAGATTTGAAACCTCTTGTGTTGTTTCTGATCTGTGACTTGTGTGATTAGTGACTTTGCTGCTGCCCCAGGATTCCATCAGGTTCAATGGAGAGAGGTGGGTGCCACACTTGGGTCTGCCACAGCTGACATCTACCAGGAGAAAAGCATGCTTTCTCTCAGCCACAATGCAGTGATGAACCAGGTACTGCAAGTTTCATGGTTTGCTTCCATCTAAGCACATGATTTATGATTGATACCATTTTAATTTTTACAGCCATTTTCATTGGGATTATTTGTTTGAGCAGCACCTTTAGAAGGTTTACTAGCAAGCTGCCTAACTTGGGACATTGCTCTGAGCTTGATTAAATTCAGCTGGCATTAGAAAACTTTCTCCCAGATGTTTATTTGTTAAATGCTTAACCACATCTCACTTCTTCAACAATATCTTCAAAAGCCAAAGGACCTGTGGGCAAATTTCTGACAAGGACATTTTGTAGAGTAATCTCATCAATTCTGTTCAGTGTTAACACTGATTTGCGGCTTCTTTCTCCAGCAATTGTGGACCGAAGAAGTCCACAGATTTTACTTCAAATAGTGTCCTAGTGTGTAAGTATATATAGAGATTGCCTTTTCTTTTTGTTCTATGTGCACACTTTTATCTTTTTCTGCAGGGGTATCTTCAACTGGCATATACGTTTTGCTACGGAAGTGAGATAGCTTTTATTTGTCTTATACTCTTCAGTGAGAAAATACAGAATCAAATTGAAACAGCAGGCAAAATAGTATATATGCAGAAAGCAACATGCAGTCATGCCTCCTCCAGGCTGGAGCTGTCGTCTGTTACAATAAAGCCAACAGACAGGCTGTGTAAAATAAGCCAATAACCCATCTCTCCTTTCAGTTCTTATAGAGCTTCACATGAGGTGTGATCCAAGGGAAGTACAGTTTCTGGGAGAGAGCCAATATCTGGGAATATTTTTCTCTCCATCTGATGTGAAAGAGCCTCAGTATGGTGCTGCAAACGCTGAAGATTCTGGCTGACAGCAAGTCCAGATGTCTGAGGTCACACGTAGCACCACACCACCAACTGTATCTCAAAGAGAAATGTGGAGTCTGAAAGCCAGTGCTTCAGACACATCAGAAGCCCTTAAGGCTGAAAAAATATTCTCTGGGTGGCAAGAGGTGATTTGGTGCCAAGTAGTTTAAAAGCCTTCCTAAACATATGTGTTTGCTTTGCTCTGAGGCACCAAGTCCACTTCGATCACTGCAGATCAGATCTATAAAGGCAATTCATTCAAGGGGATGGAAACAATTTTCCTTTTTTTCATATGTCTTTGAAATAGCTCGTTGTCATCTGACAGGTTATTTTGCCGTTGTAGGAGATTGGGAGTCTGCTGAGAAAGACAATGGAATGGAAGAACTTTAGATGAGGAAGCTACTAGAAAAAACACATTTAAAGGAGAAAGTAGGCAATGGCAGAGGCGCTGCTGTGGCCATTTCTTCCCAAATTGTCCCACTTATATATTTGATTGCTGCTGTTTCATGTGATTAGAGCTGTGGAAAATAAAGTTCTTAAGCTATAGCACATTTTGTAAACAGAACGTGTGTCATGATGCATTTTCAGCATTTATATGGAAGAAAAAGGTAACATAGAAGGTATTCCTCTTGAACTCTATCAGCAATTGCAGATAAGGTGAACACCTGCTAGTGAGTTTCTGTTTACGTTGGTGAGATTCTGTTTGTGTTGATACTAAAGCAGACTTATGTCTGTCAAAAGCATCACCTTTTGTAATACCAGTATGACCTCTCAAGCCCTTCTGTAACTTAGTAGTGTTTGTTGTACTAACCAGAGCAATGTTGGGTGCACACACAGAAAAATCAATCATGTTTTTGAGACAAAGGATGAGGAGAGGCAGCAAGTGTGGAAGCTGCTCCATGGCCAAGAGAAAGGCACTAGTGGGGCATGTGCGACTGTTCAGTGGATGAAAAACTGGTTGGAGGATTGAGTCCAGAGTCTGGTGATTGATGGCTTAGTGTCAAGATAGAGATCAGTGACAAGTGGTGTCTCACAAGGGTCAGTTCTAGGACCAGTACTCTTTAATATCTTCATCAGTGACATTGACAGTGGAGCAGAGTTCACCCTCAGCAAGTTTGCTGATGGCACCAAGTTGTGGGGTGTGGTTGACACATCAGAGGGATAGGATGCCACACAGAGGGCCCTAAACAGGCCTGAACAATGATCCCAGGTGAACCTCATGAGTTTCAAAAAATCCAAATGCAACATCTTGCACCTGGGTCAAGGCAACCCTCACTACCAATATAAGCTGGGGGATGAAAGGATTGAGTGTGGCCTTGTTGAAAAAGACCTTGGGGTCCTGGTGGATGGCAAGCTGGACATGAGCAGCAGTGCGCACTTGCAGCCCAGAAAGTCAACTGTATCCTGGGCCGCATCAGAAGAAGTGTGGCAAGCAGGGCGAGAAAGGTGATCCTGCCCCTCTGCTTTGTGCAGGTAAGGCCTCACCTGGAATACTGCTTCCAGATGTGGAGTCATCAGTACAGGAGAAACATGGACCTGTTGGAGTGTGTCCAGAGGAGGGCCACAAAAATGATCCAAGGGATGGAACACCTCTCCTACAAGGACAGGCTGAGAGAGCTGGGGCTCTTCAGCCTGGAGAAGAGAAGGCTCTGAGGTAAACTGAAAGCAGCCTTTCAGTATCTAAAGGGGACGGACTCCTCAGCAGGACCTGTGGTAAAGAAAAAGGGGAAATGTCCTCAAGCTCAAAGAGGGTAGCTTTAGGTTGTTCATAAGGAAAAAGTCTCTTACAGTGAGACACTGAAACAGGCTGCCCAGAGATGTGGTTGATGCTCCATCCCTGAAGACTTTCAAGGCAAGGCTGGATAAGGCCCTGAGCAATCTGATCTATCTGTGCATGTCCCTGTTCATTGCTGGGTAGCTGGACTGGATGACCTTTAATGGTCCCTTCCAGCTCTAAGGGTTCTATGATTCTGTGATTCTATTTCCTCCCACCATTGGAGATGACATATGAGCATAGGCTGGAGGAGGAATGAGGAAGTGGAGGGGCTGTCTAGTAGGCCATGCAGTACTATACAGCCCCTAAGCCATCAAGAGGGAGCAGAAGTGGCTACAGACTACCTTGTAGGATCTCTGGATAAAACATATGCTTTTTTGTGTGCCTTTCAATAATGAGCACCTCACGTTTTCCTTCAGAAACATCTTAACTCCATTCTCCACTACCATTCCCACTTTTGGCCCTCTGTAGCTTCCAGGGCATCACTCAGCTCACACCAGTGACAGGAAGGAGTAGGGAACATCAATACCAAACTCCTGGTGAGAGTCCCAGACAGCAGGTTTTCTCCTTATGAAGTGCTTGCATGTCCTTCTCTGTTTTTCTGTTTTCATTCTGTATGGAAACTCAAGGTTTCTCAGCCACTAAGGCTGTTCCCATCCCCCACTCACTCATTATACATTTGGCATCGTTAGTTACACTGGTGTTAACCATACTGAGGATCTGGATGAGCTGGACAGCTGTGACTGCTTGCATAATTTATGGTATGCCTCCAGCAGTGCCTTTCTCCTTTCCTAACTCACAACAATAGAAAGGATTTCTGGGTTTTATCCTTTTTTCCCTTTCTCTCTTCACCTGATCTTATTAGCCTCTCTGATGGTCACCAGTATGACATAAAGAACACCCACCCACACACCTCACCCATTGCTGTTTGTCAGGACTGCCAGTGCTCAAGGCTATCCTGTGGATTATTTCTCTGACAGAGTGTCTAATGCAATTTTATTTCATTCTCTTTTTTTTAAAAAAGAAACCCTGCTGTATTCTTCCTTTCTCCAGGAGCACTGTGACCTCTTTCTGCTATTTTCATGTTAAATTGACCCTTTTAAGAGTCCGGTTTTTAAGCAAGAACTTTTATAAAGGCTGTTAATATATATGTATTTTTGGCAACCAATGTTACTAATGCTGCCTGTGGCCACCTCTGGGGCTTCTTCTTTCCAAGGCTGAGACCTCTGACAAATTCCTACCACAGTAAGCACAGCTATCTTTAGCTTTCAAAAAGACCACTGTTGTTGCTTTGTGGCAACAGCAGTGAAAATTCTCTCTATTGTTAAAAGTGTTCAGCATTTCAAAGGTTATTTTTAGGATGATAACCTTTGAGATGAATTTTCCCACTAAATCTCATCATGTCTCTAAGTACATAAATTACTGCTGGGAATAATCAGGTCTATGAAAGTTTGAAGTGACCCATCTTAATCGTTCACCTTCATCTCTTGTCTTCATTTGTCATCTTCATCTCTCTCATACAAATGGTGGACAAAAAGCTAGACATGAACCAGTAGTGTGCTCTTGCAGCCAAGAAGGCCTTACAGTATCCTGGGCTGCATCAAAATAGGGGTGTCCAGCAGGGAAAAGGAGGGGATTCTCCCCCTCTACTCTGCCCTCGTGAGGCCCCATGTGGAGTACTGCACCCAGGTTTGAGGCCCGCAGCACAGGATGGATGTGGGGCTGTTGGGAGATCCAGAGGAGGGCCACAAAGACAATCAGAGGGCTGGAGCACCTCTTCTATGAAGACAAGTTGAAGTAGTTGGGCTTGTTTAGCTTGGAGTCAAGAAGGCTCCCAAGAGACTTCATTGCAGCCCTCCAGTTCTTTTAAGCAGGAGGGACAGCAACTTTCCACATAATCTGATAGTGATTAGACATGGGGCTTTAAACTAAAAGAAGATAAATTTAGGTTAGATGTTAGGAAAAAAAAGTCTTTAATTAGAGAGGTGGAACTGTCACAGAATGCCCAGAGAAGCTGTGAATGTCCCATCCCTGGAGGCACATAATGCCAGGTTGAATGGAGCTCTGGGTAGCCTAATCTGCTGGGTGGCAACCAGTCCACAGCAGTGGGGCTGGAACTGGATGATCTTAAGGTCCCTTCCAATCTAAGCCATTCTTTGGTTCTGTGATGTTGTGAATGTGTATACACATGAATGCGTGTCTGTGCATGTACTTCAATGGATGTGATGGTGTTGATGAGATAAGATGTCCTTGAATATCTGAAAGTCAAATGCACCTTACTGCATTAAAGCAACCGCATATGAGCAGTTGCTTTATATAAGATTTGTCATTCAAAAGAAAATTTGTAGAAGTTCTGTCGTTCAAAAGAAAATTATTGAAACCGAATAAATGAAATGAGGAAATAAGTGTTAAAATGGGTTAACAACAGAATTCAAGCTCATCTCACAGTGGGGTGGCTCTGTGGGCTTCAGACACTCAAACTTACATTACTATGAATTAAAAACACATGAAAAACAGAAGTAAAATATTAATCAAAATTTATTCCATCTTGTGCCATTGGGAGATATTTTAAAACTTCCTTTGTTGTTCAAAGAGGCAGGCTCTGGTTCTCATTGGTACAGAGGAAGACTTTATTGTGCTATCTAACACTTTATTTACATTTAAGACGAACATAGCATTGTCAAATAGGTCCCTCACACTACTTTTTTGCAGCACCAATGGCTCTTTGAATTGTGGAGAAAGTCTGAAGCATTCAGCAAGGGCTGTGGAAATTCTGCAAGGTAACTTACAGTTTTTGTAAACAACTCAAAATGTCAAGAATAAAATAATCTATTGTTTGTAGTGTATTTTTATTGTCACAGGTACCAATTTCTTGTCGCAGTATTTCCATGTAATTCTTTGTGAGTTAAGCTCAGTTTTGATCTTCTACTTCAGGAGATTTGTACAGTATGTTAGATGAGGAATACATAAAAAATGCTGAAATGGCCATTATTTTTTGAATTTTCAATCATTTTTTGAACTGTGTTCCTATGTTCATTGTTATTTTTTCTTGCAGTCAATATAAAGCTTCATCTCTGATACTGTTTCATATTAATGATTTTGCATTTCTGCAGAGAGTTTGTGTAACATGAGCAGTAAAGACAGTGTGAAAAATAGATTAATGAATGAGCACTGCTAAAGGAAATGACATTCTGCTCTGTCATAATACTGGCAATTCAGAAACATTAAAATATTCATCTTGTTAGAGAAAATGTTTGTAAAATTAAAAACAAAACAGTAATCCAATATAGAATGCTTTTGTCGTTGTTGTATATAAACCTTCCTCTTTGTAAGATCTATTGTTCAATCTGAAACAAACAAACAAACAAACAAAAGTATTACTCAGTAACTCACCAAGTCAGTAAGTTAGCAATGAGGGTGAAAGTAAGCAAAATCCAGCATAACTTTAAGAATACAAACATGGAAATGTCTCTTTGTTGCTTCACTAAATATTTGTTCATGAGAAATTGTTACGAAATAAAGTGTAGTTTTGTAGGTTGAGGCCATTTTCCTGCTCAAGGGGTTGTACATACCCAAGGAAAACTAAACCAAATCCCCCAAAAACCAACCAACCAAAAAAAAAACAAAAAACAAAAAACAAAAAACCCAACAATACAAAGTACAACAGTACTGCTCTCATCCACTTTAGTCTACAAAACTGTCTGTACCACCCAGCTTTGTCCCTGCCCTTTTTTATGTGGCAGCAAAAATAGACAAAGGTCCATGTAGTATCACTGATGCCTTACAAATTCCTTTCATCTTTTCTTTAAAACCTTTTGTCTTGTTAAGATATTCCAGTTCAAGGATCAGATAGCTGTTTTATCAAAACACATTATTCGTCTGGAGTGTTTTGTTGACAGGAAGTTTAAGCTTCACCATCAGCTCTTGCAGAGATTTTGCTGAGCTTTCAAATTGTTATTCACTGAAGTGAAGTGGTAAATCTGTCCTATTTGTGGTGTGTTCAGACTACTGACCGGAACAGTGTTTTGACTGACATTATTAAAAATAAATAAAGCACCAATCTCTTATTTTCAGTTTTCTTCATCTGTAGTGATGTATGAAATTTCTTTTAGGTTATTACAAATCTCCATCTTTTTTTTCACTTGTCATACGATGGCAGACCTCGGTTTTGTATTTCAGTTTTCACTTGTGAAAGAGAATGACTTGGGACAAGGATTTGTAACCACTCTTGGGTAAGCAAACAGAGGCTTGATGTAAGTAGTTTTGGGAAACAGTTCTTCAAGCATGGACTTCCCGCTACCAGGCTCTGCATAACTACCATTGTCTCATGGATCATGTGCTTTTGAAAGTCTTGCAGCATGTCTTCCAAGCTCAAACACTGCATGGTAGCTAACTAGGGACATATTAGTGGTCCAGAAAGTTACCAAATAATTATACTGATGTGAAAGGCAAGTTTAGTTCGTTGCTTGAATCTAAAGAAAATTACAGACATAGGAAGGTGTTTTTCTTTCTCAGAGAACAATATATGAATAAATACTACTGTTCATGACTGAATTGTTTGAACACTCTTTGCTGGAGTATTTAACTAATCTTTTATTTATTATTTTCAGCACATAAATGAACATTTTATTGTGTACTGCTGAAGGTCATCTGACAGTGTAACCATGTTCTTTTTCCCTCCATTCCCTCCATTATTTTATATTTGTCAAGACTTTTAAAAATTAGTTTTTCCGAAGTAATCACTCTACATGTTAACTTAAAGATTTTATGAGGACAAAATACTTATGGCCAAATTTACATTTTCAAGAAGAATTTTGCACATTAGGTTCAGCAGATGTTATAGAAAGAGACCAAAATACTTATCAGGCAATCCAGAGTACTGAACATGGTGGAAAAGAAAGGCAGTGAATGCTGTTGTGCTCTGAACTGAACAAAAATAAAAACCCATCACTGAATCACAGAATCACAGTCAACCAAATACAAACACATACAGTTCAACAGATTGAGAGTATTTAAAGGAACCTTGTTCTCATTTTTGGTTTATGTATCTTCTATATTCTGAAATATTTTATGTGGTCGTTTTCATAAAGATGTTTGTGCTTTATTTCCGAACAAAAATAGATGTTAAAACATCAATATTTCCCATGCATAGATATTCCAGATATCACTCAGTTCTGCTCTCCATAATTCTCACTCTTCTATAGGTAAGGCCGTTGTGCTATTTTAGCATGGACTTATGAAACAAGTTTGACAAATATAAGACATTCTCTGAAGTACTGGAAATGAGATGGCTTTGCACCAGGTGTTTGGAGAAGAAAGTTTGATTCATTTGCCTACACTGAGATATCTTCTGATATATGAGATGCCTTGTTTCTGGAAGACATCCACAACAACACAGGAGCCACAACAATGGCTCTTTAACATCTGCTGGAGGCAAGTAGGGATACCTGGTGGTATTTCAAAAGAACCAGATGTGTGGTATATAAGACTCAGACATACCTCTGGACAAGAGAGCTGAGACGGTACAATTTATACCACATCATTTTAGACACTCATCAGAGAGACTGACATATGGTCAGAGACTAGTTCTGTTAGACTCCCTAGGGAAAAGTTAGACTGCCTAAATAAAACTTTCAAATGACTCTTCAGATAGCTTGTGGAGTCTCAGACATCTTCCTGGTCCTTGCAGACAGGGCACAGGTTCTATGGGACATCAATTTTCCTTCCTTAGAACCAGAAGCAAGACAAGATATTTAAAGACATATAAAATGGTAAAGGGCAGCTACACAGTCAGTTTAGTCCCACTTTTTGTGCTGTAGATGAAATAAGACATGGTTTGATTGTCAACACAGAACTTGAGAAACCACTTGAGATGTCTTTGGAGATATCATTTGGCCCCAAGTTGCTGATTCTGAGGGCATATCTCTTCCTAAAATCTAGTGTAAGATACACTTGCACTCTCCAGATACTCTGGATCATAGAATCATAGAATCACCAAGGTTGGAAAAGACCTCCAAGACCATCCGGTGCAACTGTCCACTTACCACACATATTTATCACTAGTGTCCTTCAGTACAACATCTAAATGTTCTTTGAACACCTCCAGAGATGGTGATTCAACCACCTCCCTGGGCAGCCCATTCCAGCACCGGACTTCTCTTTCGAAGAAGATGTACTATGGATGTACTATGACATTTCAAAATCCATCTATGTAATGGTAAAACAGTCAAACCTGAAACTCTGAGGATGGGATTCTGTTGCCTAAAGGTACTATTTACTTATAGGTAAATTATTTACCTATAGGTAAATAGTATTACAAGAAGTCAACTGTATCATACCTTGTATAAAACTTTGGTGGAGACCAACTGGTTTTCTGGTGAAATCAATAAGGAAAGTATGTAAACTGTAGGGAGAGATCCCTCATATGTTCCCTTATGATTGCCCCTTATTAACATCTTCTTCTGAAATGTGACAGAGAAGGAAAAAAGGCTGGCTTGTCCTTCCATTTATATTCATAACTTTCTCTGCTAATGATAGATTATGGATCAGACAAATAAAATGAGGATAAAATAAATAATGAGAAGTTATGAATGAAGAAACAGGAGCAATGAGATGGGACATAACTAAAGCTTAGATTCTACTGTATATGGAACAAGTAATATATTAAATTTAAGTATTTTCCGTTTTATCCCTAACTGAATGTTTCTGACGTTTACTGAAATCTTACAGCTGAATGAATCAGATGCAAAATATCTCCAAGTGACAATTCATAATGTACTTAGCCTGGTGACAGTGTGTGACACTCCGTTTGTACAGATTCTAATACAACTGCCAAACTGGAATTCTAGTAGTCCTGAAGCCTATTCATCTTGCAACCTGTGCCTGGAAAATGTCATCACATACCTTTGATCTGTGGAGAACTGTTGTTATGACACACCACCCATGTGACATATCAGCCCAGTATGACCACCACTTAAATAATGTACAAGGTGTAAAATAGTGTAAGATCAAGTCGTCCATGTCTATAGCTTTGGCACGTTCAAATTAACCTAGAGACACTGCAGGGAAAAAAAGAATGAAAAAGTGCATAGAATCTTGTATTTCATTATCCTAACTGCCAGAAGTGTGCCCTGAAATATTCTATCTCCTGACTAACAAATGCCCTCAGGAAATATTATTTATTTATGTGAATTTGCAAAGAAAAACATTTCAAAACTTTATGTAGGATAATTCTAAATATAAGGAAATGCATCAATAAACTTCTAATTAGGGCACTGACATTTTTCCCTTGTGGTGATAGAAATATATCCAATAGTATTTCAAAACTCATAAACGCGTAATTAGGACCCCATATAAAATAGGAAAATGGGTAATTAAATGGATGAGAAAACAGAAAGTAGAATTACTTTCTTCTCTACTGGTAAAATACCCTTTTGTATTGTAACAGTGTGCTCAGAAGATTAAAAGAAAATTAATAATTTAAAAAAAAAAAAGAAAGAAAGAAAAAAGCTGGAAAGAGGCAGAACTGATCCAGGAGGTTCTGCCTGTGACTGACCTATCTGCACACAAGGAATCCTTGTGGTAAATTTCCAACACTACCTCTCCTTATGGAGAGGTATATATCTCCTTATGGAGCATGATAACTACATAAAGTACAGCTGACAATTCAAGAGTATCATGAGCAAAAAAGACTTAAGAGAATATCCTCACATAGCAAAAGAAATGTTTAGGCAAAAGAACATTTGGTGATTATATATCACTATAGTCAAGGCTGTTGAAGATGTCTCAAATTCTTGTTTCTTTCTGGTAAGCTACCACCCTGAAGAGGGAAGATGTACATGGTAGGAGACATATTCAGAGCTATTCAAAGGTGCTGCACACAAAAAGGATAGTGAGTGGGCTAAATAAATACTAAGGGGGAAGTAAAGGGTGTGAAGAGAACAACCTTCATCCTGAAGTATATTGCATTGGTAGAATGTACAAGTTAGCTATTATCTCCCGCACCACCAGTACTCAACATATTAGAAGAATCAGAAACAAAGACAAAAGAGTGTCAAATATTTTCCTTTAAATTAACACATACGCATTTTGACATTAGAATGAGCAACTGGTAGGGGATATTTCTGCACCTTATAACTCTAAAATAGGTAGTGACGTTGTCGTTTTTTGAACTAAGTGCTGCTTTGTTCTCAGAATACTGGTAAGACAAACGAAAACGTTTTCTCCAGAAGTGCAGAGCAACACTTAGCAGTATTAGTTTTGTCCACTTGGCTTCCTTCTCGTATCACATTCTCCTTACCTGCCTATTTTTATTTTTTTTTAATAGACCTGTAGCTGTGATTCATTATTCAAACTTTATTTTTCCATTCATTTTAAAGCTAATAAGCCTGAAGGCCCACATCACACTGTCCTTCATCCCCACAAAATGCTACACAGGAATTAAAGATTAACATGAATATTCATGACAGTTTAATAGTTTCTCATCCCTGCTTGAAGATATACAATATATCAAGTCTTTTTCAGAGCGGAGAGGCACAGCTCTTTGTCGTTCTCTGCTTTCTCTTTCAGGAAGAAGACAGCCATTACCGCTGTTGTTGACAGACAGATTCCTTTGTAGTGTCTTATGACTTGTTTACTGCTGTGACTCCTTTGGGATAATGACCTTTTGAGTCCTGACCACAGTGTGACCCAGTCAAGCAGCATTTTGAAACAAATGCTTCATTTCAGGCACTAGAAGAGTTAGGATCTTTCCCCTGTCTCTCATTTATATTATCCCCCAACATTTTCTTGACAGTTTTTTCAGCCTTTATTGCACTGCTTTGAGCGTGCCTCTGGTTCCTAAAGCTGAAAGCAATGATTGCACCAATCATTTCCTAACTTCATGAGTCAGCAAAGCCTCAAGAACTATTCAGCTGCCGAAATGCAGGTTTCAAGTCGAAGATGTCAAGACTGTTGAATGTAGAGACTAAATCTTCATTCTCTGTAATGGAAATTTAGATGAATGTCACTTTTATACATCTACATTTCACTGTGTCTGGAGTTGAACACCACTCCCTGTACAACACTACTGAATGCATAAGCCAAGACCTTGCAGGTACTTTGCTGTTACATTGAACATCAAGACAATATCTCACTTGGTACCCAAACCAGGGATGGGAAAGACCTCAGCTGGATAGTAGAAAAAGAGAGAAAGTAAGGTAAATAGCTACAACATGGATCTGGATAGATGACAGAACTCCCATGTCATTGTGTCCATGAGTATGTTGTCATATGAGTGTACATGTCTATGTGATCATCAGTGTCTGACTGAATACACTGGTTTCATACAGTGAGGAACAATCTTTTCGAGCCGATTTAATAAACAAACAATGAAAAGTCATTCTTGACCTTTGTTTATCACCATTATCAACTAGTTTTCTTCTTTCAGACCAAAATCTCGATCTTAGTCATTTTCATCCCATTTTTTTCTGAAGTAGATCCTATGTTACTATATTCTATTTTGTCCTGAACTGAAGAAATGATTTTTTACAGTCACCCAAGTATGCTGAATTTCTTTAAGTATCATCTGTTAGCTTCACTAGTTTTGTTTGTTTTCTCTTCTAGCTCTTATCTCACCAAATAATTAGCCCTGAAGATACTGTGCTACTTGATGTTTCTTTTTCAAATAGTGTTTAGTTAGCTTTCTTTTCATGATAACCCAATCACATGGATTGCCAGCCCTGAGAGTGTGAATACATTTTAAAGAATAAAGTTTAATGAAATGCAGCAAGAAGCATGGATGACTCAGATCCACATATCTACTGCTTTTCTCTGCTTATTTTTTTTTTCACTTTCTCCCCCCCCCCCCCCCCCAAAAAAAAAAAAAAAAAAAAAAAAAAGTCTGCCTAGTAAATGTGCTTATAAACTTGTGCTTGGTGCTGTAGTATGCTTTGGAGGCTTCATTCATCCCCATGTTGGTGAACATTGGCCCACTGAAGTAACATAATGAGAAATCAGACTTGCTAGCCTGCATTTAGTTTCTGTAATTGGTTAGACATGGTTTCTGTTTCAAAATATCGATTTGCCACTGGGGAGAATGAGAATCCAAAGCTCCAGCAGCAGGTAATAGTTCTGAAGTCTTCAGATACTTTGTGATATCTTTGGCTGATGTAAACTGGACTTGCTCAAGGAGAGCTTATGAAGCCAAGGTATTTGTTTCATAGGAAGTTTAGCCTGTGAAGTACATTTCTGATCAGATAATGAACAGCCATGGTACCCAGGAGCACATGACTTTAGACCTCTTTTTCCTGCAGATACATTGGGTATGAAATAAACTGTTTAGAGGAAAAACACTTTGCTTCCTGAGTCTTGATTTATGATCCCTTTCAACAGTATTATTGTCGCAGAGACAGTAAACTGGATTTTTCCCTGTGGGTATCTACTGGTAATTCTGTCTTGAACATCCTTAGCTACCTTTATGATGACTGTACATAAACTGTGCTCAGCTTTCCTGCTCCTAATTTTGCACAAATGTCGCATGTGAGATGCTGAAATGACTTTTGTCTTGGTTCTATTCAGCATGTCTGGATATATTTAAGGTAGGACAGGAGATGCCGTCAATTCCTTCAAGTGGAGAGACATTTTAGCTGCTGAAAACTTTCAGCTTTTTCCTTCATCTTCTCCAAACTGTAATTTAAAGCACTCATGTGATTTCAAAGCATTATTTCAACGACTTTCAAAGCCCTATTTCAATGGCTTTTATTGTGACCTTCTATTCCTTACTCCATTTATGTGCTAAGTGGGCACATATGTAAATTCTCTTGTGGCAAAACAACGTTAACAGATGGGAAGTCTGCTGGAAAATTAGGAGGCCAGAGGGCTGGCTGCAGCAGTAATGTGAGACAGAGGAAGGGGGGGTTTCTTTGGTGTTGTAGCTTGTAGCTTAGGGCCAGGACGATGTGAGGCAATGGGTGTTAATTGGGAGGGGAGAGGAGTGCAGTACAACACCAGATATTCACACATGGAGACGTCCTTACAGCATCACACACTATAAATTTACAACACTAAGCTTGCTCCCTTCTGCTTCACAATAAATAAATAAATAAATAAATCAGCCGTGAATCACATGCAAATAATTATTTCTTAATACTCCTGAATATTTCAGTTTCTGTGGATGCTACAATCCTGTCATGATAATGGGAGGGAAAAATGTCTGTTCCAGTGGTGTTCTTAGCAGAGTTGCTGTTGGTTTCACATCAAAACAAGAAAGGATCTTTATCATCCAGAGAACTGAGTAAAACAAGCACAATGCACACTGAGCTGGACAAGCCAAGAGCAGAATGAATCCAGAAACACACCCAGCAGGCAGCCAGAGCCATGCTCCTCTGTAAGAGAAACATCTATCTGTATGGAGCAGCCTCCAGCTCAGCTTGCAGCCACAGCATAGCTGCTGGTGCCCCAGGCCCATATCCCCTGCATCACATGGCTCTGAATCTCACCTTGTTCCAGTCTGTGGGTAATCTCCTGCCAGACCAGCTCACACTGGGCAATAAAGAGGTGCTCTGATGAGAAGTTTTGTACTCATAAAGACACATGACATGCACTGGCTTCCCTCATTTTCTCTGCACTGTGTCTGTGGCTGCATATTCACCTTGGATGGAATATGTTCCTGATGAGCATAAGCGACCTTGCATTTTAACATTATGTTTAATAGTACAGCTTTATTCTGAAAAGTGACAAAGTAAAACTGTCACCTTCTAACTCATCAGATTTGTCACTTTAATGCATTCAGAGGTATTCACTTTAATGACAGAAGTAAGTTTTTACTACTTTTTGCCTGTGTTAACTCTATGCAGCCAATAGTGTTAAAGCATTGGACTACATTTTATTTCTTCCCAGTTGTGCGGGAACTATGTATCAACATCCAGTCATGAAGCCAATTATAAATTATAATTTGCAAATTCTAATTACAATTTCAGATCCACAGAACAGCAAATGATGAACAATTTTCAGGGTAGCTTTTATTTACAGACAATGGTGTTCTCAGTGAACTCATAATTTGAACAGTTTAAGTTGTAGGGGAGTGACAAAAAGAAGGCTAGCTTTCCAGAATTAGGTTGGATTTACAAGGCTGCTAACTGTCATTTTTGTCAGTAGAACATTGGAAAGACTTTAAGATAAAAGATGGAGCATTATCAAGGAATCATAGAATGATTAAGGCTAGAAAATACCTCAAAGATCAAGTCCAAATGCTAACCCATCACCACTTTGCCCACAACCATGTCCCTCAGTGCCACATTATCACAGCAGTTCACACATTTGGTGGTTTTATTTCCAGAAGAATTGAAACTTTGTCTTGCATTACAGGTAAAACACTGAAAATCCCATGTAAATAGAGAATGTGAATTGGTGCTTTTCACTGGGGATTAGAGCTAGAAGGAAGTTTTATATTTCAAAATGAGGTTGAATCTTCCCTTCTCTGTGCAGTATGACCTCTTTTTTTCTCAAGGTCTTTCTGAACCTCTTTTCTCTTTGCTTCATTTTGGTGAGCTCATGAAGACATACATGTGGCCAAGGAGCAACTGGGAATCAGTCACATCTCTGCCACTGCTATTGCTCTTCCATTCATTTTCCTAGCAATTTTTCTTCAATTATTGCATTAGGAACATCTGAAGGGCTCAGGGTAGGCGAATATTGCTGTGAGCTTACAAGATAAATACAGGGGAAAATTCCTTCAGTGGAGCAGGAAGACTAAAAACTACAAAGAGACTGCAAGAAGTAATGGGTGAGAGAGGGCTAGTTGAACACAATAAACCCAGAATCACGCAGCCCAATCTCCCTTAAATCTTTTTGCCTTTTGCTTTATGCCTACTGGCTAGCTTTGGGCCTCAGGAGGTCTTTGGATTATGAAACGAAGCTGTAAAAACCACAGCGTTCATACTATTTCCTTTCAGTGCCTGTGGACATTCATAAAAAAGATACTGTTAACATATCACTGTGCTGAGATACTCCTGCCTTTTCCAGAAGATATGAAAAATTCTCTTTGAGAAGATCAAGGTTGAGAGTAGCAAATGAATGCTTTAATTGACAACCTTGTACCTGCTAATACTCTCCTAATGCTGGTTGTATTCTGTTGTAAAACAGGAGGCTGAGCAAAACTGTATTTACTCTGGGGAGGAATCTTTCTTCTTACAAGCAGTATGGCTTTCCTTTACTGACACTAAGCTGTGATTTCCTTTTGAATCATATCAGCAGATGAAGATATGAACACTGCAAAATAACTCAATGTTATTAAAAAGCATGGAGTCTGAAAGTCCCATTTATTTTCTTCTTACATTTTTTATATCCAATATTATTTTAATGCTGCTTATATTAAAGTGTCAACCAAGTGATGCTCTAAACAAGTGACTGTCAGGTCCTGTTTAATGATTTTCTCTGTACAAATGTGTATCATTTTAACAATAATAAAGCTGTTCTGTACAAAACAGTCATTATTTGGGAAGGTCTTCACTTTGTACAGGGATTTATTTTCCCCTAGTTAAAGAGTACTCTGTTCTAAGGGTTCAGAGCTCCAAGCAACCTTAAAGGTGCTACAATTACAATGATCTTCTGTACTTGTAGAATATAAAAGTGATTTGATTCATAATCCCTTTCACTTTGATGAAACCACTGGGAAGTGCTTTTTAGAGTAAATCATAACTCAGGTAGTTAAAAAGACAGAGAATGTGAGAAACTAGACTAACACAAAGAAAAGAAGAGTATAAAAATCTCATACTGAATGAGATGGGGCCCTTTGCTGAAGTTGATTCTTGTCATGACTTGGAGTTAAGCATCTGCTTAATCTTATAATGGGATGGCTTGAAGAGCCTAGTAAGTTATGGCTATATTTTCATTTAATTCTACAGGTAATGGATTACATTCTTATTGAACACATGATATGATTTATTGGGGGCTATGGTATTTTTGCAACCCCAGGTTCACACATTCATTATTTGAACTACATGAGCAATGAAAATAACTTTCCTGTGTTTGCAGCTATTACAAAGTAGAAATGGACAAACCTTGATAAACTCCCCCGTACCTCCTTCTTTGTTCGAGTTCCTATGTGTCTGGGCACAATTCTCCTGTCCAGGTACCTCTTACAGAGACTTTAGAGGACATACAAAGCAAAACATTCATAACTGAAATCCTTTTTGTGCTAAATATGTGATTTTGGTGTTAATGTTTTGTCTCAGTGAAATTGTGGTGATAATTTGAGAAATATTTATTATTATTATTATTACTATTATTAAAAAAAAAGGCAAGCACATCACAATTTTTCATGAGTACTGAGAATACCAGTAATCACGGAAGTCGGGGTCTTCCTTTTTACTATCTGGACATACTCATGGTGAGGCTATGAAATGCATTTTCACTTGTCTTGTCTTGCAGCCAAAATCACCTGGCTTCACCAGCAAGAGTGCTGCTGTCTCATGCCATGCTTTTGCAGAAATGGGATTTCCTGGGGTACATGGCGTTCACCAGCTGTGGTGGCTATGTGTCAGCTATCTCAAGTACTTTCCTAGAACTCTCCCAAATACATGACTTTGTAACACTGACATTCAGAACAGCCAGAAGGGATGGTGAATTGCAGCAGCAACAACAACAACAACAAAATCTCCAAACCTTTGCACTATATCTAATCTCCCTCTCCTTGGCAGCGCAGTCATTTCATGCAGGATTTTTGACACTGCTATAAGGAATGTGAGAATGTTTACGGAGGCACAAGGGAGCCCATACTCAAAACTACTCAACAAAAGTCCAATTAAATTTCCTGACAGCTGTTAAACCTGCTCAGAACGATTTTGAATACTCTCATTTATTTGGAAGTCAACTGATACAATGATGAAGGAAAATGTAACAGTGCATTTGTTTCATAGGTCATGTTTTTAACAGCGAAAGACAAAGCTGTGCAACAGTGTTACTATTGCATGAATTGATTAGTGTTAGGTGATGATTGCAGGTGGAAAAGCAGGCATAAGTGCACGCTTTATTTCCCACCAACTTGGCTGAGCCTGCAAGGATAAATATCAAATTGTTTTCATTCAGTCATCATCCAGCAGTAGCTAGGAATTGAATTCCAGAAAAGATCTCTTCAGGGTACATAGGCACCTGAGGGTGTTGCATTTACAAGTTAACCGCAGAGGAAAAGGTCTGCCAAAAAAGAGAGGGAGAGAAGGATAAGATAAGTTATCTCCTCAGGCTAAAGATATTTGTGTTTATTGGCTTAATTGAATACATCCTTGTTATGGTAAGAAATGTGAAATCATTAACAGGTTCTATCGGTTCAAATGGAAGATTTGCACTTTAGAAAAACAAACAAACAAACAGACAGACAAAAAACACTTTTACATATCTAACATTACATATTCCCCTTTGACTACCTGACATGATTTTGTCTAAGCTCTCTACAACCTCCTCAGCTAAGTAACTTTATTACCACCAGGCCACATGAACTGTATTTATGACCACAAGCAATAGACCATAGAGTGGCTAGTGGATTGGTTAGGTGAGTATTTCACTCTCATGGAAATGGGGTTACCAAAGGAGACATTTCTATTTCTAGAGTGGACTGCAACACAAAATGTTTGGCTGCATCATTCATTCTAATGTCCCAACAACTTCTCTACTTCACTGTGCGGTTCGTTTAGAAGAGAGAGAAATCTAACCTTTTAACTCTCTGTGCTATCAGGCTTCCTCTCATCCTTCTCACACACTCTTCCACTTCATGTGGCTGAGGCTGGGAGGCTGAACAGGACTTTGGCCACTGATGGGATGTGTGGAGATGTAGTTTCCCTTTCTATTCTTAATCCAGTAAAAAAGGTCAGTCTCTCCTATTTCCGATACAGAGGGGCTGACAAAACTTGAAATTGATTCACTACCTGGGCTCTTACTCAATGACATTCTTCTGAAACAATTGTTTACATGAAACAGCGACCAGCTAGTGAGAGCTGTGGGCATTGGTGGGTGCTTGGGCTCTCACATCCTGTGACTGCAAGGAGGTGCGGTCAAGAGTGGGAATGCAGTTCTCCACTCTGTTTTTGATTCAAAGAAGTTTTATGCAAGAAAATATTTTGAGAATAATACTAGATGAAGCAGTAGTTGTGATGCAATGAGGTTTAGAGTGTTTGATTTGCGGACTATGAGTACATATATGTAAAGAAAATACACATGCAATTTTCCAGGAATGCCTCCACCTTATCGTAGCACTCAATTTCTGTCTACAAGAAATTCCTTTGTGACTCATGCATATTTCAATATTTGCCTCCTTATTCTGATTCTCAATAAAGACACAAATTAGTGACACTGGTGTTTTTTCCAGTAAAGACACTTCACAGTTGGAAATTGGACTGACACCAGCAGATAGTAGTGATGATTTCCAAGCACTTCAGTACTGGGCAATGTTCAAATTGGTGACACAAAATGAAAGGATCAGTCATCCATTAAAAATCACCTAAAACATACAGACTCCCTGAATATATTTAATTCTTCAATGCTGATTAAAATAGCTTCGTTAAAAAATGTATTCAAGGGCCCTGGAGTTTTAGCCTCTGATGCTTTTTATGTAGGCCAAAGAGTACTTGTTCTATGGGATTGAACAAGTATTAATCAGCAAATTGGCTGCAACTTCCTTCTAAAACAGAATGCTGATTTTTAACTAGAGTATTTTAATGGTATCTCAGCCTGAGACCTGATTTTGTGGCATTCAGCGTGTGACTCATGTTCTCTTATAACTTTGAATCATGGATTTTATCTTTTCTTCTTATTTCGGTTTTTATCCACCACAAATCATAGAATCCTTAGCGCTGGGAAAAGACCTTTAGAGGTCATCTAGTTCAACTCCCCTGCAGTGAACAGGGACACCCATAGCTAGATCAGGTTGCTCAGTGCCCATGTAGACATGAATGTCTACAAGGATGGAAGATCCACCAAATCTCTGAGCAACCTGTTCCAGTGTTTCACCACACTCACTATAAAAGACTTTTTCCTTATATCTAACCTAAATCTCTCCTTTTTTTGTTTGAAACCATTTCCCCTTGTCCTATCATAACAGACCCTGCTAAAGAATCTGTCCCTTTCTTTACTGTATCTCCCCTTCAGATATTGAAAGGCTGCTTTCAGGTCTCCTGAGAATCTTCTCTTCTCCAGGCTGAACAACCCCAGCTCTCTCAGCCTGCCCTTGTAGGAGAGGTGTTCCATTCCTTGAATCATTTTTGTGGCCTTCCTCTGGGTGTGCTCCAACTGGTCCACATCTCTCCTGTACTGAGGAGCTCAGTACTCTTCTTTACTCAGTCACTTCTGCATAAAGCCAACCAGAGTGCTTTTAAGGCTCTTTTAGTTTGTTTTCGTTTCTTCTTGTATGTAAACAAGCTTTAATTCAGCTACTCATCAGGACTCAGAAACCCAGAGTCCAGCTCCACTCTGACAACCTGTGCTTGCTGATCATCTCCAAGTCTTACAGTCTGCCATGACAAGTAAACTCTTTCAGAGTTCCTCATTTTTCCTTTCTATTTTTCACTGTCTTTTGAGATTTCACATCCCAGGGTGGGATGGCAGCATTTTTTGAGTGCTTATCCCTCAGGAAATCTATCTGCTGACACACTATGTCACCTCTTTGTACTGCCAGAACTGGTGCATAGAAAGCAATTGTGATCCAGACCAGGACAAACATTTCTACATGTGAATCTCTGGCAGATAAATTGCTCTAGTAATTTTATTTTATTAAATCTCATTTCAGTGACCTGTCTTATTCCTCTATCTTGCTATTTATAGAACCAGTTTGCAAGAGATCTCATTTTTCTAGCACAACCACTTGCCTTAGCAGGGTCAACTATGAGTTCAGCAACCTCCCACCAGACGCCACTTTGATGTCTGGCTTCATCTTCACTGTAGGTTCTGGGTGTGTTACTGGGTCCCATCACATCTGTCTGTTCTCTGAACTGAACAAGCCCAGCTCCCTCAGCTTCTTTGTGCAGGGCAAATGCTCCAGCCCCTACCATTATAGTAACATCTGATGAACTCCCTCCAGTTCACAAACGTCTTTCTTGAACAGAGTGGCCCAAAGATGGATGCAATGTCCAAAATGTGGTCTAATGAGTGCTGAGCAGGCCCTCTGCTAGCTCATGTCTACCTCCTCATCTACCAACACCCAGGGCAGCTTCAGCAGAGCTGCCCTACAGCAGTCATTCTCTTCTAGGCCTGTATTACTACCAGTAATCCTCCCCGCATCGGAGAAGAGCTTTCAGTTTTTCCTTTTTGAATGTCAGGAGGCTGCTGTTGGCCCATTCCCCCAGGCTGCCCATGGCCCTCTAGCAGCCCTGCCCTTGAGCACATTATCTGCACCCTCACTTGGCAGTGAGGTGAAAACTTTCCTCCACTTTCCCCGGGCAGTCTCTGCTTTCTCCTCACCTCCTCCCTTTTCTTAGATCCTGTTTGTTTGTAGGTTACTGCTTACTAAGCACAAGATAAACTGAACTCCATTCTGCTGTTAGAGCTGACAAGCAGAAATCTGCATGTTTTAATCCAGATCTCATTCCTTCTGATTCAATCCTTTCTGATTCATAACATCCAACCACACGGACCCAGAGAATGTAAGTTTTCTCCCTCCTGCAACAAGGCGTTTTTCTAGCAGCTATGTAAAACCTTAATCAAAGCTTACAGGAGCAGGGAATGCAACAGTGCACTTTTGTAATGCATCAGTAAGACCAAATGCCAGCTCCTTCAGTGCCAGCTGATTAGTTTAATCTCAGGCAAACCAGCTAGTAAACTGTGCTGTAAGAGTTCTTCCAAATTGGATTCTTTTCTCTGATATGCAAATAGTTTTTAAATACTTCCAAAATACTATTTTTACTTTAATGAGTAGAATTTTCATTATGGGCAGGTTTTTTTTAATGTTCATTAATATGTATTTTTAGCACTGATAATACTCAGATCAGCATGGTTCACAGGTGCTGATACTTCCGAAGGAAGGAAGAGTTGGTCATCCTCTATGTGCTTTCGTTTATTGTTTCATTGTACAAACTAATGAATAATTAATTTTGAACATATTTATTTATGTAAAGCTGCCTGAAAATGTAAAGCCTGAAGCTCAGTTACTGTTCAATATTTTTTTTCCCCTAAAGGAAAGAAAAGAGTAGGGGTCACTTCATTATAAAAATACATGCAGAGTATATTTTGCATATCAAATACATGTCAGCAAGTATTTATGAATCAAAATAGGATTACATGAAATAGATTATACTAAAAACGTCAATGAAAACATTAGAATGGAAATACATCTCCTGTTTGTTTGTCAGCCAAATACTAAACCAGGACTAATGTTCTTTTGCCAACCTAGTCTGGCTTTCTCAAGCCTATGATTAGCATTAAGGAGAAAATCATGTGTTCAATGTGACTGTAAATATTCATATATTGCATTCCCCTGAGCTGCTCTTTTGTCCTCTGACTGAGATGTATGGATGCTCACCTGAAAAACAAACGCCTGACTATCATTACTCATGTCTGAATGACAGCTGCAGAACCAGAAGAAGCTGAGGCTGTAGAAATAAGCAGTACTCAGGACAAGTTTTGGCAAGGTAAATACTGGAGCTCTGGCAGCAGCCTTTGGATGACGGGTTTGTCCCCTTTGTGAAGGCATCAGCTGAAGAGAGAGATCAATATCAGGCTCAAGAACTGTGTCCTTCCTCCAAACACCACTTAACAGTTGTTTTGGTAATGTCCAAATCAAAACTAAAGAGAGAAAATAATATCAACTAAAGGATACTAAGGATAGTACTAAAGGCATTATATAGAAATACGATTCCTGTTTATTTCTCAGCCACATCCAAACACAGGCTTAGTACTTTCTTTTTCCAAACATCACTCAGTGTCACACATATTTAGAGTTCCCTGCAGCAATCAAGTTGCTGGATGCTCTGTGCCTGTCCTCTCCAGTAGATAAGGAATTGCAGACTGACAAATTTTTATCTGAGTACACATATAGCTTCACAAGAATTCATTCACTACCTCACATTAGAATTATTTAGGACTATTGGTCATAGGTGTGTTAGGACTCCCAGACAACAGATAGAGATGGGCTGGGAGATATTGTTTTAATTCGTATCACAGCAGCACTGAACTGAATAATTGCAAATATTTAAGCAAGGTTTTGTATGGAGGCAACTCTACAGAAGGATACAAGAGCTCCCAAGCTCCTCACAGCTCAGAACAGAAATACTGGATGGTTTTGCTCTTGCTGTGAGTATTTGTTCACTATGGAGAAAACTATGTGATTATCATGATGAACTGATAGTTGTAGGTGCTGAGATAGTCCCATGTATGCACAAAAAATTAATGTGGAGACCCTATTTTTCTGGTACCTGGGTTTCTCAAACTGTAAGAGCACCACACATCAGATCATTTTCCATTTAGAGCATGAACTGTTCCCTTCAGCTTACAGTCTTCTGCAGTTCTTTAATTTTTTAAGAGCAATTCACTGTAAACTCTCCTCTTTGAGCAGAACATTGAGAGGAAGGAAGAACAAGCAAAGGAGACTATGCTACTCTGCACTACGACATTCTCTCCCCACTCCAGGTGGAACAAGCAATCGAACCAGTAATGGGTTTTGTAATCAGGAATGCCCTGCACTGTATTGCAGACTAGCCTCTGTCTAACAGAGTTGTTTAAAACCTTGTGAGTTAGTTAACCCTGGTGTAAAATCAGCCCAAAGATAGAGATTTAACAGTACCTCTCAAAAAAAAGTTTGTTGGTGAATTTATATTGCCAGATTCCTTAAGGCATTTACAAGAACATACCTGACAAAAAATTATCACAGAATTATGAGCCATGTTTTCAATGTAGGGTCATACACGACGTGAAAACACTTCATGTAGAGTTTAATGACTATTGGGATCTTTTAGTATTTTCTTTCTTCAGTACCAAAGAACCTGATCAAAACAATATTTATTGAAACAGCTACAAAAAAGATGTCATGAGGTAGAGAAGGTATTTTATTCTGGTTTTATAAATAGGAGCTAGTCTTGCAGACAAACTGACATAAATCTTGCTGTAGCATGTTGGAGAAGGCAGAACTGGGAACAGAAATTTAGGATGGAAGTCATCTCAGCACTTTAGTAAACTAAATGTTAAATATCTGGTCTAAAGTAATGTCTGGGAGAGGAAGAGAGCTATCTCTTAGTCACAGTATGTGACATCTGAGAGAGATGACTAAGGCACTGCCCTCTGAGGATGCCTCTCCCCACCAACAGTGACAGAAGCTCAGCCAGAGCCTTCAAGCAACTTTCCGACAGCTGAAGCCCAAAGTTAAGCTTCAGCACTCTTCCTTCCTATGTGAAAATTTGATATAGAATCATTGAGCTCTCCTTGCTTCTGCAGCCCAGGCAGAAGCCTTACAGGCACTTTTTCCCCCCACAGATCTCTGCTCACACACAGAGGAGACTCTTCAATAAAGTCATAACACTTTTGATTCAGTTGCATCAGCCTTTCTCTAGCTTATGGCCAGAGTCCTGAAGGGAGAGAAGTAGTCATGCTGTTCTGGTTGCTCACACAGCGAATAAAATCTGTTATGAAATAATAAATGCAGTTAGTAACTGCAGTATGAAATATCCGATGCCAGTCCAGTCACTCTTCAGTTCTTTGTCTTAAGTAGGAAAAATGCCTGTGCTGCTCAATGACAAAAAGCAAGACTGAAGAAAAATAAGGAAGAAGAATAAAAATGCTTTAATATGCCTCTTCTTTTCCCCCTCCATCCCAAAGTCTTAACTCCAGTACCTGATTCATGTCTGCATTGGTCAGAAGTGCCATGCAATAAGAATAGATCTGCAAGATGAAACACCAGGAGCTGAGGCTCTGGAGGCCACATGGCCACAGTTTCAGGGATCAGTACTTCAGGTAGCTCTGTCCTCATGGGCTGAATGCCCACCACTGGCTGGAACATGCTCAGGCTCTCCTGAAGCCCATTGCTATGTTCAGTTCAACCAACAGCACATGCTCAGATGCTTTTCCATGACTCAAAGCAAGGTACACAGGAGCAAATGGGAGGTTTTCTTCGAAGCATATCCTTGGTCCTCACTAAAGTGATCTGGATTCATTAGGCATATTTCCAAAGACCTGCTGGCAAACAAACAAAAACCACACGGCTAAGCGGTTGTCTCTCTATGGCTTAGTCTATAGTACTGAAATTAGATTGTCAAAGCCCTCTAACAGCGATGCATCTCATATCCTAAAAAGGAGTAATTTTACAGGCAGCATTACATCATACCTGTAAGTACCGGGCTTTATATTGGCATATTTTGCCTGAATAAACTACCTACAAACTGCAGTTTTCAAGTTCCTCGCTAACTACGACTTCAGCAAGAATTTTTCATCCAGACTTTTCACCAATGCTATGAAGTCTACTCCATTCTGAATGAATTTAAAAAAAAAATGAGGTCTGGGATGGAATCGAATTACCTAAACCTTCTCCTTTCCCATGGTGGACCAGAATGCTTTCCCTAAGCACATTTGATTCCAGCAAAATAAATCTGGCCTCATGCACTAAGCGCCTGTTCCACGTCAGTCTTAGCTGCACTAATCGGATATTTGCGTGAGCTGTTATCTGCTTCGAGTAATGCTTAAATAATCATAGAAAGAATGTGGCCTGACTGTGAGAAACCTTTAATCCTCTCATTTCCCCTACACCACCACCCGCAAACGCAGGTGAATACAACAACATTGTGCAAGCTTTTGAGCACAGTTTTCCTTTAGTGCTCTTCAGCCTCTTTTCAGATATAACCATTTCTCCATGTCACCTTACATATGCGTTCACTCCATGTTCTTCAACACGTTTTGATATTTGGATGACCCAGTTGAAAATGTAAGTACCTGAAAATAAAGTTGCTCAAGGTCTCTGTGAGAGTTCTCAGCTCTCAGGGTGAAACCCAGAGTTGAGAGTTGGCTTTAAAAAGGCAGTTATCAAGGAGACATGATCCCTGCAGTAACAGCTGTGTAAGTGTTGTCATTAGGAAAAACAGAACATGACAGCAGGTCTTAAACTCTGACCCTCTCAATTTAACTGAGGCAAGACTGTAGGAAGACAGTTTACATATATTTTTCATGTATATACTTCGGGCACACTGGACCAGTTGAAGAGCATACTGCTCACTGGAGAGCAAGTCTTTGCAAGGATGGTAGAGAAGTGCTCTCTTGTATCAAATTACATGTAAGCTGAAGCTGAAATTCTTAAATACAGTTTAGTCAAGTCCTTGAAGGTGAAACTGAGCAGAGAGCAGGATGATGAAACTTCTGCAATACAATTCAGGAATTTCTCAATTCTGTCTTGATCTTGTTTCACACATTCTGTTCCTGGCCAAGCCTGAATTCTGATGAGTTGGAAGGCCAAAAAACATCAATCCTAATCTGTTATCATCAGGCATCATACTGGAATTGATGGATGCAGCTCAGAAAGGCTCCATGTGTTTCCAACCTAGCGGCACATAAGCACTAGATGCTTTCTAGCTACCTTTCAAAATCTGGCTGGCTGGCTGGTTATCTGCAGTGTAAAGGTGTGAAGCTGGTTCCGTAATAAAGCATTTTAAAATTTGGAGATGTGTGTAGAGCTACAGAGGTGATTTTTTGCTTGCTGTCCAGCCTTCACCACCCTTTTATTTTCTCCAGATGGCTCTAATGTTGGCTCTGAATCCAGTTCCTCTCCTGGCTGTCACTGCAACAGTCGAACTACACTCGGGAGGTCAAGCTGGACTGCCAGACTGTCTGGCACCAATGCTCTTTAAAGAAATGTACCTGGCACCTTTTTCCTTTGGATAAGACCAGGATGCTCTACAAAATGCTGTACTACTGCATTTTCAGAGAGGAGGAATCCCCACATGGCCTTTGAACAGTTCCACTTAACAATATACCACAAAGAAACTCAATGACAAGTGTAAATAACTGCTCCAGGACCAAAAATCCAGCATTACTGAGCACATATAGAAGCTTATTTGCAGTCTTGTGTTTATGCAAATGACAAACGTGGATAGCTAACCAAATTTATCACCTCAGAACTACATTTGAGGCTGACAAATACACCTTGACTGGCTTCACTTTGGGTTTCTGCAGTAATCTTAATGTCTCATCAGCTTAGAGAGCTGGGTTTCATATCTGGGTCAAGGTCTGAACTGGTAGCACATGCTTGGCTTCACCTCCAGCACATTGCTACTGCTTGGAGCTAATCACATTCCTACTGGCTTTATAGAAGAGTACATCTTGCATTTTGTTCAGTACTTTTAAAAGTGAAGAAGCAAAAATGTGGTGCTTCAGACCATGGCACTCTCATTTTTTGTTCTTTAAAACCAACAGGGTAGTTGAATCACTAGGAAATCACATATTTTGGGGGGGGCATCTTTGAGAATCTGGCAATAGAGACCACTCACACATGAAATTTTCTATAACCTTCCACATGCAGAGAAAGAGGTCATTATGGTTGTCTTCTGCAAAGTATTTTGCAAAAATTGAGGAAGGTAGAAAGACTATCTTTAAATAACCTTCTGATACAGTAAGTGGGATACAGCCCAGTCTGTGTACCTCATGTAGCCACATAATACGTTGTTAAAAAAGGTGAATGAAATGCATTTAAGCAGGTAGCTGGAATAAGCCACTGTCAAAATGCTTGTCTTGTTCATTTTATTAATTACATATGCAAAATAAAATGATTTTAAATAACTTTCTGATGAAAGCATAAAGTGATTATAAATAAAGCTTAGAATGAAATGGTGAATTATAATGATCTCCTGAATGAAGAAATCTTTTCAGTATGTTTTATTAATTAAGCAGTTGGAGAAAAAACCATTTACTTTGGGCCTTTGGAAGTAATATTAAAGTTCCTGAAGTAGGATACACCGATAATGTAAACAAACTTAATAGCAGCAAGTAAATTCTTTCTCTCTCCACATCGTCCCTTTTCATGGAAGGATATCTAGTTATCCAGATTTCCATAAATATTACATTGGTCATTAACATACTTGGAAACTTTTAGATGAAAATGAAAAAACCTCTTTTTCAAAGACTTTTCTCAAAGACACACATGTCCATGATGAACAGAGATAACTTTATAATTACCAGAGGAAAGAAAACACACTCTTTGAATATTCTTCTGAGTCTCTGGGAATGCAGTACAGCAAAGAGACTAATTGGTCTCACTTGACTTTGGATATTCACACAATAGACACAAATTTCTGATGTAATTGAGGGCTCCTCTGTTAAGGAGGGAAATAGATACTTTTAGAGTATGACTTCATAGCTACTTCAAGATGAGATTTATAGCACCTGAGAAGCTCTTGCTTCTTTCCATGGGCTAATAGAAGATATAGATGGTAAGTTCAGATACAGGTGTTCACACTAGACATCTACAGCTAGTCACTGAAATCTGCACTAAATGAATAATGGCATATATGCCTGGCTGTAGCATGGTGAAAGTGATGAAAAAATTTTTACTCTTTATCCTGCTAACACTCAGGAACTGATCAATGACAGTTATTAGGCATCTCCTTCTGCTCCTTCCTGTATTTTATTTTAAGGACAGTATTTTGTGAACATGAACATGGGTGGATGAGGGAATAGAGTGCACTAGGAGGAGTGGCTGATGCGCCAGAAGGCTGTGCTGCCATCCAGAAAGACCTAGATAGGCTGGAGAGTTGGGCGGGGGAGAAATTTAATTAAATACAACACAAGTGAGTGTAGGCTCTTGCATCTGCGCAAGAAAAACCCCAGGTACCAGTATAGGTTGGGGGCTGACCCGTTACAGAGCAGCATAGGGGAAAGGGACCTGGGAGTCCTTGTGGACAGCAGGATGACCACGAGCCAGCACTGTGCCCTTGTGGCCAGGAAGGCCAATGGCATCCTGGGGTGCATTAGAAGGAGTGTGGTTAGTAGGTTTGGAGAGGTTCTCCTCCCCTTCTACTCTGCCCTGGTGAGAGCTCATCTGGAATATTGTGTCCACTTCCAGGCCCCTCAGCTCAAGAAGGACAAGAAGCTGCTTGAGAGTCCATTGCAGAGCCACAAAGATGATTAAGGGGGTGGAGCATCTTCCTTACAAGGAAAGGCTGAGGGAGCTGGGTCTCTTTAGTTTGGAGGAGACTGAGAGGTGAACATATTAATGTTTATTAATATGTAAAGAGTGAGTATCAGGAGGATGGAGCCAGGCTCTTCTCAGTGACATCCAATTATAGGACAAGGGGCAATTGGTGCAAGCTGGAACATAGGAGGTTCAACATAAATTCTAGAAAGAACTTCTTCATCGTGAGTGTAACAGAACATTGAGACACAGAACCAGAGAGATTATGGGGTTTTGTTCTCTGGAGACATTCAAAACCTACCTGAACGCATTCCTATGTGACCTAATCTAGGTGTTCCTGCTTCACCAGAGGAATCTTTCAAGGTCCCTTCCAATCCCTGACATTCTGTGATTCTGTGGTTCTGTGATTGGTTTATATACTTGAAGTAATCCACTGATTTCAAAGGCAAAGTGGATCTGTGAATATGTTTTAGTAAGAGTAAGGCCTACACTGCAAGTTACTTTAATATTCCCGTGACAGTTTAATTACAGAAAATGGCTGCTGACTATGCAGTTTCTCCTGAAAGGCTGAAATAAGGGTCAGAAAATAAGAAAGAATTTACATGCTCTTTTAAATTCTAAAGAATTTACATTGCCTGTAGTCCCTACTTACCTTCTCCCATTAAATTTCTGTCATCTTTCTCAGGAAAGTTAGTTTAAATAGCTGTAAAACTAGATTAAATTTCTTACACAGACACTGTTATTCAGTGAAACAGGGCTAAATTCAATTTACTTTTCTTCTAAAATCCAAAGGGAAGTAAATTATAGTAACTGAAAGTATACTTCATTTCACACAGTAGTTTCCACTTGCATGGGGGATTCATGTAACTTCAATAATCAATTTCAAAATCACTATGTTTAATTCATAATTTTTTCCCTCAGCATCAAAATGTAGACAAGCTCTAAGTAGGAGTTATTTATTATAGTGTATAAGCCCTTAAGAAGGGATTAAGAATACTCTTAAAAAAAAAAAAAAAGATTAAATGTCAAAAGAAGAGTGGGCAGCAAACAGCAGATTTGTGCTGTTCCATTCCAAATGCCATGGTTCGTATTCTGCCATTGGTGATGGTTCTCAGGTGTGCCATGGTTTCACCAGCGGTCTGCTGACACAATCTACTGATGCATGATAACAGGGCAGTAAAAAATGTTTTTAAAACAATGTGATGGCACTGAATTTGGATGACCTGGTTCTGTAGGACTCAAAAAGGCCAGTTTGCTGAGCTCTTCTCCAAACACATCCCATCTTGTTGGTCACAGATTAGACTTTGATACAAGCTTAGCTTTTAGAACAGCTTTAACATTCCAAAAATATTGTCACAGGCATGGGATTGTACCGTTAATTTGGCAGGATACCATTCTTTTCACTACCACAGTGACATATGGGGGTGGTGGAGGAGGAGAGATGGGAGGAAAAGGTGGTTGGTTTGCATTCCTACTCAGCTCTCTCTTTTTTTTTTTTTTTTGTAACACAGTCATCCATTGCAATCATTCATTGAATAAACTTGGCAGTCACAGGGATCAGATGTCAAAACCTGGCTTTGACAGTAACTCTCCAATGTTGGCATTTGGTTGTGCCATTAGCTTATTCCCAGGCAGCCAATTTTTTTTTTTTTTTTAATGATAAAGGTATTGAGTTATCTTGGTTGTCTCTCTGCATCCAATTCAATTATTTGCAATATAGTCATTTTGCCATGGAAGATCCAAGAAGAGGACAAGAATATGTAACTCCATCCCTATTATTTATGCTAGTAGGAAGGAAATAATGTGTGGTTAATTAGCTACTTCGTTAGTAATCTGAAGTCTGTTATAGTGGTATTGAATCCAAATACTTCAGTCTGTAAGGAATCTAGAGTGCTCACCCTCTTCAAGTCTATTGTGGATGCCAGTAAACAGTAAAGAAATATCACAATAACTTGTGTATTAATGGGGTCATGCTCAGAGACAGCTATATTTCAAAGATAATTAGAAAAAAGATCTTGGAGAATGTGAAAGCGTTTCTCTGAAGTGCTGCTATATTCGACAGCTGCAGACATACCAGAGCTTGCCACCTTCTGTGGGGAGTTTCAGTTTTCTTATACAAACTCTTCTGCATGAACAGGCAGCTGAGATGGGCCCATAATAAAAGAAATTAAAGTCTGATTCCTTTTGTGGAAAGAGCAATCTGCTACCCAATTGATCTGAGATGTATCCATGGAGCTATATATTGCTGCCCAGTGACGGGGGAGGGACGTGGGAGATATGTCATCATTCCAGCTCTTATAAAAGAAAAATGAAAGCTATTAGTTGGAGAAAGAAGATGCCATTATTAACAAGAAGAATGAAGATTTCAAGGAGGAAAAAAAAAAGAGCAAAAAGCAATTGAAAGAAAATGCATTATAATATTGTTTTAAAATATTAATTTCTATGAACTAAAGATACTGTTCATTTTTATTGACTAAAGGTGCTTCACATTAATATTGGAAACTTCTATATGGACTCTACTACATTTTAATTATTCCTTGCCCTGCCAGGGATATTAATGTTGTGATTACCCTTGAAAAAGTATTACCATTGGAGATTTATGCAAAAGTCAGCCAATTCTAAGACTCTATCAGTTTGAATTAAAAGAAGCAATGGAGGAAGTATGCTTCTATCTTGTAAGCTGTAGATCATCATTATTTTCGGTAGTTGATATGGTCAGTGTACTTAAAGCATTGCTACAGTCAGTGTTCTGGAACTCTTCCTTTCCTCAAGCAACAAATCACTAAGGGAAAAAAGAACTTTGAGGTTTGGCTTCATGGTCATAGATATAGGACTAAAATAATCCCAAAAAGTAATGTGTTTCATCTGCTTCACTTTGTTTAGATTCAGCATTTCAGGCCAGTGCTTTCACATTTTAACTGTTAATGGCTGAGCTGGCCAGAAAGTGTCTTTAATAGATACAGTTTTCTGATTGTGTTAAGCTTTATATGATCCATCTCATGACACTCCGTGCTGCTGGATTTAATCATAAAGTATTTGTAGTCACTGAAACTGAGCTACTGCAAATGTTCAATAGGCTCATTTATCTCAATGACTTAAGATATCTGGAGGTCAGAAGTTACCACGGTGAATCCCAAGGATCCTGTTTCTCTAATTACTAATTTGGCTGTGGTCATTTTAAATCTCATCTAGAGTTGGCAGCTCCTTCCTAAATCCATTCCAGAGCTTGTGAACTTGCTTTTCTGGTCAGCAAGGCATCGTTCTGCTTTCCTGGACAACAAGAGACAAGGCTGTTATGCCTGATCTTACAGGAAGCTTTACTTCAGTCTATTCAAAATATGAACTACCTCACTGTCTTAAACTGGGGTCACTGAATCTTTGCTCCAATCTAACCAAACTGTCGGGGAGATTTTGACTACCATGGAATATTTACATTTTGATCCCCAGAATGGAAACATTTTTGAGACAGAGGCTCTGGAGGGAGCAGCTGGTAAAGAGTGAGGCTTTTGCCTGACAGGGCTGCTAACAGCATTAAGCAGATGTTCGTCACTTGTAAAAAGAGCATTTCTATGTTCTCCTGGCTGTAGTCAGTCCCACTGGAAGCCTCATGGAAGCTGTAGTGTAAAGACAACAAAACTGTCATGATGCCAAGGGACAAAGTGAGAAAGTTTATTTTATTCTATTTTCCATACTGTTCTGTAAACAAATAAGGGGTATACTAAGATATCCCACAATGAATATTACTACTTAGATTTCCTCCACAGGAAATTCAGTATACAAAAGATAACATGAGGCCCCATTTGTCATCCAGGCCCACTTCCCATGGGATGTCCTTTTCTGTTAAAACTTGTTTTTCCTCCATGCTACAGCTATAGAGACATCCAGGTGTGAAAGTGCTGATCACAAACCAGAGTTAAAAAATCCAGGCTCCTGTATGATATCCAGGAGAACTAATCCATTTAAAAACGATGTAACAGTAGCCAGTATGCTCTGTGAAATACATCTAGTTCAACCAGAGGGAAGCATAAGAAGTAGGGCTCCAGAAATCTTGTATTTCTCTTGTCTTTCTCAAATCTTCAAGGTACATATTTGCATTTTTAGCATTGTTGGTTGAGAGTTCATTTTACAACCTAAAGTCATTGTTAAAATTACATACTGCTAAACTGTCTACTAGAAGACAAGGCAGGATTGTTGATTTTTTTGTTTGTTTGTTTGGGTTTTTTTGTTGTTGTTGTTCAGAAAATAGTGAATCTGATACTCTGTTCAGCAAGTGAACAGCCTTGGTCCTCTGCAACCTAGAAGTGTGAAAACTCACTGTCCCAGGTAAGAACCCACACCACTGGACAGGGAATTCATTCGGTCACCATTCTGCATCCTCAAGCAGAGTGAAGACCCTCCAGTGTGAGATGGGGTATAATAGATTTCTCTAAAGTACAAAAAAAACTTGAACCTAGGTCTCTAGCTTCATGGATGGGTACCAGAACCTGTGCTGCTGTTTTTAAAAAGAACTAGGTTGCATATCTGTTATTCATTTGAATCAGTTTTGATTCTTCAGAAGAATACTTACATTAACATACACTCCAGAATATGTTTTCTAGCCTGAACAAATAAATGTGCTTTCCTTGCAACCCTCATTTCAATTTCTGGTGTCCATCAATGGACAAGAGATGCTAGAGCTCAAGTGTCTATCTCTATACACCATCCCTCTCAGTATGATGTTTTGAGTCCCCAGGTACCACTGGAAATATGCATAGAGTATGCTAACTTTTGGTTTTCACTCTGGGACAAAAGCATCCACTCTATGTCTCTTCTATTCTCTGTCTTTTCATTAGAGAGAAGGTCAAACACAACCTGTTTTACAACAGGACTTCTTTATTTCCTATACTAACAGTGAAATTAAATGAGTTGAAAACTATCTGAAAATACAGTACAAAAAAACTAATAAGGAAATTTTCTAAAGATAACACATGGAAATATATTGGTTTAACTACTATTGCTATTGCTGGATATATTAGTTAAACACTGAAAAAGCCATTGCAGTTATCTGGGATTTTCATGAAAACCCCATAACTGTGTACAGCGCTGTGTAAACTCAGGAACAAATATGCTGATGTCTACTGAAGGGAAGTTTTACCTGTCTTTGAAAGCAACTGAATGTGTACTTGCTGTGTTTCATTCGAACAGGCATGTGAAGTCATTTGAAACATTCTGCATTTCTACTATACCACCATTACGGTTTTTTTCTGGTAGTTTCCTTGACTAAGTGATAAGCTATCATCCTCCTCTGTGTACAAGATTTACTGTGGGCAGAGACCACGAGGAATAATTATCACATTATCATAAGGCAGATTATTGCTACCCAGAGACCACTCTGTGGGCATTGCAACCAGACCCAGAGAGTGTGCTCACCTCCTGGTGTGCCTTCATTGTCAATCTCTCCTCGTGACTGGAAAGAAGCACCAAACATCTGCAGTGGAGATGATAGTATCCATCTCCTTCTGAGTGAGATCTGGAAGTTCTGAACACTCCATGTTCACATGGATCTTCTGTGCTCCAGTTTCTGCCCACTACCACCTGTTTCACTGCTGCATGCCACCAGAAAGAGCCTGTCCCCATTGACTTGACTCTCACACTTCAGAAGGAAGCCTTTGGGTCCAGTCAACTTCACCATTATGACACCGAGACTTGAGTGTTAACAGACACTATTTATAAAGCCTGTCAGCAAAGAGGCAGCACTCAATTCATTTCCATAATGCTCCTCAAGATCACAGTAGTGTAAATGTATTATCACCATTCTATTATTTGGGCCTTTAGTCACTCAGAAGCTATTGCTTGTATAACCACCAGTCTTCTGGGGCAAAAGTGCTTTGCTTTACATACACTACCACTTTACACCTTCCCTTCAGTCAGTCTGGTCATAGTTCGGATCAAAATGGGGTACTGAAAGAGTCTTTAACCAAAAATTTCATAGTTCAAATCAATATGGGATACTGAAACAGTCTTTAACCAGAAATTTCATGTTTCCCAAGAGTCACTTAATAAGAAGACAGTCATACAAACATGAAATAACCAGTAAGGAAGCAGTGATACAGTAACAGTTCATAGCTGTTTAGGAAGCAAAGCTTAACACAACTTAAGCTGAAAGAGGCTAATTTCATTTTCTATCTGTATGCCTTGATGACTAGTACAAAACTGCCAGAAAAAATGAATGGAACCTATTGGATGGCTCAGCAAAGTCTTCCTGTTGTTCTCCACATCCACTGGTCTCTTCTCCAGTTAAAAATCCATTTTCTGGGGTGTACATATCTTTACATCACTATGGGATCCTTCACATTTCACTGAAACTTAACCCTTCAGTCAAATTGCTGAGACAAAGCCAGGCTAGCAAGTGCATTCATAAGTAAGAAGTCAAAGAGAATATTTTTGATCCAGTCTTTGATTGCATAATGCTTTCCAAGGTCTAGTTTCCCCACTTCTTTTGTTAGGTCAGCATCTGTTAGAGGAGTCATTCTTCCCTAGAATGTCTTCCAGAATGAGTGTCCTCCAGCAAACATTACAAGGTCACATAAAGAATATGGAAGCCGCAACCCATTTACAACCTTGGATATAAGTAATCAAGAACAACATGGACATGACAGTAAAAAGGCTGTTCTGCAGGAACATATCAGAATAGTTTCTTTTAGTGTCTTCTTATATATGTATGGCTTTTCATTGGCTTTCAATTTCAAATTCAAAGGGATTTCCCCTTCAGCACCTACTAAAATAAAGCTTCACCCCTCTTCTGAGACTCTGTTTGCCAGATAATAAGCCAGAATGACATTTTTTTATGGTGCAATATGTACACACATCTGAAAACTATGAGTTAAGTGCCAACAATAGATTGACTTTTAATGAGAACAGCATTTACCAACATCCCAGTAATTCACTTAACACATACTCTCATTAATGTACCAGTAATTTTAAATTGCTGCTGCCTACAGAAGCTTTGCTTAGAGTGTCCTATGAAGTCAGCATCTTTGCCTTTATGTAGGCTGTAGCATCTTGCTTGGCTAGAGAATCTAATGTGTCATTTATTTTTACTGCCTCATTTGTACATTGTTCCCATTTCTTTCAGAGGCTATATTCCCCTTTCCATGACCAAGCTATCTATCAAAGAATAAGAGTCCCTTTAAAGAGGCTGAGTGCCAAATGCTGTACCTTACTGGGGCAGAAATACATGCTGCCACATTGTATTCCGTAAAGCAAACAAAAGAACTAATTGAAGAGTTGCACAATCTCCAAAGAACTGTATCTCAACATCAGAACCACTGGGATTATTAAAGGTGAATGCATATGGCTTAATTTCCCTATGTGCCGTAAGAAACTCTTCTGAACTGAGCATAGAGTGCAGTGTGCATGAGCTGCCCAGTGTCTCAGGACAGGACTTAGGTGCTATAATTAATCAGAAAGAGAAAGAGGAAAAGTTGTCACCATGTAGTTCATGACAAGGACTGTGAATATACCATTTCATTGTTTAAATTATATCAGGGGAAAAAAAAAGTGAACTCTTCTAAACAAGCCCAGATAAATGCGCTTGCAGCATCTCCCATCAATCAGGAAAGAAGTCAGATTTTTTAAAACTGAGGCTCAAAAACAAAGCTCTGGAAAGAGGAGGTTCTGTAGTTCACACTGATGTTTCTATGCCATTCTTTTTCTTTTTTAATTCTTTGCAAAAATCAACTTTTTAAGTAATTTGCAACATCAGTGATACTGAGATGACTGGCCAGAAGATGCAAATAATAACCAGTAAATTCTATAAATGTACCATAAAACTGCCAGGAAACAACCAATTACCTCTATCCCTTCTCTTCAGCAAGGAGTAGTACAACATTTAAATAATCACAATGTAGTTTATTGTCATATTTGCTCATAGATAAGTTACACCCACAGCCTCGAAGCAAGCAGCAGGTAGACTTGAATTACCATTTATTTTAGAATAGCCTTACTTGGCTTCAGTCTGCACTGGGAGGGCACAAACTGGAGGGAAAAACGCAGTCATTATAGAGGAATTATAGTAATTTGCAAACAGAAAAGTGGGTCAAATCTACTGCATAAATTATTCATAATGAATTGTTCTTTCAGATCTGTATTAGATAGATTTGAAAACACACTGAAAATGAGATCAGAATTGCTGTAAAGGTAAAACTACTCTAGCATATTACCAAGAACAGCTGTATTGTTTTACTTTATGAAATATCAAATTGACATTTATTTTTTCATTAGGGTTACATACATTACAGATCAACCCATCCACCCAGGAATCTCAAAGCACTAAATGCCACAAAGAGAACATGCACTGCATTGATAGCTAGCATTTAAGGAGCATGAAAGTTAGACAGAACTTGGCTAAAAATATCTGCCAGTACTAGAAAATCACACTAGAGACTTGAGTCTCCTGTGTAATAGGGTGCAGGGCAGTTTGGCAGGCTCAGAAGCTGAATGCAAGATGCATCTGTCTATACAAGTGATTCATCCTTTCTGCTGGCACAGTCTGTTTTCCCCAGCATGCAAACATTTAATCTAGCCCCCTGGGGATGTTTATGCTGATAAATAAAAAGAGCTCTGTTTCGATCTCACTAACTAGCTGTTTTCCATTCACATGCACTCTAAGCAGTACTAGCCATAGGCGTGGTTAAGGTCATCATGCATAGATCTGTGCCAGTGCTTGTTGAGAGGCATAGAGGGTAAGGAGGTCTCCATGGACTCCCCCTGGCACCTCCCTGATCCTACTCCACTATGGAGATGCATCTCAGATGAGACCCAGGCCAAGCCTTTCAGGTACTGGACCAGGGTAGTCTCTGCAGCTCAGTCACTTGGGCAAAGACAATATGCTGCCATAAGAATTTGCCCTCCACTGATGTCTTTCTGGATCCCAGCAGGAGCACTAATTTGGCTAAACTGTGAGGTTTGGGGGGGAGGAAAGCTGCTTTATTTTCCCTAATTTTTCATTTTGTTTTCCCTAATTTATTCTTGGCAACCCCTTTGGTTTAACTGGCACATCTCAGGAAATTCTTCTCTCAAGAGAAATTTGTCCTTGACAGAACTTCACTGATCGGAATACTTACATCAGGAATGAATTTGGCCAATTATCTTTTCAAGATGGGTAAACATCACTTAGCTGCTTTAGCATCATTTGTTCAGATAATCAATACACAGAGCAGACACATGAAAATGAAAGCACATCCACTACATAGATCCACTGGACACAGCTGAGGCATATGCTATAGAACTTTGGCAAGATAATAGAAGTGTTCCAACTTGAAAACATACCTACTATGTCTCCCTCAGCAAAGGCCCATTCCTGGCTTTGATGCCCAACAGAACACTTCCTAAATGCTCATGACTTTCATTCTTGTTTTTCAGTACAATTGGTACGAAAGAGAAGTACCTTGGCTCTTAATATTGTGCAGGATTACACAGAATTAGAAAGATGACCTTTTTATTCTTCTCCTCAAGTTGCATAAAGTGCTTGTAAAACATGCTGAGTATTGCTCTCTGGGTTGCTGAGTGGCAGAGAAATTATAGCAGCTGAAAGGAAAAGGTACAGGTTAGATAACTATTCTAAGAGAACTTCTAGCCTTGTCTAGCAGCAGCAGAATTTTATTTATTGTATGTTCAAAAAAAAAAGGTGGTACATCTCATCTTCCTTACTTATTGAATCAATAGAGGGGAGACATTCTTCTGTTTTGCAGATGTTAGAATCTTGCATAACTTTTTTGTGTATCCTCACACAGTAATACAGCTGTCACCTAGGACAAATTCAGCATCAGTGTCTTAGATTCAGCTGAGACGGAACTGTTTCCTTCACATTGTCTGGTATGATGCTATATCTTAGTTCTAGGAGAAGAACAGTGTTGATAACATGCTGCTGCTTATAGCTGCTGCTAAGCAATGCTGTGCAGAGCCAAGATTCATGGAGAAGGGCCCAAGGAAGGGGAGGGAACAGAATGAGGACAGCAGACTTAAACTGGCCAGAAGGATATTCCATACCATATGACATCAAGAAGAAGTTTTGAAGGAGGTAGGAGTTCATCTTGCTCTCTTCTACTGCTCTGAGTGCAAGTTGGGCACTGGTTGGGGGGTGGTGAGCAATTGCTTGTCTATCACTTGAAGTAAACATTTATTCATGTATATGTATATATATATATATTTATTTGTCATAATTATTGTCTTTTTCATTTTCTCTATCTTCGTAAATACTTTTATCTCAACCTGTGAGTTCTATTTTGTTTTCGTTTTTTTTTCTCCCTGATTTTCTCCTTTATCCCACTGGGAAGGAAGGGAGTGAGCAAATGACTCTGTCATGCTGAGACACCTGCTGAGTTAAACAATGACAATCAGAAACACCATCTACCTTTAAGTCATCCTGCCTCAGGTCAGAAGTGCTGGCTATGACATGACTGCCCTCAGTTGACATCTGGGATTGTTTTAAAGGATGGCACTCCAGTGTCCAGCTCTCCTGGGACCAAAGCTGGTCAACTCCTTTTCTCTACTGTCTTTCTCACTGAAGTACCAAAGGTTATCTTTGTCCCCCAGAAAACCTACTCTGTTAGAGATGGCATCTCAGGAACACGACTGTAGATGTGAATTGTGCACTGATGTATCTGAAACATCAAAGCCCATGAAATTCATACCCAGATCACAGAAGACTGGTAAATCTGTGGCTAAAAGGGTTGCAATCAGCACAGAGAAGTCCTAATTCAGCTCCTTCTGAAAAAGGGATCCTGCTTTCTAGCAGCTTCCATGACTTCACGGTTCTCAAGGCATGAGAGGCTTTACTATTTGTCCCTTAACCTTCAGTTGGAGATCTGACATTTTGCATGGTCTGATAGTGAAAGGACAAGGTGGGGATGGTTTTAAGCCAGAAGAAGGGAGATTTAGATTAGATACTAGGAGGAAGCACAGGCTGCTCAGAGAAGCTGTGGATGCCCCATCCCTGGAGGCATTCAAGACCAGGCTGGATGGGGACCTGGCCAGCCTGATCTTGTGGGTAGCAATCCTGCCCACAGCATGGGCTTGGGATTGAGTGGGCTTTAATGTCCTCTCCAACTCAAGTCATTCTGTGATTCTATGAATCTTGAGTGATTTGGTGACATCATTTCTGAAGGTATCAGGGAGAAAATGTCACTGACTGTTAACAGCTCTTCTTTGCTTAGACATATGTTTCTCCTTTGAAATTTTATCCCAGAGATTTAAAAAGAAACAAAGACACAGGGCAGATTTACACACAACTAAATGGCCAGAGAAGCAGTGTGTTTTTTGACATGGAGGTGGGCAGACATGAATGGAATAGTCATAACTAGGTTACTCCTTCAGCAGAAATGAAATAGCACTCTCAGTATCTTACCTGCCTCGGGTCTTCATCCTGCAAAATGTTCCTGGCCTCATACTTCCACCTGCTAAAGCTGCTCCAGGCGCATGGAGCCTCGGGGCTTTTGTACTGAAGTATGCCATTATGTCACAAAAGAGGACAAAAAAATTCTCAGCTCTGGAGCAGCAGATGCTCCATCACTTGTGTTGGAGCTGTGCCCTCCACAGGGCACACTGAGACAGCTGCTAAGAGCAAATGACTGTCACTGCAGGGATATGCATCAGGGAGATTGGAAAGCAGATTTACAATCCCCTCATTAAGGATTATTTATGCAAAGCAGTATTATACCGTTCGGAAAGGCCTTACCCTCTCTTTCCCACACAGTCCTTGTCTTTCTGGAAGTTCTCTTACAGAAAAAAATGTAATCTTGTACTGCTGCAAAAGAGTTGAACCTGGGTCCTCAGTCACCTTAGTGAGTGTCCCCGTCCTTATGGATAAGAGAGCAGGTGTCAGAAAAGGTAGTAATACCTCCTTCTTAGAGTTTTCCCTCCTCATCACCTCCCTTTCTGCTTAAAATCTCTACCCAAGTTCAGAAATTGTCCCAAGATAAATGCATTCCTCACAAAATGCAGTCATTGAAAAAATCAGCTCCCCTTGTTAGATGAAACCTGGACTGAAATAAAGGGCCTCATTTTTGTCAGAAAATGAAGATCTTCACACTCTGGCCCTAAAGAGACCATCAGGAATTCCCTCTACTCCCTCTCTTTTCAGTGCCTGGTCATTAATTGTTCTCATTTGGGAGTTTCTCTTTATAGAGAGCTGTTTCTCCAGCACACAATAGAAACCAGTACACAGCAATTTTGTCAGGAAAGAGGAAGAGGAAGTGGTATAGCTTAACAGAGAGTCAGGGATGACAGTTTGAGGTTTAAGATATTCCATGCTATAATCTGAATACTGCAACAGCTTGTGGAGAGCATCCTTCGAGTGCACATAAGTAGGGCAGTAGGTCACGGGACCAGGATGGATACAGCCTTCCACAATCCCTCCTACTCCAATGTTAGCACTATAATCACACAGGATGTGATCCTACATACTGTGTTTTATATTCTTACTTACATTTGGAAAGTTTGTACCAATTGCCAGCACTCTTATGACCTGGTGTCCCAGTTACCATAGCCTTGAAAGTGCGCACTTCAGGGAGCATTACTCCTTATTTAGTGCACCTTTCAGAGCCTCCCCTGTTAGCACAAGAAAATGTCAGAGACCACCAACAGCTGCATGCTTTTGCAGTACTCTGCCATAACCTCAGTGCAGAATTAACAGCCAGAAATGCTGAGGAACGGAGGCTGCCATCCACACCACCCTTACCCAGTCGAGGACTGTAAGGGATTGCAAGGGAATGGCTTCTTATTCCATCACTAAAAAAGATTAAAAGTATGGGGGAAAAAAATCTCTGTTGGCTTTTCAGAAGCATAAAGAAATTGACTAAGTGTGCTATTCTATTCTTGATGAATTTAGTTGCCACAATTTTATTTGCATTTGATTCACAGACACAATATCTTCCTCACAAAAGGAAGATACAATACTACACAGAGGCAAGTGTTATGTGACAAGAGTATTAATCTCATGAAACAATCACCTGAATCAAATGACTGGGGCAAGAAAAACAGTCTCTTATTAGTACTTTTTGTCACACTGACCAATTACAAATTATATCACATCATTCCATAAAAAGTTGTTGAAATACTCATTTGAACTATAGATCATTTTTGAAAGATGAATAAAACTAAGTTGATGTCAAAGGTTATTTCCTAATATTTCTTTCTTTTTTTTTTTTAATTGGACCCAGTATTCTTAATATTACACATTTCTCTCAGATACAGTATTTTACGTGTTAGTAATTTCAGTTGTTAGCATTGAATGTCCATTAATTATCTATGAGCTGTGTTTGAAACGCAGTGACTGTCTTTATCCAGACTATTAGCTGGTCACAAAAATGTGTGTAAATGCAGTTTAATTTGATTTACTAACCAAGGAATAAGCCACAATTTCATTAAGAAATAGCTGAGGAGGTGAAGCTTTCTTCATTAGTTATAAACAATTAATGAGCTGCCCAGGCGTTTTACAAACCAGCCTACTGCTTATAGGCTGGCACACTGGCATCCTAGCAATCCATTGGTATACCCTGTTAGGGCAGGAAACCCAGCTTTGGGTTTTTCTTCATAGTGAACTGCATTCAGAAACAAGCTTATTTCAAATTTTTAGTTAAAAAGAAAATAAGACCTTGATATTTTCTAAAGTATTAGTCAGGCAAACTCTAGTGATATGATGTTTCTGAGGATCATGAGGAAGGTGTGCCACGGAAGGGTGCAGCCTTGGCACTGTCAGTGGAGTTGTGAGAAAAAGCAAATAGCAGTAGGGGTAGGGGGCTGTAATTCCTCCTCCATCCTCATCCTATGAACAAATATGCTGAGATGACTTTGCTCAAAGCAGGGAACAGGAAGTGGGGTGTACTTTGGATTTCAAGAAGTTTTGAGGTGGTTGATACATGATTTCTAGGAGAGTGCTCAGAAATGTATAATTTCCTGATTTACCACCTACTTTTAGATGTATCTGTACCCTTCTCTGATGCTCTGCCCCAACAGATGAAATTACAAAGTCAAGAAAAGAGGTGCAACACGTCAGGGTGTCCCCTCACGGTGATGCAGGCACAATCCGATTTTCTCTATTAACTCAAACTGGGTTAAGAGAGCAAAAAGATGACATTATGCCACTTATGGCATAATTGTCTACTTCTGATTTGCAAGTTATTGGCTGTACCCTCCCAGACAGACCCTTCCTTTCGCATAAGGAATTCTTTCAACTGCAAACAGGAATCAGCCTGGGGCAAGCAAACAAAATTACTCCTTGCTTAGTGAAACCATATTTGTCAAGGCACACAACTGAGTAAACAACTTGAAGGAAAACCATTTGTCATAACCTAATGTATCAGAATGTAAATAAAATATAAAGAATGTAAATATCCCTTGAAGATGCCCCATAAATAAAATTATAGCAAGCTTAGTTTATTTGCTCAGGTATTACATGTATAGTATGGTAGTCATTGATCTGTACAGGTAAAATTCAGGCAAAAAGCAGTATAATCGATCAAATCTGAAGCTTTCCTGCAAATGGAGAGAAAATTGCTTTTTAGATGATATACAGTACAGTATAACTGCATGACCATTGACTTTGAATCAGCTGGGACACAGGCAAAGTCCACCAATCATGAAGAATTTCCCCAGTACTGATGGGACTTTGTAAAAGATTTATTATTTTGCATATGTACTGCCACTGTGTTTCAGTGCATGGTTTCTTTTTGAGATATTTTTGCTTAATGAGTATATCTCCAACCAATCTGCCCATGCATCAGTGTAACTGTGCTTAACATTTGTGAATTATTTCCAAGGTCACTCTTAACTAGTGGGAATATTTCATTCATTGTGTGGGGTTTTTGTTTGTCTGTTTGGTTGGTTTCTTTGTTTTTGTTTGTTTGTTTGTTTGTTTGTTTGAATAAAGTAAGTTAAAACGCAGTTGGTGAAACCTGTAGTTTAAAATGGAAGCTCGAAAGGGCTATTTCTGACCTTCACAGATTTAGGTCAAACTTAGCTATGAGGGTTAACAACTTCATCTCCAAGAAAATAATTTAGATCTCCCAAAGGCTGAATTGAAGATATCAAGACCTCTTATTTCACATACTTCATTTGTCAAATTGAGCATAGTCCTGCCAAAAAGGACATGGTGGTAATGGTGGATGGCAAGCTGGACATGAGCCAGCAATGTACCCTCACAGCCCAGAAATCCAACCATATCCTGGGCTGCATCAAAAGGAGCATGGCCAGCAAGTCAAGGGAGTGATCCTGTCCCTCTGATCTGTGCTGCGAGACTTCACCTGGAGTACTGTGTCCAGATGTGGAGTCCTCAATACAGGAGAGACATGGAGCTGTTGGAGCACATTCAGACAAGGGCCAAAAAAATGATCCAAGGGATGGAACACTTCTCTACAAGGACAGGATGAGAGCTGGGGCTGTTCATCACAAAGAAGAGAAGGTTCTGGGGAGATATGACAGCAGCCTTTCAGTATCTAAAGGGGGCTGTAAGAAAGAAGGGGATAGACTCTTTAGGAGGGTCTGTTGTGATAGGATAAGGGGAAATGGTTTCAAACTAAAAGAGGATAGATTTAGATTGGACATAAAGAAGTTTTTTACAATACAGGTGGTGAGGCACCGGCACAGGTTGCCCAGAGAGGTGGTGAATGCCCCATCCTTGGAGACATTCAAGGTCAGGAGGGACTACGCTCTGACCACCCTGATCAAACTGTAGGTGTCCCTGTTCAGTGTAGGGAAGTTGAATATTTGAAGGTCCTTTCCAATTCAAATGATTACTTGATTCTATGAAATTGGATTACAATTGCATCAATGCACCTTCAAACAGCAAAAACTAATGCAACCTGGCATAGTGTAGGAGTCCTTATTATATAATTCTATTCTAATACAGTTACCTCAACTTGATCAGGCACAGTCTGTGCATATGACAGTTGTTTTCCTGAGTGTTCTCATAAGAGATCCCATGGACCATCACTGAGCAGCCCAAACAGAGTCACTGGTAGAGGAGCAATTGGCTGGAAGGTCAGGTCACCTGTCTTGATAGCTATGTATGAGAGAAAGTGATTTTTTCTCCCACTCAAAGGACACTGAAGAGGTTATCTGGCTTTACACTGTAAGGTCTGCATAGCTGTGGGGCTACTGGGTAGGCTCTGTGAACAAAGTCTTGCACTTGCAACAGCACTTGCAGCCCAGAAAACCAATTGTGTCCTGGGCTGCATCAACTGAAATGTGATCAGCAGGGTGAGGAAGGTGGTGTCCCTCTCTACCCCACTCTCAGGAGACCTCACCTGCAGTACTTTGTTCAGCTCTGAGGCTCCCAGCATGAGGTCATGGACCAGTCACGATGGTCAGAGGATGGATTATCTCTCCTATGAAGTCATGCTGAGGGAGTTGAGGTTGTTCAGCCTGGAGAAGGCTCTGAGGAGACTTAGATTAGATATAAAGAAGAAATTATTCACTATGAGAGTGGTGAGGCATAGGCTGCCCAGAGAAGCTGTGTATGCCCCATCCCTGGAAGTGTTCAAGGCCAGCTTGAATGGGATTCTGAACAACCTAACCTAGTAAGAAGTATCCCTTCCCTACGACAGGGGGGTTGGTACTAGATGACCTTTAAGGTTCATTCTAACAAAAAATGTTCTATGATTCTATGACTCAGCTATAGAATCTGTGGGCTTGTAACAGCTGCTTCTTTGGAAAACAAGCCTGGGGAATGCCTGCGTAACTGGGGGAGTGACTGTGAGACCGTACTATTCTTACTAAGTAGAAGAAAGGCAAAGCTGGTTACATTATTTCAAAGTCTCTAGAATAGCTACCACACAGGACAGCATAATGAGAAGGTCAAGTGATGATCACAGCTGCAGAAAAATATATTTTAAAGTGTATATATTTATAAAAAAACAAACAGGCATTTATTTAGATTTTGAGGCACTTCCTGTATTGTTAGAATTATGATGGCTTTATAGTCTTTGAGTAATAGTTAATTAATGTACCATATATTTCAAATCATTCTTACAGAAAAGGAGGAGAATCATGACTCTTTACCTATTCTGTAGCTGAAGAACATCAATAGTGTATAATTTTGAATTTTTTTTCCAAATGAATTGGAGCCTGAACCACTGCAATAAGAGGCTGGCATCTTTTCACTGGGGCACTCTTATCATTGTGTTACATAGCAATGTGAACTACAAAATGAGAAGTTCAAGTTGCACAAACACATAGGTAAGCATTTAGTGAAAATCTATCTGGAAAAGAGGGCATGGTTTGTTTGAAGTAATGCCTGAGCAATGTAACAAACACAAACTGATGCCTCTCTACTTCACTTTCAGTGTTCTACTTCAGTTTAATTAATCTTTTTCACCTCCTTAAGCGAAAATTAGCATCCGTGAAAATCCAGGTAGCCTTAGAGAATGAATTTGTCTATGTGCTGTGGCACACCTGTTACTGTTCTCTGGGCAGCCCCACTACTGTGACTCATAAAACTGCATAGCTTTGTTCACAGTGCCTTTAATTTTCTGTCTGAGATCCATGGGTAGGATAACAGGACAGAGTAAAGCATATACAGAGCATAGTGTAACATAGATAGCGTAGGATAGAATAAGACAGGAATCAGAAGGCAAAGGAGATAACCATTTTTCTGCCATGCTGTGTAAACCAGGCCTGTTCTTTCTATTACATACAAGCTAAACAGCTGCTACCAGCCCAGGCTTGCATGCATCCACATTAAATAGTAGTCATACTGCCAAAAAAAATAAAGGCACTAAGTCAGTAATGCCCATGGAAGAAGAACGCAAAGAGGCTGCCTGCAGAGGCTCACGTCTGTTCACAGCTGGATGTCCCACTGAGCTGGTACCTCTGGCCCTCCTTTGCAGCAGCAGGAGCCAAGCAGCACCCGTTTACAGCCATCTCCTGGCCCCACCGTGCCCTGTGGTGGAAGGCAACCTGAAGCAATGAGCAAGGACTCACCTGAAACTTCAAAGCTAAGCCTCCACAGCAGAATGCCTATGTGCTTTATTACTATTAGAATGATAAAAGGACATTTTGCTGTTTCAGAGGAAGAAAGTCAAAAGTACAAAATATAAAGGAGTTTATGGAGGGGAAGAAAAAATTAAAGAAGTTCTTCCAATGTATGCAGATTAGATGGAATTTGGTGGTGAGGTAAGGATGGAGGTGCTACTATATGCTGACTTCTGATTTACCCTTTATTGTCCTGGCTTAGCAGCACTGGGTCCAACATTGCACAAGTCTTTCTGCAGAGGGTTTGGTACAAAATGAATTCCCTCTGACCTTCCTTAATTCTTCTCTGAACAGCTGACATCTTTACAAGTCATAGATCAAATTCACCACCATTTGTAGCAGTAATGTCTGTTAGCACCATTCTTCCTACTTTAACAATAGACACTATATAATTTACCATCTTGCTTCCCCAGACACTCAAGTTTTACAGATGAGCCTTTCCTTTATGCAGCAGATGGAAAAATACTGCAGCTCCCCAAAGGAAGAGGCCCAGATCATGGCCTGAGTGACTTCATATTTTTATGAAGCTCTTTGTTGGAAAAGTGAACAGCATTTATCTTACTTATATGTGAAGTCTGCCTACCACTTACCTGCCACATACTGCTGGATTTATCAGGACGATGGCAGGATGCAATTGAGATGCACTGCCCCCTCACATGCTCACAGCTTGACTTTCACGGGGAAGAAGAAGAAATAGAGATGGAAGGACACTTCATCTTCTGGAGAGTTCAAATGCAGACCTGCAAAAGAATGGAGTCTGGGAACACATTCTATCTAACAGACAGAAGGTCTGACAGGTGCACATCTTTTGATATGGCAGAAATAAGCAGTACATACCTTATGGAAAAAAATATCAATTAATTTAGGAAATTGCACCAGCTCACAGGAAAGGTACAGGGAAAACATATGCTATTAAAAACATTCTCAGTCAAAGAACACCTCAGGCTGCCAGCATTGTTTTGGTTTCCTTAGCACAGGCATTCCTTTCTTTCTTTCTCTTCCCCCTGCAAAAATATTTATTTCTTGTCTTCACAGTTGTTTATGGAAACATATCAGCCCCTGGCTTAGGCAAGTCCCTGTGTGATGTACCTTGCACACATGCCCTGCTTTTATTCTCTTCTGGATAGTTGCTATTAGTTATTTCTGGACACAAGATGCTTGGTTACATTAACCTCTCTCAAACTGTTCTGACCTCAGGATGATTTCCAGCCCACTGCAATGCTGCCATAAGATCTCCACATTAGTAGTCCTCCCTTCCATCTTTCTTTGTGGATGTACATTACCAGCTACACAAGGGACATCTGCTGACACATGACAGATGCTGCTGCCAGAGCCAACCCATGCCCCTGGGAGATGCTTTCAGCTAAGGTTCAGCCATGGGACCCAGCTGGAGCCGCAACCCCTGCCACCATGCAGCCCTGACAAGGGGCCCTGGATCAGCAGCTTTCCTTATTCTCACTGAGAGAGCTGAAGAAGCATGGTCAAAAATATTTATCGCTATTATTTATTGTCCTCTTTCTTCCTTCCATATTAGAATAGAAGCCTAAGTATGAACTATTATCTCACATCACTTTGGTATGCCTCAAGGCACAAGTACCCAGCACAGGAGCCGAACTGAGTACCTTCCAGGCACTGTACTGCTATAAGGTATGGTTGGCAATCACAAAGAAACCCAACTGGTCTTTCCTCACATGTCTAGGAATGAGCTCCTCAGAGGAAAGGAAAACAGTCTGCTCTAAATTTCAGTCTTCATAAACATTTTCCTCCCTCTTCTGATAGCTGCTTGGAAAATACTACTTTGTTTTCATATACAGTAGATATTTAGCAAAAGTATAGAGAGAGCTACACCATGTAAGATTTTGTCTTTCTTTTTGCTTCTTAAAACTGTGAAGCAAATCCAGTCTCAAACACTGTCCAATAGTTGCGGGAACATAAATAAGCCAGACACATTTGTCTCAGGGATAAGATCTCAAACATGGTGAGTGATATTCTTGTTCAATGCGTAATGTATCAGAACTAAAATGGCTCCATATAAACACATATTTTTAATTATACACTTTATGCAACATTAGAGATTCAGCTTACATTTGCTGTAACTGTTAATTAAGAACAAGCCACAGATACATTTTTGGACATGAATTTCTCTGAGATAGGAATGCTGAAATCCAATATACAAGGTCTGGCCTTCTGTCTAACAGAAACGTGCTCAGTCAGAATTGGTCTTGTTAAAAATCTAACACACTAGATCCAAATCTGGCTTTATTGTTATTCATTATTATTCTGCAATTTCATTCTGTTATTTATTAAGGCTTGCTTAGTAAAAATACCGTGCAATGGCATGCAAATTTTTTTCATGCACTTTTGTCTTTTTCCTGGGAAGAGATGCATTCCTATGGGCTTCTTCAGGCTCCACAAATTTCTGAAATCTTAATTGTTTGTGAAGGTGTACAAGACACTGGGCTACAAGATGCCTAAAAACTGTATGACAGGGTCTATGTTTCAGGTGTCTGAGAAAGGAAGTTATCATAAATGGAAGAAGCAGATGGGATACCTGTCTATGTGGCTGTTAGGAAAGTTTTTTTTTTTTTATGGGGTATAACTTAAGCCACAGTTCAGTCCTTATTATTTCCAGCTTGTTTGATGACCTGCAGTGCTCAGTGAGATTTGTCGCCGCTGAAATTCTGCCAGGCCTGTTTCTGAACAGCAGTCCTTGTTCCAACCACATCTTGCCTCCGCTTCAAGGAATAAGTGGGAAAATATCAATTTGAAAAGCTGGAGAGAACTTTTCATTGATATTGACATGCCAAGGATATAAGATATGTTTTTCCTTGGTCTTCTGGGCAGTCCTGGAAGCTCTCTTGGAAAGACTTACTAGAATTACTGATTTAATAGCCAGTAATTAGTGATTTACAATTGGAACTGAAATGGAATTGCATAAAATCCTATGAGAGAGAAAAAATGACAGAAAATTTAAAAATAAATAATAAAGCATAAAAAACAGAAAAGAAGATTAAAGAAAAAAAAAGGTGTGCATGATAGGTAGAAATAACTATGCTAAGTTATTTACAACAGGCATGCTACTTAAGGCACGGCTGTATTACCAGTATGTAAAGAATCCCCCTAAATGAGTGTGAGAAAACCTTCAAAGACAGAAGAGTGGCAAAATGGAAACTGGAGAGTTGGCTATAAAACAGGATCCAGATATTTCAGAATTAAAGATCATCTCATATTAGTACAGGAACATTCAAAAAGGAATGGTTTCTACAGACTTTGGTGGGCTTTTGCTCAAACCCCATTATTTTCAACTGGTTCATCCTTGGAAAAAAAGAAACTTCTATTGTTCAGAAGCAGCTGAGGAAACTCTGCTGTTATGTCCCACTGAGGCAATCATCAGGAGAAGGATGTGCTGTACTTTCTTTCCTTCAAGCAGTCTCTGGTGAAAATAATGACTGTTTCCAACCACAGATCTCAAAATATTTACAATTTACTTTCTTTGTATACGCATTAATTAGACCTCTGTGTCAATACCCTGTATTTTTAGTTTACTTAACAATATTACTGGACCTATTTATGTCCTAAAGAATCCCTAATTAATCAAATTATCCATCCAGTCTGATTACTGATGGTAACTGACCCTGGAGATTGATTAATATGTTCGCAAATTATTCAGGAAGGCTCTTGAAAGAGCCTACAAAATTTACCCTTTTTGAAACCGCAAAGTGCCTTACGAGGCCCACAGCTGCCTGAGGGTTGAATATAATCAATAATCCATAAAGATAATTGTTCCCACATGATTGGTGAACAACCTCAAGCTGAGTGCATAAGGGCTAACACAGTAATTGATGTTTTGCTGGGTTTCTACACTTAATGCAATTTGCCTTGAACAAGCCAACTCATCCCTTCTGTTGGACAGTAAATATAGATTTAAGCTTTCCTCCAGGGTATTACACATAAAGAGAAAACATACTTTATGCTCTGTTGTTAGTTAAAAGCCTGAGTTTAGCAAAATTTATATTTTAATTGCCCAAAATATTGCAACTAATAACACTAATACTTTACAGGCATATAGTGACTTCCATCTCATATGTTCTTCCAAGTGATTAGCAGTGCAGCATTGCTTTGAGGCAGTTAATTATATTTATCCCAATTTCACAGATGAAGAAATCATTACAACCAATGCCATGTGTTCAAAAGCATTGTGTCAGGGCTAAAAAGCAGGCAATTGTTTTAGAAATCCTAAGACACTAATTTTTAATTAAAAAAAAAAAAGTTTATTGTTTTCAGCTATTGGTGAGCTCAGAAGACTTAACATCAGAACTTTCTCAGGACTTGACAGTAAAAACTGCAAGGAAGCCTGGCATCCTGATGTCATAAAGTTTGAAGCGTGAACAGAAAGGAAGAAAATATGACAGATTACACTGTGAAATAGTGAGAGGAAAGTCTCAAAATCATTCAGAGTCAACATTCACAAGAGGAATCCAGGACTCAGAACTCTCTGCAGCCATGCCTTTTTTTATTCTCAAACTTCATTAAATTTATGCTGTGGGAGTTCAGCTTACTCTCTGTTTTAGTCCTCCAGATATTCCCATGCTCTAGAGGAGTTCCAGCAACAACATTTCTGATTTTAGACTTAATTCTGCAAATGCAGTAGGCATGAAACACATGCAGCACCATCACTTCGTGACTCAAATGTGGGCATCCTCTCTGTGTTCGTGCACTGGCTAGCTGTGGGCCTCACATGGGCTTTGCTGGGTGACCTCTCCACAAACCCAGAGCTGCAGTGGGCAGGCAGCAACACAAAGCCCAGCACAGAGTTTCTCATCTTGCCAGGGAAGGGACAAGTGGAATAAGCAGTTATTCAGAGCAGTCAAGCTCTCAGTAATCTTGTTAGAATGCAATACTTCCAAGTACCTTGGCTAAAATCCTTGTATCCTTGTATGCATGTATTACTGCTCACTGCAGTACACAGGGATAACTCCTGAAGCTATTTTAATTTGAAGAGATCCTCAGAGACTGAGAGAGAGGGAAAGAAACAGAGAAACAAAGCACACAGTGGATGTTTCCTCTTTCTGGAAGAATGAGGATCATAACTGAGCACAGGAAATGCTATAAACATAAAATTCAATTATTACCAAAACGACTGGAAGTCTTACCAAACAACTGTAAATGTACTAAACCTTTAATTACATATATGCATTCAAAATCTAAAAAGAAGAAATAACCTCACGAGAAGCCAGGAAATAACTGAAACTTATTGATGCCGTTTGGAAGAAACCAAGTCTAATGCTTACCGTTTTTCCTTTAGCATTTTTCCTGCATTTTTGCCTTTTCATTCCTCTTGAGATTTGCGGACACTAATTTATTGTTTTTCCCAGACAATATTTCATCATGTTTAGGAGAGGAGAAAAAGAGTTGTGCTTGACTTTACCCATCTTAGGTCATATCACAGTCCCAAAGACTTTCAAAAAGATTTTTTTGCTCCCTCTTCCCAGCAAGTCTCTAAGCTTTTCCTCTTAAGAATACCTTGTTGCTGCATCTCTTGTATATTGTAATTTGATTGGTTGGATTTATAATAACAGCAGAAATCAGACGATTCCCTACTTGTTCCAGGTCTTTACAAGTCTCTGTGTTGACTTGTCAGAAAGAAAATAAAATACAAAAGAACATACTAGCCTGTGCAATAATAATTCATGACAAAAAAAAAAAAAAGAGCTTTAAAATTAACCAATGATGCAAGTACCAGCCAGAGAAAGAGCATTGTCACTCAGGCCCTCAAAATATTTAGATGTTATTATAGAACAAATGCGAAGGATTACATCAGCCTCCATCAGCAACAGTAGAGTTGTGCCAATCTCTGAACTGCAAAGAACTGATTTGGGGGATGTACTACTGCTCACTGCAGTATGGGGAAAAAAATCCTATTCATCTTCTTCTGTGGTTGCAAGTCAAACACCAGGAGAAGAATACCATCTATTTTGGCTCAGGTTGCACGTTAATATGTTGAAGTAGCGAAGTATTTTCCTATGATTATGAATTCCGAACTCACACACTCTCCTATTATCATCTCAACTTCCCTCCTTTAAGCTGTCTTGTGGAAGTGTGAGTCCTTCTATTAATTCCATACTACAAAAGAAAAAACCATTGGATGATGTAGATTAATAAACAAAAGATGTTAAGTTGTTGGTATCTTTTGAGGCAAGAAGAAAAGATAAATACTTGCTGGGATATATTACCAGCGGTGGCATGAATTTAAGAAAGGGACAGACTCTTCAATAGGCTCTGTTGTGATAACATAAGGGGAAGCTTTGTTGTGATAGGATAAGGCAAAATGGTTTCAGACTAAAAGAGGAGAGATTTTGATTGGATATAAGGATAAATTTTACAGGAAGGGTGGTGAAGTTCTTGTACAGGTTGCCCAGAAAGATGGTGGATGCCCTGTCCCTGGAGACATTCAAGGCCGGGCTGGAAGGGGCTCTGAGCAACATGATCTAGCTGTAGGTTTCCCTGTTCATTGCAGAGGAACTGGGCTAGATGACCTTTAAGGGTCCTTCCAATCCAAATGATTCTATTTTTTTCCTAAGTTTGGGATTCCTCCTGCCATTTATCTTTACATTATGTTGCCTTCTAGATATGGCAGAGATTTTAGACTCTGTAATTATATGTAAAAAATATTCAAAAAATGTAAGTTTTAAACTAATTAAGGCCAAAAGTATGAGTTGCAATATTCCCTAGTGCTGTCACCTTTCTGCTTTTCAGCACATAAGACCATTTAATTGCATGTCAAATAATAGGAAAGCCTCCTGACTATTGTATTCCACATAGCTATTTTAACCTCTCTAATAACTTAATCGCAGATTCTTTTTTCTTTATACTAGTAGTTATGACAACCTGAACCAATGAAAATGTTTCTTACCCACCATAAAATTTTTATCATTGTCTTGAGGGAAAACTGTAATAACACAAAGTTCATGGAAGTAAAAGAAATACATCTTAGGTAAGCATGAATGATGAAAAGAAAATACAGATTTTGTTTGGGAAAATCGATACTTTCAGAGTAGACTGGATATATTAATGTGGCCTAGGAATTTTTATCACCTTATGGAGCAAAGTTTAAATGTTTTATGTGCACAGGTATACCTACTGCTGTTATTAGATTTTCAGGTGTTTTTTTTCTTCTGTAAAAAAATAACAAATAGTTTTCCCAAATAAATTTGTATGCAATATTGAGCTATTTCCTTATAGCAAAATAAAAGATATTTAGAAGAATATAGAAGTCATATCTTTGAAAATTCTGATGTCTGTTTCTGGCCTTGCAATGTGTATTTTAGGTAAAATAGTCATGGCTAGACTGATCTTTATTGGTGTACATTTACAGGAACAGAATAACATGAAATAAATGCCTCTAACACAGTGAGGAGAAAGAGAATGAAAAACTCGTTACAGAAAATGATGACAAAAGAATTCAAAGATAACTGTGGGTTATAATGTTTAAGTGTAATTTGAAAAACAGGAGTTTTAGTATTAGCTCTCTCTTTGATAGTCCACTGCAGATCCAAATTCAGTCCTATCTGATTCCAGCCTTCGCTTTTCACCCCACGAGCTTCCTGACCTGGATGTGACAGATATTTAGGAACTGTCTCTGAATTTCTCTTCCACGGGCTGGTCCATCCTCCCATTTAAGCTTTAGCATCCACAGCAGCCGCAGGCCCTTTGTTCACAGGCTGACTATTCTAGGTGAAAAAATACCTGTTTTTGCTTGTTTGATTTTAAATTGCCTTGTATTCTCAAATTATGCTATTTTTATTGGGAAAGGTGGTGGATATATCAAGCCCTAATCCTCCTCTTCATACCTGCCATGGTGCTTTGGGCTTCTGTCTTATCCCCTTCCAAACAGGCCTCTTTCCCAGCCTGAACAGGCAGTTGATGCTGAAGTGGAAGGTGTTCAATGCACATACTCATTTTTGCTGCCCTTCACAGAACCTTCCTTATCTCTAACATCTGCTTTTGAAGATGAGGACACCAGTTTTCTATGTTGTACTTAAAACGTGGCTAAACCATGAATCTTTACAATGGCATTGTGACATTTTTTATTTTGTTCTTTATTTCCGTGTAATGATTCCCAACACTTCCAGTTGTCTCTTTGACCACTTCTGGATATCAAGACTGACATTTTCATGAAAGTATTTATTATAACTTCCAGATCTTACACTTGACTGGTAATGCTCAGCTAAAAGGCCATCATTTCATGTGCAAATTTATGGTTGTTGTGTATGTTTTTTTACCTTTCACTTTCATACTTTTATTTATCCACATTGAATTTCACCCATTTTTATTGTCAAGTCTTCCAGAGATCTTTCTGCTAGTCTTCACATTCAAACCTTGTCCTCAGTTCCACTACTAATAATTTTGCATCATCAGTAACCTTTGTCATGTTATTGTTTGTCTTCTTCTACAGATTGTTTATGAATATGTTGAACAGTCCCCGTTTGATATAAATTTACCAGTGCCCTCCCTCCGCTACCCTCATTCTCTCTCTCCAGTCACTTTTTCTGACTTCAAGTATCCTAGCTTTTAAACAGTAAGTCAACAAGAAAAGAGAGGAGAGGAGAGGAGAGGAGAGGAGAGGAGAGGAGAGGAGAGGAGAGGAGAGGAGAGGAGAGGAGAGGAGAGGAGAGGAGAGGAGAGGAGAGGAGAGGAGAGGAGAGGAGAGGAGAGGAGAGGAGAGGAGAGGAGAGGAGAGGAGAGGAGAGGAGAGGAGAAAGGAAAAGATGATTTCACTGTGGATATTTTTAACAAATTTTCATGCTATTCAGCATAAAACTGTTCTATCACATGCTCAATGTTTACTAACAGATGTGACAAAATACTCCTTGGAGCAAAATTCACAACTTTTAAAAAACAATAGTTAAGAGAGAATTGTAAGTGTACCAAAACAGCTGTATGTTTTAAATTGGTCTTCATTTAAGTAATCAACAAGAAGTTAATATTATACCATACACCTGTGTTTGTATAGTGTTCTGTTTACATACACATGCTTTATCCTTAATGATAAAGTTGCTTGTTAGTAGGAAGCAGGCAAATAGATATACGGACTAAAACTACCTAGGAACATCAGCTATGACTACCACCTCAGAAGGGGAAAGTTTGATAACAAACTCTAGATTCCTTCCAGAAACTTGGTCACAAGGGATACAGAGAAAGCTGAGGCGCTCAGTGACTTCTTTTCCTCAGTCTTCACTGGCAAGGGCTCTAGCCACACCACCCAAGCTGCAGAAAGAAATGGTAAAAACAGGGAGAAGGAAGATCTTCCCGCTGTAAGTGAAGATCAGGTTTGAGACCATCTAAAGAACCTGAAGGTGTACAAGTCCATAGGACCCAATGAGATCCATGCACAGGTTCTGAGGGAACTGGCAGATGAAGTAGCCAAGCTGCTATCCATCACATTTGAAAGGTCATGGCAGTTTGGTGAAGTTCCCACTGACTGAAAAAGGGAAACCATAACCCCCATTTATAAGAAGGGAAAAAAAGAAGATTCAGGGAAGTACAGACCAGTCAGCCTCACCTCTGTGCCTGGCAAGATCATGGAGCATAATCTCCTGAAGGCCCTACTAAGACACAGGGAAAATAAAGATGAGGTGATTTGTGGTAACCAACATGGTTTCATCAAGGGCAAATCATGCCTAACAAAATTGGTGGCCTTTTATGATGGAGTTACAGCATCAGTGGATAAAGGAAGAGAAACTGACTGGACTTGTGCAAAGCATTTGATAATGTCCCACATAACATTTTGGTCACCAAATTGGAGAAAAATGGATTAGATACATGGACCACTCACTGGATAGGGAATTGGCTGAATGGTCGCACTCAGAGTTGCTGTCAATGGCTCCACGTCCAAGTGGAGACTGGTGATGAGTGGCATTCCTCACAGGTTGGTGCTGGGACTGGTGCTATTTAACATCTTTCTAGGTGACATGGACATTGGGATCAAGCACACCCTCAGCAAGATCACAGATGACACCGAGCTGAATGATGCAGTTGACATGCTAGAGGGAAGGGATGCCATCCAGAAGGAGCTGGAGAGGCTTGATAGGTGGGCCCATGCCAACCTCATGAAGTTCAACAAAGCCAAGTGCAAGGTCCAGCACCTGGGTCGGAACAATCCCAAGCACAGATATAGTTTGGGAGCAGAATGGCTTGAGAACAGCCCTGAGGAATAAGGATTTGGAAGGTCTTTTGATGAAAGGTTCAACATGAGGCAGCAATGTGCACTTGCAGCACAGAAGGCTGGGTTGCATCAAGAGTAGCGTAACCAGCAGGTTGAGGGAGGTGATAGTGCACCTCTGCTCTGCTCTTGTGAGACTCCACCTGAAGTACTACATCCAGTTCTGGAGGCCCCAACACAAGAAGGACATGGAGCTGTTAGAGTAGGTCCAGAAAAGGACAATGAAGATGATCAGTGGGCTGGAGTATCTCCTATATGAGGACAGCCTGAGAGGGCTGGGGCTATTCAGTCTGGAGAAAAGGAAGCTGGAATGGAATTTTTTATAAGGGCATGTAGCAACAAGACAAGGAGAAATAGTTTTAAACTGGAAGAGAGTGGATTTAGACTCAGTATTAGGAAGAAATTATTTACTGTGAGGGTGGTCAGATGCTGAAACAGGTTGCTCAGAGAGGTTGTGGATGCCCCCTCCCTGCAAGCATTCAAGGCCAGCCTAGGTGGGGCTTTGAGCAACCTGGTCTAGTAAGAGGTATCCCCTGCCTATAGCAGGGGAGTTGGAACAAGATGATCTTAAAAGTCTTCTTAAAAGTCTGATTCTGTGATTCTATGAAAATGTTCTAGGACTGACTGGCCACGAGAATTTATTATTCACACACAATTCTGTAAACTAGACTTTTTGAAATTCTTTAAAATTGAAGGATCATCATTCATCATGAATCACAGAAAATTAAGGTTTCTGGAAAAAAAAAAAAAAAAAGGACCAATAAAAAGTTCTGAGATGCTCAGAATGCTGCATTTCAATTGTTCTGCTCAGAAATTTTTTACAACAATATTTAAATGAAACAAGAATATATGACATTGTATAGAGACATACAAAATGTTATGCAAGCATCTTATTGTCACAAAAAGAATCAACAAAAAAAATCTTTTACATAAAATATTCACCTTTTTCCTATTCAAAGATTTGCAAAAATACAGCACTTTCCAAGTAAACACCCTTACATCAGCTGAATATATTATTTTCTAGGAAAACTATTCCATTTAAAAAACAAAAAGCAGATTTCTTATCTGATCACTTAACTTGAATATACTCATTCAGTATCAGACCTCTTTTTTTCTTACCCATGACAAGTACTTTCCTTCCTATACTTCAATTTCTGGAATCATCCACAGGGAAGGATTTGTATGGAGACAACTTTATCTCCTAGAAAGGCAGTTCATAAATTTACTGTGGGAGTTCAGTTGCAGAAAATTTTAACTAGAAATATCCAACAAAAGGTGGGATTCAGCTAATCCGTGTTAACTATTCAGAGTAACTTTTTGGTGAGTGGAGAAAGACAGGAGCCACCCACCTCCTCTCTAGAGAGAAAGTAGTCTATAGATTTATACAGTGCGGTGTGCTGTGATACTGAACATCAAAGGTATGTAACAAGGATGGGGGGTAGGGGGGAGAAATATCAGAGAGAACAACCCCATTAATTTGCAGAAGAGCTGCAGCTTTTAACAGAACTGAATATGGAATATAGTTCTGTCCTTCCACTCCAAGAAAGTGACTGCATATCGTTGTTGATGGTGGGTTCAAGATTGCTGTTGTTCTCGAACTAGAAGGCAGCTATTGAAAAGTGCTGAATCAAACCTTGGCTCTTGAATTAATATTTAGGACAGGAGTAAGAAGAAAAGGAAGGAAATCGGCATGGCTAAGCAAGGACCTGCTGGTCAAACTGAGGGAAAAGAAGGAGAGGTACACTCAGTACAAGGTCTGAGAAGAATACAGAGATACTATCTAGACATGCAGAGATGGGATTACTTGGCAAGTGATGTGAACTTGGCAAGTGATGTGAAGCACAACAAGAAGGGGTTCTACAGGTACCTTGGTCAGAAGAGAGATAGACAAAGGTCTATGATAAATGAGAAGGAAGACACTCTCCATCATATTTGAAAAGTCATGGCTGTCAGACAAAGTCCCCAGTGGCTGGAAAAAGGGAAACATCACTTTCATATTCAAGAAAGGGAGAAAGGAAGACCAGGGGAACTACAGGCCAGTGAGCCTCACTTCTCTTCCTGGGAAGATCATGGAATAGATCCTCCTGAAAGATATGTTAAGGTACATCCAAGATGTGAAGGCAATCCAAGACAGCCAGAATGGCTTCACAAAGGGCAGATTATGCCTGACCAATCTGGTGGCCTCCTACAATAGAGTGAGAGCATCAATGAACAAAGGACGGACAACTGGTGTCATCCACCTGGACTTGTGCAAGGCCTTAGATGCAGTATCGTGCCACATTCTTATCTATGAATTGGAGAAATACATGGATTTGAAGGCTAGACTGTTTGGTGGACAAAGAATTGGTCAGAGGTTCGTTGTCAATAGCTTTATTCCCAGGTGGAGGCTGGTCACAAGTGGTGCCCCCTAGGGGTCCAACTTGGGACCAATAATCTTCAACATCTCTATCAATGGCATGCACAGTTTGATTGAGCATACACTCAGCAAGTTTGCTGATGACACTAAGCTGAGTGGTGCAGCTGACAAAATAGAAGGATGAGATGCCATCCTGAGACATAGGCTTGAAAAGTGGGCAAATGAGAATCAAATGAGATTTAACAAGGTCAAGTGCTAAGTATTGCACCTAAGATGGGGCAATCCCAGATAGGAATACAGACTGGGAGAAGAATTCATTGAGAAGTTCTGGTGGACAAAAAGTTGGACATGAGCCAGCAGTATGCACCTGCAGCATGGAAAGCCAACAGTATCTTGGGCTGCTTCAAAAGGGCGGTGGCCAGCAGGGCAGGGAGGTGATGGTCTCCCTCTACTCTGCCATTGTGAGGCTTCTTCTGGAGTACTGTGTCCAGGTCTGGGGCCCCCAGCACAAGTTGTTGCAGTGGGTCCGGAGAAGGGCTGGAACATCTGTCCTGTGAAGAAAGGTTGAAGAGTTGGACTTGTTAAGGTCGGAGAAGAAAAGGCTCTGGGGAGAACTCAGTGTGGTCTTCCAGTACTTGAAGGGATCTTATAAGCAGGAACAGGTGTGGGTTTTTACATGATTTAATAGTGATAGGACAAGAGAGAATGGCATTAAACAAAAAGAGGGGATATTTAGATCAGATGTCAGGAAGAAAATCTTTACTCAGAGCATGGTGAGGCTGCCCAGAGAAGCTGTGAATGCCTCATCCCTTTTCAACTCAATTGAAACATTTCCTACCTTCCTGACAATATCATATTCTCTGGAAACTAGGGGGAAGGGACCATTCCCGTAAAGGCTTCCAAATTATGTAGTTTAATATATTTTCTTACTGCTGTCACTTAATAGCTTTCTTAACTGAAAGGAAGTTTTTCCTGTACAGCCATGCTAGGTATTCCTGAGGGAGCACGGCATTGCTCCTCAGGAGACCTGAAATGACTCTGAATAAATCCAGCCATAAGACAGGCCCTCTGCGTGTTAATAACACATTAATGACAGCTCTCCTGGGAGTGGCCAGGCACTGGGCACGTGTTCATAGAAAAGTCCTAGAGCAAGGCAATGTGAAAACTAGGAGTGGATGCCTTCGTCTGCACAGAGCTTCTCCTCTCTCTATTTCCCTGTACTCCCCAGGGAAAAGCTCATAATTGGAAAAGCACAGAGACTTGCTTATCTCACTTCTGCATCTTCTCTGTCCTGGGGAAGGCCTGAGAGTACCTGGTAAAGAAACTAAACGATGCTGACTCCACTGGGGAGGATAGCCCAAAGCACAAGCAATAAAGAAGCCTCTAGACGACCCTGAGAATGGAGGAATGGTAGAAGCCTTTGTACCCCCAAATCAAAATCATCTGAAGTCGATGTTCTAATGCACAATCTTCTGTGTTTAATTAAAGAAATAATCAAATAGGTACTGTACCTATGATTACCTCTAAGATACCCTTGCACAGGATGAAGTTTAGAAGGAAAACACTTGTATGCAATTAATACAATTTGTTCTGACCTGGCTTTCTGAACCAGTCATTCACAGTGCATATGAGCTGCCAAGGAGCAGTGGAAAACAGAAACATCCATTGATCAACAGATGGATTTAATAGGCATTGAGAGTGAGATTCTCCCAGTAAAAACATACTTGGGACTTAGCTGGGCATCGTGTCTCATTTCAAATCCAGCCTTATCTTTGTCTTTGAGTCTGATGGAAGGGCAGATTTGGTTCCAAGTCATGATATCCCCTGAAGAAGGTGAAAGGTGATGATAGGAGATGTGTTGCGCGTGTCTACTGGGCACCAGTCACCTCATAGACATCAAGAGCTACCCAGAGACAGACAGTGTCGGGGTGGTGGCAGGGCTGGCAGCCTTCACAGGCCTTGGCAAGCGCTCTTGAGCCCTAGCAGTGAGGACAGAGCTCCTGAGTTTGCCAGTTCCATGTCCCCACATGCCTGCATGTCTGTACACCCAGCAGATGCCCAAACTGTTTTTATTAATGTTGCTACAATGGCAACACATAAAGCAATGAGTGAGCATGCTGTTAAGTCTGTTACAGGGAGTTACATACATTCCTTTATAATAGCATTATAGATGCAACTAGTAAATATGCACTTTAATTTTAACAGCCATTCTGTGATCTTCCCAAACTCAGTTATTTTAGGCAATAAAAGCATTCTGTCTCCCTTTAAACCAAAGAACAGATTTCTACTGTATATAGCCTCATGGGTCAGAAGCCCCTTCCCCTACTTCATTCCTGAGTGCTGTCATCTTTCATGTGAATATCAGATTGCCTTTTTCTGTATAAGAGTTAAAATGATTCCAAATATTAGGACACACATTCAGTCTCTGATTTCTCCTTGGCAACATGCCCAGGCACTCCATATCATGCATCTCCCATGACCACCTAGAACTTCTGCTTGCTGGATGTACACAGCTGTCTCCCTAGCACTCTTTCATCTTGAGTCATTCTGGCCTTTGCCTGTCATAACCACTTACAAGAACCAGCAGCACTTTTCAATAAATAAGGAGATAATAACATGAGAGAATGAAATTCTTTATGGCTGCATGCTGATATTTTTGTCTCAAAAATAATGCTTTTCTAACTTGTTTTATAAGTCTGAGTTCAGGGTATGTTATATTTATGTTTAGTAGATCTCTGTTTACGATATCTGATGCGTACTTCACTTCCATTTTCAAAACCTCACTTTTGTTATCTGTATGTTTCTTCTTGATTGAAGGAAATATTAAACAATATTGAGCAGACAAAAACAACACTAAGTTGATTTGCAAAATAGTATGTCATTTAGTAACAGTATATACCCTGCACCACTGCATATGAAACTCTGAACAGTTGGGTGGCTTTGTATTTGCAGAAAATAATTCATTATATAATGCTGACACATGAATGATAGACAGGCATGTGAAAAGCAGGAACTGAAGATTCAAAAAGAATAAAGAAAAGATTAAACATCGCATTGCATTCCAATGAAAAGGAAAAAAAATGGATAAAAAAAGGGGAAAAGCTACTAAGGCGGGTGTCTGCTCCCATGACTAGCTGTTGCTCGCTCTTCAGGAGCAAAGAGATAAGATGGAAGGAAGAATCACAGCTACATGAAAAGCAGATTTGGGACGGCTGAATAGCATCATAAGGAGCAAGCACCCTCTTCTAGCTGAAAAGAAGAAAATGTCATATTTTTTATATTGCTAATGATGGCACATGGTTTACAAACAAAGTGACAGTAATGATCTGCATCTGCATTCAGCCATCCTTGTGCTTGGAGTGTGGGTGCTACAGCTGTCATTATTAGGCCCAGGTGTAGCTCCGGGAGCCTCCCGGGGCCCTGAGATGCCCTGCTCTGCTCAGCCTCAGGGCTGCTTGGATGATAATGAAAGTTTTTGCATTGGTAAACAGCAGAGGCAAAGATTCTGAGGAAACATTTGTATTTCAGAAAATATGTGGGAGTCCAACTGTATCCTGGGCTGCATCAAAAGAGGGGTGGGCAGCAGGAAAAGGGAGGTGATTGTTCCTTCTGCTCTGCCCTCATGAGACCCTATCTGGAGTACTGTGTCCAGGCCTTGAACCCCAGCACAAGGAAGTCATGGAGCTCTTGAAGACGGTCCAGAGGAGGGCTATAAAGATGCACAGAGGGCTGGAGCACCTCTCCTGTGAAGAAAGGCTGAGGGAGCTGGGCTTGTTTTGTCTGGAGAAGAGAAGGCTCTGGGGGGACCTAATTGTGGCCTTCCAGTAACTGAAGGGAGCTTATAAACACGGGGGGGGAACCAAATTTTTACATGGTCTGAAAGTGATAGGAGAAAGGGAGAGCGGCATTAAAGTAAAAGAGAGGAAATTTACATTAGGTGTTAGGAATACATTTTTTACTCAGAGGGACGTGAGGCACTGGCACAACTGCCCAGAGAAGCTGTGGATACCCCATCCCTGGAGGCATTGCAGACCAGTTTGGATGAGATCCTGGGCAGCCTGATCTGGTGGGTGGCAACAAGCCCATTGCAGGGGGGTTGGAACTGGATGGTCTTCCAACTCGTCTTTCTATGATTCTAAATATGATAAAACATTTCTACTAATAAAGAGCACACAGGTATGATTTTTTTACAGCTGATAGTGCTGTAAGAAAAACATCTGAAATATATTATAAAATCTAATTAATGTGGCAGATTAGTCAAGTGTTTTGAATTCAGTTATCTGAGCAGTCAATTGGACATATCTATCATTTCAAATCCTAGAAGCCTTCCCTAAAATAATGGCTTTTCTTTGTGTGAATGTTTATGTTCAGTAATGCACAGAAACATATTTTAAGATCCACTTTGTAAAGCTAATGAAAACCTTGAAAAATCAGTAATGATAGAACAGAAAGCAGCAAAATAATTCTATTTTATTACTGCCACTTATAGGCCTCAGCTGAAATCAAATGCCATTACACTAGTTACTACATGAGTGGGCAGAAAGCATTACTTCCCTCATGAAGATCTTACTATCTGAGATTATAAAATAGACAATGGATGAGATTGATCTCATGTAAGTTTAGCCACATAAAAATTTGTATTGAGAGATGAAACAGTCATCAGGGCTCCTCCTAAGCACAATGGAATGGCAAAACCTCTTCCATACATAAATATTTTATTTCACCCATCTCAGACATCTCTCCTAAAATGAAGAACATCATACTATGCAGCTTTCTAATTCTTCCAGACCTTCTCCATCAAATATAGAGAGATAATCCTCTCAAATTTGATTTCATCTGAATTTATAAAGTCACTGTACTCTGTGGCAAAGGTATCTTGATATTTGTTCATTTCTCTGACACAATTGAATTGTTACATTTTGACTTGGGTCCTTCAATCCTCTTAGAGTAAATAACACAATATACAATTACTAATGCTAAGATTCAATACCTCTAACTAGAAGCTGAAAAATTAGCAGAAGCATCAGGAATTAAACATGTAGAGTGAGTTATATCTAAAAAAATAATAATATTAAAAGTAGTGAAAATCTAGAAAAAATTCCATCCCCCCAAAAAATCTTTAGAACAGTTGGAAATCAAAGAAGGACCTCAAACAAGCTGAAAACATGGAAGAAGGTACGAGTTAGGTTCTCCACTACCTAAGAATAAGCATCACCTGAGATAAGTGTGCCATTATGTCTGAGACCGAACTGATACTGAATATTTTCCATAGACTTGTCCAGATCTTACAGTTTGTGGAACAAAGAGTAGAAGAAGCAAAATGACACATGGCTATAACTCAGGAATTTTTATTTTTTCATTATTATGATCATATCTGTTTTCTTTTTTCTTACACACTACTGGAATGAAAGTCAGAAAAAAATAATAGAAAATTTACAAGAATTTCACAGGCAAGTCCAAACCAGGAGGTCTTCTTGAAGTCCTAGATACAGTAATGAGAAGCATAACGTTTCCTTTGAAAGCTGTTGAAAATGAAACTCACATTGGAAGAAAAAGAAAAAAAAAAAAAAGATTCCAGAACACAGAGGTGTCTTCTCAAAGCTGCACTTAGCATTAGTATAATGGTTTTAATAACTGCAAATTCTTGACAGGTTTCTAGTAGTAATTCTGTATCCTTGGCAATTAGGTAACAATAGTAGCACTTTTTCCTTTCTTTAAGCTAATTCGTCTGCAAAAAAATTTGACTTGGTCCTTTCTTCCCCAGTCAAATCCTACTGGTTCACTGTGAGATGAGATACGTGCAAAATGGCTAAAATTGAAACAGCGTTAAATAGTTTAGGAAATCAATACAAAAATAACAGAAATACCAAGGCACAAGCTTAATGGCTGCTGCCATGAAGTTTCACCGTACATGATTTGGTATGTTTCCCCATATCACCTTATTGCTTTTTTTAAGGCCTGTCCTTGCAGTTCACAACCACCAAGACTGTTGAGCTCAATGGAGACATTAACGTGCAAGCTCTTCAAGGTACAAACTTTGTCTTTATTTCCATGTGGCATGCAAGACACTCTTAGTACTATACAAATATTAAATGAGAAAATGTAATAATAAGTTCCCCACAAAAGGCATTTTACTGTGGATGTATAGATCTTCAAATGTCTTCCATTATAATGGACAAAGAAGAAACACATTAAGCAGCCAGCTCTCACCCCTGCAGGGCTATCCTTAAGGGACTCCCAGTACCATCACATCTTTTACTGACACCAAGCATTAACAACATATGCAGTACTTTCAACAACGTTATCATCACCTTTGGTGCACATGTCAAATGGCTGAAAAGGACCTGCTGGACATCAATACATAAATGCATTTTACAACATAGCTGGGGTAATGGAGCGCCTAATTCCGGCACTGCTTCTAAGGTGATAAAAATCTCAGTAGTGGAAGAGATGTATTGAGCGAAATAGAGCTCGCAGTCAAGAAACATCAAGGTTCTTTACAGAATATGTTGAATTAAATTAATCCTACTAAACTACAAAACATAAGGAATTCATCTACTTCAGTCCATGCCTGAGGCCAAGTAGGAGAAACTCAGACTGAGAACAAATCAATTTCGAGACAGGTCTAAATTTTTGAGAGACACCTGGACCACTGCTGCTGTTCGGGGTATAAAGTTACAACCACTTTAATGGAGACTATTAATTGCAAGGCTCAGTACAGCACAGAATAGAAGGAAAATGCCTTTCCCAAAAACCTCTCTCCGAAAAGGCAAGTGATTGTCTTTCACTCCCAGTTTAAGGGCTTTTATGCTGCTTTGATGTTTTAAATAGTATTAAGGAAAATGTGATCCTTGCTGTCTAAACTAGGCAAAGCCCAGGCAAGCAGAGGTGACTGTCTCCTTCTCTCTGGGGTGCAGACACATAGGGGTGCAACACCTCTCTATCTATCTCCACAGTTGCCTATAGTCAGAGCTGTAGGGAGATATCTTCTTTTTTGTGTACTCTGCCTTGCATGGTCTTGTAAACCTGGTTTAACTCTATTACATCAGCAAAAGGACAGTAACATAAAACTAACTGTGAATGAGGTCAGACGGACACAGCTCTCAGCTAATGTGTAAAATGCACACTTGGTTTCATATCATTGATTTGATCCACCATTCGACAATTAACAATCAAACATTTTTTTTAAGAGCCTGACATCCAGACCCAATATTTCAAATCAGAAAATAAAATACTATCCAATCACATTAAGGAAATGGAGAGCATGAACTGAAACTTAATATCTAATTACATTATTAATACACACGGTGCATATTCAGATTACAAAATCTTTGAATGACTAAAGTAGTTTGCAAAAAAAGGTATCTGATTTCAGCTTACCCAGAGACTGAGGGACAGGAGTCTCGCAAAAAGAAAGGTTTCACACAGAACTCTGACAGTGAACCAGGATCCTGCATCTTAAAAATTCGAGATGGGTACTAGGTCCTCCAGTGCTACAAAGGAGATAAAATAAATAGAGCTAAAAGAAAAAAAGAGAAAACAGTGGGCAAGATCTGTCCTGTACTGTCTTGATACCCATTCTGGACTGGAATATTTTACTGTGAATGGAAATGTCCCTTTGTAGGCAGTGGAGGGATCGAAAAGCAAAGGATGGAGCCAAGTAGGAGATGCTCTCCAGAGCATCCTTCTACATGAGCCTTGTCGTAGATGCAGTCATGAGGGCATTCCCACCCTTCTGAGGGCTTGATGTTGGTCAGAACGACAACACTTCTGCCTAGAGTGCTGAGCCTTGGCTAAGGGGAGGATCTCAAAAACACAGCACTCACTTAGTTCAAGCTACAGAATGAGCAATGGAGAGGCACCACCACTTTGCATGGTGATCCTAGTAGGAGAGCATGCATCCACGTGGCAGCTGAGATCCTGACCTCATGTTCTCCTGTCTGATGGGTTTGTATACAAATGAGTGCACAAATGCAACAGACTTCAGAATTACTTGGATGGAGGAAAGAGGAGAGAGATTATAGCTGCTTTCTGGACTTCCAGAAAGGAGTATTCACAAGCCAGAAAGACCTATAGAGAAGGACTGTGTCCTCTGATTCAAAGTTAGGTCACACAGGTGGGAGAAGGGAGTTCTGTTTCCTGAACATGGCTTTTATCCAATAAAGATTGAATGTAATATGCGTAAGCAGTCCAGGGACATTTGTTGATCATTGCCTTAATTGACTAAAGTGCAAGGATACTGTTCTAAGTATTGATTTTCTAATCAAATTAGTGCCTGGTATTTACCTTCCATATGTTTATTCCTCTGTTGTGCAAGGACCACTAATGGCCCATAGGGATAGCATCTAATTCATAACTTTATTGCCCTGCTCCTTCTCCAAATATGTACAGAACACATCACACTGTCATGGTCTCATAACTATTAATAACCAAATGAGGTGGGGAATCTGGAAGTTTAGGGCCAAAGGCAGCAGCAATTAGACCACTGAAGTCTCACTTGGTGCAGAGAAGGCTGCAGCATCTCTGTCCTGACAAGCTACTTCTGCTCCCTCTTACTCTGACATTTCCACCAGCTCCTTCAGCTCCTCGACCTGAGAAGTGAGTCTGGGATTTGGTCCTAATGAATAAGCGGAAAAAAGCATACACATTTCAGAAGAATCTCATAATGTGAAAGGGAAAAATCTTGTTACAGTGCACTCCAAACAGCTCAGACTATTCAAGGTAATCACATTTATATTTATTAAATGAGGCAGCATTCACAAAATGTCAGTGTTGCAGCCAAGACATAAACAAAGTTACCCAAGACATAGTCCAGAAGCAACAAAATGGTTTATGACACTTCCTGTTTTCAGAGTTCTCCTTTCTCATTCCTAATGATCCTTAATAAGAGAATGTACCAACTTGTATGCGCAGCCCTCTCCAAGCTAGCTTCTCTAAATGAATGCCTTTTTCAATAAAGGGAAGGAACATCAAGCAAGGTGGCATGGTAAAATTCAATGACAAACTTCTTAGCCTAAAATGTAGTTAATTATACACTAACATAGCATCTTCATCTCCAGTAGGTTTTAAAATGTTTATTTTTCAAATGAAAATGACTTTTGTGAAATAGTTGTAAATTGAATTTCATTACTTACCCAATGATTTATTTAGTGAATCAATAGTAAAAGGAAGCAGGTACAGCAGTCATAATTATGTCATAATTGCAAATGCTAATATCCCAAGATCACTGAAAATATGCACAGATGAATAGATGATTTTAAAAATAGGCACAAAATACCTAAGCCTTCTTGAATGTGGATGTGATTCCAAACCTCAAACTGTGAAATCCACTGGGCAAGGTTTTGAAAATGGATCTGAAGTTGCCAGTACATCAGCATCATGCTATAATGAATTTTTACACAAAGAGTTGGAGAGCATTTGCTTAAGGATTTTCATATACATCACCACCGAGGATAAAATTACTAAATTTTAAGAAAATGTATTTGAAAAAAGTCCATAATGGTGTAAAAAAAAAAAAAAAAAGGTTACTTCAGAACCTGGAATTTATACTGTGCTAAGGCTCTTTCAATCAGAATTCAAACAGCAAAATCAGCACTCCTTCCATGGAGTAATAATGTGAGATGATCAGTACACCAGAAGGCTGAAATTCACTCAGAGAATCAGCATGATGCCATTTAAAATGAATTTACAAACCATAAATAAATACCCCCCAACAAAACTGTACTCATAAGACCTTTAAAATGATACACAAATGCATAGAATAACGGACACTTTAATCAAGATGCCATACTATTTTCTATGGTATTTTACATATCAAAACACTTCCCCTTCTAGGCTTCAAGTACTAATTTGTCTTCTTTTATTTTGATGTGGCTTCCAAGAAATGCAAAGCACACAAAGAGTGCAGTATCAGGTCTGTAATATGCTCTGATGGGCAAAGCATTTCTGCTGTCTTGGTCTCAGAGACATTTATTAATGGATGGGCTGATAATTCCTATTATGTGCCTGAGATAACCTCAAAAGAGCCAGCAAATACAACTGGAGGTGAACAGTGTCTGTTCTTGTGAGGTTTTCTTTGCAATAAATTGGATTTTCAATGCAAATACATCACATTTTTGAAGAAAAAGCAATCAGACCTTTGAGGGTCTACTAGCTGTGGAAAGTGTTTGGGAAATAAGCAAAGGCATATGGCATGTCTTCAAAATCATCTAGTTCATCAAAGGGTAAAGAAATCAGCATCTCATTGAAACGCAGCCTTCTGGATCTTTTAGTCATAATTCACATGAAGAGAAGGAATACAAGTTCACAGTATTACACTCTCTGGTAAGCAGGATTGACAAAAATACTATCACATAACTCAGATAACAAAGAAGAGGTGATCCTTTTCTATTTCCCCCATTAGTATTTAATCATATATTTCAAAAGAATATCTGAAAACATAGATTTTCCTGGTATTATTACGCTCTAAGATTCACAGCTCCAGTTAATGCTAGAGTGTTTTTGTAACAGGATGCATACTTTTAAATTAAATTAGTCTTTGAAGCTTGCTTCTCTGCCAACTGCTATTTGTCCTGCAGGAAAACAGCTCCCTGAAGAAACGCAAATCTTTCATGGATGCTAAGGGTTTTGGGACAATTGCTGTGCCATCTGAGTTCTCAAAATTGCAGTAAGTATGTTACATAGCCTTGGCATCCTCCTTCCATATGGCTGCATAAGATGCTTAGGTGGATCGCAATGTTACATAGGTTGAATACACATAATTGTATCTTAAGCTCAGCTATGAGCCCAAGGCCACCATTCCAATGAGGGATCAGACGGGGGGTCAATTAAATTCTTTGAACGTTTTATTATCTGTGAGCTGAATGTCTTTAGCTGAGATTAGGCAAATACCAGTCTTCACAGATTATAAATGCTGCACTGATGCACTGTTTCCAAGTTAAGCAATGAAAATTGTCACACATCAGACCTAAAACTAAAAGGAAAATAATGGAAACAGGTAATAGCAAGAGACACTGAAGAGAAAGCATTGATTCCGTATCTTTAACACTTGATACACGTTATATTGGCCCACCTTTATAAAAGCTTTATGAGCAATTAAGTTAGAAAGAAACACAGGCAAAGCTGGTAGCTTTTCTAGACACGAAAGTGCAAAATACTTTTGTGTTGTCAGACTGCATTTTTCACTGGAAAAGATTTTCCCTCAAAGCTACTGATCAGCTTTTAATTGTTGTCCATTTGTTCACAGTGACCAAAATGACAGAATTTATCCAAGACAGAAGAGGCTTTTCTCTCTGTTGTGGCAAGCCTGTCTTAAACTACACTGAGTTACAGAGTTCTTTAGGAAATATCACAATGCTGTTTGTAAGAACACACAGTGGGGGCCAGCAGTCACACTAAGTGTTACTGCTATTCTTCCCATCACCACATTTCATCTTTCTAATACTTTCAGTTATTCCAGTGAGATGGACTGCAATGTGAGACACAAAGTCCCAGACCACAGAAAATTTTGGCTTTTTTTTGCCTTCTACCATCCTCTCCTTTCTCTTCCTTGTGGATGCTGTGGATGGTTGTGGATGCCCCATTCCTGGAGGCATTCAAGGCCAGGCTGGATGTGGCTCTGAGCAGCCTGGTCTAGTGACTGGCAACCCTGCACATATCAGGGGAGTTGAAACACAATGATCATTGTGGTCCTTTTGAACCCAGGCCGTTCAATGATTCCTAATTATCTTGTAACCCTTAAAGTCATTTGTAGTTCACCCTTCTTTTAAAATATTGTTTATTTATTTATTCTCATTATTCTTGCAAGATGTATGATTCTCCTTCCAACTTTCAGGTATTCTAGATAGCACATTCAATGCAAAACAAATATGAAAATGCAAATTAATATTTAGAATTAATATTCAAAATTAGATTAGGAGATTACTCCTTCTTTACAAACAAGCATTTTAGCTACTTCACAAAAACTGTTATTGGATTTGGACTCTGTTCTGAGGTATGTGCAAACTCAGTCTTGACTTAATACAAGTTCTGAGGATCATAAAGCAGTAATGGAGATAGAGGAGGGGGAATATTATTGCTTCCCCAAGCAACAGTAACTTCACTATGTAGCGCCTGTAAAAAAGCAATGACAGCACGGATTATATTGAGTATATAAATAGATCACCTAAATGTAATTCGAAACTAAACATTAACTGCTTATATTTTCTGGAGCAAACAGTGTCTGATATTTTGCAGTTTGATATCTCATCACTCTTAGACTCGTCACAGATATCTCCTCTTTGTTTACCGAAGGCATGGTACTTTGTTTAGTCTAAAATGTAAGCACAACCACAAAGACAAATGGCAGAGACTAATATGGAAAGGATTTCTAAAACAATGATTTAAAAAGCAGCATTTTTAAAAGATCAACTCAATTCTGCCATTAAGAAGACCTAAGGAAGGAAAGCCCTTGAAAGTAGATTAACATTTCTGCCAGGTAAGTCACAGATGTACTTCAATCCCACACTGCACTGCATTTAAACCTTCTGTCTCTAGTCCTACAGATTTTTTAGAAGATTTACTATAAAGGCAAAGGAGAGGGTATGTGCAGCACTTACAGTAGAGTTTATAAAATCGGTGAAAAATAAGGCCCAAGATGGTTCAAAATAAAGCCAGGATAGGTCTGCATTTTGAATTTCCAAGTGGATTTTGAGCTACATGTCACTGTTTAGAATGACCTGGTTTCCAGTAGTACCAAACATTCCAAATTGTACAAGAGCAGCATGTGTTCACCTCTATGAAAATAACTTCATGCCTAGCTGTGAGGTTGCAGATTACTTTGTGTAGCCATTTGAGGAGGCTTTGCCTTAGTGCATGGGTTCATGGTAATTCACAAAATCAATATCAAATGACCAAATAGGTTTTCTAAGCTAACACCTGGTTATGTGTTTCCCTAAAAAACACTGCAGCTACTGGAACTAATCATAAAGCTGGAAAGATTTTGATACAGAAAGTAACAACAAAAAAATAAATAAAAATATAAAAAATAAACCACTGTTCATTATTTCTAATATGGTAATGTCTAAAAGTCGGGTTCTTCTCTTTGCTGCACACCTATGTGCACATAGCAAACAGATACTTTCTACCCAAAACGTTTTGCAGTCTAAAATTCAACCAACTGTTTTTGCATAAGAGAGGAAATGGTGGAGGTCTGTGAAACAAAAGAATCATAGTATCACAAAATCATGGAACTGTTTGGGTTGGAAGGAACCTTATAGATCATTTAGTTCCAATCCACTTGTGGAGGGGAACACCTTCCAGTAGATCAGGTTGCCCAAAACTCCATGCAACCTGGCCTTGAAGACCTCCAGACATGGGGCAAGCTACACAAGAATAGGCCACGTGCTCTGCTTTATTTTCTCTTATTGCATGAGAGGCAAAGAATGTTTAATGAAATCAACAGTTACCCAGCTGAAAACTGCTGCAAGGATACATATATTCTGATGAATATTTGGACTGAATATGAATATTTGGACAAATATAAATAATTGGACTTAGAATTCACTGAGACAGGGTGTCACTGAGGTTTTCTACACTGCTAAGTAAAAAGTGGACCAGAAAGTTTGCTGGGCCTCAGGGCATTCCGATTGCTTAAGTGTTATCTTAATTCTTGACTCTCTTCTCAGCAGCATCAATTTGCTTTCTTGCAAAGCAATATTTGGAAGTAGTTCCCTTTGGGCACAACAACCTTTATAGATGATAAAACACCAGTTTGTCTCCTTCTGCACTGTTCTGTCATCTGAAGGTATCCTCAAAGGCCCAGTTATTTCCAGGTGCTCTCTAGGCCACGAAAGATGTGTCCCCAGTAGATTCCGACATAGTGCTGATGTTATGTCAGATACATCGAGGGAAAAAAAATAATAATAATTAAAAAAAAAAAAGAAAATAATTATTATGACCTAGGACTGCTATTTGAGTCCTCAGGAAATACTAAGCCAATCTGTTTTATTATGACACACTCCACTGTGAAGTGGCAGTCTGAATGCTAGCCAGATGGTGCCATCAGTCCTGGAGATGGAGATCATTTCCTGGCCTTCTGAAATGCAAGATGTGCCATAACACTTACCCTCAGGCAGACAATGGCCCTGGATCTGTTATATTTACTAGCATAAATTTAATCAATGAGCGCATAAACTTAGGATGACCAAAGAAGTATCTGGTGGTTGCCAACACAGCATGAAAACACACAAATATACAAAACAAATGTTACCTTAGCTAAGAATCCTCATTTTTCAAGATGTAAATTAGTAAAACACTTGTAATTAGAAACTATTGTTCTATCTGTAGAAAAACCCTTCACACACTACTGTTTTGATTCAGTCTGGCAACTTCTGTGATCTTAATACTGTCACCCAGTTTTTGATCAACCAATATATCCCTCAACACAATGGTAAAATAATTCCTTTGCTACCATTATTATTATTTGTAAAGCTTATGAATTTAAAGCTTTAACCTATTTCCATCGTGAGGTGCTATATTATCACAATAAACTATATAAATTGTTTACAAGATCTTCCCAACAAGGCATGCATTTGCTAATAAAAAGAACTTCCTGAATGAAATGAGTGTTCTCCCTTTAGTGAAAGCAAGAGATGCTTAGCATTTCAGGATTAGACTTGAGCTTCTCAATCCTTGCCTGATTCCTGGCAAAATCTGTCGTCTGGCCTACATACCACAAGTTCAGCTTGCCAATCACCACATGATCCTCCTACAAGTAAAACTCATTTGGAAAGATTTGTTGAATGAAAGGTAGACATCTAAAAGCATACAGTCTAATGTGACCGAACTGTCTGTGTTCCCTTCACTGGCCATGAAGGGAATATGAAGTCCCACAGAGCAACCCGTTTAAACCTAAAGCAAGCACATGAAACTGGCTAGAACTGACTTTTCATTACTTCTAAAGGGCCCCTGCAATGATTTATCCCAGACACAACTACACGAGATGTCTAGCACTGAGTGAGGTGAATCCCACCACTACTTAATCTCATTCAACAGCTGTACCAATTGGACTCAATCTGTGAGCTCAACTGAGGTACTGCATGATTTTCACCATGCACAGAGCTTCTTTCAGCTGCTTCTGTTCTAGGTACACTTATGTGCAAAACTGCTTTCTACTTTTTGAAGAGTTCTACTAAAAAGTATTAGTTCTGCAAATGAAAAAATCCCTTTGCTATTATTCTTAGACTACTACAGAACAACACAATACCCCTTCTATCTATCTCCTTTTTTTTTTTTTTTTTTACATGGGAATTGTTCAGCAGCACAAATGCCAAACATCAGCATAAATTGCTGTTGTTGCTCCAGCTCCCACAACAGGCTCTGCTGCTGCTCCACTCCCTATGACAGGCCCTCTGGTTACCCCAGCCCTTACATCTAAAACAGAGAATCAACCTGTGCTGATATCAGTTGCTCCTATATACAAAAGAAAGAAACAAACAAAAAAATGGCTGCAAAAATCAGCTCATTTGGTAAGAAAAGAATCTCCTACTAAGAAGGAGATGAAAGAAGAGGATGAGGAAGACTGTGATGAAACAGGGCCATCACATGGATGGAAGGAGGAAGAGGCACAACTCATAAAGGAAGTCAATACCTGGAACAACCTTCACGTGCTACCATATCAGAATTAGATTCAGGTATATATGCTCCCATTACTAACACCCCTAACGCCACCATCACCACTCACCTACACAGGTACAAATATCAACAGTGAAACAGGAGACCCGGGGTCACTTCATTCCTCTGCTGCCCTCCTTCCTACATGGTTTCCTGAGCCACCATTCTACACTTGCCTAAGGTTGAAATGGGGAAGTAGAGACAAGATCCTGCAGAAGCTCTTCCTTGCTGCAGACAGGAATGAGGCAAGAGTGCAAGCATGAGAGGTAATGGTGAAATTTCCCTTCAGAAACAAAAACTGAGAGAAAAAAAAATGGCACTCCTGTTCCTATTTCCTGGTTCTCAGACACATTGCACAGATTGATTTGGAAACATAATTTTTTCTCTTCATCCTTTACGTATATTTGCATGGGTGCTCTTCTAGAACTAAACTACTGAGACTTAGGAAGGAATTATGTCTACTTCATAGGCACCTCCTGGCATTTAACCTAGTATGTGAAAGGAAAGAAACTACAACTACATTTTTTGTGAGGAATCAAATCTTTGCATCATGAACTGTACATTACTATCAGAGATCTAAGGGCTCACAGGGAAAAGGATTCTTAGTTTCTGGGCTGTCTTCATAGTAGGGCATTGACTAGCTATAAGTGACTCACGGTGGAGAAAATTTTTGGCATAAAAGGGATCTTTCAAGTGAAAGCCTAGAGTTTAAAGGCATTTGGTTAGGTGTTTTTAGATGGATAGAAACTTTGACCTTTGAGGAATTGTGAGAACATAATTTTTTTCCTCATGTCAAATTCCCTTGTACAGTTTTCATACTATCTGAAATGGCAACTATCCTGCAATTGAAATAAGGTAATATCTAAAATTAAAATAGAGAGCAATGTGCTAGAAGGACAAGGAAGCTGAATAAAAGTAGAGTGGGAGATGAAAGTGAGCAAAAAGAGTGTAAGAAGGGAAAGGCAGAATTAGGATGGAGTGGGAGAAAATGAGAACAATCAGAATTAAAAATAAACCCCAGCCACTTTTCATGTTGAAGCTTGCAGCAAGCAAGCTAATTGGCATCTTACAGCTCTGTGAGAGTGTTATTAAAAGAGCATTTGAAGTTACTGTAATGTGTTTTACATGTTTCATAATCACATTTGTTAATTGGAAGTTGCATGATTTCGTATGAACTACGGTCTAACACTTTACCACTAGATTCTAATTAGTAAATCTTGCTGGGGAATGAATGCAGGTTTACTTTCTGCTCAACAAAATTGTATCTACATTATTGGAAGTATACCATCAGGATGCAATGCCAGACAAGACTGGCTTTATTAATGTTCACTGGCTCTAACATAAATATATGAACTTTTGAGTTACTTCAAAATCCTAGTGGCATTTAACTCCCCCCACTCCATACTTCTCCCTCAGGTCTCTTTCATTCTCAGCAGCAGAGAACTTCTTCCTGCTAACCCACAATAAACTCTGTTTGCAGCTGCCAAAACTTAAAAATAAATCAGACAAGATTAAAATTAATAAAATAGGCAAGGATAATTGTTCATTTTGTTACGACCTAAATTCAACCTATTAAGGAAGAGTATAAGACTCCCTTCTAGTTAAATTGACTGAAACATTCTGCAACAATGGAGAATAATAAAGCACAATTAGAAGTGAAAGTGACCTGGGGCTTTAAATACTCAAGAACCATGTTAACGGAACAAGAAGACCATTTAAAGGTCAGCAGCTTATAAAAAATATCCTCAGAGCAATTTCTCAAGAGGAAAATCATTTCAGATGAATGTGCCACGCAGTTTATATAAGAGAAGGCTTATTCCATCCTGAAGGAGGCCAAGCAAAATTAAATGCCTACCAGGAGTCTCTGGCAGTCATTGTTTCATGTCTCAGGTTCAGGAGGAGCTAATCTTATTCCAGCTGGCATTCAGTGGGATCACTTGGCAAGGAATATCTAATACCACGCTGATGGTGTAATGCAGTTTCCAAACGACTTGTTTCTCTGGAGAGAATATTTGGGCCATTATCCATGAGTTGTGCTGCACAGCAGGCAGTGAGCATCCAACGCCTTCACTGATGCAGAGCAACAGGCAAGAGAAAACACTGAAACCGACAGTTCTCTCTGAGAAGATCTCCCTTCTAGCCCCTGCCTGGCTGCGCTTCTCTGGCACAGCCTCGTGTGAGCATGCGCCTCCCAGCACAGATCGGGATACTATCAGCCTGCAAGTGTCCTGGCACCAGAGTGGGGGTCTTCAGACCTCCTCTCCTGAAATTAGCTGTCTTGTGTGCACTGGTCTATGACTTGGGAAATTTGTATCTATGAGTGAAAGTATTGAAACCACTGTAAAAACTTAGTGTTGTTCTTTGTATTTATGGACATGCTGCAAACATAGTAAGAACAAACCAGAAAATAGTAAGGCCTTTATTTCCTTTTTTCTTTTTCTTTTTCCTTTTCTTTTTCTTTTTCTTTTTTTTCTTTTTCTTTTTCCTTTTCTTTTTTTTTTCCTTTTCCTTTTCCTTTTCCTTTTCCTTTTCCTTTTCCTTTTTCTCTCTCTATTTCTTTTTCTCTCTCTTTTTCTTTTTCTTTTTTCTTTTTCTTTTTCTTTTTCTTTTCTTTTTCTTTTTCTTTTTCTTTTTCTTTTTCTTTTTCTTTTCCTTTTCCTTTTCCTTTCTCTTTTTCTTTCTTTTTCTTTCCCTTTTTCTTCCTCTTTCTTTTTTTTCCTCTCTTTTTCTCTATTTTTTGTTCCCTGTTTTGACCTCTGAAATATATTTTAGATAAATACTTCCCTTTTTAAGGATGAAGTAAACTGTCTTCTTTTCAGGTTCAAGGCCTGGCTCTAAAAATGGTTTGCAAGGAAAGACTCAGAGGTAGTACTCCATTCAAACTATGTCTGCAGCAGAAAGCTAGAAATATAGATTATAGCCCAAAACCTCCGTGATTGCAGGAAAGCAAGCCAATTCATGTGAACATCCATCAGAAATCTTTTGAGAATGTATTGTCAGAAAATTAATATTTGCCAGGCAGGAATATCAAATACAGTGGTTCAACAAGGATTGTTTTGTATGCAGCAAAAACTACTAGGTTAGAAATGCAAGATCCAGCTAGTTATTCTATATTCTTTAAATCCACACCAGGGGGAAGGAAAAAAAGATTGTACATAATCTGCACTTCTTTCAACTTGAAGTTTGAACCCCACTGTGTTCAGGTCAGTTTAAGAATTAGCCAGAAGAATTCATTTTATTGTGGCTGCGTGTCTTCTATGAAGTTCCATGTGTTTTTTTTTTAAATGCAACATTACAATGTTATTGATTTTACCAGAAAATGAGTATCTTCTCCATTTTTTTGCCAGTACAGTTGACTTACAGCAGGCCAACCATACACTCACTGTGCACAGGCAGTGTATGCAGAGCCACAGGAGCAGCTGATCAAACACAACCAAACTAAATTCAGCTAGGTACATTTTCCATTGCCTATAAAATAAATCTGCTTTTTTATAGATTTTGTCTGGGTATCACTTCTGAGCTATTGGTATAAAAATAAGACAGGAAGCTGGACAGATTTTCTTGTCTCAAAACTGTAAAATCTCTCAGTAAACCCTCTTCTATAATAAAACCTTTAAAATGATAGTTGAAATCCTGGCTCCACTGGAGTTAATAGTAAAACTCCTTTTCACATCAGAGTCAACTGACTTCTGTGCTAATGAAAGCCCTTTAACTACGCCAGGTATTCTACATAATGCCCTAATATAATAACATGTTATAAGCTAAATACTTGTTTTCCAGTCAGGATTTCACCATTTTTTTTTTGCTAAGATTACATTTTTAAAAAACACTAATTTTTTCCAGCAATAAAAGAAAGACCATATAACAATACCCATTAATACAAAACAGCAATTTAGGAAAGTACTTCTGAAGAAGACTGTGGAGATGAAACTGCAGAGGGAATGTACGTAGGCAGAAAGAAATGGCCAAGGTTGTTTTTAGTCTCCGCTGGAAGCTGATGTCTCTAGGATCAAAGTAAATGCTAAAAGCATTTTTGGTCAAGACGGATTTGATAAATTCATACCAAAACTAGGAGGAATTTGTAGTTTTCATCTATGCCTTATATTTTGATTTAGGTTGATTGGAGCATAGATAGTAAGCACTCAGGCAGAAAAAACAAATTCCAGCTTATTGCCAGCAAAAAATGGATTTTGAAGAGAGACATTCACTTTGTCAAATGTCTGTTCACAGTGCGGATAAATCCCAGTGTGTAATTGCAGCATTAGTCATGCTGGCTAACAAAGGCACTACAGTGCAGATGCAGGACTGACCACAGAGATGTCATCATCTGCCCAAATCACAAGTTTTCCTCACAAGTACCAAGCACTGAGTGTGATGCAGAGCCTGTCAGGACCTGTTGTCCCCTCCATCCCCCACTGTTGGCTTGTCTAAGGGGTAGACCACCACCCCTGCTGCCTTTGTGGGTGGCTGCAGTTGGGCTAAGGTCCTTCTGCATGGCATATCCAGCACAAGGGGGACAGATAGGACCTCCACATTGACACTGTCACTGTGTAACCATTCCTTCCCTTGTTTTGTGAGAAGAATGACAGAGACACAAAGAGGAGGAAGCTTACATCTGAGATAATCTCCCTCTGAATCCAAGCTTTGGGGTAACAAATGCAGATCACTGTGTCTGAAATGAAGCCTTTCTCTTCACCCAGAAATCTGTTTTGAAGACACTGTCCTATACCTTTCTATTATATCAGTAACTATGTCAGGATTAGTTGCCCAAGGAGGCTGTGGATGCCCCATCCCTGGAGGCATTCAAGGCCAGGCTGGATGTGGCTCTGGGCAGCCTGGTCTGGTGGTTGGCGACCCTGCACATAGCAGGGGAGTTGAAAGTCAGTGATCACTGTAGTCCTTTTCAACCCAGGCCATTCTATGATTCTATGATTTTAATTCAGATCTGTGCAATTCATGCAATTATTCCATCATTTTTCAAATAATAACAGGGAAAGAATATTTCTCATAATGGTATCTCTCACATCCAGCAAGTATAAGGTAAGAGCAAAAGGCAGAGCGGTGTGTAGAAGCTGACATCAGACAAATTCAGAACAAAAAAAACCCCAAGTTGTCACTGTTGGCTCTTATGGACCATCTGAATTGTAAATACGGAACTACAAGAGTAATCTATCAAGGAATGTGTGAGATTGTCCACCACTTGAAATTCTTAAATCAAGTGCAGATGTCTTTGAAAAAAACACTGTAGCTCAATGGTAAGACACAGTCTGTGTCACCAGCCTGTGTTGTATATGTACTGTATAGGTAAAAGAACATAGCAGCTCCTGCAGACTTTTAAAGTTATGAATCTTTAAATCTACTTTGCCAAACTGTTTCAGATTTCTTTTAATCCCAAGATCTGGGGTTATTTCATCGTTCATATTTGTTAGCTTGAAAAGAGATATCAAAAACATAGGAACAAAACTCAATCTTTCAGGATATAAATAGGTTACAATTTCCTAGAGGGAAGGTACCTGAAAGACCCTGACTGAGTTCTGGGCCCTCCAGAAGGCTGTCATTAGACACAGTTTTCACAAAAACCCACTGTTAGGGACATTTGAGTTGGAAGCAGATCTTAGCCACAAAACAAGCTCTCAAAGCACACTTCCTTGGGGGTAAAAAGTTCAGAAGCTTTTCTATAGGGACTTAAAAGCATCTGAGAAAAGATTTTAAAATACAGTATAAAGTCTGAAGAGCTGAGGACATCGTTCCTTTTAAAGCTTGGAGAGTGCTGATGCTGATCAAGATAATGCTTCAGTGTTGCTAAGCTGAAGCACGCAGCATTGCATGGAACAAACCTTCACTGTTACTCCAGTTCTGTTTCCTTCTCATCCTCTGCATGTGCCAAGGAGACATGCCAGTATATAAATTCCAGCCACTGGCTGAAACCGAACTTTTAGTTGTCTTTTATCTGGTCATCTAGATCACAGTGTTATAAACTGTAAGAGATTCACCACAGCTGAAACTAAATCCCCTACCTTAACATCTTCTGATACTGCCCAGAGATATACTTCACGAGTTTCTCCACTGGCACATGCCATGCAAAAATAAGACCATGGGACAGCAGGATCTGAATCTGAATTCTGCTATGAAGTGTGCAAGGGATTCACACTGAAGCCATACAAATTCTGCAAACTGTACCATCCCCAAACTGAAACACTTTTTCCTTTAATACTCAGGACGGTAATGCCCCTGGGACAGATAGGCATTGCTGCAGCAGAATTCAGTACAGCAGAGTAAGTAAAAAAAGGTGATCTGCATGATGAATCAATAACATTTCACTGAATTGTCAAGGTTTTTGTAAAATTTCTGGTTTTACCAACACACTAATTAATAGCCATTGTCTCCAATCACCCCAAGCCTTGCTGCAAAGTACTGCATATTCCCTGCATGGGGCAGGAAGCAAGGTCAAATGGAGCATGTGCAAACAGCAGTGTCAAATTTCGGACTCATTTACTAATTTTAGATGCTTTTGCAGTTTGGAGCTCCACAAAGAACATAAAAACTTGAAATCAAAGAGGAATAAGGGCAGGACTGGGAAAAGAAAAAGAAAAAAAAAAAAGAGAGAAGAAAGGAGGGACAGAGAGAAAAAGGTTTCAACCAATCTGAATTGAGGAAATACTGTGGGATGTCGTGTGTTTTGGGGCTGAGAAACAAAGCATGTAAAAAGTAAAAGGACAGGAGTCCAAGAGGAAAATAGCAACTGTGAAAGAAAAAGTAAGGGAAGCTGGGGGAAAGGTGGTGGGTATCACAGAATCATAGAATCATAGAATGGCCTGGGTTGAAAAGGACCACAACGATCATCAAGTTTCAACCCCCCTGCTATATGCAGGGTTGCCAACCACCATACCAGGCTGCCCAGAGCCACATCCAGACTGGCCTTGAATGCCTCGAGGCAGGGCATCACACCAGCATGTTCTCTAGAGGGTAATGGCCTTCCAGCAATGAGACATCCCGTGTGCAAGAAGTTGTGTATGCAGACAGATGAAAGTTTGGTTTTATATCGTTCTCTAATATGCTAACAAACAAAACAAACAAACAAACAAAATGACAGTGCTGTAATGAAACTCTTCCTTGGCACACTGGAACCTGAAAGGCCAGGTTGGATGGGGCCCTGGGCAGCATGAGAGGTGTCCCTGCTCAAGGTAGGGGGCTGGGACTAGATGGTCTTTAAGACCCCTTCCAAACAAAACCGTTTTATGATTCTATGAAAGAGGATCCTCATGGTAACCTGCCAATGGTCTATATGTTGGTTCAAGCCAGCAAGTTGGAAGTGGTCTCACATGTCCTCCACCCACTGATATGCAAGTGACTCACAACTGCATTTGTCAGCAGTACTGATTCCTGCACATGCAGATTCAACATTTGCCTGGGTTGTATTAGATATGTATACGCATAGGATTAAAATTGCTCATCAGCTCTTTGGAGAGAATTCTGTGCCTATCCACCCCCTCACTGTAACATTTGGGCCTCTACCATTCCTGTCATCTTGACTAAACCATCTTATTTCCTACTCTGAAGACCACAGTAATATGATTAACAGTAAGTAAGAGCTAAGCTACAACTGTACGCATTCTCTCATATTCTCAGCCAAGCAAATCTTTCATTTTGTCGGTTAATTTCTTTTTAATGTGGTGGTTGCTATTATTTCTTGATAGTGATAAAAGACCTACAGCAAAACTCTTTCTCAGAGAATTTGAGATTAACAAAAAGTCTTTGTTGGCTGAAAGGAGCACATTTAATGCATGCAGAAGGTGTTAATTAAAAAACCTTAAAGCTACCATTATAGCCCTAAAAATCGGGAATATTTTGAGTCTTAAATGTCTCAGTTATCATCACAGAACATGTCTGCCATGCCACCCATTTCTCTGCCCTGAGGCATTAGTATAAAATTAAAAATGGGCATTTGGAGCTAGTGAGCTTTCATGTAATTGAATTTGTGGTAGGATCAAATCATAATATGCTCACGATTTTTTTTATTCCATTCCTCTCTTCTGGCAAGAGTTTGTCAGATGGTACTAATGGATGCTTAGAGCCAACTAAGACATGGACTACAAGTTGCTTTTATTCAGTGTGTAATTTACTGCTGTGTAGAAGTTTATCTAGAAAAACAAAATAAAAGAAAAGGAAAAAAGATGCATACACAGCAAATGGCAGAGGAAGCTTCCCAGTTGCTAAAATACAATAGGTATCATTTGCCCCTATATGTTTTTCTGGCTTAGTGCACAATATACTGTGAAAAGTTGAAGTCTAATTAATTTTGGAAACAATTTCTTTTTATAAACTCTCTTCTGAGGATCCAATTTCTCATCTGTTCTAAGAATTCATTTGGTATGAACAGAGTTTGCAGAAGAAAAACTGATGAATATTAAATCTCCTCAATCTAATGAAGAATAGTGCCTACCTGAGTTTCAATGAAATACAGATGTGTATATATATATATATACCCATATATATATTTATCTACATATAAATATAAGACATAATCAATGCATAGGTTTTATTGAATTATAAGTAGAGTTTCTAAATAAAAAGGTAATTTTTTCTCTCTTTTTAAAAAAGTTTTGAGCTAAAAAAAAGAAGAATATTTGCAAATGAAAAGTGGCACCAGTCATCAGTGAAAGGAGTGCATGGAATCTGAAATAGCAAAGCAATTGAACATGAAAAGTTTGGCATAGAAAAGAAGAGTGAGTAATTTAAACCCACTCAGGAACAGGTGTGACTTGTTCATAAACCAGTCATGAAAAAAATGTGTTCAATTACTCCTCTCTGGTAAATAACAAATTAGCATAGCAACTCCATCTTCAAACAACATATGCATATATTTTGTTTCAGAAAAGGTTGAGTCAAAAACTGCATTTTCCAACCATGCCATTCCTCCTTTCTTAACTTTAAAATCCAAATTCTATGAACTTGAAGTTACTTTTTTATATTCAGTGCCTTGACCATGTCCCAAAACCACCAGCTCAGGGCTGACTATATTGTTCAATCCACATGCTACATTTTTCCTGCCTGTTGTTGAGACTGTTTCACCAAGCCAATCCAGACTATACTATTTCTTATAGGAAGTGTAAACTGTTGTCATTTTGGGGGTGGATTTCAAATGATTTGTTAAAATTGAATGGTTTTTCTTGTTGTTGTTTGTTTGTTTTTTAATCAGCAATTACAAATAACCTAAGGTATACATGTGTGGATTTCTGTTATTAAAATCATACGTTTGTGGTTGGGGTTAGGAATTACTAAGCATATACTCAGTCACTTCCAAATTCTGGCCCAGGCTTTAATGGACACAAAATTTCTCAGCAGCAATTTATATACAACACATAATTCTAGCATTATTTAAGATTAAACTTCCTATAGAAGCAACTCAAACATAGACAGTGTCACTGCCTCTGTACCTAGATCTATGTAAAAACATGTAGATCTTACAGAGGCTCAGTCAGGTAGCATCATTTCAGTACCCCCAGTCTTTAGAATTCATATGATCCTGACCTCACACATTGAAGAATAACTATTTTTGTACATTCATGTACTGAAGGCTTTCCCACCTGGTTAAAATATGTTCAGGCCAAAAATAGTGTCCAAGTCATTTTCAGATGTGGTGAGGTGACCAGAATGTATTGTCACTGAGCGGTCTCCATTTTGAAGTCAGCAGCAAATGAGAGTTTATTCAATGTTCCCTTAACCTGCTGTTGCCTCCTCAATTGTAATTTCACTCTGGATCCTTCTATCCTATCTATGTTTACATGATTCAGATAGCCAAAAATATCAGAATGGGCAACAGAGTAATGAACATTGATGTCTCCAATTTGAGAAACATTTCAAATCGTTTCTGATTTTATAAAACTATGCTAGGAGATTGGCCTGATAAAGGTGAAACATCCATGCCATTTTAAGCTCCCAATTTTTCTGAATAAGGGAATAAGACAAAGTAGAAAATACAGGCACTTATTTCTTAGCTAGTCTCATCTCATAGTTCATTGGGCATCATTTTTGCTTGAAGACATTCTCTGAACCAAACCACTCAGTCATCAATAGATGCAGTCAAACAAATCTCTTATTTCATTGGAAATATATAAACAGTAATGCATCTCTTGCCTGAAGAAGAATTCCCTGTTAACACCACAGTAACTTGTCTCACAGTATTGTCTTGCTTTATTTAGTCTTATTATTTTGTTTGTTTGAAGCATTTTAAAGAAAGAAAAAATCATCAACAGAGAAAACACAATTAGTGGATTGGGTTCACCTATGTCCAGTGACTCGAATTGAATTGCATATTTTTTTCAGGTCATGATATGGGTTGCATCTATGTAGTGGCACGTTAGTAGAATCTATAGAAGCATTTTAGTCTGTGGCATCTGTGCAGTTTTGAAAGAAGTCTCCCAGCTGTTCCCCACTTTCTGTACCCTGGTTGACATCATGGAGAAGAGTCAGTTTGCTCCAGCTGGGTTACTCCAAATGTAGCTAAACTGGGAGATGTATTTTAGGGGAGAACCTCAGGCACTCCAGCCACTCGTGGATATTCAAGAAGGACAGAGCTAGGCCACAGTAAGACTCCTTGAAATACCAATAGACACCGGGTCCACAGCCTCAGGTGCTTTGCTCTGCAAATCCATTCCTCTTGGACTGCATTACCTACTAATATATGTTTTGCTAAGGAGCCTTGTTTCAGAAGACTTTCTTGCATGAAGTGATTGTATCACGGGGATTTTATTGATATCTCTGGCAACGTTACCTCCTGCCACCTTTTCATCTTTGCATTCAGGTAAGAAATGCAGTTCTACGCCGGCATAAACTTATCACATCCTTGTCATAAACTGAGTGACACACTTGCCATAAACTGAGTGACACAATAACTTGTCTTGTCAGATAGTTTCACAGTGTTATGCATCAGCTGGAAGGCTGAGAAAGAAGCAAACATTGAAAGGTTTTTATATCTCCCTTCAAGCCACAAGAAGATGTAAATACTGATATATAACGACAGTAAAGTTTGTTTGGGAAAATTTTGTAGAGCTGTTTTAGCACCAAGATGGCAGCTATTATGTAAGGAGCAGCAGTATCTTCTCTTAAATTCTTCGTTTCCTCTTTTTTTGTGAAGTCTGAACATACTTTGAGCTCAGCTATCTTTCCTTTTAGATGATGAGAACCAAACAAGTTGCTTAAACAAGCACATGCAACTTTCTGAGCAAGAGACATAGGGGCTTGAATTAAAATTGCACTCTTCTTCTTCTCCCAACATTATAAAGATGCCTGAAGTATGCAGACGTAAAATGAAAATACAGTACTAACAGCTGAAGACATCTTTCTTGCAGCATCTTTCTACAATTCTGAATTTTCAAATTTTTTATCCCTGTATCAACAACTGTCATGCAGTCATAGAACATCCTCTCTCTGTGACAGCGACAGGGCCTGAGGGAACGGCATGGAGCTGAGTCAGGGGAGGGGCAGTGGGGGGTGAGGGAAAGGGTCTGCACCAGAGGGTGGTGGGCATGGAATAGCCTACCCAGGGCAGTGGGCACGGCCCCGAGCTACCGGAGCTCGAGGATTTTTTAGACAGTACTCTCAGACATTGAGTTTGGATTTTGGATGTTCCTGTGTGGAGGCAGAGGTTGGACTCGGTGATCCTTGTGGGTCCCTTCCATTTACGGGTATTCTATGATTCTATTTTAGTAGATGCTAGAGACACACTGATCTAAGTGAAAAAAAAGTGACAGAGCTGGTTGCTGTTCCTTGACTCAGTTTTCTGATCATACTTCAGTACTCCTTGGGCCTTTCAAGCTTCATAAATCCTTCTTAAAAACTGAACAGTGAAAAGCATCAGTTCTGCTTTCAGTATTCCTCAACTCTTCTTAAACCAAGAGGCATCAAGTCCTTGTGAAACACCATTTGACAGATTTTCATTAGCAGCCAAATAAATATTAACATAGACTTTGAATAGTAGTTTATTAGTTGTATTTTTCAATGTCATGTTTCATATTTGCATGTTTAGGAGTGCATATCTGGGAAATACTTTTAATGCAGTTGCTTTGTGGTCTACATTCTCATGTCTAAAGGACTTCTTGCATACAGAAGCAAACACTAGTTGATAGACACTTTAACAGTAGTTTTCATAGAAACAGAAAATGATAGAATGGCTTAGGTTGCAAGGGACCTCAAAGATCATCTAGTTCCAATACCGTGCCATGGGCAGGTTTGCCAACCACTAGATCAAACTGTCCAGGATCCCATCCAACCTGTGCTTGAACCTCAAGGGATGGGACAATCACAACCTCTCTAGGCAACATTTTCCAGTGTGTCACTACTCTCTGAGTAAAATATTTCTTCCTAATTTTCTAAATCTAACCTCTTCTGGTTTAAAGACATTCCCTTAGTCTTATCACTGTCACATCATGTAAAAAGTCAGTCTCCATCCTGCTTTTAAACTCCCTTCAAGTTCTGGAAGGCTGCTATGAGGTTTCCCCAAAGCCTTCTCTTCTCCAAGCTAAACAAGTTCAGTTCCCTCAACCTTTCCTCATAGGAGAGGTTCCTCAGCCCTCTGATAATCTTCGAGGTACTCCTCTGGACCCATTCCAACAGGTCTGCATCCATCCTACACTGGGGACTCCAGGTCTGGATGCAGTCCTCCAGGTAGGGTGTCACAAGAAACAGATGGGAACAATCCCCTTCCTCTTCCTGCTGGCCATCCCTCTTTTGATGCAGCCCAGGGTACTGTTGGCCTCCTGGGATGCAAGCGCACACTGCTGGCTCATATCCAGCTTTTCATCCATCAGGACTCCCAAGTCCTTCTCCACAGTGCTGTTCTCAATGAGTGCTTCTCTCAATCTGTACTCATATCTGGGAATGCCTCAATTTAAGTGCAACACTTTGCACTTAGACTTGTTAAATGCCATTAGATTATTGTGTGCCCACTTTTTGAATGTGTCCAAGTCCCTCTGGATGGTGTCCCTTCCTTCTATTGCGTCAATTACATTGCCCAGCTTAGTGTCATCAGCAAACTTGCTGAGGATACACTCGATCCCACTGTCTATGTCATTGATAAAGATTTTGTAGAGCACAAGTCCCAAGATGGGGACATCAGTCATGACTGGCCTCCACTTAGAAACAGAGCTGCTGACAATAAAGGCTGTTATGTAGTCTATCTAGATTCAAGCAAAGCCTTCATCACTGTCTCCCATAATATTCTCCAGAATTCTCCTGGAGGAGTTGGCAGCCCATGGCTTGGACAGATACACTCTTTGCTAGGTAAAGAACTGGCTGGATGGACCCAGAGAGTGGTGGTGAATGGAGTTAAATCTAGCTTGCAACCAGTCACAAGTGGTGTTCCCCAGTGGTTATTAACTTCTGAGTGCAGCTACAATCTCTATTTGGAGCCCAGTTTCAATTTTAATTAAGAGACTACAATCAAATTGTAAGAAAGGGGATTGCACTCATGATGACTTTCTTTGACCTTTGCTGGTTCTACAGTGAAATCTCCAGTACTTTCAGAAAACCTGCAATTTCATTCTTCTCTTTTCTTCCAAGTGTTTGCTGTGTTTTTAAACCCTTTAACCCTTTAACCCTTTCACTGTGGTAGAAAGTTGCCTCTCAAACTTTTTGGGGATCTCTCAAAAGTCAGCTCTGTCAGTTTGGTTTTTCTGCGTCAATTTTTCTGTTGCATTGTCAGAGCCTGGTTTTCACAATCACAACTAATTTTGTTTAGTAGCTTCTTACAGTGTGAAACTTCTTACAAGGGAGCATGTAGCTGAGTCCCTGCTCCTGAAGCACTTTGAAAAACATAGCAGGAATTCCTAGATCACACACAAATTCTGCCAGTTATACTCACACTATTAATTAAAACAACTAAAATTTAAATTGTTACACTTATCACAAGAGCTGCAGAGCAACATAACCTCATCCTCAGCTTCCTTAGCCTCAGCAAAACAGTTGCTCATCCTGTGTGAAAAATCAGCTGTAGTAATTTTCTTCCATAGCAAAAAAGCATAGAGGGCATCAGAAACCAAAGGGGCTGTTGGACAGTCAGGAGCCCTGCATGTCTGCTCACAGAATTTGCTTGTGTGAGGAAGGTACTGAACTTTGCCGAACATTGAAGGATAAGTAGATTACATTCACTTCTGTGGCCCACAGAGTGGACACAGATTTTCATTCCCACATGCAGTTCTAGAGGTGAATCAAGAAGGGCGTACACATGGCATGGTCACTGAGATGGTGCGCTGAGAAAATAATGGGTCACCTGTTTAAAATTCCTTGGGATTTTGTAGCTACAGAGATGGAGCATTTGTGTCCCAAAATAGCATATTTGGGAACCTCTGTCATTGTGTGACAAATCAGGACACTACTGACATTTCTTTGCCTCACAGCAGACCTGAACTCTGAGGCTATCTTACAAGAAAAACTATGCAAGTATAATCACCTGAGAATTTAAAACCAGGCTGAACAATACGCCTGAGAATATGTGGTAAGAAGTGATCTTCCTCTGACAAGTGACCTAGACTGGGAGGTAGAGCAGCACTTTTCCAGCTTTTACTTTATTTATTCCTTACTGTGTGATTATTTGGCAAGGCATAAAACTTCCTCTCAATTCACAGACTGTCTCTTTATATGCAAAACTCATAGTACAAATCTCAGCACAATGAAGTGCACTTTGCAAATAACATTTTCAGAAGCATTTCTAGAATCCCATTTTTATCAGGCACCTGTACAAATATCCAGCCAATCTAAATAACAACTATCCAGTTTCCTTTTAAATTCTGACTTTGCCTCATCGACTCTATTTTGATAACATAATAAAATGGCACTGTATGATTTTATTCTTTTCTTCATTCGTAATTGCCCTGTTGATTTTGAAAATAATGCTTCTCACTAACAGCAATGTGAGCTGCATTCAGTTTGTTATGTTATCAAAATTTGAGCAAATATTATAAAGCAGTTCCACAGAGGGACAGAATGTTCTCGTTTCTTCAATTACTCACATTTTAATATAATGTTCACAAAGATACTTGCACTCATTCTTCTTTCTTATAATTGAAAACCTTAAAATTAACACTGTTGTTTAAAATAAGATACATTTGAGTCAACAAGCTTTTCTAAACTTGATTTTCAACCCCACAGGTTACTCATTTTTTTTCTGCTGTAACATTCAAAAGCAAACATATTTATCACAGAAGTGTACATTTTTAAATGTTATTGCTAATTTAGGCTCAGTTTGTCACAGAGATCCTAAACTAATTATGCCTGCTTAAATACTATAGCCCCTGAAAGCATCCTTCTAAGGGACTTGTCATTACCTAAACTCAATAAAATTCTACACGGGGTCATTGAAATGAGTTTTGAACATATCACCACTTAGTATGAACAACCAGTTTCTCAAATTTATGCTTGCATCTTCAACTTCATGTATGCACCTAGGAAGTTATGATAGAGCTGAGTGTAGAGAAGGGAGCACTGCTTCGTAAAGTAATATGCTATGTTCACAGAGTGCAGGGCTCTTTGACTGTTTCTGGGAAAAGAGTACCTCCTACAGAAAGGCAAGAACAATCCCTGGAAGCATTCCATCCATGGAAATGTTCAAGGCCAAGTTGGATGGGGCCCTGGGCAACCTGATCTGGTGAGTGGCAGCCCTGCCTACTGCAGACAGGTTGAAGCTTGATGATCTTTGGGGTCCCTTCCAACCTAAGCCATAGTATGATAAGCATGTTTGCATATAACCAAAAGGGACTCCCAGGGTCATTGATTGTGGTCCCTCGATACTACAAGCAATCATGTCGTATTAGTAGTCCAAGCAGTACAAGGAGCTGGATCACTCTCTGTCTCACACTTCATGCAGTTATTCCAGCCTGCTCTCATGATGTGAAGTACTTGGCCTCACAGCATCTGCTTCCTACTAGCCTGCTGGTGGAAAGCAGCTGGCACCCAGGATTAGTCAGGCTTATCGCCTATCTGCGTAAAGAGTGCTCGCTGGACTGAGGATATCACAGTGGGTGGGTTCCCAGATGCCACACTCATTTCACTAGCAAGTAACCCTCATACATAAAAACTCATCAAGGTTCAGTTTTTGACCAGTATTTTAAAATTAACTTTCAGCCCTCGAATTCAGAATTTAGAAAACCTTGACTTGGAATAGAAATGCTGATGCTTCCCAGCCCCAGTCCAACACTGCTGACCAAGCTGATTGCAGAAACTGCCTGCAGTAACTAGTCAGTACACAGTGCCATCCCCCAGGTATACAGCATTGTCCCCTCAGCTATACAATACCTGGCCAGACAAGGGACAGGCACACAACTTTTCCATGGGCATTGCTATAGAGAAACCAAAGCTCCTCCCCTTGACTCCTCTTTTCCTTTTAATTTCCCCAGAACTGTGCCTGTGCATTTATAATAGAGATTAATTAGAGAAATGTAGCATTTTTTTGACAACAGAAGGTAACTTTTCTCTGGAAATAGCATGAAATGTTGAATACATACGCAACCACACAATATGAAGAAGGACATTGACATATTAGTGGCTGGAAACAGAGAAATATAGGTATTTTATTTCATCAGTGTGGTAGTTAGTGTAACAAACTGAAGGGAAATCCAGCCACAAATATATGAGACATAACAAGTGGATTAAGGACATGGAACACACCTATAATTAGGAACAATGTATTTCTATTCAAATTTGAATCTGGATGTACACATAAAAAGATCTTTTAACTCTGGGGCATAGCTCAGAAATATTCTTGATCAATCTTTTACAGTAAAATGGTCGTAAGACACATTATACTTGGAGTCCACCCTCAAGAGTGCTTTTTTCATGACTTGAATTACTAGTGAGCAGTCACGCTCAGCCTGGAAAGGGACATGTCTTTCAGTTTAGTGAATTGGACTGCTTCATTCTTTGTGCATGGACAGAATGGCTAGTTTGAGACACACTTAGCATAAAAGCATTCTGGAAGGTATTTAAATTAGACGAAAGAAAGTGAGGCCAGCCCTCAACACCCTAGTGGGGTTTGTGGCTGCATATTCCTTTTTCCCAAAAGTGATGTACTCATTAAAATGCCACCTTACAATAATTCCCCAGTGCACTGTCTTCTGCCTTCATTAACAGTTGAACCAAGGCTAGTAATGGAAAAACAGATTACCTTGAATTTATGATGGGCTAATTCCACTGCTTTTAGCCATAATGGTAAATCACCCATTTGATTATAATTGAAAGACCAGTAATCCTGAGCAGAATGAAGAATAGACAGAAAAAATACAGTTTTAACTATAAGCACAGATCGATAAGGGGCCCAGAATTGACATCATGGTCAACAATTAAAATGTGAAAACAAGCTCTGGTAAAGTCCAATGAACAACACTTTCAAGCTGTACTTTTAACCTTCTATAATGGGATTTCACTGTGGAGAATTCACTGCCACAAACACAACATCTTTAAAGGAGAAGTGGAATCCTATACACCTGAGCAGAGACTTCATTTCTGGAAGATCACTAGCTAATTTTTTTTTAGGATTTAATACTGAAGCATGTATAGAAAGAATACACTCTAACGTAGAGGCACTTAATTTTGCATTTCTGTGGCTTAGGGATCATCCAAAAATTATGCAGATTTACTCTGGCTTGTGTTCCCTTTGCAGGTGCTCTATCAGAACACTGCTCTATGAGTACTTGTAGGTAAACTTAGGAAGTATGGGATAGATGAATGGACAGTGAGGTGAATTGAGGACTGGCTGACTGACTGTCAGAGCTAAGAGGATTGTGTTCAGCGATGCAAAGTCTAGTTGGAGGCCTGTAGCAAGTGGCTGTCCTCTACAAGGGTTGCTACTGGATACAGGCTTGTTTAACATCTTCATCAATGACCTGGATGAAGAGATAGAATACCTCCTCAGCAAGTTTGCTGATAATACAGAGCTAGGAGGAGTGGCTGACACACCAGGCTGTACTGCTATTCAGTGAGACCTGAACAGGCCGGAGAGTTGTGCGGAGAGGAATCTGATGAGGTTCAACAAGGGAAGTGTACATTCCTAAACCTATGGAAGAATAACCACATACATCAGTAAAGGTTAGCAGCTGATCTGCTGGAAAGAAACCCTGGGGAGAAGGACTTAGGGGTCCTAGTGGACAACAGGTGGGCCATGAACCAACAGTGTGCCCTTGTGGCCAAGAAGGTCAATGGTATCCTGGGGTGCAACAAAAAGAACATGGCCAGCAGGAGCTAATTGTTCCCCTCTACTTTGCCCTAGGGAGGCCACATCTGGAGTACTGTGCCCACTTTTGGGCTCCTCAGTTCAAGAAAGATGGTGAACTACTGGAGAGAGTCCAATGAAAGGCAACAAAGAAAATTAGGAGCCCAGTGCATCTCCACTGTCTGGAAAGGCTTAAAGACCTGGGGCTTTAAGCCTGAAGAAGACTGAGTGAAAAAGACTGAGCATCTTATCAATCCTTATAAATACCTAGTGGGTAGAAGTCAAGTGGATGGAGCCAGGCTCTTTTCAGTGATGTGCAGCAACAGGACAAGGGACAATGGGTCAAACTGGAACACAGGAAATTCCATACAGACATGAGGAAAAACTTTACTTTGGGAATGAGAAAGCACTGGAACAAGCTGCCCAGACTGTTTGTGGAGGCTCCTTTTATGGAGATATTCAAAATGTGCCTGGGTGCTTTCCAGGGCAACCTGCTATAGGGAACCTGTTTTAGCAGGGCACTAGACTAGATTATGTGATGATGTCCAGAGGTCCCTTCCAACCCCTATGTCTCTGACTCCTTGCATCAGCAAAAATTAACCTGTATTGGAAAGATCCTCTGAGTGAGATTTCTCAGTTTGTTTCTCTGGCTACATGGAATAGTTCAGTGTAATTACATTAGCACTTATACTAGAACTGACCCACATTTCTTTAATTCTTTAATGGAAAAAAGAAAAAATGAAGAAACAGAAAGAAAATAGTAGAACAAAAAGAGAGAGAGATAATGATGAAGCTAGTTATGCCTAAAAGGCATTACTACCAGATCTTATTAGTATCAGATCTTATTTCCAGAGAAAAAAGTTCCTCAGATAATCTTTGTAGTAGGTGGTAATTCACACTTTTTTTTTAATGATTATTAACTTGTGCTTTTTAATCCTGCTTTAAAAACACAGATAGAAAAGTCAATGAATAGGAATGAATAACAAAAAGCCACTTACTATTTCAGTATAATGCAGGAAAAGCTCTCACCTTTGTAGCCACAGGAAGGGAATGTGGAATCATTACAACATATTGGAGATTATAGTGAATTCAAATTTATAACACTGAGCAGATACAACATATGTGGGGAAAAAAAATCTGAGAAAAAATTTAGAAACTTTTCATAAAGGCTTTTTTATACCTGTCAAAATATACTGTAGTTCTGTAGAGAGATAAGTATGAAAATCTGAGTTAAAATTATCAGAGTATAAAGTAACTGAGTTTCACTTCTTCTGAAAATTAGTTTCTATATGTCTACATATCTAATTGTGTATCTGTAATTTCTCTATTTTCCAACGATTTATCTGTTCTATTTCAGCAAATTCGGAAAAGCATAGAATACCAAGTGGGAATAAAAAGTGGGGGAAGGGGGATTTTATTGGGATAGTAGTTCCCTAAGGGATTAAATGAAATATTTTTGTTCGTCAGGCAAATATCAGGCCAGCTTCCAATAAAGGACAGTATTCTCATTTAACTTATTCAAAGAAAGCAGTCCTCACAACTCCCTCACGTTCCTTTTGCTTTCCAATGACGGAAGGTTGCAGTTAGGCATATATTTAACTGTTGAGATGGGGAAACTTCTATTAAGTTCGTTTGCTCCAGAAAAAAGTAACTGTTCTCATCATTTTTCTTTTTTTTTTTTTTTTTTTTTTTTTTTTTTTATCTTCAACTCTCTCTCTGTCTCTTTTTCTTTTAGAATGGACTTTTATATTCTCGTAGAGGATTTATTGCCTGATTTCAGACATCAGAAAAGTAAATGAATACCTTGATAAAAGATGTGTTCAATGTAAGATGCAATCTGATATAGACCACACACACAAATATGTTGATTTAGAAAGCTCTTGCAACTATCTTCCTCTCAACTTCAATGACATGAGAATCACAGTCCTACTCTGCAGTGGACAACAAATATAATCCTGCTTACTGCATTCAGAAAGAGACTCAATTTTGCCCGAAGAGCAGAGTTTATCAGAGCGAGAGATATTTGATAGATGTATAAACTGAAATATGCTGCAAACTTGCTTCCTCTGAACTGCAAAACTACTGCTTTCTGTGTTTTATTTTATAAATCTCCATGGATGAATGTGTCAGCAACACGTTTATAAGACACTGTGAGAATATTTTCCTTTCTTTAACAGTTTGTTTTTTTCACTTATTTAAATCATAACACCTTCAGGATATTTTACTCTACAAATGTGGAGTGAGATCTTTCACTGTACATGTTTTGAGGAGCTATCGAAGTTGTCAGCTGCACTACTTTTATTTATCTCATTGATATTTGGTGTTTTTCCCAAGTTCCTAAACTCCCTGTCTTAGGCAATTAAGAGTTGGATGGAGGACAGATCTCAGCATTTGGGGTTGGAGGAAGAAATCTGTAAAACTTTAACATTAAAGCAAATACAGAGAAACCAAAACTTCTGAAATAGTGAGATTGTAATTCCTTTCAAAACTTACTAGCACTCAGTGTTAATAAAAATGTTACCACAATGCACATAATATGTAGTAGGAAGAATGTTTGCTAAAAACAATCCTTTGTTAGTAAGCTTATGATCCACTAATGAAATTTAATCAAAAACTAATAAACCATGTACCCATGTGAGTATTTATTTACGTGGCTGTCATTTTCCTCCCAGTATTATGAAAAAACCCTTCCCTGTCTTTTGCCTTCCTTGCTTTTATGCTGACAGTTGTGAAGATTTCTCTTTATTAACGATTACAATAATCCCTTTTAATTAGTCACCTTACTATTTTTGGTTAACAATGCTGATTTAACCTAAAAAGTACTAAAAATATCTCATGTTTTCCCATCCCTTCCCTCAACAAATTTGGAAAAAAAGTTCCAGCATTCTTCTGCCTTACAGGTCTAAATCAGAACCTGTCCTTATGGTTGTTTCTCTCAAGATGTTTTCTACAGATAACTCATTAGAAAAATCATTTTGATGAGCCAATTTGAAGAGAGCAGATGTCTATCCTGCCAAGTAGTTAGTGGTCATAACACCTAATTACAATGGCTGGCTGGTCCCTCTGAGTGTCATGTAGCTGAGTGCCATTCGGGATGAACACAAAACTCCTTCCTTCAGCCCTCTCACAGGGACATCAGGGACATTTTGAGGGACTTCAAAGCAGTCATTTCTCCTAGCCTATAATAGCTCTAAAGGGATCTTTAGGCTACCTACAAACAGTGGGACAAAGTCAGGCAGACTGAAAAGGGTACACAGCTGATTTCTGGACGTTTTCTTCCACTGGCGGATGCTCTATTTTTCTCCCTTCTGGGGAATCTTTAGTAAAACTTCAATCCAGACTTGTGTTTGACAAGCAGTGAAAATACACACCTGTGATATGCCAGGCACTAGTCTTGTAGTCCAACCAAGTAATAACATAGATTTTTATGAAGAATTCAACTTATGCTTCCTATGTTGCAAATCTACATGTAAATGTGCTTTTTATCTTTTTTTTTTTTTTTTTAATACGTTATTGCAGAAAATCCTAGAGGAAAAAAAAAAAACAGCAAATAATTAAATATAGCCCAAAACAGTGCATGATAAGATTACAGTTAAGGTTAGGGTTAGGGTTAGGGTTAGGGTTAGGGTTAGGGTTAGGGTTAGGGTTAGGGTTAGGGTTAGGGTTAGGGTTAGGGTTAGGGTTAGGGTTAGGGTGTGATAAAACATACACCCTCTGTCACTGAGTTATCATCATCTTCTCCTCATGGCACTGACAGTCTGAGCTGATGGTTCACAACTAGCCCTCAACCAACCTGACCAGCCACCCCGATGGCTTTTCTGAAGGATTTTTTTTCCACACAGACTTTCTCACAGCTTTTTCTGAGCAGTTTGTGTTGAGGTCATGCAGTTGTGTTGTATCAGAGCTTCGTATTGAGTCCAAGCCTATGGTCAGAAACCCTGGATAATAGTTTATAGCCAGGCCTGTGGAGACTGCAGTAATTACAAACGAATGTAATACATTTCTAAGAGCATAAGTATAAATCTATTGTTTCTATCATTATAATGTATCCAGAGAAAGATATATAAGTTCCCTGTGAATTATAAGCATCTTATTCCTTCAAGCTAGCTAGTTACACAGGATTCTACATGGCAAGAAACTTAGGACAAGTCCCTCAGTATACTAATGTAGTATATAAAATGTTAGGCATCTCTCAGCATCCATAACTCCTAATCTACTGAGAGCTTCGGAGACACAACACCTGTAAAACTGGACACAAAATGATAGAAAAGAACTGAAGGTCATGCAGAATAATTTACTTCAGCTTTGGGTATTTGACAGATGAGAAAGCTTTTACCTGTTGGAAATGTTAGGAAGCATTACAAGAACAAGTGAGAAACAGAAATTTATAGATTCATAAATTTTAATGCCAAAAGAGTCATTTAATATGACCTGCATCACATAGAGGATGAAATTTTTCCCAGTAATTTTTTTAAAAAGTTCATTACTTTGAAGCTAAAGTATCTACCTCCCCATAGTAACAATTACCAGAGAGCATCAGAAAAATACTTTTTAAAAGTTAGAGAAAAATAAAGACATTTGCTAATGCAATCCTATCCATCCTCTTCTTTTTTTACGTTTAGTGAATGTTTTCAGAAAGCTGTACTGCATTAAGATTATAGAAAATAAATGAGAAGTACCTATGCAGTTTGCACATGACATTGCAATTTTTGAGTATCTAGCAGCCACAGAGAAGAGGATAATAAATTATCTTTATGCAGCAAGCAAGAGCTGGGGAGTTAAAATAAACAGAAAGAAAACTAAAGGTGACATAATGCATTTACACAAAAGAAAAAATACTTTTGGTAAATGGAAAGTAATAAAAAAGCTGAAGCATACATTCGCCTTAGATAGCTTTTCACTTTAGAAAATGATGATCATGAGCAAGAAATTATAAAAGAGCCCAGCGCAGAAGAATCTGGGATAGATGGAGAGCATTTCAAAGGATGAACACAATTCTGGAAAACAATAAAGGAATGAAAATACAAGGAGATAAGTTAGTAAATTAGCAGTGAAGCAAGTTAGTAAATGAACAGCAGTGCTAAAAAAACTTTGCTTCATATGGATTTGTCACATGTATCCCACACCATGGTACCTCCGTCTGCCCACACATCTCTTCCCTGTCTACCTCTTAGGACTTGCTGGATGGGTGAAAGGCAACACAGGCACAGAATTAGAGACACACTGGCCATTCACCAGAATTAAGTCAAGATCAAATTTCTTCTTTTCACTGAGAAGAAGCACAGAGTCAGCCTCCTCTACTTGGTCCCCAGTTATCACAAAATTTGTAACGCTTAGTAGACTTTGAGGCCTTTGCCAAAATTGGTTCAAGCCAGACAACTATGGGGCAAAGAAAGTAGAGGACAAGGAGACAACACAGTCTCACTGACATTATTTCTCTTAAAACCAGGCCAGGAAAAAAAAAAAAAAAAAGAGTCCTTCACAGGACTAAATCCTAATGTGCAGGCTTAATAGTTTGCAAACAAAAGAGTTTAAACATATTGGTCAGAAACAAGGCCTTTGAAGGAGGAACACACTTCTAGATGTTTCCTGAGGAGGGTGATGTACAGTTACCAGTATAAAAGATGACACAAAATGTGCACAGCTGGCCAGTGAAAGAATATCCAAGAGATAGCTTGAAATTAATTAATGAATAAATAGATTAATTAAATAGATGCAATGTCAAAAACAACTTCTATGAGAACTAAGCCATCAGTTCTGTGTGCCATTTTAATTTAAAGTTCTTCATTTCTTTCAACTATAAATACTGCAGAATCTCTTAGCATATAAACTTACATGAATAACTGTTTAAGTAAATAACACTTCTATAAATACAACAAATGTTTCTATAAATGCGACTGCATCCTGATGAAGAATAATTATTTTTTTATTTTCTCAAATCTCTCAGCAATAGATACTTGAATAAATGTGAGACAGCATCATTCTAACAAATGACTGTAGGAGAAACTGGGGAGATAGGAAGGAGACGGATCATGAATTATTAATCTTTGTTACTGCTACAGACTTTTGCAAAAAACTGATGCTTGAGTGCCACCTGGAACATGGGACTGAGCTGTCTCCCTAACTTGGTGGAGTTCTGTGCTACTGATAGATAGCTCAGAACCTGCTGCAGTGATGGTGATAAAACATTGACAAGCCTTTCAGTGAACAGACATCGTTTGGCTAAAGGATCCAATCTGGCTACGGTGCTATTTTTAGGACATCATTTTGTTCCCTAAGCTTTTCTTCTAGAACAAGGTGCTGGTCAACTGCTGTTTTTTTCCCAAAAGAACAGCTGATAGGGAACGTCCCCCTTGTCTTTTTCTCCCTGTTCTTTAGTACTCTACCAGAAATGAAAGCTCTCACCTCATGCCAAGGCTGAGCCTACCTAACTTCAGCTCTTGTATCCTGTACTGAAGTTGGTCACTAAGCTTCCACTACCGTCAGTGGAGTACTTTCAGTGGTTAATCAACCTATTTAGGAATCAACTTTAAGTTTGAAACTATGTTTAGAGTTCTGCTCATTATTTGCACAGTGAGGAGTTGTACTTTGCTGGGTGGTTCATTCCTCTGTGGTGTTTTAGGCATGGCCTTTAAGGCTGCAATCATGACCAAATAGGACCAACCTGCTTTGAACTTAGATACAGAAAGTTTTGACTATGCTCAGAATTGCCTGTAAGGTAAAGGCACATTTGCACTGTACAGACACATTTACTGCAATCAGCTTCACATTAAAGTTATTCAGGTTCAGTCAGGAGGAAGAGTTGCTCCAAGGACACCCAGCACACCAATGGCTGGAGATGTGCTGTGCATGATTCCAATTACACATGACACAAAATTTGATGCGTTGATGAAATAATTACTGGAGCTTGCAGGAAGCTGCAACAATTCATACATATGCATCAAGAACCCTACTGAAATATGGGCAAACAGCAGCTGATTTCAACTCAGTATTGTATTATGAAGGGGTGCTCCTTTTGTCCCTAGAAGAATGTGGGGTCTGTCCCCACTAGAGTAGATGACACATTTATTACTGTAGCAAACACAAATGGTGTAGGTTATTCATTACCAGGAGAGTACTAACATGAAATAATATTTAGTTTTATGTCAGAGAACAAAAAGTGAGTATTATTTTCTAAAGGTCATTTTCCTACTTGCCCCTTCTTGCCCTGTGCTTCACATCTCTGAAAAAAGTTGTAAGACCACGTAACAAGTTACAACACATAATAAATTCAATATATATATGAAGCATATATGTAATATATATTTTACAAATACTTAAATGTGTTAGAGTTCTGAGGTGTTGCACAGCAGCATTCAGTAGAGCTGGCCCCAGCACATGCAGACGGGTAGGCTGCAACTCAGGCAAAGCATGAAAATGGTGCATAGGATAAAATTACAACACTCTTCACAAATGAATGACATTTTATTCTGTCTTCTAATGTATAACAACTAGTTTTTTGGGTTTTTTTTTGTCCTGTTAATCTTAATATTAACTTAATACCAAATAACCTTTACTGTTTTTATTTTGTATACTAGCATCCTAAATTCCTTTGCATTATAAATGTATAGACACACACAAGCCTACCACTGCATTTTCTATCATGATTCCTACCAGCTAAAAAGCATTAGGATTATCACTGGCTGAGGGAAAGCAGGCTCTGATGGGGACCAAGGCAGATTTGAAGAGTTGGATGCCAGCTCTGTAAGTGATGTGAATCACCTTGAGAAGCAGCTCATCTGTGAGCTGAAGGGAACACAGCTTGAAGCCAAAACAATGCGCAAGATAGCTGTAAAGTTTGTTATTATTTCCCTTTCCTGTGCTTGTCTTAAATATAGAAACTGATCCCTTAGCTTTGCATTTCAGTCAGATTTAACTCATTTTGCTGGGAGGTGGATGTTTGCCTGTAGACTAGCAATAGGCCTGGCAAGGTGCAGGTGCTGCATGCCCCTGGACAGAGGGTCCACAGACCTGGAGTCCCAGTGCTGTCCCACCAGGGATCTCTCAGACACCACAGGGAACTCTCATACACCAGTGGGAGACTCAGAAAAGCACCAAGGCTCTGCTCCCCCTGGCAGTAAGGCCAAAGGGGAATTTGACAAGGATGGACAAGCATCCCACAGGCAGGGTTTCCCTCAGCCACCTGGGAGGGACAGCTGGAGACAAGCTAGAAGATGACACCCTCTTTCTGAACTAATCTCCACTGAGGGCAACTCCCATGACAGTAGCAATATTCAGTTACGTAAGCAACCTAGTATTTTATTGTATTCAACAGAGAAGACCCAAGAGAGGAGACCCAAGGAAAGCTCCCTCCTTGGAGATCTCCAAAAGCAGCCTGGACATGGCCCTGGGCACCCCTGCACTGGGTGTCCCTGCTGAAGCAGGGGTCAGACCAGGTGACCTCCAGTGGTTCCATTTCACCTCAGTCACCCTGTGAGTCAGTGATTCCACAGCCTTGTGAGTCCTATTTTGTTAGCAATCATGTATATACAAATGAAAACATACCGATAGCTGGAAGCTCTTAAATCATATTCTTATGTGAAGCAAAGATGTAAATTCTGAGGCCTATAGGGATATGTTTCCTTGGCTGAGCATTTTTGGCTTTCCGCTTAGGGTGAGGAGTAGGGTGAAGACTGCTGAAGGAGGATGATGTACATCTGCAATTCGGGAGCAAGAGTCCGCCTACAGCAGTCCTCTGATCCCTCAGCTCCACTCGCCATCCTTATCCCTCCTATACAACCGCTTCTGCAAGTGCATCCTTTATTTCACTCTTTTTACCACTAGATGGTAGTAGTAGGTAAAGGCTTGCTTTTTTTTTTTTTTTCTCCCCTTTTCCTCACCTCCCTTTCTTTGTTTACTGTTTCTGCATAGTTGTAGGACCAGCACTAGATTGATAGTTCATTCTGAATGATCGAATGATTATGTAAAATAACTGCTTCCTTCCTTTCCTCACAGCACCTCTCTCACATGTCCTCGCTGGATCTGACGGAGGAGCAGAACACATGCCTCCACCCAGTGCCAACCATGACAGGCAGAAAAATCCTTGTCACCCACGAAATCCCACTGAGGACTTTCTCATGCACTACACATTAGACAGCATTTTCATCAACTGCTCCTTTATGGGTGTTAAGGGGCTGAGGCAGCTGCTGGTAGGCCTCCGAAGCCCATCACTTCCCCATCCCCTGCTGTGCCTTTCTTCACACACTTGCTGGGTTTTGGTGCAGGACACCATGGCCTTTTGGCTTTGTTGGCCACAGACAGTTTCTTGGAGTGGGACAAAGGGCACTGTATATTCCCCCAAATATTCTCTTTAGATATTTTGCTTTGGATAAAGACAGGTTTTTCTGTTTGATTTTTAAATGGAACATATTTTTGTTCTGTAGAAGAGGCCAGCGGTGATTAATAAAACATTGCTTTAAATTATTGAAAGTTATACCAAGCCCTCACTAACAGTTCATCAATATACACCATATAAAAGCTGTTCTGCACAATGATCATCCTGCAGGAAGGACAGAAAATGCAGTCAAGTGCAGCTGTCATTTGATAATATCAAATATCCTTTGCTACTGATGAAGTATCACAAAAGCATCAATTAGGAAGTACTCAATGACAAAAAATATGGATATTAAGATGGAACTTTTTCCATAGATGTTTATTCTAAATGTACCAAAACAGCTTAAATACTACAAAGTTACAAGTACTATACACACTATCTCAGTTCCTAAGGTACATCCTCATATTCACTTTTTTTCATTTATGTGACCCCATCTGTTAATGCACAGGAAACTTACTTAGAGCCTTGTTTACTTTTTACATGGATGGTACCAACCTACAATAATAACTGAAGGAGAAGTGATCCTTTCATTTAGAGGGAAAAAAGCATTCCATAATTTTCTCAGTAGGCTTATCTCACCATCATGTATTTCAATACAGATAAAAGTGCCTGTTTAGCAGATGGTTCAGGACTCAGTTCTGTTGGTATTTTCATCCCTTTTATGTTATTATGGGCACAAATCAAAATAACACACAAGCAAAATGAAAATATGTATTCCTTTAAAATTTTTGTTTCTGTACGATAACCTTTACTTAAGGCACTGAAGACATATTTCTTTCTTCTTTCATACTGACTTCCTTCTGTCTCTTCAACTTCTTGCCACAGGAGAGAAATACTTAAAAAAATTAAGTTAAAACTGGGGGGCAGATACTCAGGTGCTGAAAATCAATATTGCTCTAATGAACTCAATTTATGCAATTTTTTTTTTGCTGTAAAAGAGGGCCCACAGGATTTTAACTGCACTTCAGCATCTGATGTACATTTTGATAACAAAAGCTGAAAGGAGGCAGTTCTAAACAGGCCCTGAATTTTCACTAGAAGAAGGAGGTATAGTGAAGTATTTTACAGCTAGAATTTCTCCTTTCAATTTCTAAGTACATGCACTCTCAATTCTGTAGCTTGCATACTCCATGTTCATTTCCATGTACCTGGTTCAATTATAAAATGTTCAGAGAAATGAATGCATTAATAAGTCAAACCTGTACCAAAGGAGAAATATGCTCTTATGATTAAACCATTTATGCTCTTATCCAGGCATTTTGGACAACCTGCTCTCCCTGACACTTTCTATATGTTCCTGCATAAGTCACATACGTCCAGCCATTTGGGCCCTGAGTGATAGCCCCACAGCAAGAACTTCATAGCCCTGAACTTCACTGAGATCTGTGCTCATGTCACATGCCCACTCCTTGACAAAGGCGGCAGAGCTGATCCCAGCAACTACAGTTCAAAAAAACTCCTGCAAGTAAGCATCTACAATGAGGTATGGCACTGTTAATCTGAATTTCACAAATATTGTAAGTCAATAAAAACAGCAGTCCTACTCTTTCTCTGCCCTCTAGCACCTCAGTGCTCACTCCTCCCTTTCTCATGTCCCTACATGAGCAGTGGTGCAATTGCATGTCAGATAGAACTGAGGGACAAACTTGGACCAAAAATGATGCAACAAAAAAGGTTCATATCATCCTAGATACGCTGTCCATTCTGGCTACCTCATAGCATGACAGTCACCATCTGGCACTGTCTATGCAAGCAAGTTATATGGGTCATGGACAAAAGGTGTGGCAAGGTATCCTCTACTACAGGTAATTTTCCCTCAAACTTAAGATGAACTCATCCATATTGCTTACTAAGACCTATACTGTATCCTAGACCAGGTCTGGACATGGCATTAGATGGTGAAGGCCAAAACCGTGCTGACAGAGGCCTATTTCGAGCCTACCCAGTTTATTGACCTGTCCGATGTCCTTAGAGACATTCAAAGTCAGGCTGGACAGGGCTCTGAGCAACCTGATGTAGCTGTAGGTGTCCTGTTCACTGCATGGAGTTGGACCAGATAACTTTTAAGGGTCCCTTCCAACTCAAATGATTCTATGATTCTGTGATTGGTGTAGACAGAGCAATATGAGAAGGAGTAGAACCTGTTAAGGCTGTGTTTATGACAGGGAAGAAGGAAGCCCTAATCTCTCCAGATATACATTGTCTTGCCCAGTTAGGTTTGTACAGCCCCTAGTACCATCAAGTCACTACTGGAGAAAGTCAAACTGCCACCTGACTGTTTTGAGTAAGAATTACTTTCTCATGGGAAAAAAAAAAAATCCTATGGCAAAAATTGCTTGTACCACAACATTTTGTTTTAGTGCAGTTCAGTAGGAACTGGATAATACAGCTGGCAGTTTTAGCCTCTTCCACCTCCTGTGGTTAATTCCCTGCTCAGGCTCTATCTATACAGGCACAATGCACTCCCTCCTCTTGTGGCCATCCCCACCGCTGCAGCACAGTGCCAGAGATGCAGCCCTCGCCTGAGGTCGTACCCACAGGGCAGAAGGACACAATAGGAGATTCAAACTCCAAACCCCACTAGGCAGCACAACACTATGGAAATATGCAGTTTTTGTGCTTGGCTGGGAAAAGAAGAAATGTTCAATTGTTTCTGAAGCCATGTATTGCAGAACATTCTGTCCCACGGCGCATGTTGATATTTTGACTTCTTGTCCCAAAGTGGATGGAAATTCCAACTTTTATTCAGCCGTTGCTGCACCCTCTAGCTTCTGCTATAATAGAAGTAAACCAGTTACAATAAAAGAGAAAGAGCTCTTAACAAACAGAAGTGCAGTTTCAATGATGCCTTGTACTACAGTCCTAATAATTTAAAATTCAAATTTATTCTTTACGGAATGCAAAAGATTTCAAGTTACTCATAATAGGAAATGGCTAGTTCCTATCAGTCATGTTACATTTTGTGCATGCTATATATTTCTTCTTGGCCTGACCCATGACAGGACTTTCAATCTGAAGATATAGTACATTCTGCTCTCAGTTACTTTGGTGCAACCACATTGATTTTAGGGTCTGTGCTGAGCTTTGAATTCCATTCCCACAACCGCATGTTCGTACACTCTGCAGTCAAACATATTCTCTGTTCCGTTCCTTTGGGACACAATTTCAAGAGTGAGTCAAGATGTCTAAAAACTGCAGTTGTGGTTGTTGTTCAATACAGTTTGTGCCTGACAATGGCTAAAATTAATCAGAGCTTTTCACTCTCACTGACGTTGTGGTTACTTCTAACTTTTCTTTTTTTTCTTTATTTTTCCTTTCTTTTTTTCCTTTTTTTCTTCTTTTTTTTCCTTTTTTTTCTTTCCCTTTCCCTTTTCCTTCTTCTTCTTCTTCTTTTTTTTTTTTTTCCCAAGGCAAAAAACTGAGAGCAAAGATCATTTCTAAAAATATATTCCAGAAAAGATTATTATGGCATGTTGAGTTACTGCTGGAGTGCTTTAGTATTGGCAGATCACTTATGTTTTGAAATCAGATTGCAGTACTGTTTGTTTGTGGAGGGGAAATCTTTTGCAGTATAGAAAGCATAGCCTGCAGGATAATGAAGATAATGAATGAATGTGTTCTTAACAGCAAAACTCCTTCACACTACATATGAGAAGGCGCACCTTCTAAGTGGTTAAGCTGGCTAAAGGTTTTTCTTTCACAGAACTGTTCCAGATAAGAACATCTGCCTATATGCTGAATGGTATCACAGTGCTGTATTTTTAAAAATCCAACTTTGATTTTTGTTGCTGTTTTTGACATATGATTTAGTTATCACACTATCATACCAAACACTACAATCAGTTTTAGGCAGCAGCATTCTTTTTATGCCCAAGACTTCAAGCATCCCATTCTCTGAGGCACACTGGGGAGGCCTGTTTGAAAGTCAGTGGCTTACCAAAGAGCAGGAGAAATAGTCAGATAGCACAGGAGTACCTCTTGGTGTTTAAGGACTCCATTATATCATCAACAATAATGACAAGGAGAGAGAAATCTCTACTAAGGAAAAGTCTTAAAGATTTTTCATATCATTTTAGCAATGCATTAGGAATTTTAAAGATCAGATCTGATTTGCACATGTAATGCCACTGCTTTTTCATTTCACGGTTGCAAGCCATCATATTGAAGGCAAATTTCTGATAAACAGCTCAGGATTCTAGCAGCTTGAGTTCTCACATGTTCAGCTTTCTGTCAGCATCCTTTGCTTATTTAACTGAGTGGTGGAAAAATAGAATATGTTAAAAACAACTGCTGGTATCAAAATGGTTTTGTTTAGATATGTCACAGAGATCAAGGCGTAAAGACTCTTCAGAGAAATTTTGCAATCATTTCTGTAGGCTTAAGGCAGGGGCAGATTTATAGAACATATCAAGGGCTTCATCTGCAGTGTCAGCAACCACATCCTGTTCAGATGAGCTTGAACTCTGTCCTCAGCTTTGTACAGATCCTCTATATCTCAGGTACCTATTTCTATACTGAGTCTCTCAGTATGTTTGCTCAGTACTGAGACTTGTGGGTGCATGCTGCAGGTCCCCTACATAGAGAAAATATGATCATTAAGAACTCACTTGTGCTTTTTGTGGGACACCTGCCTCTTCTTCACAGTTCCAGCATAGAGGTGATTTGGGTTTGTTTTCTGTCAGAAACGGAAATTCAAACCTTAGATGGAATGTCCTGTTTCCAAGTTAAAGAAGGGAACAAATCCTCTAAAATACTCTCCATGGGTTTGCTAAGCTGGAAGAAAAAACATATGGCACATTCACAGCAAAGTTGACATAGTTCAAGAATAATGCAGTAGCCATGCAACTCCTCTGCATCCAGTGGTACATATCAGACATGAGAGCTAAAGCAGCAAATGGGATCACATCTTGTTGAGTATCAGCAGTAGAAGCAGATTGCCCAGGTGAAAGAAACTGCTAGAGGACCCTTGTGCCCAGCTCTATATGCCTTGCAAAAAGAAGTTTAGTTTCAATACAACATCTTGATTCTTAGACATAGAGGGCACTGTCATAATCAATTTCATGTAACAGTTGTGTCTCCAGTTTGTATGAGGCATTCCATGTGCAGTCAAGATGACTTGTATGCATTGCAATTTAGTAAAATTATTCTTATACCTTTCATCATGTTAATTTATTTGATGGCAACTCCAAAACCATAATTATGTAGAGAAACACAAATAATACAGAGTGGAGAAGACTTAAAGGGACTTGACATCCATCTATAGGGATTTTATATCCATCCATATGCCAGTAATGGCTACTATACTCTTTTATCTCACAGCTCCTCATATGTTTCCATATTACTTAAATCAGAGACGTTTAAGCAACTGAGACCTAATATTTCCTGAGTAAGAAATACCAGTCCCCTGGAACCCCCCACATGGAACAGCCAAAATGAGAACAGGCTACAGCTATTGTCTCAATACTTTGGCAATTACCACTTTTGCATTTTACTGGCCAATATGCTTTTAAAACCTGGTCAGTGTTTTACAGCAAACACATAAAACCCAGTAATGACTAATGCAACCACTCACTGAAATCAATTGTACAAAAACCCTACTTGGGCTATGAAAGAACTCAATAACCATGGTAAAAATTGCAAAGGCCTGAACCAGATATGTATTATAGAACCAGAGGGGTTTTATGTTCATTTTTTTCCCCGTTTGCCTGCTGTTTTGAACATATGAGAGCAGACGAGATGCAATTGGAAGGAGGAGACAGAAGATGAATTATAAAAAGTTATTTTGTATTCTCTGCACTTAAATTAAAATGAGCACACTGTAGAAGCACTTCATTTCCAAAACTCAGGAAATTCCTCCCAGATATATTAATATAGACACACTTACAGGTAACAGTAAATAGGATGCATGAGCTTAACGGATTGTGGAATGCATTGGAAGTCTATGCATTGCTCTGCCTCAGTCCTGACATTGGTCCTGGCATCATTCCCAGTTCTGTCCACACGAGACTTCAAATTTTTCAAAGTCAGCACACTTGGTAAATCATTTGAGTCTTGTTTGTTGCCAGTTGCTCTACTACGAAACTGGGACTCCCCCTTGAGAGCATATTCTTGTTTGTATTAGACTACTCATTTAAAATGAGTTTGGGGAGGAAAAGACTGTTCTGGGTGCTGAGTAGGGCTTACTTGTGCCCCCAGGTGCAAAAGCACAAGCTTATGAGCTTACACCATGGTATTTATACTCCCCAAGCTTGATCTACACACAGTACCAAATTTCAATAAGTACATACTTTTCAAGGTAAATTCTTCACATGCTAATAGGCTATCTTTAACCTGCCATAGCAGGAAATTGCTGTGTCTTGTTTGTGGTTCATATGGTGAATAGAGTTTTCTCAGAGACAGAAACCTGTCTGAAATGAGAACTGGTAGAATGTGGTGTGTGGAACATAAAATGTACAGAATGTGAATTCAGAAATAGCAGTGGCAAACTGTTCATACTCAAGTTCGGGGATATTATAAAGCCACAAAAATAGCACCTGGTTTGTGATTCTTAATAATAAGACCTGACTAAAGTAGCTGATTGTGGATGAATCTAGTTGCAATTCAGTCTAGAATAAGAAAAACGGAAGCCTTTATAAACCTGAATACAGAAATAGCCCATTTTGTTATCATCTGGAAACACTCATCCAGAAACAATGTTCAGTGGATATAAAGCACTGCTACTGATGGCCCCAGTCTTGCCTGCAAAGATACCCTAGCTAGCTCCAATTATGATTAAATCTGATCGGCTGGATTATCAGTGAACCTTCTTATCCCTTTCATTAAGCTAGTCAGACAAAGTATGATGACTGTCAAGATTATTTTCAGTGCAAGGAAGATACAAATCAGTGAATCACAGAATCAGTAAGGTTGGAAAAGTCCTCCAAGGCCATCTAGTCCAACCATCCACTTAAAAACAGTACTTCCCCACTAAACCATGTTCCTTAGTACAACACTGAAACATTTTTTGAACACCTCCAGGGACAGTGACTCAACCACCTCCCTGGGCAGCCCATTCCAGTGCCTGACCACTCTTTCAGAGAAGCTTTTCCTGCTATCCAACCTGAACCTCCCCTCGTGCAACTTGAGACCATTTGCTCTCATCCTATCGCTGTGGTAGAAGAGGCTGACTCTCACCTCACCACATCCTCCTTTCAGGCAGCTGTACTGAGCAATAAATTCTCCCCTGAGTCTCCTCTTCTCCAGACTGAACAATCCCAGCTCCCCCAGCCGCTCCCCATCAGACTTGTGCTCCAGATCCCTCACCAGCTTTGTTGCCCTCATCTGGACAAGCTCCAGGGCCTGAATGTCTCTCTTGTAGGGAGCGGCCTGAATCCGAATGCAGCACTTGAGGTGCAGCCTTACCAGAGTGGAGTACAGAGGGACGATCACCTCTCTGCTCCTGCTGGCTGCACTGTTTCTGATACAAGCCAGGATGCCATTGGCCTTCTTGGCCACCTGGACACACTGCTGGCTCATGTTCAGCCAAGCATTAACCAATACCCTCAGGTCCTTTTCCTCTGCGCAGTCTTCCAGCAACTCTGTCCCAAGCCTGTAGCGTTGCCTGGGTGGTTTTTTTGTTTTGTTTTGGTTTGTTTTTGTTTTTGTTTTTGGTTGGTTCTTTTTTTTTACCAAAGTGCAGAACCTGGCTTAATCTTGTTGTACTTCAGACAAAAATATTATTAGACAAAAGCATTAAAATAGAAATTATCAGGCAAAAGGAATAAAACAGCCACTGATGCGGTGAAGCTCTTGAAATCTTCCCTTTTGTTTAGCTACCAAATTCTTAAAAAATTAAAATAAAAGAAGAAATTGTAGGCACAACCTGACAACCTAAAGCATAAGAATCTGAAAAAATGAAGGATTCCAATTTAAGATAGCAATGACAGTCAAAAAATATATGATGTTGTGATTCAGGAAACGTCCACAGCACAAGTTCACAGAAGACTGCATTATAAGATTTTCACTGAACATTACTGTGGAGGGCCTGTGTATGGGAAAGCTGATAGATGGTAATTTGATATAATGATTCTGTACAGTGTTTGATAAACTGAGAAACTGAGAGGTAAAAACATGAAGGTCAAAGATGGTTTCCAAAGATGCATGAGATCTTGGGGCATGTTTGAGATCACCTTTCATTTTCTTTTGATATGATAGACCCATGGGTTATGGTACCTTCTAGGAAGGGGAGGTTGAGAACTGAGAATTAATGTCTTAATGAATTAAGTGTGCCATGAAGGAAGCACAGAAAGTACATTTAGGAAAAGAGGAAAGTTTTTAACTTCTTCACTAGCAGCTCCAGAGAATGGTAGGTCTATGACACAAAAAGAGTTTTAATTTGATAATGGCACTCTGTAGGACTGAAACCTGGATCTCTTAATGTCAAGAAAATGTCTTAACCACAAAACCATTCATCTTCTGCTCTGTTCCATGGTTTCATCACCACAAACTACCATGAATAATTCAGGAAGCACTTTGACACTGATCTCATTAATAAGACATATAATCAAGGAGATGTTTAAATAATGATGTAGAAAAGACAGAAGAACTCAATAAATATCTAATTTCATAAGAAGGCAAAGAAGTGCTTCCCAGTCCATCCCTAGTAAAGAAGAAGGATGTTAAAGTGAATGTCTCTGAGGTGTGGGTATTAGAGAACAAATGGTTTATGTTAATTTTTAATAAATCTCAGATTACTAAGGAAATTCCAAAAGACAAAAACAGTGCTAATGTTATGTCTGTGTTCACAAAAGGATACTGCAATGGCTGGTAGGTCTTTTAGGCATAGAATAGGCCAGGACCTAATAACTGAAAAACTGTAGTAAGAGATGAGAATAGAATTTCAAGAAGCTAATCAATCTGGTCAAACCAATCTCATTTTTTTACACTACAAATTTGTTTGATAAAGGATGTGTGGCAGAGGTTTGTGAGGTATTTGCCTTTGTATCACATGACAACCTGATTAAACAAGAAGCTCGGAGAGCTAACAAAACCTGGCTTTCTAGGGAATTGCCTCTCTCTTGGTTAATTGACTGTTCAACAGTATTACACTTAGATTTTATGTTTACCCTGCATATATCAGCACAGGGCTATTATTTCCTGCTGCAGGGTATTTAGAACTGACAAACACAGTGCCATTTTTAACTATAGAAAACACCCAGCAAAATTAGAAATCATTGAGACTAATATTTGAACTCTAGTACTGTTTTTCTACAACTATCTACTCTTACAATATATAGTTATGTTTGAGATATTTATCTCTCCACAAATGTGCTTCAAAATGGCAAACAGGCTGAAAAATTATTGGCAGAGTGAGGGCAAAAACAGGCACCTTGCTTCCATAGGAATTAGAGTTCTATAATCACAGTAAAACCCTAGAAGGAAAGAAAGGTCTTACATGGGTTGGAAACTCTGTTTACCAGATTTCAGAAAGCAGTAACCAGTACAAAATCATTATTAAATAACTGTGTTTATAAAGTAACCCCTCAGAGGTTGTATTAAAAAATATTATCAGATTCTGAATGTTAAAATAATAATAATAGTGAGCATAGAAAAGCCATGAGAGTCATTTATACTGTGGGCCCTTAAAACTACTTTTCAGGAAAATAGAAATCAATACCCAGTAGCCAGGAATAGGTGAAACAAGCTGTACTACAGAACTCAGGAATGTAGCCTAGAAAGCATGAATTTCAGGGCGGGTTTAGAGATCAGTGTTAAGAACTGACTCAGCATGGGGCTACTGTGAAGGTGTGTGAAGGGAGCTTATTCTATCCAGGATGTAACACAAGAAAAATATATTTGACATCTACACAGGGCTCTTAAACCCATCTTGACTAATGGCTATGAGTAACTGTGTTTATACTGGGCTATCCAACTGGCTGCCTTTGGAAGGAGGAAACTTCAGAAGTCAGCAAAGGTCAGTAAAATGCAAGATTTAAACCTTCTCACTAGCTCGTGATGCCAGGGCCTATTCACAGAATCACACAATCACAGAACTATAGGGGTTGGAAGGGACCTCCAGAGATCATCGAGTCCAACCCCCGTGCAAAGCAGGCCCCCTACAGCAGGCTGCACAGGTAGGCATCCAGGCAGGTCTTGAATATCTCCAGAGAAAGATACTCCACAACCGCCCTGGGAAGCCTGTTCCAGTGCTACGTCACCCTCACCATGAAGTTCTTTTGCACATTTATGCAGAACTTCCTATGCTTCAGTTTGTGGCCATTTCCCCTTTTCCAATCGCCACACACCACTGAAAAGAGTCTGGCCTCATCCCTTTGCCTCCTGCACCTTAGATATTTACAGACATTAATCAGACCCCTTTTGAGACTTCTTTTCTTAAGGCTGAACAGACCCTGGTCACTCAGCCTTTTCTTGTAAGAGAGGTGCTCCAGGCCCTTTATCATCTTCGTGGCCCCCTGCTGGACTCTTTCCAGGAGATCCCTACCTTTTTTGTACTGGGTAGCCCAGACCTGGATACAGTACTCCAGGTGAGGCCTGACTAGGGCAGAGTGGAGGGGGAGGATCACCTCCCTTGACCTGCTGGACACTCTCCTTTTAATGCACCCCAGGATGCCATTGGCCTTCTTGGCCACCAGAGCACACTGCTGGTTTATGGCCAAAAGCCTGTTCTCTGGCTTGGATGACTGCTTTGGCCATGACCATACAATTAAGCTGCCTGCCTCCAAGGCAAGATAGCCACATCCAACCTGCCTCTTTGAAAAGATATTTGACTCAGAAGTTAGTTAACTCCTGAACGCCCTAACAGCACCAGGAATCATTCCAACAGTTTAACCTTGGTGATCATCTGGGGCCATGTCTTGGTGTCACACAATTTGCAATTGTCAACACAGTGACTAAGAAGACATCATAGTGTTGTACAAATAACTCTTTGACAATGCATTTTGCAGCATGCTCTGCATTCCCTGGCTCCCTGAATGACTGTATCAAATGAATTACTGCAGCTCCTGCACCATCCCCAGCACTCTCATCTTTGTTCAGGCCCATGCAGGTATCTTCCTACAATGAAAGCCAGAGTGGAGTGAGCTACTTCTTTTCAAGCTGTTGCAGAAGGACACAAGGAGTGGAAGGTTCAGCTCAGCAACACTTTTCTCAGATAATACTAATTATTGTGAAATGTGGGATTTTTACCATTTTATCTATCTATTACATCTAAAAAGAATGAATGCAAGTATTTCACAGAAAGTCACTGAACTCTTGTTGCAATATACTATATGCTGCATATTAATCACTGCAGCAGAAACTCTATGAATATACAAGAGGAAGGATTTTCTGGGGCACAGATTTCATTCATACATACCTTTTCACAGATCATATTTGCAGTCCTCGGATAGGTATTACATTCCATCCACCTCTTTTTGCTTTCATGTTCATAGCTAATGGGATCCTGACACATTATCTAATCAATATTCACTTATTTAATATATTCGCAGAAGTAAAGTACCATTAAAAATGGAAGATTTTTGCTTTTATCCATTTAATGTAATTTACTATCTGCTATAAGATGTGTTATTAAAGCACTATCATCTTAAATCTGATTTTTTCAGCAGAACAATGAAAAGCATGGCTACATGTCTCTCATAAATTTCAATTTTTTCAGCAGTTTTCTATTTTCAGTGTGAGATCTGTTCAGATCTAGATTGAATAAAAGGGCTTTCTCATCTTCTCACACAGTTACTTCAATCTAGAAAATAATTTAACAAGTTTTTTCCTTAAAAATACTGTATCTGATTTAAGTATATCAGATTTCAACCGATAAACAAAAACCGTGAAAGAAAATGTTTATAAACAATGCAATTTCATCCTTTAGAAGGCTAAATAAAGAATTTTTGAATAATATCTCACCAAATGTTATTGCATATGTCATTTTTAATTTTTCCTATTGACATATAACCAATCACATTATCAGCTTTGTTTATAATGGCCCTCTAATCTGTCAGTATATAATGTAATGATAGTATCAGTTATTGGTATCACAGAATCATGGAATTAAACTTGAGTTGGAAGGAACCTTTAAGGGTCACATAGTCCAACTCCCCTGGAATGAACAGGGACACCTACAGCTTCATCAGGCTGCTCAGAGCTCCATCCAGCCTGACCTTGAATTTCTCCAGGGATAGGGCAACCTGTTCCAGTGCCTCACCACCTTCATTATAAAAAAATTCTTATAGCCAGTCTAAATCTCTCCTCTTTTAGTCTGAAGCCATTTCCCCTTGTCCTATCACAACAGACCCTGCTAAACAGTCTGTCCCCTTCTTTCTTATAGCCCCCCTATAGATACTGAAAGGATAATAACTGAAAGTATAACTGTATACTTCTAATGCCCTGCAAGTACCTTCAAGTTCTAGTAACAAAGAAAGACCCACATTGTACAAGTCCTGTACAAATATAAAACAAAATGATAGACTTGTCCTAGCAGATTTTACTCATTAAATAGTAAGGAGACTCATACATAATCACTTTTCTTCCATGGAAACTGAAGCACCTCACAGGGAGGTAAAACTTGTTATCTCTGTTTTGAAAGGAACAAAACCTATGTATAAATTCAGTGATTCAGAGCAATTCTGTACAGCAAGTCAGTGGTGAAACTGCTATTAGTTAGCCAAGGCTGGCTAACATTGTATGCAACTCCCCATTCATTTCTGTTCATAAAATGCGTGAGGCCTGAGGGCTAAGCTTTTTGTTTTATGACAGCATTTCCCACTCTTCCATCTTCTTTTCTTTTATACCCTCATCAGTGTCCTGCATTCTTCTCTTATATTGGTCATGAAACACTGAAACACTGATTTTTCTTTCAGTTCTGAAGTATACTATTAGAATTAAATAAACTATTTTCCATTGTATACTGAACCTAAATGAATGCCCTTATTTATATTCCAAAGCAGTTCGTGAGACTAGCGAGCACTGGTGGGGACTGAAAGCACCTGGTATCCTTAGAGAGTGTCGCAGGTGGGTTTCTGACTTCAGGGCCTTATGCCCCTGCCTCCACTTAGGCCAGCGTGGAGGGCATAAGTCAGGTGCAGGTTGGGATATCGGAGGCAGTGATACTGTTCTGGTGTTTTTTTTTCCCTACTATTAATTTATGGAGGGATATGGAAAAAGATGGAGAGGATTTTTTTGCAGGATTTTCTTCCCCAGGCTTAGTTTTCCAAGTTGGTAATGCCCTGACCCCCTGCAGCCCACCTTCTGCATCCCACTGTAAGTAGGGCTGACAAAACATGTAAATAGGAGTTTGAAGTTTATTTCCTTGGGGTAAACCCTGCGGTGGAAATCCCCCTTGCATAAAAGTTATCTCAGGAAGACACAGCCACACATTGGGGATAAGAGTCTGGTTGGGTGGCAAGGGGATCACCATTCCAGTTGGCTTCTCTCTCCTCTTGGGTGAGGCTTTTGGGTGCTTCTGCAGCCAGCAGGTTGTCTGGCTGTGCTCTAACCACCCGCACTGTAGTGTTTCTCCACATCTTCGGACTTCCTCAAGGACATAGGACACAGATGCATGTTGCAATGCTCGCTCTCCACTGAGCTGTGTTCTCTTCCCAGGATCTTATTGTCTGCCTTTATCTGTCAGGGAAGGCCTTTATGCAACTGTAGGAATCAGTATTTTGCTTGCTTGAATAAAAATATCTCTCTTGCACATTGCTTCCATCTGGTGAAGCTGCTAACTAAATAACTTTGATGGATGCTTCGCTGTATGAAAAGAGGGACAAATCCCTGACCTCACAAAGGGTAGAGCCATGACCTAAAGCATGATAAATGAGCCATGGATTGTGCGGGTTGTGCATCTGCCCCCGCGAGAACCTTCACAGTTGCTTCATCCTTCTTTTGAGAGCAGTTTGGCTGGGAAGCCTGTGTACTTGCAGATTCATGAGCACACCTCTGCTCTGGAGTTCACATTCCTCCTTTCCCAAATGTTCTGAACCCCTCTGCTGTGTGCTTTGGGGGAACAGACCTTCTGTACCATACACCGCAATATCATCAGGAGTTTCCATAGCATGGTCAACACTGGGGAGTTCTGTGTTTGCCCTTGCATTTTCTTTCTTTCCATAAGCATATTTATTTCCCTTTCTTGCACCTCTCTATTTGCATTTCCCACTAATTCTTCTTCCAGAAGGAAATCTGTGTAGAATATGAGCTGTCAGATGTCATTATGTATTATCAGGAAACTATGTTGCTATGTTTTAAGAAAATGCATATTTCAGGGCACACTGATCCATAATGTTTGCATACTTAATACATTTTTGCATATATGAATCTCCATTCCATTTGGAGCATTGCCAATCAGGGAACTGCCTGAGGAGAGAAAGTCAGCAGCAGGAAGGAGAGCGATTCAGTACCTGATCACCTATCCTGCTCATTGTTAGCCAGCAGTCCTAAAATGGTGATGTTAATGCAAGCAACAGCAGAGCTGATCTGCCATTGTGATTAAAATAGTTTATGTTGTCTACATGTCAAGAAGTGCTTAGTTGAGCTTAACAAAATAATAGTAATAAGCACTAAGCACTGATGCAATGATATTAACACCTACTGATTCTTGGTAAACCAAAACTGCTTCAATTTCACATTAAATAATAACAATAAAAAATCATCTCAAAGCACATCTAGAAGTTAGCAGTGTAGGTCATGGAATGGTTCTTTATTGTTAAGCAAATGTGCAAAAAGCAGCTAAGAATTAAGTCGATCTGCGAAGCTATGTAATATTATTCTGTGCTCATTCTGATTTTTAATTTTCTTCATTGTTCCTGTAATTTACTAGAGCTTATCAAATCAGTTGTCATTTTGTTTTGAAAACAGAAAGTCAGGCTTTTTGCTGTTACACATATTTCTTGTGAAACAGATATATATATGTGTGCGTGTGTGTGTATACACTTACACATGAAATAAAGGTTCATATTAAAAAAAAAAAAAAAAAAGTACCTTTGTAATCAAGATACACGACTTCAGAGGCAAAAGATTTTTCCTTCTATCCTGCTTTTGCCCTTAGGGATAAAAACTAATGTAGCTGGTTTCCTTCTTTCTCCATAAAATAGTGATCTAAATAATTGCCTGTCTTGTAGAAACATTGTTTAAAGCAAGTTTCTTTCTTTGGCAGTAAACTGCAGTGTCACATACTGATTGATAGTTATTAGCAAGCATTGATGAACGTCAGTGAGTGCCATATTTTTCCACACTGAGGAATTCAATGACACACCTTTGCTTATGCACCCCAACGTCAGACACCATTCTGTCAGACTGCCTCTCTGCTGCCATCTGCCGCATGGCAACAGCACGTATTGATGAGAAGGTTCAGCCTCTACAGCCACACCACCACCATCTGCCTCTGAAGTCGCAGACCGACATAATTAAACAGGAGGCATTACTTCTGGAGCAGTCCTTGTACAGCAGTATACACACTTAGGTTTTGGGAAGCTAACTTTGAAACTTCACCTTATTCATGTTATAGTATATATAATGTTATAGCAGTTTCTCTACTGTAAATACCTATCTATTAAAGTATCCCTGATCACTTTTCATGGGCTGGCAATGACACTGCTTCTTTTTTGCTGTCTGTTCCCTCTGTTGCTCTATGAGACTCATGCAGGCACCACCGGTGCAAATGAATGCACAGAAGGGCTGCCACAGAAATCATTTCTGAATGGGCAATCTGCAGTGGAGTCATCTGAAATGTAAAATTCATATTGCATTTCAGGTTGACTATAATTGAGTGGGGAAAAAAAGACCATTTTGCACTTCATGTTAACTTTAAATATGATGATAGCAATTTAAATGCAACATTAAATTGTGAACTACGTCTGAATTAAGAAAGCATATGTTAGATTTTGTAAGAAAGAAGATACTGCAGTAACACGTCTGGCATATAAGAAATATGCATGTTTAGTATCTGTATTGTACTCATAAAGAGAAGCTCACTGGCCTGGGGTCATGTGGGATATTTAATGAATATCCCCAAACAGTTTACAGTCACCTGAATGTGTAGGCAGGCTGCACAGACCTAAGGGTGTGCAGCAAAAGAGAAATAAGTAGATACCTGCTTTCCACAGGTACAGTGATTCTGCTTTGGTAACATCTGGAGATCATCACAGGACATGTGAGCATCAGGTGGCCAGTGTGGAGATTTTGATGGAGTTCTGTGTGGCACTGTGCCACATCAGTGGGTTGGGGCCCAATTCACACCAGTTCCTCTGTGCTACAAAATCACGCCTAAGACATAGGTGAAAGAGGGTGAAAAGCTGCCAGCATCTATGTGTTCTGCTATATAATTTAATAAGATCTTGAGGATTCTATGCTTCTTGCTTGTTTTATTTGTCATTAAACATAATGTATTATTGCAGTAAGAATATACAGCAAGGTGCAGCCAGGTACTGCATCGCACATACCATAATCTGTCATTCCAGCTTGCATGAAATATCCTCCCAGAGCCATGGAAGTTGTTGTTCCCAGGATAAGGTCAAAACTAAAGTGAAAAATGGTGCTCATGTTATTCCTGGCTCAAGCTCTGGGACGATTCTCCCACTGATCTTTGTGGTATTGCTGTTTTCAAAGGCTGAGCCCCAACAATTTCAACAAATCGTTCCACTCTGTTGAGGGGGTTGCTATGGAAATGAACATCACCAAGAACTGCTAAAGAGCACTGTGGTAGAGGATGGGGAACATTTTTAAAAGTACAGTGTGGAGGGGATTAACAACCTTCTTTAAATCTGAAACTGACAGTTTCTGCGGGTTTTCAAATGTGGCCAACTGGGTAGAGATTGGATGGGGTATTTTATTTCCACCCTTCTGCAGAAAATTAATGTAAATTGAATTAAACAAGATGCAAGCAGATGATTTTGAAATCAGTCTCCAGGAGTAAGCTTGTACAGACATAAAACATCTGCAGTGAATTATTTTGTGTTAATAACGTCTACCAGGAAAACGTGATTATAATGGAGCTGAAGGGGTTATTGAAGCATAACGCGTTACATATCTTTTTGGGATAGTTACAGTTTGCCCAAAACCTGAAGCAACTGTGGCATTCAGAACATTTGGATGGAAAAATATTGCTATGGCAACAAATTACTTTTATATTCACATACAGCAAAAATAGATCTCTCTCTCCCTTTGTGGGAAGCACATATTTTAAAGTGCATGAAAGATTAAAGGTGATAGGCAGAAACAGCTGCATGAATATATTTTCATTTCTTCATTTGGTTTATACATATTTCTGTAGGAATCTGAAATGCAGGAATAATTTACAGCTAGGAGCATTTTGCAGCTAGAAAGTAGAAACAGACTAGGAAAGGAGAAAATGTATAATATAGTCAGAATTTATTTTGATTGTAGTGTAGCAACATCAGACTTCAATTGATTAAAACAAAATATTCCCAGTGTCATTCAAAAAGGAGAGAGAAAATCTTTTTCTTTTGTGTATCTAGAAAGACTGAAATCATTTTGTGTCCGTATTTTAAGTAAAGGATTACGTTTTTTTTTCCTAATTTTAGGTCAGTCTGGCACATTTTCAAGCTAAGGAAACAGACCTAATGACCTTTACTGATTGCTTCATTTTAGCTGTATCAGTTTCTTGGATCTTTTTATTTAGAAGGCATGAAGCTTTTACTTTTGTGGAGTGAAGAGTTTATGAATCATCTATATGCTGGTGTGTGTGCCGTCTACAAAGGATGTATGATCTGTCTATATTCTAAGGTCTATCCTAAGTTCCCCTCTCAATTATACTGAACCATGTGAGCTGTCTTACACCTTCTATATCTCTTTCACCATGCATAGCAGAAAAGCCCACATTTTCTGCTTCTTAGTTGCAAAAGAAAGGCCTGCTTAGATGTCCTGACTGTTTTTCCAGCAGTATTCTTCCTATGGACAGCAAAGAGAGGTACCAAAGAACTGTGGGTCAAAAGTGTAGAATATGAAGGACTCTGTTGGGTGGTCACTGACTTCCCGTTCTCAGACCTCCAGGCTAAACTGAACAACACGAAGGAAATGGCGGCGAAGGGGATGAGCTGGGGTGAGCTACAAGTGCAGTAGTTTCTGACTGAATTTATCCTGGGGAAATGCAGATGTTTATAATATAGTTAGCTTTCAGACCTGAGTTTGAAGGTACCTTCAGAATTGACCAGACAGTTCAAGGAGCATCACATCCCTTTTGTTAATATCCAGAGCACAAGAGGGGCTGTAAAGGATTTCACGATGTCACTAAGATGAATTTAATATTGTCCATGATATGAAAGAGTTTGCAGAGACAAAATTTTAGGATGAGGAAGGGAAGGCTCTCAGATATAACGGATATAGAAAAAGGAATCAAAGAATCATTGGGTTATTCTGCATCGCTACAAAATCTCATAAGCTGTTTCTGTTTCTGTACTGCTTAACAGGAATGTGCTACAGATCAATACTTGAACATAAGCCCATTTGGGGCAAGCTGCCTCCCATCTTGATTGCCCAGGGCAAGTTCTTCATCAAGCAGATTGATTTCATCCAGTCTATATGGTATAGAATCGTAGAATGTCTTGAATTGGAAAGGACATCGAAGATGATTTAGTTCCAATCCACCCGCACAGGCAAGGTTCCCAACAGCTTAAGTACTAACTCAGGCTGCCCAGGGCCACATCAAACCTGGCCTTGAACACCTCCAGGAATGGAGCATCCACAGCTTCTCTGGGCAGCCTGTGCCAGTGCCTCACCACCCTCTCGGTGAAAAACTTCCTCCTGACATCTAATTTAAATTTCCTCTGTTTCAGTTTAAAACCATCTCCCTTTGTTCTATCACTATCTATCCACGTAAAAAGTTAATTTCCCTCATGTTCAAAATCTCCTTTGAAATACTTGAAGGCTGCAATGAGGTCTCCCAAGATCCTTTTTGTCTCCAGGCTGAACAAGCCCAGTTCCCTCAGCCTGTCTTTGTAGGAGAGGTGCTCCAGCCCTCTGATCACCTTTGTGGCTTTCCTCTGGACCCCCTCCAAAAGCTCCACATCTTCCTTGTGCTGGGGGCTCCAAGCCTGGCTACCATCTTCCAGTGAGGCCTCACGAGGGTGGAGCAGGGTGTGACAATCCCCTCACTCTCCCGTTGTCCACACCTTTTTGATGCAGTCCAGAATAGCGCTGACTATACAGGCTGTAAGCACATATTTGACTACAAGTTTCCCTACACCTCCAGTGATGCCTTTTTAAACACTATTTTGTGGATCATGTGAGGTTGAGTTGTCTGAAATACTGTGATGACTTTGCTGGAGCTCTCTACATTCACGTTTGTGCACTGTAGCACAAGGATTATGTCATGCCCTGAGATGTGGCAGGAGAGCATATGGAAGAGTTTCAGGATCACAGTCAAGACTATCATAAGCCACCTAACCACAGTTATAACTCTTCTGTGCATTGCAGACAGTCCCTAGAGTGAGCTCTGCTCCTCCCTGTCCTTGGGTGTCTTGGAGAGATCCAGCCCGGCATGGTTTCAGCTGAGACACAGCAGATTTTCTTCATAGTGTCTGCTATGAACATGGCTTCAGGAGAAAAGCATTGTTGATAACACATGGCTGTTTTAGTTGATGCTGAGCAGCGCTGCACACAGACAAGGACGTTTCTGTTTCTCAGCTTCTCATACTGTCCTGCCAGTGAGGGGGCTGAGGGACACAAGAAGCTGGGAGGGAACAGAACCAGGACAGCTGATCTAAATTGGCCAAAGGGATCTTCTTTACTGTATGACATTGTGTGAACAAAACTATAACACTGAGTGGAATTGGCTGAGGGGCAGTCACTGGTGAGGGACTGACTGGCTAAACTGCAGTGCAATCAAAGAAGCTCAACACACACTTCAAGGGTTAAGCACTGTGGGTGAGCAGAGATCTCCTCTAGCTCAGTCCCTGGCTCACTTCAACACTGCTGGCACAATTTTGACAATACTTGTAGTCATAAACAAACCCTGGCCCTGAGTCAGGAGTAAACATGGGCCAGGGACTCTCACAAGCCAGTACAGGTGCAGCCAGTCTGTACAGAGCAGTAAGAGTTTTTGGTTCATCTGTTATGTCCCAGTTGGCTGTTGTGTCCCAGTTAGTCTCAATGCCAGCACAGTTCCAAGCACATTTCAATTATTGTTGTTGGCTGCAATATTAATACCACTAGACGTTGTGTCACAGTGCTATGATCAGAATAACCCAAATAAAGAGTTGCATTTTGTATATTTACATCTCTGCAGCAGTTTATCCTGGATTTGGAAAGAAAACTGAGTTGAATGGGCTTTATAACATGACTCGGTCTGGACAAAATTTCAGTACTTAATATTTTCTGGCATAATTGTCAGCAAAAATTTTGGATTCCATCCACAGCTACAGTACTTCAAGTACACTAACCAGATACTTTAAAATTTGGGTATAACCACTGAACCCAGAATTATGCCTTAGAATGCCATGTTGACACATCCCCAATTAGACTGATGCAAATTTGATTTTATCAAAGGAACAGAAACGGACAAGAGATACTTTTATACTTTCAACCCAGAAAGGGAATGGGGAGACGTGCCATGTGAACCTTCTTTAATGTAGTCCTCAGATGTGTAGGACTATTGGCTTCTGCATATTCTCCCCATTTTTCATGTGCACAGATGTGTCCTCTGTGTTCTCATTTTGGTTGTCCTCATAGATTTCAAATGCAAATGTAGTCATGCCTCTAGTTTAGAATAAACAGTAAAGATCTTGATCACTGTGTCCTGTGTATTTTCCATTAGGAAAAGGTGGGGTAGCATGCATTTCACGTTTGTGCCTTGTTTTCCCTCTAAGAAGAAAGAAGATTGAGGGAAGTGTGCAGCACGACAGACTTAAAACAGCTGAAATAATTCACTCCACTTTGTAAACAGAAGTGTGTAATGATGCGATATAAAGCTCTCCTAATCTAATTGTAGTTATTTTCTCATTTGAACCTTCCATCTCCCTCTCCACTCTTACTGTGTAGGCATTGCTGGAGCCTTTGAGGCTCTGTTTGGTGCTGTGGTTTTCTAATTACTTAAGAATGAATAGAGTTTGATGTGTCTTTTTTTTACCACTTCTTGCCCAGTGCACTTCAAATAAAGGTGAGATTCAAGTATTTTTGTAGCAAGTGGAGCATCCTCTCCCAGTGATAGTCCCACTGGTGGTTATTTGCTAATGAGAAGTTGAACAGTGAAGTATTAACAGGAAGCCATTTATCATATTTGGTCAGCCAAAATCCAGTGACTGTTTTATTACTGCAGATGTTGCTGTACACTACCTGTAACACACTGTTAATAGTACACCGTGCATGGTGTCTTCTTCTGATATAAATCAGTATCATGAAAAGCAAGGAATTTTGGAGGGAGACTTCAACAGGCTGTGACTAGAGTATTCACTTATTTCTCTGTTGTTGGTGTAATCTAATAGAATTGCTGCACAAGTGTTTTTGTTTAGTTTAGTCTAAGGAAGTTATTGCAGAACAATGAACAAAGGGATTTGGGGATTTATACATTCCATTATAGATATAGTGGCATTTCCATGACCCTGTTTAGAAGAGTAAAGCTTCTATTTCTCTCCTGCTGATTCTGTCAACATTAACACAGTGAGTTCAGTAGAAGTCCCCCAGGTATTCCAGTGTCAGACCACAAAGTCATTTCTGCCTTTTAAAGAAAATGCTGTGTTTCAAGGAACAGGGACTTTGGGGAATATTCCTGTGCAGTGGAACCCTGGAGCAGCAATGCAGACAAAAGAACGGCAAGGCTGTGCACAGAACAAAAGAGCAAGGAAAACAAAATGACAAAATGTATATTTATATATCTTCTGAGTTTAGTTACCTTGGTGAAAATATGCAGCAACTCCACAACATCTACAGAATCTCCAGGAACAGCTCAGATTAAAATATGTGCCTGCCTGAAGATAAAATGAACTGCAATGAACAAAGAGGAGAAACACTAACCTGTGCTGGCAGCAGATATCTGGGGAGGAAAAATAAATGGCATTATGAGTTTTTCCTTTCTTCTTTTCACAAATATTTGCCCTGCAGATTAATTCAGACCCATTTAAACAAAGTCAGTCATTACAGAATCCAATTATTTATTATTCATTTCCTGCTTTCTGAAGGATACTCAGTTCATGCAGCGATGTTGCTCTGTGTTCCATTCACTCCTTTCCCCAGTAATTTGTTAAAATGATGGGTGATTTTATCCAAAATGATGGACAGGTAACAGGCTCAAAGGCACCAAGTTACAGCATATATAGAAAATTTGGTGTGTGTATAGAGGAAAGAAGTACAAACCCTCCAAGGAGCAGGTGGGTATAGATTATCCTTATACCCCTGTACCTCTCAGACAAAGGGTCTGATTTTTGTTTGGTCCCATGTGGAGCCAGGAGTTGGACTCAGTAATCACAGAATCATAGAATCATAGAATCTTAGAACTGGTCAGGTTGGAAAAGATCTTAAATATCATCAAGTCCAACCACAACCTAACCATACTGCCCTAACTTTAACAACCCCACTAAATTACATCCCCGAGCACCACATCCAAATGTTTTTCTGAACACATTCAGGGATGGTGACTCAACCACCTCCCTGGGCAGCCTATTCCAGTGCTTAACAACCCCTTCTGTAAAGAAGTTCTTTTCCTGATTTCCAACCTAAACTTACCCTGGTGCAACTCGAGGTCATGTCAGCTGTCACCAGTGAGAAGAGACCAACCCCGTTCTCACTGTATGCACCTTTCAGATACTGGAAGAGAGTAATAAGGTCTCCCTTCAACCTCCTTTTCCCCAGACTAAACAGCCCCACTTCCTTCAGTTGTTCCTCATAGAGCATATTCTCCAAGCCCTTCACAAGCCCTGTTGCCCTCCTTTGGACCTGCTCCAGCACCTCCATGTCCCTTCTGTACTGAGGTGCCCCAAACTGAACACAGTACTCGAGGTGAGGCCTCACCAATGCCGAGTACAGGGGCAGGATGACTTCCCTAGTCCTGCTCACCACACCATTCCTGATACATGCCAGGATGCCATTGGCCATCTTGGCCACCTGGGTACACTGCTGGCTCATATTCAGCCTACTGTCCATCAGTACACCAAGGTCCCTTTCCATGAAGCAGGTTTCCAGCCACTCCTCCCCAAGCCTGTAGGGTTGCCTGAGGTTGTTGTGACCAAAATGCAGGACCCAATACTTGGCCCTATTGAAAATCAAACAACTTACCCTTGCCCATCGATCCTGTCTATCCAGGTCCCTCTGTAGTGCCTTTATACCCTCCAGCACATAAACACTCTCTCCCAACCTAGTGTCATCTGCAAATATAATCCTTATATGGGTACCTTCCAATGCTGGATATTCTATGATTCTATGATTTTGTAAGGCAGTGATGACTAGATGTTCCACATGTGTTTGCTCTCCCCAAGGCCGTGGACCTAGATGAGTGTGGCACACAGAGCAGCAGGATTTTGATGTCCTTATAAAATACAAAGGGGAGATTTGCTTGCTACACACAGAGGTAACAGCTGAAGTATGAAACAAGGCACATCAGAACAAATCACAGAGAGTCAGAAATGCTGGTAGAACACCACCATTGGATGAGAGGGACATAAGACAAATGTGTCAGTCTGTCACATTTACAGCAGTGTACTGATATCGGAGCTTATAAGGCGTAATGGCACAGAGCAATGCTAGAAAGGATCTGAAGGATGCAAATTACACTTACTTAAAACATGGAGCTGAATTTTATTTTGTAGCATAGAACTGGTGCTCAATTGCTGAAACAACAGAGAGCAGGATGATGATGGAAAAGCTGCATATCCTTGTTGCAGGGCACTAGTAATTTGGCAGTATATTACAACCTGATGCCTTCTAAAATGTACCCTGTGGCCAAAAGAGAAGTTTCCTCAGGCTATGGTTGGCAAAACACAGCGCATGCCAGATGTGTTATTTCCACACTTTTGTAGATGCCAGTTTCCCACTATAAGGGCTTTTGATATTTGCAAATCACCAATAAGGATAATCTGCATCAGGCTGGATGGTTTCTCAAAATAGAGTTTAGGTTTGGATTTGGTTGTGTCGGATAAATTATCATCGTTGCATAATGAGGACAGGGCTGGTATAGATTCTGTATAATTTTCGTATTAGCTGTACAACTTGAAGTACCAGCTCTAACAGCCTTGGATTTTCAATGGTGTAATTGAGAAGAGAGAGACTTTCAAAACACTTTATTTAAGATTTTCCAACCTTCAGTGTGCTGAAAATGTACACATTCTGAATATCTTTCTCTAACTGGTTTAACTTTGGGGAGCCAATGTGAATCGAAATTTCACACTTCTCAGTGATTCTTTTTGTGGCTTTGCCAAGAGGATGCACACTTTTAAAGCTTTGTGTGAAGAAACCAATGATACTGTATCATCTGGCATTCAAAGTCCAGATTCCAAATCCCATCACAGCAAAATATTTACTTGTCAGATCTTGTTTGTTACCAGTGTTGAAATGCATGTAATTTCCTGCAAGGGAGGGTTTTGGATTGTGAGGCCGCAGCAGTAATGAAGGGAATTTGTATGGTCACTGAACTGGTGGTGTGAGTGTAAGAACTCTTCATTGTAAAGTCAACACAATGCCGGCATTAGCATTCAGATGAAATTCAGGCTTCTGTGAAGAGGCTGTCATCCAGTCAATTTGTCAAGATAAAACCTCACTGTGCTTACATACCCTGCAAGTGGCTCTGCAGTATTTCAGAAGTGAAGTGCAAGCGCTTTCTGGCACACTGCTGTTGTTCCTCCTTGGTATGGGGTCCTTCACAAAAAAGGAGAGCTTTTGGTTGCTGTTCCCTGTCTACACAGGCTCTTGCCTGTATGTTACACAGACAACTGAACACAGTTTTAACTATTTATTGTGGAGTGGTACTTAGGGTCATGGACTGGGGCCCTATTGTGCAAGGCATTACAAAGACATGGACAAAAGAGCTTACAATTCACCTTTGTAGGCTTTTGCTTAGAGATGTGAATGGCCATTCTCCAGGGGCTGGGTTTTCCCTTGCGTGGTGCAGTGCCCAATAAGGAACAACTCTACCAGTTCAGCTAATGCAGTTATTCCATTTCCAGTGCAATTGTATTACCACAGTACAGCTGCATCAGAATGAATATTTTATAACCAACATGAGCTGGGAGCAGTGTGCTTATGTCTGCCATAAAGGCAGCTCGGACTGGATTTCAGGAGACAGCGTGGGGTTGTTAGCAGGCAGGGGAGTAAGGGCAATGGAAAGGCAATTGTGAATCAACAACCATCTTGCTACAATAGCATAAGCCTTGTCTGCTCCAGGCTGAGTCCAGATTGATTCTGATTAAAGAAAGAATGCACAAAGAATGCAAGGTCGTAATGTTTTTAACCAGGTACCTCAGCTGGAGCCCAAGGACTTCTCATTTGGCCTCCACTGTGTGGAGACATTCTACTAAGTGTAGGGAGGCAGTGAAAAATAACAATCTCTGGTCAGCGGGTGGGCTTACCATGTTGTACACCCTCAGGTTCTCCTACACGTCACCCAACTGGAACCCACAGTATGTGCTGTCAGTATGGGCAAAGCAGAGCTCACAAAGCCTTTGCTGAGTAGTGGGAGGGGGAAATGAAAACTAGAACACAGCACCTACTAAAAAAAAAATGTATTTCTCTAATTTATTAATGTTTTTTGAATGCATTTTCAGCCTGGTGCCTGATGAACAGATGGGCATAGTTTGTCCTTTAGGAGGGGTTTGATAAAAAGTTTTTTTCACAGGAATTTGTTAGGGAGCTTAGAAACCACGGAATGAAAGATGAAGTCTTCTCATAAATTTAAAACAGCATAATACATGGGGAAAATCATCGAATTATTGAATGACTTTGGTTGGAAGGGACCTTAAAGATCATCTAGTTCCAACCCTGTGCCATGGGCAGGGCTGACACTCAGCAGCTCAGGCTGCCCGGGGCTCCATCCAACCTGGCTTCGAGCATCTCGAGGGGTGGGTGCAGTAGTAAACCATCCATTCTACACAGTCACAGATAAGTTTGTGGTGTGTCCTGGAGGTCATCCAGTGGGCTGCAATGGTAAATGTGTTCAGAAGTTAAATATCCAGTAGGCAAAATATGGTAGTAACATAGATACAGAACTAAATCCAACCTATCAGGTACGTAATCAAGAGTGCAGATTAAAATTTCCATTAAAAATGTTAACCTGATTTTTAAATAGTAGAGCAATATGCAGAATTGTCTCTAATTGAGGTTTTATTTATACATAAGCCAAATCTTCAGGAAGCAAGACAATGATGGGCAAAGGAGATGGTGTGTTTTTTTCCACTGCAACCGTGTCGGTCAGCATGTGCCCAGTCTTCCTATGAACTGAGTGCACTGTACGGTTTGTCCAGTTAACTAGTTCTGCATGCAGCTGGATCTGACCACACAAATGCAAACAGTTTTAATCCTCTTCAGAGTCACACAAATACTTGTAATGAGAAACAGCAAACTGCGGGTGTACAGGGCAGGAGATCGGGAGTGAGGGAAAAGTACGTACCTGGAAGATGGTTAGAATTCTTTCAGTACTTACATTCTAAATTTGACACCTGGACAATAGCTTTCTCCTTATTGTCATGACAAGATTATTGTCTGACCAGCAGTCATTAATTTAGAGGACAAATATTTTCCCAAAGGCATCATTGAGATCATACTAGAGCCCCAGATACTCCTGCATAGAATTGGAGTCACAGCAGATTTAATAAAGCTGGCATTTGTATTCCAGGGAAGAATAGAACAGCAAGATACAGAGGATGCAACACAGTCAAAAGGCACAGAACAGCTAGAAACAAGGTAAGAACAGAAAGCATTTCATAAAATAGAACTGAAGTGGCCCACTTTTGTAGAAAGGTGGAAAATATTTTTGAAACAAAGGAAAAACCACCTAGGGTGAAAAACGTTGTAAAGGGGTAATTTAAAATAAGAAATGTTATTTTTAAACAAGTAAACTTTTTTATTTTGAAAGCATATACAATACCTATATACTAATTCATTACATGTGTCACTAAGCATATTCTTTGTCATTTAACACAGTTAAATTTTGCAGTTGTTTGAACCTTCATTCAAGGCAGAAGAGGCAGGACAGGCAGTAACAAATTTATTCTGTGTAGGATGATGATAGAGGTAATCACTCCCAGGAATGATACAGATTTCCCCCAAAGTTCCTGGCATATTCTGCACCAGAGCCAGACCTCCAGGCCAGAAGAACCTTTGGGCTCTGCCAGTGTAGCAATTGATTTATTTCTGGGCTTAAACCTGGGCCTGCAGAAATGTTTGTGAGCCATTACTGACATAATGTGATCTATATTAATCTTGTTTCATCTATTTCAGTTAATGATTCTTTAAAAATTGGTATTCAGTAGAGAATAACTATGCTTATAAGAATTTTCAATTTTCCGAATGCGTAACTTAGAATTTGTAATTAAAAGAAAGGCACCTTTACTTTCTGTGAAATAAATTTTTGGCCTCCCAAGATATGAATTACACTGAAAGATTGAATGTCTTATAATTAACGCTAATTTACATGCATACTAGTGCTCTGTGCTAGTGGAATCAAATCCATTCATCCATGTGTCTCAGAATCCTTACTGCTAAAAGATAATTGAAGTTTTTCTGTAACATAGAAGGGAGGTGTGAAAGGGTAATTCTGCTCCATCTTTTTGACTTACAATCCTGAGAATTGGTCAATCTCTGTCACGAGTTATTTCTTTACTCAGTGCTGTCTGCAGCCCCACATACAATCATGGTCCCGATGTTGTTCTTGCCATGTGAGATCGTTTATGTAGTGAGACGTAAACATTTAGGTGTGTCGCATTTGCATGAGCCATGAAAGTGATACAGAACTGCCTACAGGAGCCCCTTGTGCAAAAAGGCTGCACTCTGGTCTCTCTAAAGCACTTTAAACAGAAACAAGAACCCTTCAGATGACTTACAAATCTGAAACTTTCATTACTGCAAAAACAAATAAATTCATGTGTTGCTGTAGTTCACCAAGGGTTTCAGCTCCTCAGTGGGCCCTGTATGTTTTATTGACTTTTCAAGCTCTTATAGGTCATGATATCAAACACATCCATCTTTTATAGACATTTTCAGTTGCCCTGATTTCATCTAAGAGCTACTGTAGGAGACAATTCTTCTGAAAAGCATGAATGACTGTTCTAACAGGGGGCATATATTTCAGATTCCAGAAAGTTTTAATATCTCTCTAAGTAGCAAAGGTTTTCACTTCCCTTAGAAGCTTGAATTGATGTCATTCTGCATGGAGCAGATATTTTGACATTGAACTTCTCTGATTATTTCAGCATACAAGGAGCTATAGTCCATTTTATTCACCATCTGGTCATTGTTCCATCATCTTTTCTTTCTCCACCGAAGAGACAAATGTGGAGAAAAATTACAATTTTGTCTATTTTTCCTTTAATTCCACAATAAAATGTTGTTGAATTTTTGGCACCCCATATCTCATTCCTTTGGCCAAGGACACTGAATAGGACAGATTGAATAGATAAGAAAATTACTATTCTTTGTCACCAGTTACAGTCCTGTTGGGGACACTGAAGTGTTCCTTTGGCTTAAGAAGAAACTTCTTTATTTTGAATTTTAAAACTGTATTTATTCCAGAATGTATGAGGACTGCTCTGAAAGTAGTGTCTCCTATCTAATTATATTGGCCCATGACATCAGAGGTGTTGGTGGCATGGAGGTAGAGGTTGAACCTTCCCACCCAGTATCCCATTACACTTTGTTGCCATGCGACAGATAGCAGAAAAGGGGCAGTCTGACAGAGTGGCATCTGACATGGAAGTGTGTATGAAGCAAAGGTGTATCACTGAATTCCTCCATGAGGAAAAAATGACACCCACTGACATTCATTGACACTTGTTGAGTGTCTATGGAGACCAAACAGTGAATGTGAGCACAGTGAGGCAGTGGTGGTGCGTTACAGCAGTGGCAACAGCAACATGAAAGACAAGCCATGATATGGATGACCATGCAGATTTTTACAAGAGTGTCATGCAGGCTCTTGCTCATTGATGTCAAAAATGCATGGCTAATGGTGGTGACTATGTTGGAAAATAGTGTTTTGTGGCTTATGATTTGCTCTATTAGATGTTGTTATTTTGCTCTTTGTATCTGCTGTAGTTTCCATGGAAATAAATAGGTGGCATTACTTTCAGAGCAACTTAAATATTTCTGGTAGCATATGTATTTTTTAAATCTCTTTATGTTCTTTTATATAAGTGGCTGAGCTATTGCTCGCAAGTTCACTTTACTGCAGAGAACAAATCTCTATATATTGCATAGTTTCTGAATCTCACACACACCAAGGCTTTCATAGGCTTGAATTCAATCAGCTTTTTGGACTGAGGGACACACAAACCTCACCCCTGTTAGAAGGAATGGAACCTATTTGTTATGCTGGTCAGCACTTTGGCAAAGAGATGAGAATACTCTACAGATCCACTTTGTCCTAAAGAATATTCACATTATAAGCAGGTCAGATGCATTTCTCATGGCAATAATAATTGGTATAAAGTCACATCACTTTAAGATCTGGCTCCTGGTTTTTTGGCTAATTTCTTTTAGTATATCCAAATCCTGGAAATAACTACAGTTCACTGAACACTTTTAAAACATCTATAAAACAGAGGAGTGTAGCAACTGAACCAATGACTTCAATAAAAAAATTTTCAGTGCCAAGCTATGAATTCATTCATGCTGGTATAAAGCCAGAGTAATCCTGTTGATATCTCTTGCGTTATTTTGGCATTACAATATCATGACACAAACCAAACTTTAGTTCAAATGTGGCTCCATAGTGCTTTGAAATTTTAATGGATTCCATTTTCTCTCACTTGCTTTCTTTATATTTGTTTGGTTTGGCATAAGAAAATAACCGAGGCTTTCTCCATAGTCCTTTCTTTTTCTTTTGTCTTTTTTTCTTTTTCTTCTTTTTCTTTTTTTCTGGAGTCAGTTGTATAGGGTTTTGCTTTGTTCTGAAAGCAAAGAAATAGCAAGCAAATTGCAATTATTTTCTTTTTATTTTGTGAGCCAGCAGACAACAGTTCCCGTTCTTTGTATTTCCGAAGGGTTTCTAAAGTTCTGCCTTTTTTAAGCTGAAAGGTGTTACAAAATGATCATCCGCTCTGTCTGTTTTCATCTCAGCATGAACCTTGGAGCTGTGCACACTATTTGCAGACAGGTTGAATTCTGGAGGCCCGAAAGACTGGAGCCTTGCAACTGTTGTAACTGTCAAAAGTAATTCTGTCCGGAGACATCTTGGCTTTGTATTCAGCATAATTGAAGAGACCACTTGGAGTTGTTTGTATATAAGGAACAAAACAATAGGCATTGAAGCTTCATTATTGAAAGCAGCTGCAGCAGAAGAAGTCCTGCAGCCAGGGGTAGGTTGGCAAATCCTGTTCAAGACATTTTAATGCTGCAATTCAAATTCTCATGATCCTCTCTGTGAAGCTGGAGGCTATTTTGCACTGTCTTCTTTTCTGCCCCATTTTTTCTTCCAGTATAAGGTGTATTAACCCTGTGATACCAAATTTAGAACTGTTGGAGGACCCACTCTGATTCCACAGGAACGTGTGAGAGTAAAATATGGGGTTCTATATACCACCCCTGCAAACGTGATGAGATGAGTACTGTAGAACCAGCTAGGCAAGGCGATAGCTGGAATTCACTCTTAAGACTAAGACTTTTCAGCTCCAGTGATCTTGGATTTAATTCTTTCAGTAGCCTTTAGTTGCTTATGATGAAATCATACCTGTTTAGCTGGGGCACTGCTACACAAAGTGAAATTTCTTGTTTCTTGCTCTTTGGTAGTGTAGAGCAAGGAAAGAAGGGTTAATGGGTCAGTCTACTTAATAGAAGTGAAAATTTCTTACAGTTTCAACAGAGAAAATGGATCCTCTAGAAATCTGCATATTATTTAACTACAAATACTTTTGTGTTTTGACTGGCTATACAGAGTATGTGGATTTTATGAAGGTTGGTGGCCCTGCATGTGGCAGGGGGGGTTGGAGCTTGATGATTCTTGAGGTCCCTTCCAACCCAAGCCATTCTATGATTCTATGACTCTTCCTATTGCTTAAGATGCTTCTCCAATACCAGCTCCAAAGCTGATGCATCCAGCTTAAATCCAGCATTCGGCTGAGCTGAAAGGAGGCAAAGCCAAAAGGAAATATGAGGTATCTTTATCACCCCAAGATTTGTACTGTAGAAGAATGCTACTTTTGAGGAAGATTCGGGGCAACAGGAAACATCATTTCCTAACATCAGCAGAACAAATACAGCAGATCTCAGAGTGTTACCTCAAAATGTTATTGACTCTAGTCAGCCTCTCTGCACTGAGTGTCTCCTAATGACAAAGTAATAGAGTATCCTGGGCAAAAATTCTGTGCCCCTTGAAAATTTGTCTGTGTTTAAACTGCTGATTTAAATGTGACCCTGAGGACAATACCATCTGTTTTGTATCCCTGCCATCATGGACCACCTCTTTAAAGTATGTGCAACTTAGAAAAAATGAGTCAGGTCATTGAAACCCAGAGACAGAGTGTGAGCTAACACAGTAGGGATGTACCCGAAGATTTTGTCTGTAGTGTTAAAAAGAAGGAGTCAGGAACTAATGCCCTGATCTATAGGACAAGTGTCACAGTCCAGCTCGTGTCCATACTGTTTAGGACCGGTTTCTTTTAGAGCAGATTGGCACATGGCTGTAGCTGTTTTCTGAGTCCAAAGTGTTATTTCTGTGACCATAAGCTATGATTATGATTATGATTATGTGCTTTCCTTTTGTTTTCTAACTGTGTAGACGTACCTATTTTACTTGCTGATTGGTAGACAAGAACCATGGAGTAGATGATGTTCAGACAAGTGAAACCCTTACTCTGACCTCATGGTCAGAGTGCACAGCCAGAAGACAACAGTGTTGGTATCTATGCCTTAGATTCCTTAAGTGTGTTTATATTTTATATCAAAATTAAAATCAAACCAGCATTGGAACAGTGACTAGAAGGCCACATTCATCATGTTTCCAGCTCTAATAATCAGGAGAAATTGATTGCTTGTGTTCTACTGGACACTGCCAGACAGGAACTCAGCTTCCACAGGAGACTATAGTATCTTCTGTCTCTACCCTTTATCTTCTGTATGCTTTCTGATTGGGATAGAGCCTTCTGTATGCTAAGTCACAAAGCCTAAACCAGTGTTCTCACCATTGGAGTGTTGTACTGGAGGCTGGAAGCAGCAAAGTTAAAACAGATGAAGTTGGTTGTAGCCTTGTTCATCTCTCCTGTTCCAGGAGGGGCAAGCTTGGAGTTGAGGTATACATCTGCCTAACTTGGACTGGTGGCTGTATCACCATTCAGAAGGATACCAGCAGACTGGGGAAACAGGCAAACAGTAACTTCATGAAAGCCAACAAAGAGAAATTCAGAGTCCTGCACTGGGGAGGATTAACTGCAGAGCAGTCTATATGCTGAAAGCTAACCAGCTGGAAAGCAGCTGCACAGAAGGACAAGCAAATTCATCTGGGCTACAGGAGGAAGAGCACTGCCAACAGGTTGAAGGAGGTGATCCTTCCCTCCAGGCAGCACTGGTGAGCGCATATCTGGAGTGCTGGGTCCAGTTCTACCCCTTCAAGCTGGTACAGGAGGCATGGACCTACTGGAGAGAGTCCAGTGAAGGCCATGAGGATGATGAAGGACCTGGAGCACCATTCTTGTGAGGAGAGGCTGAGAGAGGTGGGGCTGCTCAGCCTGGAGAAGAGGAGGCTCAGCGGGATCTCATCAGTGTCTATAAATACCTGAAAGGTGGGTGCAAAGGGCAGAGAGAGGCTCTGCTCAGTGGTACTGTGACAGAATTAGAGGCAATGGGCATAAACTGAAATATAAAAAAAAAGTCTGCTTAAACATAATAAAAATCCTTTATATCTCTAGAGTGATTAAACAGTAAAAGAATTTGTTTACAGAGAGGTTGTAGAATCTCCACCTATAGACATTCATAATGACTTGACAAGCTCCTGAGCCACCTGCTGCAGCTGACCCTGCTCTGAGCAGTGAGGTGGACTAGATGATAGTCTTCAGAGGTGCCTTACAACCTCAACTATACTGTGATTCATTGACTGCAAACAACAGTGCCCATCATCACCTCGGGAGATATTTCTGAGCATCCAACAGTAATTAGCAGTCAGAATTCAGGGTTCTTTCCAACTGAACGGCAATGCTCCTTGTGTTTGTTCAAAGCATTCAGCAGGGCAGGAAGGAAGGCAAGGGTCTGCTTACTGGGACTAAGGTATGTGTTATCAACCTATAGCCCAATTACAATGGTCCTCTCCTTAGATTAGGCCACTACACTTTGTGCTTAGTTGTTTGGGGGCTATTTTTAGCTTAGAGTAACTAATGAATTGGAGTACAAAGTGCAGAGCTATATAAGGAGGAACAGCTGAAGAGCTCTCCTCTCACTGCCTTGACTGTCACACTTCAGGATTTCTGTAGCACCAGAATTTTAGCACCAACTTTTTAGGGGGCCCTAGTCTGTTCAATGACTTTCTCTTCGCTGTTCTTACACAGATTAGATTACCCATCTCTCCCCAGACTTCATCTCTGGATGTTGTTTTTGTATTTACACACGTATTTTTGGTTTCTCTCTCTTTCTCACCAGGTAGCCGCTATGCCATTTTTTTGGCTTCATTCCTAGATCCTTCAGAGATGCTGTATTAACAAGCACTGTAGTGCAGAAAAAGCTGGGGTAGGGAGAGATTCTTCTGGCATTTTAGAATGGCTCTTCCATGCTGGGCTGCTGTGTCATCTCTAAATGGACAGGATGTTTTAATGACAGTCCAAAGTAATGTGAAATCAGGTTATTGACTTTTCTTTCATAACCTGATGATGCTGCCACGCCTGCTTTGATGTTTCATTTTCTCTGTATTTTCTGCTCTGCAGTTAAAAGAGGGTAGAAATAGAGGTGAGGAAAGGGGAAGCTTGTTAAAATGATCGTAAATCAAAAGCTGATAAATTAACTATTGTGATGCCGAAACTGCAGCTGTCATTAAGCAAAATTGAAAACACCATTCAACTTGGCTATAGCTGTGCAACTTAATCCATCTCTTAGTTCTATCTCTCTACTCTTTTTTTCCCAGGAGGGAACACGAGGTCAGGAGCTTCCTTTCCCCTGTATGGCAGATGTCCCACAGGCCAGGCTGGGCCAAGCATGGGAGTTATGAAGCTGAACTGGCAGGGCTCTACATCATCTGGTTTTCTCTCCTCTTTTGTAAATCCACAACATTTAAATCCTTAGTCCTTCACTGTTGAATTACTGCCAGTTGTTTCCAAATCCTAACTCTTTATTAAATAAACAGGATCAGACAACATGCTGGAGTGCAGATGACCAGTGCTAATATAGATTGCATTTATCTGATCAAAACAGATTTGTAAGGGAGTGCTGGACACATGCAAGAGAGGATTACCAGGCACAGATGGCAGTGCTCAGTTGTAGCAGTAGAACAAGAATGTAATAGTATTAATGAATGAAGATTCTCATGTTGTACATGAGGAAAGTGAAACGCATTATTGAGAGATGCAGGAGAGAAATTTGATTATGTGAGAAACTGGAAATCTTTTCGTGCCTAGTTGATTGTCAGCGACATGAACGACAATGCTTAGAAAATTCCCAAAGGCATTAGCATTTTAGCCCCTGTCTTTTAATGCTGCCTTGAGCCCAAGATGGGCAGGAAAAGGTGGAAGAGAGTATATAATGTGTCCATGGAAAATCTCTCAAGTGCAGCTGCATTGCCCACACTTTCTTGTCTTGTGCACTGGGGTGTTCACAAAGACTTTTCTCCAAGCTGGACAGGCTGTAGTCTCACTCCTCCACAGCACTGTCTCTTTTACTCAAAAGCAACACGCAAAAATATCAAGATATTAAACCTCAGTGATCCCTTGAATAAAAGAAAATTCCCCATGGAAGGTGTACCCATATTGGATCTTCTATTAGATAAAACCTAAGCAAGGTGATTTGTACCCTCTTCAGATGCTTTTGTGAAATTTGACTTCATGCCCTCACTATATTGGGCCAGTGAAGATGGAAAAGGAGAGTAAGAGTTTTGCTTGTCTGTTAATCCAAATTACAAAGTACAGGGATTCAGGTAGTACCGACACAAACATTTTCAAGCACATATATGGCTATTTTGAACTGATTATCAGACTTTCAGACTTATAGCATGTAAATAATTTATGCAGGCTCGCCTGTATCAAGATAATATGCGTGACACTGGTACAGCAAAATACCTACTGGTTGTTTAGTTTCAGTGCAGGTGTTAACAGTGTATCTTCAGGTGGTTTCATTCCTTTTGTTTATTTGCTACAAATCATAAAACCTGGTAATCATTTACATTCAGGGAATTATCAGACATTTTGCATAAAGTTGTGTAAATTTTCAGAGAGTACTCTGTTTTCAGAGTAAATTGGTTCACATTTTACTCTGAAAAAGCCATAGACTGAAAATCTGTAAGAAAATCCCATTGTAAGGGTGAGCAGTGACCAACATATGCATTTTCTTGACTTTGTTGTTATTTGCCATTGTTCATAAACTGCTTGATTTTTCACTGTTGTTGTGGCGGTGGTTTCTTTCAAACAGAAAGTTCTATATTGAAAATTATTTTGCATGATGTCCCTGTTCCCATCAGTCCCTGAACTGTAAAACGCTGTCATACACTGTTCTGTTCAGCTGACTAACTGCATCTACATCTACAAAATGGTTCGGTTTTCAGTGCCCACAGGCTCATCTTATTATTTTCTTCCACTTAAATAACTCTTTAAATAAAACACCAAAAGTGCAGTTCATTGGTTATTGGCTTTTTCTATACATATATAAACTATTATCTTTCTGAAGTAGTTCAGTTCTTCAAGGTTGAAATTCTATGTGTAAATATTAGCACAAATAATGGAACTCACGTACATAAAACCTTAAGCACAATGCTGGAAATATTTCTTCCTCTTTGTTTCCAGGTACATTCCACCTTTGTGCCTCAAGCTTAGGGGAGGGAGCTGGGGAAGGATTTGGCTGTAACGCAGTTTACATAAATATATAATTTTTGAAGGTCTCTGGAGCAGGGAAGGGGAAGCACTAAATTTACAAGAACTTCAGTTTAATGCTTCTGATTTTATGCTTTCCATTTGTACAGCCATGTCAATTTTATAATGGCATGAAGTAGCGCTAGAACATTAATCCAAGATAATCCAATTATTACTTCCCTTTCTTGGGAATGTTTTATACAGAAAAAAAATACCAGATTATTTTATAGATTTGCATATACACTGGGTACTGTAAGTTACATCTCGTTACTTTGCCTTTGTTTTCCCATGTAGCTGTTACAAGGAGGCTGTCTCAGTGCTGTTAAAAGGGACGATAGTTCTAAAAGGTTATTTCATAAGCTATGAAAAGAGTGCCCTTGTTACAAGCAAATTTGTCAATGTCTCTAACAGATGGAGCTTGACTTATTAGGGAGGGATATACCAACACGTGGAGTTTAATTCAGGCTCAAGGAGGTTTGTATGGTGAGGAATCTAAGTCTTATCAGTGTTTTCACAAAATGCTGCAAGTCAAGCTCCCAGCTTCTGCTGATGGAAGTGCATTTCAGGGGCTGATTCAGCTGGACAGTGGTGTCTCACTGGCTCTGCTTTAGTTGACTTTCTCTGATACTTAAATGCTGCTACTGGGTGATGCCAGGAACCAGTATAATCAGAATCTATATGCTGGTGCTCACTTCCTTGCTGTTTATAGCATATACCTATGGCAGACTGGGCTGCAGCACCCAGGAGTGGCACCATGTGTAAAGCAGGTCCCTAACATGCCCAACATAAGGAACACTTTGAAGAGACACTGGCCCTGATTTGCAGGGTAGTTCTTCATTTGGAGCATTTCCTTCTGCCCCACTTATCGTAGCACCTCATGCAGCAGCAGCATTCTCAGCACAGATGCATCTCCAAGAGAAGTTTTATTGCTTACCTCTCTCTCCCAGCAGCAGCTCCATGTCAAGAACAGTGATCTATGATGATGCAACTTTGGTATATTACTTGTAGCAGTTGCCAACATGTTTTTACAAAAATTCTGTTCAGATGTCAGATGAATTGGGCAGGACATGACATTTTTGTCACAGCTGCAGCTGAGAAGAATAAAGTATAAGAGGCACAGCCACATAGCTTCTGGAAGTGATGTCTCCACAAGGGATTTGTAAAAACCTATGAAGTTTATTTCCTTTCTACGTTAGGACTGAACAGGAGGATCCATTGGTTACTTATTTGAATTTCTCTGTTTCCTCCTTTTCTGAGCGATAGCAGTTGTTCCTTTCATATATTGCATTTACTCAGATGCTTACAAGGGGTTCCTATGGAAAGATGTCGTAGTGCTACACTCACAAAGGACCAAGACTGATGGGTTATCATTGCAATACAAGCTAGCAAGATAGACTTCTGTCCATCTATGAAGGCAATAAGGACAGGTATTAAGGAATCTTATGAATGGTTATTGCTGGAAATCCAACCACCATGGAAACAAAAAGTCCAAGAATGTAGTACTGACATGAGACAAAGTGGGTTGATAGTTACTTAACACTTGGGTATCCAGTGTCCTAAATCCTCTCAAGGTTTTGCCTCCATTATGGAAATACAGGCAATACTGTTTTTCATATCGATACTAAAGTTCAAGTCCTGAAAGATATGGAGGTTGTCAGTGCATAGCTCAGATCTCTGACATCTAGCTCTTTCTCTAGTTTAAGGGGCCACAGTTTTCCATTTGCATCAGGCCCTGCTTCTGGACTGTGCTCTGGCACTATGGATCCAGCTTTCCACAAGGATACCCAGAAAGTACCATCATCTCTTCAAAATACTCAGGCTTCTCTCTCTACCTGATTACTGGGAACTAATGAAACTATACTTCAGGGTTAATTTCCTGTGAGAGTGAGTCTGTATCAGTGTCTGGCTTTCCGTAAGTTCTCTTTTTTTTCTGAGTGAGTACCACCTCAGTCTCACAAATCCCATCCTTCCTACCCAGTTTTTCCTTCCTGCTCCTCTTGCACATAACCACCTCCCCACAATGTAAACACAGAAAGGCACATACAGACCTTCTGCTGCAGCTTCCCTTGGCTTTAGGAAGGTGGGAAAGATGCAGCCACTGTGAGAGGATGAGGATAGGGCTGTGGGATGTGCTTCAGGAACTAGGAACCTGTAGGAAGGTTGCATCGTGCTACAGTAATGTTAATATGGCACAGTGGTGAGTCCCTAAATGGCTGATTAACTGTCAAATTGTGATGCTGTGCCAGTGCATGATGGTACCTGGGAAAAAAAGGCAGCAAGGGAAACTAATTAAATACTAACCCAGAGTTTCCCTCTGTCTTTACTTTTTTATGTCCTCTTTCTGTTTTTTTTTTTTCTCCTCTTTTTAGTTTCCTTCCTTACTCTTCATTTTCCCTCCTTATTTATAAAACTCCCTGTTATAATTTTCTTCCCATATAACTTCTTTTAGCTCTCCTTTTCTCCCAGTCCCACTGTGCCCCATGTTGTGTTTCCCCTCCTGTTAATCAGTATTTCCCCAGATCCTGACATCTCATGGGAGCTGCCATTCAAGGCCTTTAAGAACACTTCCACAGTTTTTCCTCTCTTATACTTTTTTTTTTTATATTCTCCTTGAGGGTAGAGGCTGCAGGCTTGACTGATAGAGTGTTATTCTTGTGTCTGGTGCTGGAGGTGGAAGAAGAACCTTACTGAAGCCCCTTTACCACTGTGACAGCTGGCAATGGGACGACTTTGGAATTTTGCTTCCAAAATCACTACTGTCCCCATAAAGAATGTGATGCATATCAACATTTATGTATAAATGTGGAAATGATGATAGTGCAGGTGATACAGAGAAGGAAAAGAATTAAGCGGACTTTCAAAAAGTATCATCATGAAAATATTCATTAACTGAGTTTCCAGGGATCCATCACCTGCACTGAACAGAACTGCTCCTGGTGTTTAGAGAGAATCTTCTCTGTGCCAGTGTGTGCCCATGGCCTCTAGTCCGGGTACTGCACACCACTGAAGAGAGCTTGGTTCCGACTTCTTTGCACTCTCCCCCTAGGTATTATGGACATTGGTGAGATTCCCCCTGCACCTCCTCTTCTGAGCAGCCCAGATCTCTCAGCCTTTCCTCACAGGAGAGGTGCTCCAGGACCTTCATCATCTTCATGGTCTTCACTGGACTCTCTCCAGTATATCTGTGTCTCTCTTGTGTTGGGGTGCCCAGAACTGGACTCAGCAGCCCAGATGTGTCTCGTCAGTGCTGAATAGTGGGGAAGAATCACTTCCCTTGACCTGATGGCAACACTTGGCCTAATGCAGCCCAGGATACCATCAGTCTTCTTTGCTCTAAGGTCACATTGCCCTTGTGTGGGATTATTTAAAACTAATTTTTCCACCCCAAAACAATATTTTTTTAAGATTCGTGAAAAAATCTTAGGAACTTCTTCTAGAAGAAGAGGAATCTTCAAGAGAAAGTTTTTCACACAGAAGGTGGTGACACACTGGAACAGGTTGCCCAAGGAGGTTGAGGATGCCCCATCCCTGGAGGCATTCAAGGCCAGGCTGGATGTGGCTCTGGGCAGCCTGGTGTAGTGGCTGGCAACCCTGCCCACAGCAGAGGGGCTGAAACTGGATGATCATTGTGGTCCTTTTCAATCCAGGCCATTCTATGATTCTATGAACTCGTAACACAGCAGAAGCCACCACACCCAGGAGGGTGATGTTGTGCTCTGGATATGAGAGCCAGAGCCGCCTCCATCAGTTCCCATGGTGGGCCTCTCCCCGGGAGTGCTCAGGACCATGGGGTTCCCCCATGCGTGGGACACAATCTGTCCAAAGGCTTGCATCCTGCATGAGCATCCAGTGAACTCAGGAAGTTAGCAATCATTTGGAAGTTTTTAATGGATTTTAAACTCAAATTTACTTTCACATTCAATCTGATTGAGTGAAATTTAGCTTAGGGTTAGGTGACAGCTAATCAGTCTGTATTGCTGCTCTGCATCTCTTTGCTTTCCTGCCTACTTCTGATGGACAGATTTTTACCTTTTTGGTTTTTTTTTCATGAAGGTAGAGATGTGTGTCCCGAAAGAAGATACCTACATTCCCCAAAGCCCTTGTTATGCATGTAAGCAAACAATGCTAATGTAAAGCACCGAGTATCCAACTCTGTGTTGGCTAGAAAATGCTTTTCCTTCCTGATGCACTGTTGAACTTCTACATTCTTTTCTGGCACTCCATGACTTCAGAAAGGATGGTGGGAATGATAGAGTAACTGAAGTTTTTTGAGGTACAGATGGGCAGGTAAAAATCATATGTTTGAATGTGAATTATCAGAAATGATTTTCCCCCAGGCCAAGTTGGTAAGGATCTCTGTTTGCTTTCTGATTATGTTTGCTCCTTGTTTTTGTCATGTAGGTTATAGTCACCTTCCTAGGACTGTCTTAATGTTTTTTACTCTGTTTGGCTAAACATCTCTCAGCTCTCCTCCTCTAGTGCACAGTATTGCATATGGTTTTTGGTCTGTTGTGCTAAAAGCATTAAATGGAGCATTGACAAGTATTTTGTGGTTTTGGGCTTGGTTAGCACAAGAGGTGGGTGTTCACTGGACTTCTCTAAGCAGAAATGTCCGTAGTACAGCTGTTTGTGGTTACTGGGTACTCATCTGGTTGGTTTTCTCTTCCTCCAGCCTCTCCACAAAAGAAAGAATTACCTTCTTATAAGAACAATATAGAAAACTCAGTTTAAGAGTGCCTTGTGAAGCTGGATTTTTGAAATTCAGAGAGTCCAGACCATTGTCTCCACTTTTGAAGCTACCGATTTAAAACAGAGGATACTGCAGACATTTGATCCTTTTAGGTGAGAATTAATTATAGCCTCCATTACATCTCTTCTGCTCATATTCCAGAGGAATGACCATGAATGCGTGATTGGGGTATTTTGGTTTGTTTGTTTTGCTGTTGTTGTTTTGCATTTAATTTCTTTCTGTCATTGTTTGAATGGATGTCTTACTCTGTGTGCTCTCTTTTGCTAAATGCTTTCATAGGTTTATTCTTTTTTTCCTGGTAATTAAGCATCTTAAGCAGATAGAAAGCAATTTCCAGGCTATTCCTCTGCCTCAGTAAGCTACACTGAGTATAAGCCTGGAGTTAAACCGAAGCAGTTCTGTTCTCCTTGCTCTTGTGATCTTATATCAGTTCACCAGTTATTATTTCCTCTTGTCAAATGAAGCAATAGAAAAGCTTTAAAATGATGTTGCAGCTCTTCCAAAGAACAATTTCCCACTCTTCTCTCGCCTCCTTCTGCCATTCCCTGTATATTTGATAGTACATCAGCTTTCTCTTGATATGATCCCCAATAGAGCACTTCAGTTATTTCAAGCAGGGTCTTCTTGAAGGCATTTTTTAAAAACTAGCTGCTACAGCAGAGTTTGGTTTTAATGAAGAACAATAAAAAAATCCTTCTGCCTTGGAGAGCCGTCTTGTATGCAGTAATGCATGTGGTGAACTCTGTGCCTGGGATATCCCCACTGAATTCCCATTCAACGGCACTGTTTGTGTGCACAGAGTTAAGCATCTGTGTAAGTGCCTGCAACAGCTTTAAATCTCACCAGAAGCTTAAGACAGATGTAGTAAAGCACAGGAAAGACAATTCAGAATCATTTTTTTTCATTACCTGTGTTTCTTAAGCGGCTGTCATGTAGTAACACATCTAATGAAGAGAACAGCATTGATCTTCCAAATAATTTCTTTACTCCATTGCAACATGTGTCATCACTTTGATATGGACAGAATGGCTGGAAAACTTTCAGTGTGGGCCATTTCACAGCAATGCTGACTTCTTCCCTCACACGAGGGATCCTCGCGACAACAGAGCGGTCACAGCTCTCAGCCGGGCAGCTCTCGTGAGAGCGGCTGACGTGGTGTGACATTGCCAGGGAAACAGCTCTGTATCCATGCCCACCTGCCTAGAAAAAGCCTTGGAGAGGGCAACGACGCATCACTGCCCATCAGAGATGGAGAGGAAGGGTCAGGGTGTGAGATCTACGTAGGCTGTTTTAACAAATGTTACTGAGCCTGCTGATTGCCATGGGTGCACCCCAGTAGAAGGTTGGTGTCACAAAAACTGTGGAGACCCAGGCAGAGGTCCCATGCTCAAGCAGGAGGAAGACAGTAGCCAAGAAGACTGTAGAGAGCCAGACTGAGGACCTGTGCATGCACGAGAGGAAGGCTGATGGTAAGATATGTGTGGTGACTCAGATTGAGGTCCCGTCATGAGATGCTAGTACACAGGTCACTGGCTGTGTTGACTGCTGGAGCCTGGCCTTTGCAGTGCCAGATGATGGAGGCCGCACTTGCATAAGATGTGACCAACTGAACGACTTACTCAGCCTTGTGATTGACCTGAAGGAGGAGGTAGAGAGGCTGAGGATCATAAGGGACTGTGAGAGGGAGATTAACTGGTGGTGCCAGTCCCTATCAGCCCTGAAATCTTGGCACACAGCTGAGGCTCTGCATGGAGCATGTCAACCCCTGCCGCCTTGCAAACAGGTGGTAGAAGGGAACTGGCCAGCAGACAGTGCTGCAGTGAGCTCCCTGTCCTCTCCTACCCCTAGCAGCAATTTGAGAGAGGAGGAGGAATGGAAACAGACACTGGCTCGGCGAGGTGGGCATCCCCCATCCCGACCATCCTCGGCTCCCCAGGTGCCTCTGCACAATAGGTTTGAGACTGTGGAGGGAGGTCCACCGTGAGGTTGCGTCGGGTGAAGCGGTCGACCCCACACCTCACGACTGCCTCCACCCGGAAGGACAGAGGGGTAGTTGTCATAGGTGACTCCCTCCTGCGAGGAACGGAAGGCCCTATATGTCAGCATGACCCTACCCGTAGGGAGGTGTGCTGCCTCCCTGGGGCACAGGTCAGGCACATTTCAAGGAAACTTCCTGGACTGATTCGCCCTTCTGACTATTACCCCTTATTGATAATTCAGGCTGGCAGAGATGAAATTGCTGAGAAAAGCCTGAGGTCTATCAAGAAAGACTTCAGGGGACTGGGGTGGGTAGTTGATGGAGCTGGTGTGCAGGTGGTTTTCTCTTCTATAATTTCAGTGGCAGGAAAGGGTACTGAGAGGATCCAAAAAACCCAGCTCTTAAATAAATGGCTCAGAGGTTGGTGCAAACACAGGAATTTTGGTTTGGTTTTTTTTTTTTTTTTTGACCACAGGGCAATTTACTCGGCACCTGGCATGATGGCTGCAGGTGGAAGTAGCCTGTCTCTGAGGGGTAAGAGGATCTTGGCGGGACTCATTGAAAGGTCTTTAAACTAGGTATGAAGGGGGAAGGGGACAAAACGAGGGCCACTGAGGTTGAGCGGGTTGTTAGAGGGCTCGTACCAAACTCCATGGGCAAAGATGGTGGAGTACAAAGGAATGGTGTAGGGCAGGGGGATGCTGGGAATGCTACTGTTCTAGGGGATCCTAGATCCCCTATAAAGGCGGTGAGATGGAAAGCCCAGCTGAAGTGCCTTTATACCAACGCACTCAGCCTGAGTAATAAACAGGACGAGTTGGAAACTGTGATGCCCTTGGAAAGTCATGACCTTGTTGCTATCACAGAAACATGGTGGGATGACTCCCACAACTGGAATACTACCATGGATGGGTATCGGCTCTTTAGAAGGGATAGGCAAGGTAGGAGGGGTGGGGGAGTTGCCCTCTATGTCAAAGAGTGGATAGACTGTGAGGAGCTCCCTCTGAGAAACAGTCAGGAACAGGTTGAGAACCTGTGGGTTAGAATTAGGGATAGGACTAATAAAGGTCAGCTGGTGATAGGGGTATACTACAGGCCACCTGATCAAGGGGAGGCTGTTGACGAGGCTTTCTTGCTCCAGATGCAGAAGGCATCATGTTCACGGGCCCTTGTCCTGGTGGGGGACTTCAACCACCCGGACATCTGTTGGAAAGACCACACAGCGAGCTGCAAGAGGTCCAGAAGGCTCATGGAATCCACTGATGACAACTTTCTGGTCCAGGTAGTGGACAGACCAACCAGAGGTGAAGCATTGCTGGACCTGCTGCTCACCAATGCAGAAGAGATCATCAAAGGCGTCAACATTGGAGGCAGCCTGGGCTGCAGCGACCATGCCCTGGTTGAGTTCATGATCTCAAGGGATGTGAGCCTGGCAAAGGGTGGGGTCAGGACCCTGAACTTTGGAAGAGCAAACTTGAAGCTGTTCAAAGGATTGTTGGTCAAGATTCCCTGGGATGCTGTCCTTAAAGATAAAGATGTTGAGGAGAGCTGGCTACTCTTCAAGGATGCCCTCCTGAAAGCAGAAGAGGTCTCCATCCCTCTGAATAACAAAGCGGGCAGACAAGATAGGAAACCGGCATGGCTCAGCAAGGACCTGCTGGGCACACTGAGGGCGAAGAAAGGTGTGTACAAGCTCTGGAAACAAGGGCGTGTCACCTGGGAAGAGTACAGGGATGCTGTCCGGACTTGCAGACATAGGATCAGGAAAGCCAAGGCGCAGGTAGAACTGTACTTGGCAAGGGATGTGAAAAACAATAATCAGACATTCTACAAGTACACTGGCCAGAAGAAACAGGCCAAAATGGGTGTACCTTCTTTAGTAAATTTAAAAGGAGAACTGGTTTCAACGGACAAAGAGAAAGCTGAGGTATTGAATGAGTTCTTTGCCTTGGTCTTCACTTGTGGCCAGGATTCTAGTCTTTCTCATGTCCCTGAACCCTGCACCCCCAAGCCTCCAGATGGGGACCAGGGGGGTAAATCCTCCACAACTGTAAGGGCAGAGCAAGTCTGAGACCGCCTCATGAGACTGGATGAGTACAAGTGTTTGGGGCCGGATGGTGTGCATCCCAGGGTTCTGAAGGAGCTGGCTGAGGTGGTTGCCAAGCCGATCTCCATCATATTTGAGAAGTCGTGGCTGTCAGACGAGGTCCCAGACAACTGGAGGAAGGGTTATGTCACTCCCATTTACAAGAAAGGGAGCAAGGAGGACCCGGGGAACTACAGGCCGGTGAGTCTCACCTCTGTGCCTGGGAAGATCATGGAACAGATCCTCCTGGATGACATGCTTGATCACACGAGGAATGAGCGTGTGATCCGAGACAGCCAGCACAGCTTCACCAGGGGGAGGTCATGCTTAACCAATCTTGTGGCCTTCTATGATGGAGTGACAGCGTTGGTGGATGAGGGGAAGGCGACTGATGTCATTTACCTGGACTTGACCAAGGCCTTTGACATGGTCCCCCACCACATCCTTATCTCCAAATTGGAGGGATGTGGATTTGATGGGTGGACCACTTGTTGGATAAGAAATTGGTTGAAAGGCCGCAGACAGAGGGTGGTGATCAATGGTTCTGTGTCCAGGTGGAGGCTGGTAACAAGCGGTGTCCCCCAGGGGTCTGTCTTGGGTCTGGTGCTCTTTAACATCTTTATCAATGACATCGACAGTGGAATCGAGTGCACCCTCAGCAAATTTGCTGATGACACCAAGCTGAGTGGTATAGTCAACATGGAGGAAGGAAGGGATGCCATTCAGAGAGACCTTGACAGACTTGAAAGGTGGGCCTGGGTGAATCTAATGAGGTTCAACACGGCAAAGTGCAGGGTTTTGCACTTGGACTGGAGGAACCCCAGGCATCTATAAAGACTGGAAGGAGCAGTCCTTGAGAGCAGCTCTGCAGAGAAGGACCTGGGGGTCCTGATGGATGACAAACTTAACATGAGCCAGCAGTGTGCTCTTGCAGCTCGGAAAGCAAATGGTATCCTGGGCTCCATCATGAGAGGGGTGGCCAGCAGGGACAGGGAGGTGATTGTCCCTCTCTACTCTGCTCTTGTGAGGCCCCATCTGGAGTACTGTGTCCGGGTATGGAGCCCCCAGTACAAGAAAGACAGAGAGCTGTTGGAGAGGGTGCAGAGGAGGACCACAAAGGTGATCGGGGGCTGGAGCACCTCCCCTATGAGGACAGGCTGAGGGAGCTGGGCTTATTCAGCCTGAAGAAGAGAAGGCTGCGGGGTGACCTCATTGCAGCCTTTCAGTACCTGAAGAGAGCCTATAAACAGGAAGGGAGGAAACTCTTTGAAAGGGTAGATAACAGCAGGACAAAGGGGAACTGTTTAAGTTGAAAGAGGGAAAATTTAGGTTGGATTTTCTTTACATCCAATGTAAAGTTCTTTACCAGGAGAGTGGTGAGGTGCTGGCACAGGCAGCCCAGAGAGGTTGTGGATGCCCCGTCCCTGGAGGTGTTCAAGGCCAGGTTGGATGGGGCCCTGGGCAACCTGGTCTAGTAAATGTGGAGGTTGGTGGCCCTGCCTGGCAGGGGGGTTGGAGCTTCATGATCCTTGAGGTCCCTTCGAACCCAGGCCATTCTGTGATTCTGTGTGATTCTGTGAGCATCTGATACGACAGAAGAAAGCAAGGCCACAGAATTTAATTCTAGCATAGTTTTTCAGATCTGTAAATTACGTGACCAGAATCCCTCTAGAATCAATCTCTCACTGCTGTTTACCGCAGGATTGAATCTGGGCTTAGTCCTTTGATGTAATTGCCTAGGAAATCCCCAGACACAGCTTTGGAGTCAACAGGATGTTGACTGCTTATGAGTTTGAAAATAAGGAGCTTATCAGGAGTGTATCAGGAGTCAGATTAATGGCCAACATGCACTGCAGACATCTTGGGTACTGTCATGGATACCTTTGGCTCAGATAAATTATTCTCCATGGAGTTCTTTGCAGGGTGTGAGCAGAAGAGGAGCAGCCTGTCTTGATGGCCCAAACCCTCACATAATGCAGTGGAAATGCTGACACGGACAACATAGGTTTAATGAAGTTCGCAGTTTTTATGGCTACATCAGTTGCTTTGGAGGTTTTTTGCTTTACAGAACTTCATGATTAACTGAGCAATGACTTAGGATGCAATAGGCTGTTCACAATACCAAGGGGGTTTCCTGCAGGCATTGTTAATACCAGTTCATCATGGCAATCCAGAACAGCTGCAAAAAAAAAAAAAAAAAAAAAAAAAAAAAAAAAAAGATTATTGGAAAGCTTGAAAGATTTTTGTTCGCAGTAACACATGGTGCCAGCATGTTGTTCAATGGGAAGGCCATAAGCATGCATCTTCCACAGCACTGAATGAAGAAGAGGAGACATCACGGCTCCTGGGAATTTTATTTCAGATTCTGAGCAGCTTTTGATATTTATCATCATTTTCAGTTGCTCTTTCTTAGGATGTGTCTGTAAACAAAGAACTGAAGAAGTACCTTTTTCAAGGAGAGAATGAAAAAGGGCAGAAGGCTTTATGAAGCAAAAGTTAAAAGCTCCCAAAGTATAACAGTATAAGCAAGTTAATAAACATTGAATAGCAGGTCATAAAATTCCCATCAGGTTTTTATCAGAAAACAGTACATTAAATAATATCATACAGTAGATACCCTTTCTTCCTTTAAAAGCTTCAGCAGTTTCTCTTTAATGGCAACATAGTATTTGGAAATACTCTTTTCTGAATAAAGAATGTTATCCTGCTTAAGTTAACAAAAATGCATTTTGGTAATAAGTTTCAGTGATTGTATTTCTCCCACCCTTTCTCCAGGACTTTGGTGAATTAGCCCAGCGCTATCTGTTATGGAGAAGGAAGGAAATCAATTAAGGAAGGACCATAGTTTATATAGAAAAATTTATCATAGTTTATATAGAAAAATTGCTCCTTACTTCAATGATGCATGCTACAACACATGCCCAGTGCATTTTGCAAGAGCAACGTGGAGCTTCATTGCTCTAATTGGTGAGTGGAGCTGTTTGCTATATTGATAATGATGGTCTGGGTATGTTTTCTCTTTCTAGCAATCAGTACTTATAGCAGAAGGATTTGGAGCCTGTGAATCAATTAAATCAAAACGTTCAGACCAACTATCAAATTTTTCTCCTCCTTTGCTTTACCATTCAAAGGTATTATTGGTTGAGGGAACTGGGCTTGTTTAGCTTGGAGAAGAGAAGGTTCTGGGGAGACCTCATTGTGGCCTTCCAATATTTGAAGGGAGCGTATACGCAGGAGAGGGTATGACTGTTTACAAGGGTGGATAGTGATAGGACAAGGTGGAATGGTTTTAAACTGAGACAGGGGAGGTTTAGGTTAGATATTAGGAGGAGGTTTTTCACACAGAGGGTGGTGATGCACTGGAACAGGTTGCCCAGGGAGGCTGTGGATGCCCCATCCCTGGAGGCATTCAAGGCCAGGCTGGATGTGGCTCTGGGCAGCCTGGTCTGCTGGTTGGCGACCCTGCACATAGCAGGGGGGTTGAAACTCGATGATCATTGTGGTCCTTTTCAACCCAGGCCATTCTATGATTTTATGATATGATTCTATGACTGTGAAGACAGTCTGACTTTTCTCAGTATCCAATAGTTTTGAATTCCCCGAAAATTTGAGATAGCCTACATTATAAGGGAGAAACCTGTGCACTGGTTTCAGCAGCTGTGCTAAAAGTAGATAAAGGTGATCGCTCAGATGAGATTTAGCATTAACTCACCATTTCTATGTGTTTATGCTAGTCTTCTAAACAGATTTTTTACATCTGTTTGGACCTTTTTTTTTTTTTTTTTTTCCAGCATCACACATTTAGTCTTCCTTTAATTTTTATCCTCAACTATAGCATGAGATTGTTCATGAAAGAGACAACTGAGTATCTGAGGGCTAGGCTAATCACGGTAATGTTTTGGGTGTCATTCAAACTTTACAATATACATTTTCTAGTTTATCATATTTTGAATGCTGGGAACTGTATTCCTGCCAGATCTTGGCAGATTCTTCAGTCTCTGACTTGATCAAATAAATACATACAACGGACCAGTGCAATGAATTTTTAGTGATGCCACCGAATTTGGACTTTGTTAACACTGTGATTTAATCAGAGCCTTGGCTTCAGGGCTTTGCCTCCAGAGGCTGCTGGTGCACTGTTGCTGTGCCCTTGGTCAGGGCTCTCTGCCTCTCATCCTAGTAAACAGGCAGTGGGGTCAGCTTGGAAGAAATGTCTTTTATAGCTGCTGTTATGCTCATACTGTAGGCTTTCCACTTCCCCAGAACTGGAAAACAGAAAATGTCCTGGAGATCCCTTCCAGTCAGTGCTCCAGGTTCTCTTTCATCTCTTTCTCTTTGGAAAACAGAACCACCTTAGCCAACTTCTGCACCATTTCACAGCACCTTTTGTCAGCTGATACTGCAGTCAGGCATGGGAAGGACTGAGAGATCTGCAGCTACTTCCTGAATGTCAGAGCTGAGAGAGGAGATCAGGAGTTAATATTAGGCAAGCATTTTGGAGTAAACTTCTATGTGTGACTCAGCAATGACTCATCTCCCATTCAAACAGTGTAACAGATTGATGAGGCTTGGAGGCTCCTTACGGAACACTGGGAACCGCACAGGGTTTCAGAAGAGATGCAGAGATGCCATGGGAAGGCTGTAACCTAAATATAGGGACTTAGACATCTAGAAAGCTCCAAAATCATTATACATTAAAAATAAATAAATAAAGAAGAAGAAGAGAGAGAGAGAGAGAGAGAAAATCTGGGCTCTGACCCAAGTTTAATGTCTGATGCGAGTACAGCCGTACACAGGATATGAACTATGGTCTGCATAAGGTGCAGGGAATTATGTTAGCCAGATGCATTTATCTCCCTGATCTTATTCTGAACTGCGGTTTTTATGATGTAAGTGAGGAAGCAAGATTTTGAAATCAATATTCTACTTTTAAATGCATGACTTTATGTAGTAAAGTCCAGATAACTCTGCAAACAAATTACCAAAATTTTCATTAAGATCCATTTTACTGCTGACGTTAAAATATTTCTTATCTAAACATGTTTGCCTTTATTTCAACACGAGGAGTATATCAATTTGGGAAGATCCGAATTTCCGTGTCACGGGCCCCATTATTAAAAGGAAATTGTGTGAGATACCAGAAGAAGAAACTCTGCTGTTGTCATGGTGACAGCAATTAGCAGCACTTAAAACAGCAAACAATGGATTTAATGGTTTGGTCTAATAGTGGCTTAATTGCTTAGTATCCTAGTTTGTCTATCAGCTTTTCTATATGCCGAATATTTTGGTGCTGTGCTCTCGCTCCATGGTGATTTCACTTATCATTTTGAGTCTATTACAAGGAGAACTGCAGCAACATCATTACCATAAATATTTTTGATTCTGTATGTAGTGGGAAGGCCAAGGTAAATGCTCTCTCACAGTCCCGCTTGACCATCTCCTGTCACGCAGCACAGAGCCTGCTAGACAGATAGGAGCAGTCTGTGATCATTTTACTGTAATAGTAAAAAATCATCTGAATTTCACTGCAATTGTATCTGTTCCAAAATGAGTGGGGATTTTCAAACTATTGCAGCCAGCCAGGGGCTCGGTTCATTACGGCTTGTGTAAGGAGCACATTTTCCTTGGTGCAGACACCAAATGTCCGCCTTTCCTTCTCCTCATTTTTTCTTCAGGTTGTGGAAATGGAAAATATATTCATATCAGTTCTCAGGTCTATAAGCTGGGTGGCAACTACTGCTTCCTGATGTTGAAACCAGCACAAAGTCAAGACCATGAAGCGATGATAAACCACAGCTTGTCTCTGCTGTACCAAAGGAAGAGCATCCCTATCCACCACTGACGGAAAACTCTGCATACTGTTGGTGTCTAAAGCTCAGATTCATACAAGGCCTAAGGCCTTTCAGCTGGTTTCTCAGTCTCTTCTAGGTTAAATTTGTAATTTTTTTTTCCTTCAGTAACCAAATTTGAGCTGTGTAGACCAGAGAAATACATCTTAGCAGAAAAAAAAAAAAAAAAACCATTGCAAACACAGTGACAAACTGCAAAATGGGTAAGTCAAACAGATACGAGTTTCACTCTGGTGCAAGCACTACTAGGATACAATGTGAAAAAGAGGAAAGGAGAAGCTTATTTGTGCTTTATCACACAGCAGTAGTGTTAAACACTGTCTCTGTCCAAAAGACAATATAACAAAATTTGCTTAGGAGCACTTGGGAAATTTCCCAAGCACAGTATTAAATCCTTATGCTCCTTCCCAAACACTGCTTTTTACTCCCACACTCCACAATCTGTCAGCCAACACAGTCATTTCTGTGCTTACGAGGGGAATGACCATAGCACTCATCCAGCAGAAAGGAACCCAGCAGAAAGATTGTTCTCAGCTGAATCAAATCTCCTTTGCTTCACTGCAGCAAGACCTGTTACAGCAAAAGCAGGGGGTAGCACAGAAGAAGAAGGAGCCAACAACAAAGCAAGCAAAAGTACTTATTTCAAAGGCATAAAATGTCCATCAAATAACATCAAATTTCACTCCTTGTAAGATTTTTCCTTGTGGTTTAGTTGCCCTTTTCTACCTAAGTTAATGACGGAGGAACGACTTGTCTGCCACTTAGAAAGCAGACACGGAATGGTAGCTTTAGCCTTTGTTATTTTTCTCTTAAATTTTGAAGTTTCTTGTTAGGAACCTTGAAATTACTCAGCTGCTTCTTACAAGTGAGGTGTTAAGGTTATGCTGATTAAAAGTAGGACAATACTGTAAATTAAACAAATTACACTGCTCAGCAAACTTGATTTTCCTTTTCTCAACAAAAGGAGCGTGAAGGTCTCTAAGCCCTCTTAAATCAAAGTGCAGTGTTAATATCTCACATCTCCTGAAGGTAGTGAGTAGCCTTACACAGCCTCTTCTCCATGTCTCAGGTGACCTTTCTTTAAGCCCTGGAGGACTTTACTTTTTAAGTTCAGGTTTATGACATATAATTTGACATTTGATAGAATTTTGAGATTGCATTGTTGTCTCTGGTCCATCACTCTACAGGGCTATGAACTGCACTCATATGCAGTGTCTGAAAATCTTCCAGTCATAAATTAAGAAACATGACTGATAGCTAACAGTCCTTTATTATGATATTTGGCATTTTCTGGAAATCTTGGGTAAGGAAGTGAAGGATGATCCTGCTCTGTTAGAAAGAGTACATAACAATGTTCAGAAGTTGTCTGACTGGAAAGAGTCTGTGCCCCTCTGTACTGCTTCTGACCAGACTCAGAAGAGCAGAGTGGTGTGGCTGAGGCTGTCACTGAGATGAGGATGGACTATAGACATCTCCATCCACAGCAAGCTGAGAACTCTGTATGGCTGCTGGGTGAGGTGAAGAAGCCAGAAAGACATTTAGGCTAAAGTACATACCTACTATATAGGTATGGAGTCTGGCCCATTAATTAAAATGGACTATAACATGGCTGTAAATTGCAAAGTTACCTCTGTTACAGCCTCCACCCTCACAGATCATGTGTGACCCACAGTCATGATCATTATCATAAGAACACAGAATGGCTTGAGTTGGAAGGGACTTTAAAGATCATTTAGTTCTAGCCCCCTGCTGTGAGCAAGTTTACCACCTGAAAAATAGGGCTCAGATGCATTGTAAAGCTGCAAATAATGTGTTGCATTATTGTGTCTACCTGTATGTGTATATATATATATATACACATATAAGTATACATACATGCATATAAACTAAAGCCAGGTTTGCGGTAGGAAAAAATGGCAGAACAGTAGTGACAATCCTAGCTTAATGATTTTTCCTTGTTCTCAACACCGGTTGCATGTGAACACATAAATAAGCATTTTTGCAAGTTGCAGGAAAGGGATATCCTATATTGCCAGGTTAGATATTAGGAGGAGGTTTTTCACCCAGAAGGTGGTGACACATTGGAACAGGTTGCCCAAGGAGGCTGTGGATGCCCCATCCCTGGAGGCATTCAAGGCCAGGCTGGATGTGGCTCTGGGCAGCCTGGTCTGGTGGTTGGTGACCCTGCACATAGCAAGGGGGTTGAAACTCGATGATCATTATGGTTTTTTTTTCAACCCAAGCCATTCCATGATTCTATGACAGGAAACAAATCTAGACAAGATGGATCAGCAACGTTTAAAAATGCCCTGCTTTGAAATGCTTAACTTCCTGTACAAGGAGACCAATTTGCCCTGTGAGTATGCAGTTCTTTCCACAATGTTTTCACTGACTTAAGAAATCATATTCACTTTCCCAGTGCATTCACAGCACTGTCTTAATCAAGATTTAATATAACCAAACAACAGAAAGAAGCCCCTTTGCCATAAATTGATGAAGCCATTTCTGTATTAATGAAATAAGCAGGATTTCTTCCACTTACAGTAAAAGAGGACACACCCATGTTTCCACTTTGGCTAAGGAATTGCTCACATCCACAATTCAGTACTGATTTTTTAGCATAATTTTATTTTTGTCAAGGTGGTTTTCTCCCTTACTTAGAAAGATCCTTTTCTGTGTTAATAAAAGCCTTCTACATGCTGAGTTCTTGGACTTTGATATGGGCAAGTCATAAAAAGCAGGTTTTTTCTATTAACTTGGTTAACTAATTTCTTTCTTCCAAATGTAAAGGTGAAGATCATTTTCTTCTCTTAGTAGGAGTCCAATACTCAAGTCAGTGAAGGTAAATTATATTACTGAAATATCTGATCATACTCTTCATCTCAGTGGGGAAAAAAGGTTTCCATAGTGAAGTGCATCAAATGACTTTCCTTGGTGTTAATACCAGCATGTGAAAATTAACTTTGTTTTAATCTGTAATCTTTTAGTTATATGGTAATTTAACAGAGAAAGTGAGGGGTAACTTAGGGAGGTAAGGCTGCACATTCCTCTAATTTACACTGTCTGAGAATGATGCCTGTGCAATTACAAAGAGTATAATTCTTACAATTTACAATGTGGAAGAGTTTCTTAGGGCAGAAAGTCCAAATGAAAGGTTCAGGAGTGTTTGCTACTGTGTAAGTTCTGTCTTTATGGTAAAAATCGATGAGACACTGAGCAGGAGGAAACCAAGTGATCAGAAGAAGAATCGTATTAGTGTGGTTATATTGCACTCTGGGGCCAATTAATATGAGCACAATGTGGGAATACAGTGATTCCATTCTTTCTTTACCCTGAGAAGAAAACCTGCATTTCTGCATAACATTGGTTATTTCTGCGTACCACTGAGATCTGTCATACAGGCATGCCACTGCTACGTGCTAGTTCTCCAAACTTCTGTTTTTCCTAAGGATCAGTTGGGAACATTCTAATAGGGTTTTTCTAACTTTTTCCAAGTAAAATCCAATGTGAGTAGAAAATGTTATTCCTTGAAAGTAGTGATAATAAAGGCACAATAAACATTCTTTCCAAGTATAAAAGCGGAGTATAAGGAGGTCTGCCATGACAACATTAGGAACTGTAAGTGCAAAGAACTAAAGTCAGGATGACTACAGCATAACAAGAATTATAACAAAAAAAAGTTTTTAAAAATGTATGCAAAGCAAGAGGAGAACAAAAAGGAGAAAAAGAACAAATAACCGACAGAGGAAGCTGGTGATGTTGGTGCATTTTCCTTTGGTCCTTATAAGATTTATTTGTGACCATCTATTATTAGACTTTCAATCAGGAGACAAGAATTTAAGCAGTAAAAAACAAATAGCTTTAAAAGTATTAGAAACATGAGGTTACACAAATTGTCAGGAAATTATGAAATTCATCTTTGATGAGCTACTCAGATTTGGCAGATTATCTTTAATCATAAAATCATAGAATCCTTAAGGTTGGAAAAGACCTGTAAGATCATCTAGTCCAACCATCCACCAACCGTCCCGACTAAATCATGTTCCTTAGTACACCTTGAACCAGGGACAGTGACTCAACCACCTCCCTGGGCAGCCTGCTCTAGTGCCTGACCACTCTTTCAGACAAGTTTTTTGAACTGTCCAACCTGAACCTCCCCGGCACAACTTGAGGCCATTCCTTCCTCTCCTATCACTGTTATGTGGCAGAAGAGGCCAACTCCCACCTCACCACTACCTCCTTTTAGGCAGTTTTAGAGAGCGATCAGGTCTCCCCTGAGCCTTCTCTTCTCCATACTGAACAATCCCAGCTCCCTCAGCTGCTCCCCATCAGAGGTGGGCTCCAGACCCCTCACAGCTTCATTGTTTTTACCTGGACACACCGCAGGGCCTCAGTATCTTTCTTGTAGTGAGGGGCCCAAAACTGAATACAGTGCTCAAGATGCAGCGTCACCAGGGCTGAGTACAGAGGAACAATCACCTCCCTGCTCCTGCTGGCAACACTATTTCTGATACAAGCCAGTATGTCCGTGGCTGCCCTGACCACCTCATCAGTCTACTGGCTCATGTTCAGCTGAACGTTGACCATCACTCTCGGATCCTTTTCCTCTACACAGTCTTCCAGCCACTCTGCCCCAAGCCTGTAGTGTTGCCTGGCGTTGTTGCCAAAGTGCAGAACCTGGCACGTGGTCTTGCTGTACTTTATCATATTGGCCTCAGCCCAGAAATCCAGCCTGTCCAGATCCCTATGTACAGCCTTCCTGTCCTCAGGCACATGAACACTGCCCCCCAACTTGGTGTCTTCTGCGAACTTACAGAGGATGCACTCAATTCCCGCATCCCAATCATCAATAAAGATAAATAGGATGGATCACAATACTGACCCTTGGGAACAGATCTCCAGAAAGCAAAGGGCAAACATGGTACTTGTATTCAATAGAGAAGGGACAAGAGAAAGCCAACTTAGCTTAGATTTATGCAGATTTGCTTGAATAAATAATTTAAATAATCTAATTTAAGTAGAATAAACAATTTAAATCTACAGAATGACAATACAATGTGAAGGAGCCGACAAGATCATGTCAGGAACAAATCAATCTGTCTTCCATCTTTAATAGGGCAATCATCCCAACAGATAGACTGGTGGGAGAAGGCATGATTTATCTTGACTTCACTGACATTGTTGTAAGTAAAATAAGTAAACAGAGTTAAAAATAAAGGAACATGTAAGACTGCAAAATTGTTCTCAAAATAGATACACTTTTCACTGCCTGATCAGGAAACATTTCAAAGAGGATCCTCTTGGGAGCCACCTTACCTTCTTCTATTCAGATTTTTAATTAACAACTTTTATTGTAGGCTAGATAGCTTATTGCACAATTTGTGAATTGTTCCTAGGTAGGAACAGTAGGAATTGCTTTGGAAGATGAGATTTGATGTGCAAATGATGGAGAGGCTGTTTGAAATCAACAGGAAGAGATACATAAACCATCCAGAGGGAAGTACCATACTTGGGAAGGAACTATTAAATGAACAAAGTAAGAAATAACAGGTCAGATGGACCACAGACCAAATATATGTGGGTAGCATTGTGATATTACAAAAACACCCTTCTGTGGTTTTATGGAAGCCAGAAGAATGAGCTACTCTCCTGGACTCGGTACTTTTTCGATCCAAAATGTAATATGGTATCTGCTTTTGGGAATTATATCTTTAAAAGTTTGCAGTTAATATGGAGATGTTTTCAATAATTGAAGCTTAGGAAATATGAATTATTAAATTGAAAGAAGTATAATAGTCTTCATCTTTCCTTTACACAGGAAAGAAAAAGAAATAATCATCCTAACCTGCAGCAAAGGCTGTTTGCCTCAGATGTATGAAAGCTTTTAAGGGCAGCTTAGGCTAAGTTGGTTTACATTTGGGCCAACTATTTAATTCTGCCTTAGAGCCAGGATGAGAACTACCTATTTTTCTGTATCTGCTCAAATGTAAAGGCCACCTGGACTTTTGGGGAAAAAATCCATCATCTATCCTATATCATGTTGCTCTTCTACCACTGACTAGCTCTTCTCCCAGCTGAAAGTCAGAGTTGCAAAATACTAATGAGGCCAGAATATCACAAGATGGTCACAAGCAAAACAGAAATCCCACCCATATTGGGAATTTCTGGTTTTGATGAGGTGACCCACCAAGAACCTTTGCTTCTTTTGAGACATATTCAAGTCCTGCTTTCAGCTTTGGTCTCACCACCATTAGTGTTTTATTTAATGAGAATAGAACAGTTATTTCTAGGCCTGCAATGGCAAATTCTTACAGATGCAGAAAGGTGCCATAGAACCTGTGGCTGACATTTGTGGGCTTTATCTGTTGTTCACACAGCTTCTCTCCCCAGTCTTGTCAGCTGACAGTGTTGTGCATCACTGCAGATCTCACCAACAGCAAGGAGCTTGATTTTTAGCTCAAATCAGAAGCTTTGTGCTCCTGCCAGTGAAATTTTCATGCAAGTTATAACTGATTTATCAAAAATATCCCAAAAATATCCCAATCTTATTTCCAGTGGATGACACATATGTCACAATGGGGTCAGGTCACAAAACCTGACATATTTTTTTCCTTGGAAAAATGCACATCACAAAAAAAACAACCTCTGCCCCTTGTGGTTTTTCTAATTCTCCAAGTAACTGCAGAGCAGAATTAGCACAAAATCCAAACCTAGCATTCTATTTTGTATAATACAAAATATGTAATGCAGTATAAAACATATAACACAGTAGCAGCCTACTCAGCGTTTCTAAAGGCAATTATTTATTTTAGACCACAGCAGGCTATCAGTGGCCTTATTAACTTTGTCATGTTGACAGCATAGCTCTTTTCAATCTCAGCCATGTGTTCCTTACAAGTGTTACCTGGTTACAAGGCCTTGACCAGCTGTGTCATTTAATGAGTTGACAGCATGACGCTGGCTTGTTAACGTGTGGCTGATATCCTCTGCTCTCTCAGCACACAGAGCAACACCAAGGCATGGAAATCCAGACTGGATCCATCATGGTCTTCAGGCACCTGAGCCGGCTGTACCTGCATAGTGCCAATGCTTCTTTTGCTTATTTTAGCTATAGATGTCCCCACGTCTTTGTTGCTGTGATGAGCATTTCAGCTTCTCAGAATTATCTCTAATACAAACACAGAAGGAATCCCACTGAAGCCAGCGTAGCCACTCAGATGCTTAAAGTTAAGCGTATAATTATATTCCCGAATCAAGACTTTAATAAGTTAATTAAATTTCATAATTGAAATGATTTTTATAAAGGCAGCACTGTCATTTGCAAATGCTAACCATTAAATTAAAGAAGAAATAAGTTTTTCAATCTAAGTAATTAAAGAGTTGTATTTTCAAAAGAAGAAAGAATTAATGGAAAAACTGTTTGCCCAGCAATTCTTTTTAATAATTCTTTTTTATTTATTCATTTTTCCTCCCTTTTTTATCTTTGATACAACCCTAATAAGGAGAACAAAGCCATACTGAACTTAGAGTCATGCCTTCTGTATATGTTCCAATTGTTCCTATTATTAGAACTGACAGAGATAAAGTGACATCCAAAGTATATACACAGTATATGCAAGAGTCTCTGAGATAAAGATTCTGTGATCCTTAAATACTTTTCAAATGTCTCTGAAGGGATTTAACTTGAGGAAAGAAATTTGACTGAGAAAAGCTATTTCTGATTACACAGATTTCTTTGCCATTTAACAGGGTTCAAATTGAATTGCTGACCTAAAATATTCATTCTCAAAATGACTTCTTACAAAAAAAAAAAAAAAAAAAAAAAAAAAAAATCAAAGTTGTTGATGCTTTCAGTTCTGTTCTCCAAAGATGACTGAATGACTTAAAAATGTATCTTACACTGTCTGTTTGTTCTAAATAATCGCTTTTAGTAGGATTAGTCACAGTATTAAATCAAGAGAAGGAGCAATTAATTATATTCTTCTGAAATGAAGGAGAGAATAATCTTTGCAATGTTCTTCCTCCCTTCCCACTCCCTCCGTTGGAAATCTGAATTACTTTGTGTATTTTCAGTTATGGAAAATCGTTCAGTTTTCAATTTAAACAGTAGTGGTGGGAATGAGTTGTGCACGGTGCAAAATTAATTTGGACTGACTTTCAGGAACACTGGGGAACGTATGGCCAAAATGAAAAGAAATGCTTAATTTCTGAAAACTGCTAACTACAGATAAGTCTTGCTGCTGCATGGAGCTGGGGGTGAGGGAAAGGGTCTGCACCAGAGGGCAGTGGGCATGGAACAGCCTGCCCAGGGCGGTGGGCATGGCCCGGAGTGCCGGAGCTCAGGGAGCATTTGGACAGCGCTCTCAGACATTGGGATTGCATTTGGGGTGTTCCTATGTTGTGGCAGGGGTTGGACTCAGTGGGTCCTTGTGGGTCCCTTCCATTTCAGGATATTTTATGATAAAAGTGTACCAGAACTGCACAGCAGCAAAAAAACTTTGAATATCCTTCCGTGGAAAAAGAAAAACAAAAACAAAAAAAGGAGGATAAACTTCTAGAAGAAACGATTGCAGGCAGGCAGCTGAAGGAGAAGGGTATAATAATAAGGATGTATCAGTGCCTCTGTGGTAATCTTGGTGAAAATGACCACAAACTATCAGGAAAGACTGCAAGGGCTGTGAGGGCAGAAAACACAATATTGGGAAACTTCAATTATCCATATGTAGGTTGTATAAATGATACTCAGAGGTGTGAAGCCTCTTGGAAAGATTAATCTGATAATGCAGAAAAGGAAGAAAACTCTTATTAGGCTGAATCAGGCCCACATCAATAAGTAATTATACAAGAGCCACATTCTTTCAGTGTAATGTAGCCATAATCAAGCCTCCTGCTAGAAACAAAAATGCTATAAAAATCCACTGTATAAGACTTCAACACCAAAAAGAAAGAAACTATTAAAGAAAATGGAAAAGCCAAAAGGGTGAAATGTTAGCAGACAAGTGTGCAAAGTGCTGAACGATTCCTGGTGAAGGCTTACTGTAGGTGTATGACATCTACAAAAAGGACGCTGTTCAATGCTGTTTAAATTCCTTTGTGATTTGTGACTACAAAGGAAATGAATAGGCTAGTGATAAAGTCTGCTGATGGCATAAAGCTATTCAGGACTACTGACCACAGAGAATCACCAAAAAGTCTCGTGCTAAACTAATGACCACACTGCAGAAAATTACTTGTTGATAAATGCTCAGTAACATGCATAGGAAAAAATAACTAAGTATACATCCACAGTGGTGATCTCTATTGCTGCTCAAGAAAGAAATGTTGAAGTCGTTTTCAGTTCTCTGGCAACATTTGCTCCATATTCAAGGTCAGGTCAACAAGAAAAACCATTCAAGTAGGAACAACAAAAATGAAAATAATCCCAAAGGGGAATGGCAGAAGAAAAAAAAAAAAACAACAGTGCACCTACATCTTTAGTGCTGATCAAAATCCAGGTATTCTCCATCTCTGCAAGGATATAGATGAACAAGTAAAGATCCTTACAGATATCAGAGGTGCAAACTATTTATATATGAGGATTGTTTAATGGACTTACATCTCTACATCTAAGAAAAAAGATCATCATAAATTATCGTAAAAGAAGTGGATAAAATCATGCTGCTCCTGAGGGAGAGGAGGTAACGTCCTGGGCCCCTCTAATTATATGAGATCAGTGAGTAGATAGATAGTGAATTTCTGTGGCTTCTTGCAACAGGAGATGTGTGGAACCATTAAGAAAATAGGAATTAAATGGCAAATTCCTTTGGCGGATGAATTTGAGCAATCAGATGTAGAAGCAAATACAATAAAGTGCCCATGGAGGATGAATCTATCACTGATTGTTAGATGCAAGGTCCAGTCTGGCACTGAGGATGCCCTTAAGCTGCTGAGTGCAGGAAGCGAGAGAAGAGAGGGTCACTGTTTTTCCCTTATTTCTTTCCCAAATATCTGTTGCTGGCTGCTGCCACAGCCCAACAGCAGAGAGATGTTTAATCTGACCAAAATGAGTTTCCTTGGCCCTATATGCAAGCTTCTTTACTTTTTGTGGTTTAGGACAAAAATAATTTTCTTTGAAAGTAGTAGGCATTATGAAAAATACTCCTTCAAGCATTAGGACCCTTGTTCTATCATGCTAGGATGGTGGGAAATCACCTTAAAACACATCAAACAGTAGGACAAAGGTTGTTCTAGGGGTGCAGTGCTGAAGTGTCTGCCCTAGCACCATCCACCTGCCTGTGTGATCTGCAGAAAGGGCAGATTTCAACCATCTCTAGAAAAAGGGTGCAGGCTCCTGGGCTGAAATCACATTCCTGGGAAGTGTTTGAGCCTCTGTGGCATCTCTATATCTGACACAGCACCATTACAGCACATTACAGATGGTTCAGTTTAAATAGAGCTTCAGTATACAAGGAATTTAATGTAAAGGAAAAATGTATAATTTTTTTTATAAGCAGCTTGCTTTAGGTGAGTGTGATTGCATGGTGACCACAGAGCCTGCCAGGTTCAAAGCCATGAGTAGCAATTCACAGGACGATTCATGATTTCTGTACAGTACATTGCTGCCCCACACAGATGTTCTGTTTCATAGAATCATAGAATCCTTAGAGTTGGAAGGGACTTTTAAAGATCATCTATTCCAACTCCCCTGCAGTGAACAGAGACCCTACAACTAGATCAGGTTGCTCAGATCCCCATCCAGCCTGGCCTTGAACGTATCCAAGAATAGGGCATCCACCACCTCCCCGGGCAACCTGTGCCAGTGCCTCAATACCCTCTCTGTAGAAGGCTTCTTCCTGCTATCTAATCTAACTCTACCCTCTTTAAACTAGAAAACATTTCCCCTTGTCCTAACACTATAGATCCTGCTAAAGAGTCTGTCCCCTTCTTTCCTGTAACCCCCTCCTTTAGATACTAAAAGGCCACTCTCATATCTCCCCAGAGCCGTCTCTTCTCCAGGCTGAACAGTCCCAGCTCTCTCAGCCTGTCCTTGTAGGAGAGGTGTTCCATCCCTTGGATATTTTCGTGGCCCTCCTCTGGATGCAATCCAACAGCTCCGTGTCTCTCCTGTCCTGAGGACTCCATATCTGGACTCAGTAGCCCAGGTGAGGCCTCACCAGCGCAGAGCAGAGGGGCAGGATCACTCCCTCGCCCTGCTGACCACACTGCTTTGGATGCAGCCCAGGATACGGTTTGCTTTCTGGTCTGCAAGAGCACATGTCCAGCTTGCCATCCACCAGTACTCCCAGGTCCTTTTTGGTAAGGCTGCACTCAATCATTTATCCCCCAGCTTGTATTGGTAGTGGATGTTGCCTTGACCCAGATGCAAGACCTTGCACTTGGATTTGTTGAACATCATGAGGGTTGTGCATTTTTAAACATGATGCATCATCTGTAGCTTTTAAAATGATCTGACAAATTTACCTTGACAACACCAAAACTTGACTCAGCATGAGATTTTATTAATAAGCTGTAATTTCTTAAATGGCACTTGATCCCTTTTTAATTAAAAAGGCCATGATGTTTCAATGTCAAAGTCTCAACTACCGCTCAGGAAGACCTGAGCTTTTTTGGAACTGATTTCTGTTCATCTCATCTCCAACAAGTGAAACCTCCAGGCAGAGCAGCTGAATAACTAAATGTTAAAAGGCCCTATTCCTTTAAAGCTTGCCTTTTGATCCTCACATTGCTGCCGAGGCTCTGAATGCATCACTCAGGGCAAGCAGAGTGTTTTCCTATCTCAGCTGGGTTTCACACTGTTATTCTTTTAATTGTAAAGAGTCTCTTTTTCTGAGGGAAAGTGGATCAGATGGTGAATGGCTGTCCTGACAAGCACAGACAGGCTGCACGTACAGCACTTCTGCTGGTATTTCCTATAGTTACCTCTCCTGAAAGAGTTGAAAGCTTGCACCTGTTTTTCTCCCCCTTGAAAGAACAAGGGTTTTTTTTTGTGAAAACCAGCACCTCAACAGTTGAACAAAAAAAAAAAAAAAAAAAAAAAAAAAAAAAAGCTAGTTTATTATTATAACCTGAAGTGGTTCTTGTAGAAGTATCTACCCAAACTGGCACAGGCATTTTCACTGAGGAACATAAAAGTTTGTATAAATGTGTCTAAATGTATTGTTGGTTTTTTTTTTTTTCAGCATCTTTAATCTTTGCCCTTTTCTTTCTAACACTATTCTAAGACTGTTCCATATTTCAGATTCTTATGTTCTGTTTCAGATTCTCGTGTCTCATGTAACATTATTCATTTGGCACAGCTGAAATGTTGCTGAAGACCCTCCTGGTCTTCAGCACCAGGAACTGACCAACCTCAGTGCCTACTGTGACCTACTCCACAGCCACATAGTCTGAGAGCAGATACCAACCTGCAGAGCTGCCCTTGGGCAAATTCCTGCCAAAACACAAGACCGATTGCCTTATTCAGGACAAATTTTTACCAAAATTAGAGTTAACCCTAAACTAAATTCTTGCTCCAGCAAAGATGTGCAACTTGAGTTTCACCACTGTAACTATGAGGTGATCTCCTTGCCATGTCTGTTTGTGTCGAGTGCCTAGTTATCCAGTAAGAGTGGGATTTCCTATTTGTTTTTGTGAACAATGCATGTTAATTACAGGAGTACACAATTGTTAATTGGCCAAGACTCTTTCACTTGTATGTTCATGATCTAGATCTATCCAAAACCAGTTGTGGTCATTCATTTTTTCTGTTCTGTTTTTGATGCCTGTCATTAAAGGAGGAGAAATGGGCAAGCAGGTTTAACTTAGCCTTCCTTAAATGGATATTATCAGCATAATCTCTAGCATGGCTATTGCAGAAACCATATGTAGCCTCAGCATATGGCTTCCTGGTCAGAAGTGCTTCTTTCAGGCTACAGATGAGCATTAAGTAAAGATAAAAAAGCAGCAGGTTGCTTTGCTACCTGCAGTAGACAGTAGTTACAGACAGTAACTTTGTGCTGAGAAAACGTGGCTGTTGTGATGTTTACTGCTGATCTGAAAGATGTTGCTTGTTTCAACATGCTGAAATGAATTTCTAAACTCTAACGTACTTTTAAAATAAGTCAGTGTGCTATGAACTCCTGTCACAGATTAGAGATAGTACAATAGCACAGAGCACAGCAGAAGATAAATGATGTGCTCCTGTGGTGCAAGCCACCAGCTGCCAGAGTGCCAGAGCCAGTCCCTGTCCTTACCTCTGTATTCATTAGTGTCCTGAGGGATGCTTATTCACCTTATCTCTTCTGTTCTAGTGAGTCTCCATTTTTCAACAGAAGAGAGGTGTCTGCGAGCCATAAAGAAGATGGCTCGCATCTGGAGAATAGGAGGCCAGATAATGATATATGTGTGGGCAGTAGAGCACAAGCAGAGATTTGAAAAGCAAGATGTCTTTGTTCCTTGGAGTCCTTCACCTCCTTCCTGCTCCTCAGGTCCTCCTCGTGCACAAAGAATACACAAATCAATTTTCGGGAGGACATACAGCTGGCTTTGAACCAGTCCTGCTTTAAGTGGGATAGGACTTGAGAGGCTCACAGAAAAGTACAAAGCTCATTCTGCAGAGGGGAGAAAAGCTGTCATGCACAGTGACAGATAAATCTCTGAGATAGTCTCAGTTCTAAGGATTGCTTCACTCAGTATTCAATTTGATTGATCAAGAAGAGCTAATTGGATCCTGCAATTACAATGCTCAGTTGAATGAATTAGCCATGAAAAAGAAAGTTGAAATTAAAAAAAAAAAAAAACAGTGTGGCTTTCTGAAACACATTTCCAACATTTTCCACGTTGAAAACAAAGTTTTGAAAATGCAGCAGCTTTTGAAGTGCTTGTTAAAGCTGTGCTGCCCACGTCACATCGATCCAAAGCTGTCAGAATTTGCTATTCAGAATTAGGACAAGCAACTACACAGCTCCCTATGGCTGCAGATACTATTTGTGATTGCAGCAGAGGGGTGATCTGATTTCGTATCAGAAAGGATTAGCTGTCAGAAAGCAACTTAAAATAGATGATCACCCAAAACAAGGAGCTTGCTGCAAACCTCAGGACAAAAGCAGGATAGGCCACTCTCTGCAGAAGAAGAGCAATGTGTGCACCCTGACCTCACAGAGCAGGCAGCAGTGATGCCCTCATGAGACCTGGCTGAGGTACCACCATGTTTCTAAAGAAGGGATTTTGGCTGAACTGATAGAACATCACCATCCCGATCTACGTGTTATTCATTCAAATACTGACCATGCAAATTTGTGTGTGATTGCAGAAAATAATGAAGTGTGGAAGATCTGGGGGAATATCTCGATTGAAATGCACAATGAGCACTTCAGGGTTTTCTGCCTTTTGAATGCTCAGCGCCTTTGAAAATCCTTCCTAAAGCTTTTTATAGCCCTGGGTGTGTATTGGAGGAGAGGGGGGGAGTATGAGGAGGAGTCTGCTTTGAAATCCCCAGGTTCAGTAACTTTTCTTCTTTGATTTTGTTCTTAAAACATATTTCTATTGAAATATTTTTTTCTAACGTTATTACCTCTGACTGAGCACGTTTTAACACACCAATCCCCTTTAATAAACAGCTGCCAGCTGTGTTTTACTGCTTTAAAATAGGTAAAATACATTTGGAAGTGGATTGCTAGATTATTTTTTTATGTGTGCATTAAAAGTCTTTGTTACCCATTTACAACTACATCATCATTCACGTCCGCTTGTTCGGGCAAAATTTACTGTACTCTGCCACTTGTTCTAACACACCATGGGAAGTAATTGAAAGATGGACTATTTTATTGCAGCTCTCTTTGTCATCTTGTATAAAACTGCTGGCTATACTAGATAGGCACTCTTTTACAGGAATTAGTGGGTGTGTAAGGCCCTCGTGGCAGGGACAGTAACTCATGACACTGCCATAGCAGAGGTCTTTCTCATTGCCTTGTAACCATCACAGTCGACAAAGCAGATATATATTTGCCTCCGTATATGTCACTGCAAGAAACCCCCTAAAAGCAGATTTAAGAGTGAACTCTACATGTATGTTTGAGCTTGAATTGCTGTCCCCCTGCCAGCAAAAACAGGAGTTAGAAGGATTTAATAACTCATTCAAATCTGTAGAATAAAAGAGCATAGCACAGAAAACTGACCCAATGACCATTGGTCAACTGAGAACACGTTTGTTAAAACAAGCATGAGACAATAATGTTTTTATGTATAGGTCTGCCTTTCGTAAAGAAGTTCAGTTTCATTATCTGACTTTTAAAGATTATTAAATTTACTTAAGGTAATATGAAGCAAATATTAGAAAGAAAAAAGAATTCCAATAGACATCGCTGCTTTGCTAATGATTATTTACATCAGGGAGATTTGTTGATAATTTTACTTTCTGCTTTTGTTTATGTGGGTTTGTGAATCAGCAAGTCAGAGATCAAACCTGTTTTATGGGAAGTATGTCCCTGTATATTCTTTATGGGCCTGTCAGTAGCAGATCATGTCATCTTTTCAAGAGTAGAATGAGACCACACAGTAATGGGAGGTTTTTTAATGCAGCTTTAATTCAGTTTGGATGTAATATCTGTAATCACATTTCTGCTACTTCCTCCCATAGAGTTCACATTGGCTGCATCATACATTTTGTGTTTTCAGGTGGGGAAGCTGGAGGAGCTAATCAGCATTCTCCATCAGTAATCACTGCTTCTGTGTTGTTCTGTTTTTCCCCCTAAATGTTAGTATCGCTGTGCAAGTGAAAGTTTCTCAGTCACAAAACACTGATGCTATTCTGATGTGACAAGGCTGTTGCCTTCAGTTCACACCATTTTCCATGCCAAAGAGGACTCGATAATGTTTTACTATTTTTTTAATACAGTTCAGGTTGTGCTAAACAACAGGAGCAGCACACTGCAGGTATGAGCTTCTGTGTCATGTCTTTTCCTGCTGTTCAACAGGTTCCTAACCCAGAGCACACACCAGAAAAGTACATTTGATCACTGCTGCCAATCAAGCACACCTGGTGTTTATTTTTCTTGGAAATCAACCCAATTATTTTAACTGAGCCTCACTATTCCCCTTTGAAGGGTTTCACTGGCTTCAGCATTCACTGGACAAGTGGAGCTCAACATCTCCAGTTCATGACACTACCAGATTTCTCCTAATTCAGATACCCTGGATCTGCTTGATCCAGGCCGGGTACTTCTACAGTAGAGCCATATCACCTTGAGCTAAAGGGTACATGAGGGAAATGCTGGCCTTTGGCTTAGTGGGAACTCCTCCAACTGCTCTCCTAAGCAGAGGTTAGTCCCCATTCACTTTCCTCTTGTCATCTTTGCTTTTCTGAGCTAGATTTTAAAACGGAAGGGTACAATTTTTCTGGCCACATTTAGGCCTCTAGAATGCGGATGTGTTAGTCTTACTCTGTGCTCTGAACTGCCTGCAGAGTTAATGGCAAGAAATAGATCCTTTAGAGGATGAATCCTGAACCATGCCTCAAACAAGTGCTGGAGTTAGAGAGCTCATGTTCTGCACCTGCTCTTCTCTGTCTATTGCTGGCAGAAGGAGTTTGGAGAGGAACTCAGCCTCAGTCACTGGGTCTTGGATGCTTCAGTTAGGAAAGATGGATCCTATGTAGGATCTAAGAATAGAAAAGAGGAACATGAACCACAGTAAAGCCAGACAGATTCTTCCCCAGACACCTAATGGCCAAGCAGTGCCATCTATGTCTCTGTATTTTGCAGAAAATGTCATTGTTAAGTTGGAAAAAAGACAAGAAGCAGCAACTTATCTTTCATGGTTTTGACTGAGATAGAGCTAATTTTCTCCTCAGTAGCTGGTAGGGTGCCATGTTTTGGGTTTAGGATGAGAATTATGTTGATAACAACCCAATGCTTAGGTATTGCTGAGCAGGGCTTACAGAGCCAAGGACATTTCAGCTCCTCACACTGCCCTGCCAGTGAGAAGTGAGGGGCACTAGAAGCTGGGAGCAGACAGAACCAGCACAGATGACCCAAACTGACCAAAGAGACATCAATATCATATGGTGTCATGTGATAACCATAAATTGGCAGCTGGTCGTGAGCATTTCTTCTGTGCATCTGTTGTTTATTTTATTGTTGTTGTTGTTTTCTTTCTTACTTAACTTATCTGAGCCCATGAGCTGTTGGATGTTTTCTTCTCAGTTCTGAACAAACAGCTCTGTGGTACTCAGCTGCCTGCTGGATTAAGCCGCAATACCAACTCAGCTCTTCTGGGGTGTAAAGATGCTTCTTTACAGCATCTGCCACACCAAAGCTTATGGCCATTCACCTGCCCAAGGCACACTCTCAAAAAGTGTTCCTTCTAACACTTCTAACACCATCGTTGATCTACGAATGATGATCATCTTTACAGATGAAGCCAATGCCTCCTTGCTCCTTCTGATTTGCTGCTCCCCCAAAAACTCCCAAGTGTGGGAGATTTCTCAATTTTCTCCACCTACACTCCATACAGTGATCCTGATTTCTTTCGTGGACCCTTTGGAAACTATCTATATACACCCTGGGATCCATGAGCATACCCTGGGGTCCTCCATTCTGTGCTCACATGTTTAGCACTGTCTCATTGTGTTTCATGCAGATGCTGTGAAGTTGGTACGGTGGCTGCAGCCAGTGATGCTCACATCCCTAGAGCTAAGAAGCTGTGAGCAAGCACTGTTTATCTTCCTCTGCCATAAACAGGTTTGATGAGGATGAGTCTATCATAAAAGACTTCTGCCCACTGGGTAAATGTCTTTGCTCTAATTGTCTGCTAATTGGCAAAGAGCTAATCCCACTTATTATCAAAATTCTTTCTCCAGAGAAAACTCAGCCAAGAGCCTCATAAATCCTTTTCCCTCATCCTTTTCAATTTTAAAAGCTATTCCAGTATCATTTGGTGGCTATCACCTAAGGAGGTGTTCTGTTTGAGTTAATCAGCTCCTGCAAGGTTATATATGATATCCAAAAGTGCGTCAGTCAGCATCTTGACTTCTGTCTTAATTAGTGTTTGCTGGCCTAAAATTGTCATTTATCATAGGTGTTTGTACTGACCTCTCAAATTACGATCACCCATTAAATTAAACATGGAAGAAACCCATTGGATCACTTATCCTTTCCACCAAAGCGTATTATTCATGATGTGTAGCAGGGAACTCAAGTGTTGAGTATGATTAAGAACACTACAGCTAACTTGTCTTTGAAATGTAAATACAATTAATGAGTGTACCTGTCCTCCCCTGGGTCTGCCCTTGTCTGCTTCATCCTTCTGACTTCTTTGTTTCTCCTCTTTGATTGGGTTCTTGATTTCCTTGCCTGCCTCCCCACTCAAGATTGAAAACAGTGTTTTGCAAAAGAATTCCCAGTGACTAAAATTACTGAAAATATTTCATAGATTTCTCAAAATGTTTGTTGTGCTCTTATATACCTTTAACATCTAATTGTGACCAGGACTGTGCTAAGTGTCCCTCTCATAATTGGGCGCGACAAATAATTTCACATGAATGTAGTAAACACAGTATTGAAAGTTGGACACCGGTTTGCTCGCGCTGAAAGCCTCTATTGGCAACATTAAGCTGTAGTACAACCATATCCACTCATTGGCTGTCACAGAGTTGCAAATAACAGCAGGGACACTAGGAAATTTAAGACATGCATTGGGTTGGGAAGCACTGACTGTGCCAGGGCAGGAGGTCCGGACACTGTTGGCTGTAGAACAGTGAGCTTTGCTGGATGCAGCAGCCTGGAGCTCTGGGGAAGAGGAGAAATACTGGGGATACCCAAAGATATTGTTTTAGGGCAGGGATAGGGGGTGTTCCAGCACCTCCACCTGGAGAAACACACACAGGCCAGTGGTGTCATTTTGATTTGGACAACGAAAGCAGTAGTTAAGCCCTTCAGCCTTCTTTCACTTGTGTTATCTTATGTCTGACTCATACTTGAGAGGTTTCAAACCCATTCCCACTGAAATACTGTCTAAAACTCAAATAATTGATACAATTTTTTACTTGCTCAAGGGATTCTGAAACAGAGTATATATCATTTCTCCCAGAAGGTCAGTATACACACTGTACACATAGAAGAAAATCTGTTATAAGGATGTTTAATAGCTCCTTGGCTCCTTTCTCAAACAAGAAAATCATACACTGCTTTAAATATATATATGTATATCCCAAAACTTTTAGGCTCGACTACCCTAATTAATTTGGCCAGAAAACAATTTCAATTTTGACAAGAGAAAAAAACAAACAAACAAAAAAACCAAACTGAGTCAATTCCTCAACATATTGAAGTTAATGGCAAACTCCTTATCTTGATCATGGTGCAGCACGAAACCAATTCCTGACACGTAACTCGGATGACATACTATGTATTGATTAGGCTGCAGGACACAAGGATGGTAAAGGCTGATTTCTTTTGCATGCCTATATACTTGCTTTCCTTCCCTCCACATGAGAAATAAAGAAGCAGTGAGACTTTCCTGGTCTAGTATTAAATGTGGAGGTTGGCGGCCCTACCTGTGGTGGGGGGGAGGGTGGTGATTCAAGATCCTTGGGGTCCCTTCCAACCCAGGCCATTCTGTGATCCTAAGAACTAGAAGAACATTTCACTGTCATCTTCAGACAACTTTTATTTAGCAGGCTAAAATTTGAGGTTTTGTTTCGGATCATTGACTGAAATCCAATGCAATAAATCCATACAGCGCTAATTGTTAGTGCAGGCACAAAGCATTAAGCAAAGAAGGATTAAAGACTGCTCAGGCATACCAGAGCTCTTTCCAACAAGACAAATTGCAGCTATTATTTTATATCAATGAACCGTAATAATCTTGAATTCCCTGCACTGATGGGGAAATTTGTGATAATGAACTCTTCTCTTATCTATCTTACCTTCCAACCTGCAATAATCGGGTCACTTCCTCAGTAAAGGAGGGAACATTCCTCATGTCTGCCTTGCTAATATGAATCTATTCCATAAAATAAACTTTAAAAATCAGTCTTCCAAACAGACAACAGTTTTATTCCGATTAATGCCAAAGCAGTGTTGTTTACCACAGGTGCCTAAAAAAAATCCCATGACTTTAAGAATTATATATCTCGCAGGAGTTAACATTTAGATTTCAGAAATGGAAAAAAGAGAGGTCTGACTGCACCATTCGCCTTTTTGCAGCTGATCTTCGCAGAGCAGAGCAAATTTAACTAAAGTAGTTGCCATCTTTGGTTTCTTGATCTTCTTTATAAAAAAACTTTCACCTCTGACTTTCTGTGCTGGCATGAAGCTGACTCCTATGCAACCTCTTAGGCTGTGCAGAGCTTAAGTCCCACCTGGGTAGGAGCAGTTTTCAGTTCTCATTTTGACCTAGCGGGAGGTGATGCTGGATGAAAGCATGGCTAATCCTCTCAGCATGCAACTCAGAAGCAACTCTACACAGATCTTAAAAAGATGAAACCAGCTGAAGAAACATCACCTAGAAGTCCTGTGCTATTCAGTGCTTAGAAGTCTTTCTGACTACCTCTCCTGCTAGGTGTGTGAAGCAGGTGTGCACTGTTCAGCACACGTCATCCTGAAGAGCGCTGTTGTGCATTTACACACACACAGGAGGCAGAAATACCCCCACCAAGATGCTTCCCCACCCCACAAAGGTTCTGCTTTTGTGGTAGATATATTAGGCTACCATGTAATAGCACCATATAAGTGGAAAAACCAGCAGAAGTCTCCATTTTTCCCTGGTAACCACCTGCTCATACAGTCCCATCAACCCCATTTGTTGGTACACAGGCTCTGCAGGGCAGCACAGTGCCAAATCTGCTGGAGGTTCAAGGAGCATTTGAACAACACTCACAGATGTAGGGTCTGGATTTTGGGTGTTGCTGCATGGAGCCAGAAGCTGGATTTGATGATCCTCATGGTTTGCTTCCAACTCAGGCTATTCTGTGTTTTGATGACTAAGCAGACATGCTGAAAAATTATTGTGTTGAAAAATTCTACCACTTACTAGTTGTCCTGGAAATAAATGCACTTCTTCTCTTAAAAATACAGGCACTGTAGGAGACACGTACAGACTTATGAGATTCTTTGCCTGCGTATTTGTTTGTGTGTCCCAGGCTATGGCACATGAAGAAGCAGGATCAACAGAAAGAAACAGCAGCTTCCTGGAACAGCATCAGCCATTTTCTCCACCATTGATCATTACCCTTTTATTCCCCATCCTGATTACTTGTCCCAGGTGAGGTAGAGCACAACAAAAATGAAACCACTCCACTAGATGAAGCACAGCCACACAGTTATGTTGGGATTTTAAACTTCTACATTGAGCAGGTGAGATCTTTTGAAGCAAGAAACCACTGTCTCCAACTGAAATATCTGCTCTCTCTTCTCCATGTCAGTACTGATCCTGCTTAATTTATGAGAATGATTCACAGAGCAGGATGTTAAACCACAGATGATACAATTTTAAAACACAGTAATAGATAAATGATGAAGAACAGAAAACTGCTTTAACTCATAGACAGGATGGGAAGAGGGAGGCAGGTGTCACTAAGTTTTCCAAGTCGTGATGCCTTTCATACCCTTTCCATTATTACACTCTTTCCACAGAGAGTGGATTAAAAGTAAAAGCAAGCAAATATTTATAAGCGGTGTTACTTAGCCCTGTCGTGACTTCCTTGAGTTACAGTGGGCAATAAGCAAGTATTGTTTGGTTTTGAAAATGGGTATAGACTAGCCTCCTGAAAGAGCAGGCAATTAGTACACATAGTAGTTATGCCCCCCTTTCCCAGTCCTGTGCTCTCTCTTGTAAAATATTTGAGCTCCACAAATACTGATTCTGCTAACTTACTTCAGAATTAACAAAACGAGTATTCTGGGACCTCCATCAGTCAGTCTGGATTCTCACAGTGCTGTGGATTTGTGGTACAAGAGCAGACGGAAGAGAAAGTCCATCCTCTAAACTTCCTCAATCACAAAACCAGTTCAGTATAAAGCACACTAGCACTGAACAGGAAGGTAAGATGTGTATTAACAGAACACACATGAATGCTCAAGCTTCCAAAGTCTATGAATGAGGAGAGGCAACTAGGAATTTAATTCATTTCTATATAATCTTTTTTTCCAAGTATCCAGCAGTTGTCTAAATCAGACAAGTGAGAGTGACAAATAGCATTAATTTAGTCAATGTTAGGGAAACCACAGTACATAGGAATAACATATGAAAGACCTGCAGAACAAATTGGTATAGCTTCCTTTACTTTGATGTTTCCTGGAAGACTTACACTAGGGAGTATTGCTCCACTTTTCTGAAAGACAGTTTACATCAAAGTAAACGAATGCATATACCTGGTTTAAGAGTTTAAGGTAATCATCTACATGGCATAAAACACTTATTCAGCATTTAATCTGCAGTTCACATTCTTTTCTTCCACTTCTTAAAAAGATGTACTTGTTAAAATTTGAAACCTTATCGCTGATTATACCAGAGTCAAAGGAATAATCTTTACCTGAGCAGTTATGTGTGCTGGAACTAACATGAAAGTGTCAGCTGGCATGTGGTCTTACTTAATATGGGCATATTCCTTTTAAACAAAGTTTGATGTTGTCCAACTGACTTAAAAGCAAGACAAAAGTATTACTCATCTAATTTCAACACAACTGCTTACAAACATGACTCAGAAAACAATGTGTCACCACATCACTGACAATATTGTGGCTAAAACAAAAAAACAAAAACAGACAAACAATGAGATATATGAGTAGGCAAAATATATACATATATGCTCAAACAGCAATTTACAACATGGATATACATCTTGCTAACAGCTCTGGCCCTGAAAATGAAAAAAAGCAAAAAGCATGTTCTCCTTAATGTAAGCTTACAAATACTACAAGTAGACTACCATCTTATCCATCTTCAGAGGCAATCTTTTGCTTTTCTGAAAGCACAAAGTATTTTCCATAGATCTACTGATGCTGTTAAACAATCCACCTGGTTTCCAAAACTGAACACCGTTCTTTAGTTCATTGTGGTTTATATCCATAATGGAATACAATATTTGACTTTGAACTTGACTCACGTGCCAACAGACATGGACAGAAAAAAACTAACATGGCATACCTATGATACAACATTCTGTATACAACTTCAGGTATCAGGCTTAGAACATCATGTCATCTAGTCCGTCCTCCATAAATTTCTTGTAAATTGCCATAAACTTTGCTACAAATGCTTCAAGATGATAAATGGCTTTGCTGCCCAGTTGCAAGCGGTGTTCATAGAAGGCTGCCATCTGTGCAACTTCTCCTTTCAGTTGTCCATCACAGTTATTCAAAAGTTCTGTCAGGAGACCCTAAAAGGCAAAAACAAGGCAATATTAAATAAGTTTTATACTTTTAGTTAAGAGAATAACCTCAATTTTCCAGAAATAGCCAAGCAACAGCCACCAACTCAGTCAGGAATCTCACAGAAAAGATGTTCAAGAATCATTATTACATCACGTGTCTAATGAAACTAGATTTATGAAACTGAGTCTTCAGGATGTTTCTGGTCACAAAGAGTAATAATCTACTCAAAATATGGTTTTACAAAGATGATCAGAGGGCTGGAGCACCCCCCCTATGAATACAGGCTGAGGAAGCTGGGCTTGTTCAGCCTGGAGAAAAGAAGGCTGCAGGGTGATCTAATTGCAGCCTTTCAGTACCTAAAGGGAGCCTATAAACAGGAAGGGAGTCAACTCTTTACAAGGGTAGATAACAGCAGGACAAGGGGAAATGGCTTTAAGTTGAAAGAGGGAAGATTTAGGTTCAATGTCAGGAGGAAGTTCTTTACTATGAGGTGCTGGCACAGGCTGCCCAGAGAAGTTGTGGACACCCTATCCCTGAAGGTGTTAAAGGGCAGGTTGGATGGGCCCTGGACAGCCTGATCTAGTATTAAATGTGGAGGTTGGCAGCCCTGCCTGTGGCGGGGGGTTGGAGCTTCATGATCCTTGAGGTCCCTTCCAACCCAGGCCATTCTGTAAGGAAAGGGCTTATTTAAAGCATACGTATAGATGCATGTACAGACACAAGATATGTTACAATACTTCACTCATGAGAAAAAAAAAAAGCACTTCTAGATGCAAGAAAATCTCTCCAAATCTCTCTTAAAACTTGGGATTAAGCAAGAAGCATCGTGAGCACATTTGAAGCTGAGGAAGGAAGAATGGTCTTCACACTGAAGGTGTACACTAATGAGAGGACAATGCAGGATGCACTAGCCCACCATCAGCAAGGAAGATTCAAGCAAAATAAGTATGGTGACTGTCACAACGCAGAAGTCAGTTAATATGACCCAAAAAACCCTTGTAATCATGTCTGATGGCAATGTCCAGCTAGGGCAGTTGAAAACATTAGCTGCTCTTTTCCCTCCCCCCCTCCTCTTTCTTCCATCATCTGCCTAATGCAGGAACACACACATCCCATTTACTGGGAGGTTTTTGTGGGTTTGGTATTTTTGGAGGGGACAAGAAGAAGCCTGCTGCTCTTGTTTCCTTCATTGAAATTCTGGACATAACACTAGACACAACTACTGAATATTTCACAACATTTTTACCAAAGAGAACAAACTCGTTCAAATTTAGTCCATAAAGTATGCTTATGCTTCAATACAGAAACAGAACTTAGAAATCTTCAGGTGGACAAAGCATGTCCTCCTTCATTTTTTGCTCAGCTTTGCCATCAATGACACAGTAAGTTTTAGTAAATCACTCAGAGACATCTGAACAAGGAAGCCTGAGAGGGAAAACATCTGGTGTATTTGTAAGTTAGAGAACAGAATCCTCCTGCCCTCAAAAGCTACACAACTCAATCAGAATCTAAATGTATGCAACTATGAACATAACAGTCCAGTAGATATACTCAGGATAATTAGATTTGAATGTTATGTATCTACATGTGCAGGAACCAGGTCTTTAGCCAGTCATTCAAAGCAATGACTTGGACTATTTTGGTTACTTAGTAGAAAGGAACACAAAAGCATCATAAAGTCACTCACATCCATTTGGAAAGGACAAAGCTTTTCTTCAACACCTGGATGATTTTGATTTTTATTTTTTTTTAATTAAGATCTTCAGTGTTAATATCTATACTACAGTTAAGAGCTAGCATACCTTCATTATAATCTCAGGAGGAATGCAGTGTGTTAGGAGTTCATAGAGCCGTCCACGGACCTCTAGAAGTCTGTTGGAGAGACAACAAAATATCAGATGTATATCCACAAAGCATACTCATTTTCACTACTTGTGAAGTATGTCATAGAGCAGGAAAAAAAAGCAACCCAGGCAAAGGGTTCTTTTGTTGTAGATTTTAAAACCAGAAGCATTGCATCTTGGATCAAATAATACATATACCTTTTGTTCAAAACAGTAAGATATAATACATATAGCATTATGTATGTGTATTATATATATGTATTATATACATACATTTGTAATTTACAGCTAACATTGAAGCTACAAGGCTATCAGAATTTGTCTCAGGCTCTTCTTCCTTTAGTTCCACTTCCTATCTAAGTTCTTATTATTTACACTTAATATTTGTAGAAGATACAGAGGGCATCTCCCATTGTTCTTGAAAAAGAAATCACTGATTTATTATTTCACATTAAGTTACTTCACAAAAATCATGTTATGATAGAGGTGGTGAAGCAAAAGCTTTAAATATAGGAAAATAAAAAGAAAGCAAACAGCACAGCACTCAACTAAGCTTATGCTCACTTTTGAATACAAAGCTGCAACGGATTGCACAGAAGACGCAGAGAAAGTGATAGTTCACCATCAGACTGAACCAAACAAGAAATCACTTCTATTTAACCAAAGAACTGAATATAGAGTTAAAAGAGACCTAAAAACTCATGAACACATTCAAGACATTCCATGTCTGATGCTTAAGATTACAGTACTTTACACTCTTTATTTATTATTTATGAGCTTTCCTACCATGACAATCAGAAAAATGGCTATTCCCTTCATCCTTTCAAGTCCTTCTGTATCTCCCTACCCTGTTCTCTCTAAATATCATTCTTTTCACACAGGTAATGTTCTCCATTCTCTGACTATTTTAGGCCAACTTCTGCAGACTCCAGCATTCACTTAAAACTTTTCAATGCAATACTTAGAAATGGATATAGCATTCCAAAACAAGTCTCACTAATAATACATAAACAGCAGAGGCTTACTACAGTTTCATGCAGGCTGTTTGTAATCTTGTACTACTATCTACTATATCTATCTACTAAATTACAAAATCTAGTGAAATGCCAGAAAATTACAGATTACAAGAAATGCAATACTTAAAAACACAGTATCTTTAGCATTCAGCATAAAGCAAACAAAGAATGCAATTTATAGCTATGAGTATATTCATCTACCTTTGAGGTGACTGTTGACTGACAATAGCGTTTGCAGTTTCTCTCAGATAAATTTCCCAGTCCATCTCAGGAATGTCTTGATCAGCACTGAAAGGATACCTACATTGGAGGTAATAAAGCAAACTTTGTCACCTGGTCTAACAATGATACAGAAGATGATTCATATGCCTAAAAGCATAGCTTACATTAGTTTTGAGCAGCCACTTACTGTTGTACTCTGCAAGACTCGCACATAAGCAGTGCTTTCCGAAGATTCCTGCCAGATTTCTCTGCAAGCCTTTGAGCCAGTTCCGGAGGCAGATTCAGGCCTTCTTTCTTACACACACTGGACAACACGTGACAGATCTAGAAGGGAAACAGCATGGAGCCTGACATTTAGCAAACAGTTTAGCACCTACGGATTCTCCTACTTGTCCTACTTGTCCAGAGGAGGGCAACAAAGCTGGTGAAGGTTCTGGAGCAGAGGCCTTATGAAGAGCGGCTAAGAGAGCTGGGATTGTTCAGTCTAGAGAAGAGGAGGCTCAGGGGAGACCTTATTGCTCTCTATAACTACCTGAAGGGAGGTTGTAGTGAGCTGGAGGTCAGCCTCTTCTCTCGTGTGACTAGTGATAGGACTAGAGGGAATGGCTTCAAGCTGCGCCAGGGAAGGTTCAGGCTGGACGTTAGGAAATACTACTTCTCTGAAAGGGTGGTCAAGCACTGGAATGGGCTGCCCAGAGAGTTGGTGGAGTCACTGACCCTGGTGGTGTTCAAAGAGCTTTTGGATGTTGTGTTGAGGGACATGGTTTAGCAGGAACCATTGGTGAAGGGCGAATGGTTGGACTGGATGATCCTGTGGGTCTTTTCCAACCTTAGCGATTCTATGATTCTATTCTATGATTCTAAATATTTCTAAAGCAGAGATGGACTGATCCATCATGAAACATGCTTGAAAAGTCACCCAACCACTAAAAACTAGGTTACTTTTTGGAAATAAAATATTACCTAAGCCCACAACAAGAACTTATCTGGCAAAAACTTTTAAAGGACCGATTTTTGCTTTTGTTTCAACGTACATCTTCAATGCTGGGAGCAGGCACACGTACACTCAGGCATCTGCTTTGAATAGGTCCTATAATTTTTGATATAGAGTTGCAGCACAGGATAAGTCTGCAGGTTGCCATGTATTTCTCCATCGTTCTTCGCAAAGCATGCTGGGCATCTTTAGTGAGTTTGTCGACTTCTGTTAACAGCACCACTGAAAAAGTACAAAGAAACATACTGAACTCCTTAATAAAAGGTGTGCTTTTATGTTAAAGTGATAATGCTAAAATGAATTACACAAGCAGCAAAGAGGAAGCACAGTTCCACACACAGGAAAGCAAAGCAATATTAAGACAATCTGTGTGCTTTTTTGACTGTGTAATCTGCTCCTCCCTCATACTCTATACCCACATAATAGAATTTTCTTCAGAGCAGAAGAGCTTTACAACACTTCAGTGCCAAGAAGTAATTCAGGTAGGCGTAGAAGCTTTCACCCTGATAAGTACAATAACTTTTTAAAGGAATTCTACGAAAGAAACACAAAAAGCATGTATGGCATAAGGTCACATAAAAAAAGCACATTTCCTGAAAAAAAAAAACATTTCCTGAAGACTCCCCTCAATATATTTTATATTTAAAGCTGATGTCTTATCTTAGCAAAAGAAGTGACAGAAAGCTGCTGTGTTGCAGTAGTTGCAGGGCATTTCATGGTATTTCAAAGAAAAAGAAAAGCATTTCAAAAATGCTTTGGAACAATCAGGAGACGCCTGATATGAAACTACTAACTCTTGTAGCTACTTTCTGCAGGCTCCTCCATAGGCAGGTAACTCATAGATGAGTCATTTCAGTACTCTGAAAAGACCCCTGAGAACAGCCTGGAGGAACTAGTCAGTCTTGTACTCTTCTCCCATTTCTTCTCTGGTTATATATGGGGCCTGAGACCAGACAGTTTACCAGCTACTTTGACGTAAAGTGGTGTGACCACAGCTCTAAGGACAGTAACAAAAGTGAGACAAAAATATCAAGTTCATTGACCATTGTCAATTACTCTCTTCTAAGATTTTCTCTCTCCTTCAATTTCTTGTCACATAGTTCTGGTTTTGCTCTCAATTTAGTCAAGAAGAGGAAATATAAATCAGTTGTAGAAACAAGTGTCTTAAAAGACTCAATGAAAGCCATCTTCATTTTCTTACTCAGAATCCTGCTGTGCATTGCAGATAAAACACTTTTGAACCTTCTGCTCAATGCAGCTCAAGGCACCTCATCCACCAAGAAACTCTACAAATAAGCAACTCAACACAGCACTTTTTACCACAATGCTTTCCTGCCCCTCAATTTAATATTAACCATCAGTAACTCATAACTCAATAACCACTGTAGTTCACCAAAGTAAGTTACAGTGCATTTAAGTGGTAGACTTGAAAGAAAACAGTGGGAATTCCAATTCCATTTGCCCAGCTACTGTCATTCAGCTACATCCAGTCTCCCTAAGGAATCAATGCAAGATACAACCTCATATTGAGTATTCAACCACAAACTTTCCGCAAAGAAAAATGCTAACTTGTTTGACAAAGGTTTACATGTATTCACATACAAGACACGTGTACACACAAAACAATCACCTGAAATCTTTTTAAAAAGTCTAATTAGAATTTGGACTGGGTTTAACTGCTTTTACTCACCTTTAAAGTCTCGTTGAGTACTTGTTTCAAGTTGCTGGGATTGTGCTACTGTCTTCAAGAGTTCCTGAATCACTACACGGTCATTATTTCCAGCATCACTATAATAAGAGTTTGAATAGAACTTTTAGAACAACAACTTTATACAGCATATAAAAACCACTGTCTTAAAGTAGCCCCTTGGTCAACGAACTGATAAGAATGACACAGTGTTTCAGAAGCTATGGAGGTTAGAATTAACCTCAAAACACATTTTATGAAAGTTACCTTCCTAGTAATAACAATCTCAGAGGTCTTATGAAGGCACAGCTGGATTAGTTGCACTGTTTTGGAAAGTGGCAAAAAACTGTTGTCAGATGTTTTTAATCAGCTCATTAAAACAAAACTTTTTTTTTGGTATAAGAAATCAGAAGTTTTGTCGCCTGCAATTTGGACAGACATTTACTGTCAAAGTTTTTGCCCATCACTATGGCACAAAAAAGGAAGTCTAAGGTAGGGTGACTAACTCAAAGGATTCATGTAAGTGCTTACGAGTTTTACCTTAAAACTACATGCCTAGTGTAAATTTGAATGGCAGGCACACTGAAGTTATAAAAAGTTACTAATAAGACAGATATTGCACAGGTGGTTAGCTTGTTTCTCTTAGAAGGCAGGAAAACATGAGGAAATACAAGGCAATCATCTTCCTAGCTCTTCTCCATACTACTGCCCACAGTGACGCTGTGCAGCTTTCTTAGTCCCTAGGTTGTATCTAGGTCAGCTAGATACAACAGCCACTGGGGACTGACTTGCAAGCTAGATTACTGACACAGCAAAGAAAAGAGGAAGCAGCTCTGCAACATTTCACTGTCAAGAAAATGAAGAAAGCATTTGTCCTGCTCAAGTCACCACTCAACCAAACCTTTCCTTTTCTTGCCAAGGAGTAGTCAGCAGAATAGGCAGAAGCATCACATCACCAGCTTAGTTCAGCAGTTCACAACCTGCTGAACACATTATGCTGACTCTGACTGAAGGGCCTACACAGTCTTAGAGATGTGTCTTTCAGCAAGGAAGCTGATCTGCATTTAGAGGGAAAAAGCAGTAACACCAAAATTTACACAATCTCGTTCTACTCTATGAGTTACACCAGCCTTTGGAAATGAAAAAGTTCCTAAGATAGTTTCCTAACATTTAAGTGCTTTCTGCAGTAACAAAGAATCCAAGGTCATAATTTCATACTGAAACACTGTCTATTGATACTACACAACCACAGCAAATAATCCAGGAAAACAATAAGCAAAAGCTAACTTCACCCACAAATGTACTTTTTATTGTTCCTTATTCTTTCACTTCCCAGATACTCAGGGGCACTTATTTTATAGAATCATAGAACGGCCTGGGTTGAAAAGGACCACAATGACCGTGTAGTTTCAACCCCCCTGCTTTGTATGCGCAGGGTCGCCAACCAGCAGACCAGGCTGCCCAGAGCCACACCCAGCCTGGCCTTGAATGCATCCAGCTCAAGTAACTACTCAAATAACTGCTGTTATAGCTCAAATAATTACTGTTCAAGCAACCAGCAGACAACACTTTGGAATTAAGATGACAGTCTCCTTTTGGAGGAAAAAGAATGGTTCCATCTAATAAAGTTCCATAACGAATTCAGCATCTGTAGTGTCCTACCCTTTTCCAGAAGCTAATTTCCTTTCTCTGATAGCCATTTATCATGTCACAAAAGATACACTACACAATTTTACAGTATCACAATTCAATCAAAATTCGCAGACCAAACTGATAATCATTAACACAACACATAAAGGTTCACTGGCTAGTCAGACATAAATATGGCAGCTGTTCAATCACTTAGACCCCATGCATTAAGTCTTACAACACATTCATTGTACGTAATATAATGCAGCAATTTCACAATTTTAGGATTTTTTTATATATATATAAATAACATACATATGTTTCAAATTGAAACTTACTCTAAAAAGTAACAAGACTTTTTTTTGCAAACAACACCAAGTTGGGAGGGACTGCTGATCTGCCTGAAGGGAGAAGGACACTACAGAGGGACCTGGATAGACAGGATCGATGGGCCAAGGTTAACTGTACGAGTTTCAATAGGGCCAAGTGTTGGGTTCTGCATTTTGATTACAACAATCTCAGGCAACCTTACAGGCTTGGGGAGGAGTGGCTGGAAACCTGCCTCATGGAAAGGGACCATGGTGTACTGAAGGCTGAAGTAGTATGACAGGAGGCCAGAAGTATGCCCAGGTGCCCAAGAAGGCTAACAGCATCCTGGTTTGTATCAGGAATGGTGTGGTGAGCAGGACTAGGGAAGTCATCCTCCCCCTGTACTTGGCATTGGTGAGGCCTCACCTTGAGTACTGTGTTCAGTTTTGGGCACCTCAGTACAGAAGGGACACGGAGGTGCTGGAGCAGGTCCAAAGGAGGGCAACAAGGCTTGTGGAGGGCTTGGAGAATATGTCCTACAAGGAGAGGCTGAAAGAACTGGGGAAAAGGAGGCTGAGGGGAGACCTTATTGATCTCCTCCAACATCGGAAAGGTGCTTACAGCAAGAGCGGGGTTGGTCTCTTCTCGCTGGTGACAGGACAAGGGGAAATGGCCTTAAGTTGTACCAGGCTAAGTTTAGGTTGGATAATAGGAAACACTTCTTTACAGAAAGGGTTGTTAAGCACTGGAATAGGCTGCCCAGGAAGGTGGTTGAGTCACCATCACTGGATGTGTTTAAAACCATTTGGATGTGATGCTCAGGGACATGATCTAGCAGAGGGTTGTTAGAGTTAGGGTAGTATGGTTAGGTCATGGTTGGACTTGATGACCTTTAAGGTCTTTTCCAACCTGACTGATTCTATGATTCTAAGTGCTGTGTAGTATTTGGTTAAACAGATCAGAAGACCTCTCACATCACCTAAGTGACATTTATCGTTTATTCTCGTGTATACAGTTTATTAGCAAAAGCCTCAGCTTCACCTGTTTGAAGTGAACACCAGCAGATACTCACTGATCAATATACAGAGACTAACAGCAGCACAAGTTTTTAAAGGAACACATGTGAAAATGGCTTTGAAAACGTAGAGCAACATGAGAAAACATTTAGTAATTAGCACACTGCTAGAAGTTACATCAGGATACACACTGTCTTAGAATTTCAACTCAGGAAACAAAGCCACCATGAACAAAGCCTACTGCTGCATACAGACATTTACTGTCCTGTGATTTAAAGCAACATTAAAGAGCTTCAGGTAAACACAAGTATTACTTTGGGCCACTGAACTGTCACCAGCAATTTCATTACTGTCAAAGAAGACATACAGCACAGCATTATAGCTCCTGACATTTAACTCAACAACTTATCTCCTTCACGACAGGATCCCCAGTATTTTGTGGGCATTTTCACTGTTATTAGTTTGTTTGTTTGTTTTTAAAGGGGAAAATCTACCTCTCTGCTCCATACCATTTTAAGATTTACAGGGAAAACCTTGCTTTCAAGTCACTTTATTTTTATATTTGTGACAGAAATAATGATTTAGGTTCAAACAGAAGTTTCTTGTTGCAACATAAATGGATAAACCCCAATTGTTCCTGGGTAGCTAGTCCTCAACATCTGCACACTTATGTGGTTAGTTAAGCAGAACATTACTGCTAAGTACAGAGAAATCCAAGTTCTCTGCTCACCCAGAGCTGTTTAATTAAAAATCTTTTCCCTACCCTTATTTGCAACCCAAACTTCAAATCATTATCTAATTTGCTCAGGCAATAAATTGAGCAGTCAGGCCCTTATATACTCATCTCAAAACCACTTCAAATATAAGACACTGATCACATGGCACGTGGGACTTCGTTTTAGAGTATACTTACCTTGGGTTAACTTCAAGGTGGTAATTACTCGCAATCGTGCTAATTTCAATTTTCTTTTTAGAAGGTGCCTATGTAGAGAGTAACCATAATAAATTAGTATCTGAAGAACTCTTCAAGAACAGAAATCTTGCAGATTATAAATTGCTAGGTCTCAGATCAAACAGACACTAAGACATTACTCCTATGCCATGCAAGCAAAGGGAGAAAAGGAGCACTGATGCATCATCCAGCCTATAGAATAGTAATTATAGCAACATATACCTCCTATTACTGCATCATCCAGGTATCATATTTGTTGTACTATTGTTTTTTTCTTCACAAGGACCTATAAATAAGATTTGGTAATCCCTTGCTGCTTAAGTTTTCCATAGCAAAGATTTTGAGTAGACAATTAGTTACTATTAGAAGGGCGTATTAAATGCTTAAGACCAAGGCAGATTAAAAAAACCAAAAACCACACAACAGCTTAAACTAATTAATGCTGAAATTGTCATTATAGGAATGAGAACAGAAGTTATAAATTGCATGTATGAAAAGAAGTAGCGCTTATGATTTAAAAATTAAGGGTTACCTTTACAGAAAATTGAAATTCTCTGCTAGTCTATTATATACACTATTGCTCAAACTGATATGAGAAATAAAAACAAACCACACCCATCCACAAACACCTAAGGAACAAGAATATCCAGTAAGAGTGGTAAAAGTTACCTATTCAAGTAATCAAACTAGTGTTATTAAGTGCATAAATGAACTAAATGATACCAAGTACAGAAAAAAAATATATATATATATTAAAATTCATATAAATATAAAGGCCTCACAAAAGAAACATGTCAGAATACAAATGTCTACGGTGCTTAGCAGGAGAGTAGAATTATTTTTTCTACCGTTATACTCTGATGCTCAATCCTCAGTTTCTCCACACCTGCACCATATAATTCTCTTAACAAACACATTATCCTTGTCTTCTTTCCAGCTCCTGATGGCCCATACACCAGCAGATGAGGGAAGTCACCACACTGAACCTGAACGCAAAGCAATAGGATCCATTAGTTACAACAGCGTTTTCCTCATGATGCAAGAGAATATTTCTATACCCGCTGTCACACAAGTTCACATGACATTGTTTTTCTGTGTACAACTCAGTCCTAACTTATTATGTAAATTAAGAACTTAACTCCTTTCCTGCAGTAACATTTTCTCTGGAATGTTTTCTCATCAAGGCAATGTATAGTGTATAACCTCATTTAACTATAAATACTGCACAACCCATAAACAAGCAAAAAAAAAAAAAAAAAGGGAATCTAAAATCATAACAGTTGGAAAAGGTCAAGAACATCCCGACAATCATTTTGATCATCACCTAAGATCACCCAGTCCAACCACCAGCCCACCATCACCATGCACAATAAACCATATCCCTCAGTGCCACATCCACACAGTCCTTGAACACCTCAGGGAGGGCGACTCCACCACTTCCCTGGGCAACCTGTGCCCATACCTCACCACTCGTTCTGAGAATATTTTCCTAACGTCCAATCTGAACTTCCCCTGACACAGCTTGATGCCATTACCACAATAAGCATAGAATCACAGAATGCTCTGGGTTGGAAGGGACCTTTAAGATCATCTAGTTTCAGCCCTCTGCTATAGGCAGGGACACCTCCCTCTAGGCCAGGTTGCTCACAGCTCCATCCAGCCTGGCCTTAAATGCTTCCAGGGAGTAGGCATTCACGCATAGGGAAAAAGAAGGCAAAGCTTACAGATGGAATATATACACACACTCAGCTCCATCAGGTGCTCAGAGCCGCTCCAGCCTGACCTCGACTGTCTCCCTTAACCCTCACAACTTCACAGCCCCAGGTTTCATGGCGGCTCACTTCAGAGCTCCGCCTAACGTTAGGTAAAGCCCTGCTTTCAAGAGTATCGACCCCTCCCACGTCCAGCACGGGGAACGCCAGACCACCGCACGTCGTTCACCCCGCGCCACGACCCCTGCAGGGCCAACCCGCAGAATTGGGTCCTGAAGGGAACGGTCTGGCTCCTCACCAGGCTGCGGAGCTGCGCCGCCTGCTCGCGGTGGAAATCCAGGCGGCTGAGGGCGCTGGGCCTATACTTGTCCACCCACAGGCTCATGGCGGTTGAAAAGCGCGCCGTTCCACAGCTCCGCACAGCCCCGGCTGCTACCCGTAGGAGGAGCAGTGGCTACGGCGGCCGCCGAGGGACAGGCCGCGGCAGGCAGCGTTTTCCTCTCCCATCCGTCCGCCTCCCGCACACTGAGCACACACGCCACCACCCAGCATCCAATCCCGATGTGTGAGAGAGCTGTCCAAACGCTCCCTGAACTCCAGCAGCTTAGGGCCGTGCGCACTGCCCTGGGCAGGCTGTTGCATACCCACCTCCCTCTGGTGCAGACCCTTTCCCTCACCCCCAGCCGCCCCTCCCCTGACGCAGCTCCATGCCGTTCCCTCGGGCCCTGTCGCTGTCACAGAGAGCAGAGCTCAGCGCTGCCCCTCCGCTCCCTGTGAGGAGCTGCAGCCGCCATCAGGCCTCCCCTCAGCCTGCCCTGCCTTGCCGCTGCTTTCTGCCCTAATGAATAAGATAAGATGTGTCAGCATAATGCTACACATGATTTTTTGGGAAATAAATAAATAAATAAATATTATGATTAAGAGTTCACGTGACTTCCAATTTTATCAGCTCTGTGTTCACATTTATTCTCAGTCAGAAGGGCATAACGTAGGTAACAGCTTCATTTTTTCCACACATTCATGTTACTCCTAAGGGTAGCGTCAATCTAGTGGGGGCAAAGAGAGCACATCAACAAGTAACACTGTGGGTTTCTTTGGAAAAGTCACGTTACGTACTCTCCTAGATGCTTGAAAATCAGTTTTATTTGCAGATTGGCTTGGATTAGCAAATTCACCTTGTACTGCTTGGCCAGCATCGTCCTTATACATTATTGTGCCTGTGGAAGCATCAGGCTGTGTGTACCTCTGAATCCCTTTGCTCTGCCCACCACCACAGCATGACCTGTTCCTCTGCTGCTTTCTAAATTTACGTTTTGCGGTCTACAGCATTTCTCATGTGGCTCTCCTCTGCCATCTGTTTCTCAAAGTAATCTCTAAATTTGTCCACAAGTGCTTATTTTCCTTTGTTCTCTTTGGTTACTCACATTTATGACTTGCCTTTACAAGCTTTTTCAGAGCTTTTGTTCATTTACCTGACTTTTTAATAATTTCTGAGTGATGTGCTACTCTTTTGTCTATCGGTGTCATGCTAGACTTAATTGCAATCTCTAACAGAACTCTTTATAATAACCCTCTCAGTGTTTCCAGCCCCTAGAGGTACTTTGTGTTTACAAATGCCTTCTACCTTCTTGCAAGTGCTTTGTCAGACTTTTGAAAGTATCAGCAAAACCAAATCTTTTTTGAATGAGGTCAAGCTTAAACAGGTAGGATGCCATCCAGCAGGCTTTTGATACTTTCAGCTCCCAATGAGATCAAGCAGAACTGAAAGAAATCTAACAGCTCTGAAAAGGCCCTAAGCTCTTTTTAATATTAGGTCATTAAATTTCCTTAGGATTTCTTGTTTATCCCAAGGAGAAAGTGTTGGCAATTGTGTGCTGCCTTGGTAATGTATGGGCTTATGCTTATGTTTTCAGTTAAATTATTCCTTGCCTTACAAAGTAATTAAACAGATGAACAAAATTGTTTTCCTAAGTAAATATCTTACCATTTTAAAACCCAGGTCTGCATGAAGCATTGCCGTTGTGGTACTTTTTATCTGATTAAAGTGCCCTAGAAAGCTTTGATTTTCTACTTCATTAATTTTTCAACTTCACTATAAATCTAAACAAGAAGAAGTAAATATCCAAAATGGAATGGTTTGACCATGTGCATTACAAATAAATTAACGTGAAGGATACAGGAGATTGTGGTAATTTCAGTTGCAGCCGCAATTCACTCAAATGTAAGGACTGCAATAATACGTTTTCACTCATTTTGTTCAGTCCAGCAGAAAGTTCAAGAGGTAAAATGACTTCTCTGCATGAATAAACTAGAGAATGTATCTCGAAATAGAGATTTTAATTACATATGGCATTCTGAGCCCCCTACTACAAGCAGCCATGTTATTAGAATGTGACATGATGTCAGGCACTATGAAAGAAGACCTATCCTGTACCAAATTGAAGTAAAAGTATAAGATCTGGGCCCAGTGTTTAAATATATACATACATTTTAACCAATTTTAAACTGATTATTAATGCAACGTTAGAAGAAATTAGAGCGTTCTTACACTGACCTCCTCAGTCATTACAGTGTGATTGCTTCTAGCAATCCAAGTAGCTATTAACAAGTCCAAGTACCATTTTGTTGTACAACAACTTCTGTTTTTCTGACAAGACTGTCTGGCGTCCTTTGATCCTTCAGGCTGCTTTCTTGACTGAGATAAATTTTCTTTTCAGTTTCAAATATTTTAGTAGATTATTGCCACTCTGTAGGCTGTCACTCTGGGTTATATCACCCTGTCCCCATCAGAGTGCCTATATTGCTGCAAGTAAATTGTAGCATATCAAGGAAGAGTAGATCACTAATTAGAATGAAAAGAAAAAAAGAAAAAAGAAAACAAAAAGACTGCAATAAAGTGACATCTGTTCTGTTGGTGACATGCTGATGTCATGCAGATTGAATGTGACAGTGGAAAGAGAAACACTAATGGTGATAGAAAAAAAATCTAAAATAACAACAAATATTCCATATAGACTGGCAGCACTGAAGAAGCTGCTTCTTTATAGGAGGTGTAAAATGAAGAAATCCAAGTTCTTCGACAGTCTAATGGGTTATCTTACAATCCTATATTTACTCTGGAAGGGTAATGTAATAAATACAGCACAAAATTTATCTATGCAAGGATAAGGCAAGCTAAAAAGGCACAAAAATTACTGTTTTTACAGATACTGAAGGAGCGTTATGGAAAAGGCTGCAGAGATAACATTTAATTGTAGGATGCATCTTGTCCATCAGTCATTACAGTAAAAGCTTTTGTACATCTTTCTACCTCAAAAAGACGATGCAAATTCTTTTACTAAAGAACAGGTGGGGTGAAAAGAAATAGGTGTATTAAAAAAAAAAAAAAAGGAAAGAAAGAAAAGTCATTGTATTTTCATGCACTCAGGACACTTAGCGGTATCATAAAATGATTTAATCGGTACTTTATATTCCAGTTCCTGTTGCTAAGGTCCAGACCCTGCTCAGCTTTTCAACTCTCTGGCATGCCTGGAGAATTAACAGATGAGATACGCTTTGCTGTTCTTAGCCCTCTGTGGCCACAGTTACATGTAGCTGTGCAAACCTAAGACCTTTTCTTCTACCTTTAGGAATTGTCAAACTACACATTTAAGCAAGATTTACAGCAACACAGTTAATCATGGCAGAAAACATAAGAGGAAAAATGGCATTTTTAAAATATTCTGAACATAAATTCAAACATCTATTTGGGGACATACAGACTTGTAGATCCATTCTTCAGATGAACTACAGCTATTTTGAATAGATATTCACTTTCTACGGAATTTTTGGATAAAAACCATAGGTTATTATCATTCATAGTTTAGGTCTTTCCCTCAGATTTACAAGGCCACTGACTAAAATATATATAGCCATGTTCTTCAGTTTCCATCAGCCTGTATTTTGCAGTAAGAGAACTGGAGCAAAGGAAGCTCTATCCATTTAGAATTGAAGATATGGATTTACCAGTCTTTTGAAAGTCTCAATGTATTACAAAATATTCAACATTCTTTTCTGGGTATATCCTAAATAAGAAACATAAGCTCTGTATGGAAGGCAATCACGCAGCTCTTTAAAAAATAATGTGTTGTCGGATAGTTAAATAAATAAACAAATATTGGCTCTTGACGTTAATTAAGAATTAATTTTGTGAGGACGCTGACATTTGACATTTTTTATCTGTTTCTGGGCAAGGAAGTATGTGGTTGACAAAGGACTGTGAATTATTTTGAGATGTGGAATTATTTGCTTCCATTTCCACCAGAAATTGAACTAGATTTTTTTTTTTAATTGACTGGAGTTGCATTTTGATGAAAAAATCACCAAAAATCATAGAATCATAGAATCATAGAATGGCCTGGATTGAAAAGGACCACAATGATCATCGAGTTTCAACCCCCCTGCTGTGGGCAGGGTCACCAGCCACTATACCAAGCTGCCCAGAGCCACATCCAGCCTGGCCTTGAATGCCTGCAGGGATGGGGCATCCACAGCCTCCTTGGGCAACCTGTTCCAGTGCGTCTCCACGTAGCCCACATAATAGGTGTTTTCTAGGTTTCTTTAACTTTCATCAAGATGATAAGTGGTCCAGCTCCTCTGAAGTCACAGAAAGTTTGTAAAAGAAATCCAGAAGCCTCTAAACACATATTGAGGTATTTCCATTTATGGTAATAATTGTGGAATGCAAAATGAAATTCCTGCTGTATTGCTAGGGAGAAAGTTCTCATAATCTGCTGTTTTCTGCTGTGCAATGGGCAGAACATACTGTTTGTCCCTAGTTGTGGTTTGCATACATTTATTGAAATTTGAAGGTTTTATAGCATGAACTGTGTTTTATGAACTAACTCATATTTCAGAGCTTGACTACTGTAATTTCATCTCCTATAAAATTTTACTGTTCCTAGTAGCTATCTCATTAGTAGGATCTCCTTTTTTTTCTGGGGCCACAGTGATCTTTCTCATGTCTCCTAATTTCTCTTTCACTCGTAGAATAATTACATTTTTATTGGTTCAACAAGCATACAGAAGCCTTTGAATTTCTTGGTTTTCTCCTGGGACTTTTCATTTTCAGTAGCACTTTAATCTCTAATTTTGATGTTAATTCCAGTAAAGTTTGCTGATCTTTCAAGTTTTGATGTTTTGCTAGCTAAAGGGCCAGCCCTGATTATACATACTGAGGTGGAATCAGCTTATTGAGATGGGAACAGTTCTCTGTAATCCAGATGAAAGGTAGCAAAGAGTATACGACCAACAACAATTTATACTCACTCTTTTCTGAAAAAAAGCAGCACATTTTCATAATCTCAATGAAAATCTTTCACTTATAAACATAACTGTAATTTTTAAAATACTACATCATGTTACACTTCACATTTTTATATATTTAAATGTCCAGTGTGCAATTACAAGATAAATCTGAGATAGAAATGTAATTTGGAAAATGTTTACCAGAAGCACACTGCTTTTAATTACAGTAGAGTTACACACAACAGTATCACATAACTGTGATGTTGGTTATGCAGAGCAATAGACGCTGTGAGCGGCTATTAGTATTGATGTGTCTTCAGACAGCTGCATTGCTATTGATGTGAATTGGAACAAACCACAGTCCCAGAGCTCTTCATGATGAAAAGCTATACTGGCTGAGATTAAATGACTGAGTTCCTGTTGTCTGATATTACAACTCTATAGTGACAGAACCGCTGCTTTTTCTATTACTTGATGAAAAGAAAACTGTCATAAGTTCTTCTGATGGTTCTTCTTGCTCTTATCTGTCTTAGACAAGCTCACTTTAAAATAAGTGTGTTTTCTTAAAGTACTCAATGCAAAACCAAGCACTGACATACCTTGTGGAGAAGACTGCTATGCTGTTGAAATAAAGAGGGGGGAAAAAAAAGGATAACTCCTGTCATTAGACATAGTCGTTTAAGTAAATATTTTGCATTAGTTCTCATTATCACTTTTTGTACTTTCCATTCTCCAAGTGTCTGCCTGAATGTACAGTCCTTTACATTGCAATAAAGAATTGTTTAAGGATTCTCTTTTTTCATCTGTAGTGTAAATACAACTAGAACTGAGCTCATATAAATAATTTGCTATATTCATGACAAATCTATTCTCTTGTTTTATTTTGCCTCAGGTGTCTGTCACCAGGAAGCAGCAGCTTAAACTATTAGGATGTGCTGGCCTTGAAGAGCAATTAATGCAAGAAATGCAGCTGTTTAAATTTCTGGATTATTTTCCAGCTTCACGTATGTGGAGCAACACTGTATTTTGTGATGGTGAAATAAAATAAGGTGCAGAGGCTACCACTCCATAACATTTTTAAATTATCTAAATTGTGGCTGTTGTACTTCCTTCCCTCTGCTCCCAATCCCTCCAGCATTCTGCTCTTTACTCTTTGTTGTCACTGTGCTTATCCAGCTCGATGAAAAGCTGGGTTAGTGAACTAAATGGGCAATAAATGCAATCATTTCTTTATCAGTTTATAACCCTGGAATTTGTGCTGTAGTCAGCTTTGTGTAAGGATTTGGCAAGATCATGATTGTGCCACCTTCAATCAGTTTAAAATCTTGTGGAGCCACACTGTCAGAATAATGTACCAGGGTTATTTTTACTGTCCTGGCCTTCACTTTAGTTCATTTTCATATACAGACCTAAGAACACTCTTGATGCTTTGGTAATTTGCTTCTATTTTATAGCTCCTTGTATGAGTGACCGCGAACCTTCCTGATTCTGAACAGTTTTTCACTAAGGCACCTGTTTTCAGGGATTCTGTGGCTTTGAGTAGCATTCAAAGTACATGTGTACACAGTCAATTTTGCTGCCCCTTACAAAATTTTCCTTTCTGGAGCCTGTATTTCTACTAGCTTCTGGACACTTGTGCAACTTTCAGCAATTTAAAATATCCTTATGTGGTGGCTTCTTAAAAGTCTATCAGAAGTTAGAACAGAGGTGAGTTCTTAGTAGCAATATGATAAGCTAACAAGCTTTATAGGAACAAGCTAAAGAGAGAGAGAGAGAGAGTAAGCTCACCATATCTTGCCTCTTTGGACACCAGCATATCTTTTTGGGCCTGGCCAATGAGTCCAGACAGGCTGCATTGCAGATAGTGTCCAGAAAGCTACATAAACTTGTACAGTACTATTTATGCAAGTATTTCCTTCTTTGCTAATCACAACCAGCATCTATATATAGCAGTAAATAAAAGCAGAGTGACCATTCTAGGTTAACAAGATTAGCTGTCACCAAATGTTATGGAGTTAGGACACCATATTGTTTATTCCTATCCATTGGGCCTACTGAGAATAGAATGTGACCTTTGGTAGTCCCCAGGCTACATTCAAGCTTCAATTTGAGTAAGTATTCATTGACCCAAGATAAAATCATGCCAAGGATCATGTAAACAGTTTAATGATATGGGCCCTTGCCCTTTGTGACATATTCATGTAGCTGTAACCTAAGGCTATGCCTGAGCTGCAGTGTCGAATTAGACCTATGGACCATTCTCTGGGCCTTAAGCTGAGGGATGAAGACTGGCTGTGCCTAGCCTAGAGACTACATAACACTTGGCTGTCAGTCTCCTCTGGTTCCCAAATGGACTATCTAAGTACGTATACAAGACTATGGAAAATTATTTTTCTGTGTGCCTATTAATCATAAGTGTCTGATAGAATGTGATGACTGAGTTGCATCCAGTAGAATGAAGCTGTCACAGTGTGACTCTGAAGGTGTATGTGACATATCCTGGAGTTGTACTGGAGCATGAAGGGTCTGCTAGGGTAGTGCTGGAGGGATGGGTAAGGTGGAGAAAGGCAGATGTGCTGCATGTTCCACATCCTTGGAGACACTCAAGGTCAGGCTGGATGGGGCTCTGAGCAACCTGATCTAGCTGTAGGGTCCCTGTTCATTGCAGGAGAGTTGGACTAGATGACCTTTAAGGGTTCCTTCCAACTCAAAAGATTCTATGATTCTGTGAATGACACAGGACTGACTTGCATTCTTTGGCCTTTCTCACTCAATACAAATGAGCATGAGTGTTGCATGACTTCCTGCTCAATAGCATTTGCTCACTGACCAGTCATGCTTGACTGTCTCCTGGAAAATCCTGAGTGGCACAAAGGAATGGTTCCTTGGAATCAGAGGGGCATGTACTAAAATAGCACTTCACAGGCTCAAAACAAGGATAATGTGGATCTTCTCTGAGTACGTGGTTACACAGCAAAACTCCTTGCCACAAGATACTGTAGAGGCTAAAATTCATGAGTGCAGTGAGGAGTCCACTTAAACTCACAGAAGAAAAATCTTTAATATTTAGTGAATTTGTAGAAGGTAATTCTGGTAACTGAATGCTGAGAAGTGCTGTGCTCTCACACCTTTATCTTCAAGCCTATCTCCATGACTGTGCACGTGTCTGCTGAATGCAGATATATAGCGTTTGTCTGCAGTTTGACTGCTCATTTTTTTCCATTGCTTTATGTGGAGACTTAGACCAGATAGGATCGAGTTGTGTGCATTTATTCAGGACCAGCAGACCTAGGACCTTTTGTCATAGTAAGCTTCCTGCTTCAATTACTAAGCTCCTAATTAGCTTCTGTATCTTTTCTGTCAGTCTTCCACTAAGCCATGGCAGATTTTTGTTCCTAGGAGGCAGAAATTAGGCTTTTTAGGCCATTTAGTACCTCTGTTGGGAAATTATTTTGTCCCAGAAAAGACCACAGTGATTCTTTATCATTGCCAGGCAATAAACCCTTTCATGCTCTTGTACCATTTCCTGTTAGCATCTTGTTTATCTTTTTCCAGAAACTGTTTTCTGATGCTTTGCTGGCAACCAGTGGAAGAAGTCTGGAGCCCATCTGCATTCTGCAGCAGCATGCACTGTCTGAGCAACAGCATTAAGTGTCTGTGCTTACTATGTCAGATCTGTCATGCCTTTTCAGTTTCTGTTACCATTTTTTAACTGCATGTCCTTCAATTGGCCCATCTTCTGGAAAAGTGAGCAGTAATTTACTATGACATAACTTCCCCTATTAAAAATGAGTACATCTGTTCACTCAGCTACAGCTTCCTCAGCACCCTCCTGTAGGATCATAATTAAGAGCCCTGATTGCAACCTGCTAATGATTCCTTCCCCAAATATCTCTCAATCTAATTTTAAATGTGACATAACAAATGGAACTAATAAGCTTTAAGGAAAGAACATGATACGGGTAAATGAATTATAGTAATACCACATATGAACATTTAGTTAAACATCATTAAAAGTGTAAACTCACAAGCTTCTGTAGTCATTGCAGGAGAATTGTCTTAGAACAAGGTTTCTGAAAGACCAAGGAAGATTTTATTTCAAACTTATGGCTGTGTAAGATGACAAAGATACATACGGGGGTGCATTCAGGATCACATCACTGTGGCTATCTTGCATATATTGCAGCCTTATGTAAACTTACTGATTCTAAAGATATATTAAAAAAATAAATCTTTAATTTCTAGAAAGCCTTAATTTTGTTCTAGAAAGTACATGTTCTTGCAGAGGAGCAGTGGTTATCAAAGTAGTGACTATCAAAATATTTCAGAGACCTTTCTCTGATTTCAGAAGGCATCTGATCAGCTTTACTGTTTAGCTGCTTGGATACATATGAAGCCTGTTTTCTATCAATAGTCAAAGCATCTCTGAGAAAAGTCAAAGAAATGTAATTTTAAAAGATGATACTGTTGAAGTTTTCTGCACTATCAAAAACTTCAATTATTAAATCATTACAGAAATGGGTTAAATTGTAATCAAAGTGAAGAAAACAGTTATTTTGCTGTTAGATTCCATAGGCTCACGATTTTGACTAAAATGAACAAATAAACTTGACTTAAAATCTTAATAACTTTAGAACATATTTGATAAGATAGTGGAATATTCATTCTTTGCCCTTCAGCTATTCTGTTAAACGTTACAGAAGCATCGCAGATCAAGAGTCATTGTATTCCTTTCTGTTTTGTTTCCAACTTTAGTTTATCATTGAACACCATATGGCGCACATCCTGGACATCATTCATCAATATAATATAATGCTTTCTGTCCCCCAGTTGTGGATCTTGGAGTCAGTTATCCTGTGATTTCAGAATAAAGGGATTAGCCAAAGATTGTTTCTTTCCACCCATCAAACAGTATGATTGCATTTTTTATGTAAACCTAATTACCTTCTATTAAAATTATAAGATAAAAATAGGACTATTTAAATCTTATGCATCAAAGACTAAGCAGATTGCCAGCAAAGGTCTAAAAGAATTTCTTTGTTCTCATGCAGTAAGCAATAAATAGGTGGATGGTTAAGAACAGGGCTTTTTCTTCATCCTGCAATATCAGATATTGGCCAGGGTATGAAAGAGGATTTGATATATTGATCGACGGTCTTTCTAATTTAGAATGCCATCTTAAAGCTTTGAATTATTTTGTAGGTTACTAAGAAACAGGCATGATGAGTAGGTTGTTCTGCAATTTATTTAGTTCTCTCTGTGCTAGGATTGCCAAGAAGCAGGTCAGCTGCAATGATTAGCAGAATTCAGACTTTATCACCACTGTAAAAAAATGCTTAGGATGTTATGTCAAAACATTTTGAAGCTATTGAGCTGGAGGTAAGAGTATGAGGAATAATGCCTTGAAGAAAATCAGCCGTATAGCTTTGTCCAGTTTTTGTGTTTCTATTTTGCATGATGGGCATTTCTCCAGATCCTACTTAGAATTACGATTATTAACTTGTTACTTATTAAATTGTACTCTATAGTGGCTCATTTGGAGCTTGATTTTTCAGTTTGGTTGAGAAACTTTGTCTAGCTTCAGCAGAAAAGGGATTCTTTATTTTATTAAAGGAAAATGTGAAGATGCAACTTGATACAAATCTGTGTAAATTGGTATTTTCCATAGTTTTGAATGGATGTCATTTCAAACTGTCCATGTAAGTAAAGTAAAATTCCCACTGATTTTGAAGAGAACAGGAGATAGCTTTGAAAAACTTAACTCAGACAGGATAGCAAAGAGAAAGAAGTATAGGTTGGAGATCTTTTCAGCCTTTGCTTCCACTAATTTCCATCCCAGTTTGCCTCTCTCATATCCCAGAATATAAAATCCTACAGGCTGACTCTGATGCTGCCTGCTGCTGGCTCTGAGAGGTGAGAGTGCTGCCTGCAGAGGATATCCTTAACCTCTTAACTCTTGGATCCTGAAAACCCAAGCCCTTTGTCATCGAGCTTGGGAACCACACTGATTTCAGTGCCTGGGAAGCCTGGATTTTGGGCTGAATGAACTATTGGTTTTTAATGTAATTTTGAAAAAGTGCTGATACGTACAGTCTCAGGACAAATTAAAACCTCAGCAGGAGTAATATCACGCTGTGTGAATAGATTGCAGTTGATGCTTCTATATTTTACTGTAATTGTCTGAGGGCTTCAGGATTATGTACACCAGGCTCCGAAGGAAAGTGTGTTCATAAGCCCTATGACCTGTGCCATAAACTGATGTTTTGAGCAGCACAGGGATGTGAAAGAGAAATTTAATACTGAATAAGGCTCTGGAGGAGAAAAACAAATTAGGTCTTTCTGCTGTGGTTGTTGCTGTTCACATACTCACAGGTTTGGCTTTGTTCAAAAATAATATAAATGTTTCTTACCTTTACAATTAAGTTATTGATGGTAAAAACTAAGGAGGCAGATGTTTTCTAATCAAGGCCAACATAAGAATAATATGCTCCATGAGTAGCTTCCCACTGTGGCAGATTTCAAACAGTAACAAAAATGGAAGTATCAGTATAAAGGACAAATCAGCAGGGGATTTTATTGCACTGGCCTGACTCATCAGGTCGTTTCCTCATAGGTGAAGTGATGCAAATCTCATTGCAGCTGCATGTGTCCCTCTAGTCTCTGCCTTACCTCTTTGAGCCAGGCTGAGCAACTCTCTTAATGGTACCAGAAGGCACCATGTTGTGTGACCTCACATCTTCCTTATCTACCTATCTACTGCTGCTGTTTAACTGTTGTTAAACAATTTGATGCATGTGCCTTCAATACAAAGCAGATAACATAGCAAAGTCTCCTAAAATCTCTTATGTTAGCATACTTGATCAATTTATCATCTTAAACCTACTGTATTAAACCTTAAACCTTCTGTATTAAAATACAGAAATAACTGTTCTTAGCACATTGCTTAAAGTCTATTGAAATGTGCATTTCTTTTCTTTCTTACCTTTTATCCCCGTGGCTTAAAGCAGTTCAGGTAGGCTTGCTGATATGCTTGGCCACTTGAGAAAGAAAATCAAACCATATATTTTGTACCCATTTCATCAGCAATTCATCTACTACCAGAAGTTCAGAGATTTATCAAATGACAAACAGTTTCAATTTGAATGCACTCAATGCTTGCATACTCAGCTTATTTCCAAAATGAGACTTAAGGGATCAAAGCCATATAGATACACTGAAGTATTTTCTTTAAGCTTAATTTTTCTTAGTTTCATCACAGAAATAACACAAGTACCACTTCCTTTAAGAACTGGGCATGTTTATTTAGACAAAAATGACTCCATAATACAAGTGTATCCCTGTAAATGTGGCATTTTCATATACGTTGTCATCCTTCTTACTTTTTTGTGGCTTTCCAGTTCAAGTGGTTACATGAAATATAAAAATCTTTTTGTTCTTCTCCTGATAAATTACAAAAAATACAAACTGTTCGTTAGGCGACATGGCTAAAATTGCCTCCAAGTGTTGCAGACAGTAGTGTTTATGTCACAAGATGACCTCATTGTTTGGGTGTCTGCCACACTCCACAGCACTGGGACTTTCCCCATTGCAAGACACAGTAATTTATGTGAGTGAAGGATCGTATTTGCACCTAATCAAGTTCAGGAAGGCAGAGACGTGAGATGATGCTGGAGAAATTGTGGAACAAGGGCTCATCCACACTTTTCAAGCAGTCCAGACCATTTCAATCCTGTTAGGCAGGAAACAGTTCTGCTCAAAAGTCAAAAAGCTGTCAGTGTGCCTGGAGTGGAGTTGTTAATTATTTTTTCCTTATTCCATTCGTAGTTTTATTCCTTCCTGAAGGCAGAAGAAAAGCCAAAAATCCCCGATGTTTCTAAAAAGGTAACATTCGATAAGTGATATTCTCACCTTGAAATCAGCAAGCCTGCGTTTGCAGCTAATAAAAATACGTATATATTTTCAAAGACATTTGTAGGCCGAACCAAACCACGTATCTGCACGGCCCCCAGCCGCCTGCAGCAGGCCCGCTGCCCACCAGGTGGCGAAGCGCACCCGGGGAGCGGCGGGGGACGGCCCGGCCTCGGCGCCACAGCACCGCCCACCTCACAGCCCTTTCCCGCTTCCTGGGCTGTCGGTAGCCGCGCTTCTTTTCTGCGCGTAGATCGTTAAGTTCTTTAGACTCGGAAAAATATTGAGACCGATGTGGACACTGAGCCGAGTTTTTCTGTTGTTCTCAGTCCTTCAGCTTTTAGAAGAGTAAATCCGAAATGTCTGGGATGCTTTGAGAAGCGTCCTCCTACAAGGAGTGTCTGTCGGGGTTTAGAAATGCTGGTAACAGAGCAGCCGCCTCTATGTCCTCCTGTCTATACCCAGACCAATGGGGAAGGTCCTGAGGGTGACTTTCTTCTCTTTTCTAGCTCCCAGACATTAAGGGACAGCAGATATAATTAATGCAATGCTAAATGAGAGTCAGCAAATGTTATTGTAGGAGTTGGTAGGAGTGCGGTATTCATACCAAGTGTGCCAATCCCTATAAAAGGGCTGAACAGGAGACTTATTTAAAGAGATTAAATGATGCAGAATAAAGCTTCCACAAGCTGTAATTGAAAGTGACAGAAACATTAGCTTTGAAACAAGTAACATTTAATCACACAGATCATACAGAAACATAATTTTTGTATGTTGTTTTCTTCAATGGAATTTAATTTTAATCTGTTGAGACAGCTCATCACTTTCAGCTGCCTACTGCCAGAGGCCTGTCAGGGTATGTAAATGGGGTGGCTATGACGAGGAACGGGACCTGCTCACTCCAACGCCGGCCATAAGTTCTGCATGCCTAAAATTTCAGGTACCCATACCTGCACCTGTGGGTTGCAGGTTTAAGTGGTTTCACTGCTTTTGACTTCTGTGTGCACCATTGAAATGGTCAGATTTCTGAGCCAGGGCAAGCAGTGGCCCCAGCAAAAGTGTACTTGTACAGACATAATTAGGAAGTTATTAATGAGCAAAGGCAAGAAGGAAAAAAAGCGAGAAGAAATCTTTACTGGCTTGGATACATGCTCAAACCTATGTAAATCATAGAATTCTAGAATTATTAAGGTTGGGAAAGACTTCTAAGATCATCTAGTCCAATCATCAGCCTGTCCCCACCATGCCCACTGACCATGTCCCTCAGTGCCACACCTCCATGTTTTCTGAGTACCTCCAGGGACGGTGACTCCACTACCCCCTGGGCAACCTCTGCCACTGTCTCACCACTCCTTCTGAGAAGAATTTTTTCCTAATATCCAACCTGAATTAACATCTGATTTTATTCTCTTACACAGTGCAGCAAATCTAAATAGCCACAATGACTAAACACTGAAATGATTAGTGAAATGATGAGCTAGGACACAGAGAGAATAAAGCTTAATATATTATTGTTTTGCTATGATATTTATTTTAACAGCTACTGTGCTGTTGCACAATGTGTGCATTTTCCACTGTACCTGTTTTGACTCCCATGAAAATGAACTCTGCATTTGCAGAACATGGGAGTGGGAGCAGACGTGACCTTCAGGAAGGCTGATGTGAAGTGCCTTCACCTCGTGGGGACTCTCAAGGGCAACAGGCAGGGAAGCTCATATTGACACTAACCTGCTCTCTGTAGCAGCCAAGAACTACGTGTGAAAGCATGTCAAAAACTCCAAGCATTTTGGATGGTTACCATCAAATATTTTGAGTTTATTTGCTCATGTTCTAAAACTTGTTTGAAAACGGAGCCAGCTATCTAAAAATCGTTTTGAACTACAAGGTTATAGAGAGGTTTATTTTATTGTTCTCTGCCAATGTCTCTCGAGGCTAATGTAGGAATTTAAAATAGTATGTTTCACCTGCAGTTCACTCTCAGCTCCTTGCAAAGTCTGAGTTATTAACAGATGCCTTTTGTTTTTAGGAAGGTCACATCAATAGGTCAGCATGGCCAGAGTTTCAGAAAACAAAGATATTTCGTAAGAAGAGGAATTAATTCCAGCTCACAGTGAGAACATTACAAGAGAAGCAAGTTCATTGTGAAGGGCAATCAGATAGATCCTGACCTCCTGAATTTGGAAGAAGCCAGAATGTCATTGGTAAGTCCCAAGCCTTTAGAGCATTGCAACAATCATTTATATTCTGTGATAAGCATACAGCTTCCTTAGGAACTATGCAGATGTATCTAAAGACATTCCAGACCAAAAACATACCCAGTATTGGCCTTTGGATGAGAAAATCAATGTGTGGTGCAAGGCTGGCACAGTAGCAATGTCCCCTCCTGCTCCCACACTGAGGGTCTGGCACCCCTGAGTGCACACCGGTGGGAGCAAAGAGCATGTGGGAAGCTCAGCTGCTCAGAAGAAAAACAATTGATTTGTCAGGATTCAAAGCAGATGATGCTTTCTGCAGGGCAGGGACTGTTTCACCATGTTTGTTTGTAAGTGTCTGAGCCTTGTAAATGTTGTAAATATCTCCCTTTGTCAACAGTAAGTGGTCAAGTCGCAAGGAAGGAAATGGACTTCAGAAAAGACTGCCAACCAAAAAAAGCACACGAGATGAAACCTGCAGGTTTAGTGGTAATGTGGTCACTAGGAGAGACACAAACTCCTACCAAAGTAGATTTATTATAGCTTTCTCTCCTTGCAGGACATATAGTCTTTATCTTTTCTAATGCACAATAACATGTGCTGTATTAAACTCAGAATGAGTAATGTACATCATGTGAGTAAGAAACTGATGTATCAGATCTTTCCAAAACTGTATCTGGACAGGCAGGGAGATCACCAGGACCCTAGCTCCTTTGTTCTGCTTTGATGGCATGGTGCCCTCAAAAGGTTTTCCTGTCCAGCTGCACAGGGATGCTGCTTGTGTAAGGACAAAGTCATGGGGAACAAAAAGCCCAGAGTGGCTTGGGGCTGCAGTGAGATGCCACAGAGTCCAAGCATAGAACAGAATCATAGAATCATTTAGGATGAAAAGGATCTTCAAGATCTTCAAGTTCAGCTACCAACCTGACCTAAGTGGCCTGGATTGTCTCCAAGTGAAGGATCCATAGGGATTTTGAAAAGCTGCAATTGCACCTCTGGCATCAGATCTTTTCTTCAGGATACTTGGCTGTAGTTGCGATCAAAACATCTTAATTTCTAATCTCTCCACAGCTTGTAACGACACTAATAAAGGGATTTAGCTGGGTTTCATAATATTCCTCTCAATATAACAAAGGAGTAAAATTATTCCTAAATGGTGTGCTGCGCTTTCCTTGTTGGTATAACCCAGGCAATTGCTGTGGTGCTCTCTAGATATGACTGTATTTTATATTCTTATTCCTCTGGGCCATCAGACACCTGAAGCAACAGTGTGGATGATGGGGAACAGGAGTTTAATGGCAAGACTTCAGAGCAGCATGGCTGGTGGGATGCTGGGCCTCAGACCTGGGCCTCCCTCAGTTCTGGACCCTTCCCAAGACATCATTTGGAAGAAATCAGCAAATGTGGAGTTTACTTGAATGTCAATTGATTGCTACTTCATTTGACCCTGAAGTGCTGTTGGCACATAGAGTTATAGAATCATAGAATGGTTTGGGTTGGAAGGGACCTTTAAGATCATCTAGTTTCAACCCCCCTGTTTAGGCAGGGACACCTCCCTCTAGACCAGGTTACTCAAAGTCCCATCCAGCCTGGCCTTGAATGCTTCCACAGAGGGGGCATCCACAGCCTCACTGGGCAACCTGTTCCCGTGTCTCACCACCCTCACAGTAAAGAATTTCTTCCTAATATCTAGTCTAAATCTACCTTACTCCATTTTAAAGCCACTTCCCCTTGTCCTGTCTCTACATGCCCTTATAAAAAGACCCTCCTCAGCTTTCCTGTAGGTCCCCTTCAAGTACTAGAAGGGGACCAGTTCTTTTCATGGCGGTGCTTCTTACAAGGCCTCTGAGTACTAAAGCACATACTTTCAGTGCTGCAAAGACCTGTACAGCTCATGAAGGTCAGCTGGTAACTCTGGTCACTGCCACACGTCTTCCAAGTAACCTTCAGAGCATGATACAAAGCCAAGAAGAATCTGCGAGTTTCAAGGAATGCAAGTGAGCTTGGAGGATAAAGGAAATTGGTGGCAGTTTGTTTATCTGTCCATGTGGAGATGTCCGACTTAGGATAAACATCAACAAAAGCTGCTGACAAACAACAAACTAGACAAATGGGAGCTTTTATAAAAAACAGAGTGTATTTCTGGAAAAAATACACCTTATTTATCTGAGGTGGTAAAAGAAAAGCTGAACAAAAAAGCTTAATACTGCGCTATTTAAGATTTATAACAGAATATCTGCCCATAAATTCAATGAAATTTCAGCAGCACTAAACCATACAAACACAATGGAAAAAATATATATATAATGATGAAGAGAAAATAAGATGAAGGGTTTGTATGCTTATTTTTTACGATAAAGCAAATACTATAGGAACATAGAAAGCTATTAAGTGATTAAGTCAAAAAAGTCAGCAAGGATTTTATACAAAAACATTGATGGTAAGCTGAGTAAATTTTTCAAAGGCTAAGAGAGTTATAATTTTTATTCTTCAAATTAACAGTCACTGTGGTATAGAATGTGTTTCAGATGTTCTTCGTACTATAAAAAAGACCAGATGATTGCTTGTGAAAGGAATCTTCTGCTTCTGAGAAGTAACATACTTCCTACTTCCTCATATATGGCATTAATTTTTTAGCCTTATTTGTTTCCTGTTTTAAAATACTGAAAAACTTTCCACATAAACATCCAAATTTCCCTTGCAAAAATACCCTAGGCATAAAAAACAAGCCTTTCTTTTTTTTTCCTCTAAAATCACTTTCTAAACTCTTTCAAAAGCTGCCAATCCAGCAATTTCCCAAGATGTCTTGTTATATCTTAGTAATTAAATTGTAGTCTCTGAGCTGTCTTTTTCGTAACTAAGTTTACAGGAAATACGTCTTCATCCTTGTCTAGCACAATATAGAAATGTTCTGCTGGGAATACAGTTGTATTTATTGATTCTTCAGAATTTGTAAATCTTTTCACAAGAAATTTGGTTAGTTCTTCTGAGCTTTCATGAACTGATGAAGGCAGAAAATAATTCGAAGAAGTACTTTAAAGGAGTTTATGGCCACATAATATCTGATACAGGATCTGCAGTAGAAATCTGTTCTCCTTGGTACCTGTTTATTCTTTGCAATAGCCATTTACAAATAACAGTATTTTTAAATTCTTTATAAAATGTATCTGATTACAAGATCTCTAAGCCTATATGCTGCACTTAGAGGAAAGTGAGCTAATGTGAAATATAAAGATCTTCCTCACACACACACAAGAGAAAAAAAAAACCAGAGCAGTAGAGAAGATAAATATCAGAATTGATCTCCTGAGTGAGTAGTCATGGAATCACAGAATGGTTTTGGTTGGAAGGGACATTTAAGATCACCTAGTTCCAGCCCCCTGCTATAGGCAGGGACACCTCCCTCTAGACCAGGTTGCTCAGAGCCTCATCCAGCCTAGCCTTGAATGCTTCCAGGGAGTGGGCATGCACAACCTCTCTGGGCAACCTGTTCCCGTGTCTCACCATCCTCACAGTAAATAATTTCTTCCTAATATCTAGTTTAAATCTACCCTCTTCCAGTTTAAAGCCATTTTCTTTTGTCCTGTTGCTACATGCCCTTATAAAAAGACCCTCCCCAGCCTTCCCGTAGGCCCCCTTCAGGACTGGAAGCCTGCTATAATTTCCCCCCAGAGCCTTCTCTTCTGCAGGCTGAAGAGCCCCAATTCTCTCAACCTGTCCCCATAGGGGAGGTGCTCCAGCCTTCTTATTATCTTCATGGCTGTCCTCTGGACCCACTCCAACAGCTTCTTGGGTTGGGGGCCCCAGAACTGGGCACAGTACTCCAGGTGAAGTCTCACGAGAGCAGAGCAGAGGGGCAGAATCACCTCTCTCGACCTGCTGGTCATGATTCTCTTGATGCAACCCAGGATACAGTTGGCCTACTGGGCTGCCAGTGCACACTGCTGGCTCATGTTGAATCTTTCATCAACTGACATCCCCAAATCCTTCTCCTCAGGGCTGCTCTCAAGCTGTTCTCCACCAAGCCTGTGTTTGTGCTCGGGATTGCCCACTCCCAGGTGCAGGACCTTGCATTTGGCCTAGCTGAACTTGCTGAGGTTGGCATGGGCCCACTTCTTAAACCTGTCCAGGTTCCTCTGGATGGCATCCAGTAATGAGAACTATTTCCATTGATCTGCTGAGAGACTGCACCTCAAGCCTTTATACGTTCATATTTAAAGGACTTTTAGTGGAAGTTTCCTGGATGGCCTTGGATGTCAGGACAGAAGGTAAAGCATCCACAGCTTTGTTCATCCTTGGCAACTACTCAGAGAAGCCATGAGCTGCACTTGGCCTTTTCTTTCCCATTGGATTGTACTTACCCAAGCATAGTCCCCAGGCAAGGCAATTTTGTGGTAAATCCATGCCATCAGTAGCACACAGCAAGCACAGTACCAAATGCCTGTGACTCCATGTGCATGAGGGCTCAGCAAGAGTCTTCATCTGCATCCAAGATCCCAAATCTCCATTCACTGGGCACAGCAGTGCAAGGGGAATCATGGCATGGGAACCATCTGGAAACCACTGCAGCTGTCCTGGCCATGCAAGAAACCGGCTTTATGAGATAGGAACTGCTCATATGACCTCAGTCATGCTGAATTTATCTAAAGATTCCAGGGCTTGTTTTCCAAGGGCTGTGTTTGTACATCATGTTGGGAATGGGGGCCAGGTTCAATCTTTTACTCTGTGCTAGCATCACAGTCAACCAAATGCAGCAAGAAGCAAGAAAGGAGTCTCCTCATCCTGTTGGCAGTATTTCACTTAGAAGTATTGCTGAGGGCCCACGCAGCAGATTTCGAGGACGACACCCAGCCCCCTGTGCTAGAGACATATCTGGACACTCACCTTCTCATCTCCATGTCTATTGAGATGTCAGACAAATCAACCAAGTCCCACGAGGAAAGCTAAATTAGTTCCCACCTAAGGATAAACTAGAGGCCTGTAATTAAGTAAGGCTGCTGACAAATGAAAAGCTTTGATAGAATTCTTGTAGACAACTCATTTATTCAAGTGGTTTTATCCTGCAATCTCCCAAAAGAAATTTCTCCCTGCAATATGTAATGGTTTCCTGTAGGTATGCACCAGTCCTTCCCATTGAGCTGTCCCATTTTTGCATCCAGTGATAAAACACTGGAATTAAATGGAAATCAAGAACCTCAATTCCTCTGAGCGTGCTTTTTTTAAAACCAAATATACAATGCCTTCCTCCACAAATAAAAACAAGTTTCTGCAGCAGTGACCTGCTGAGTCATTTGGCTGAATGCTCTTAGTTTATGCAGCTGCATCCATCACGAAATGCCCTTTGATCACACAGAGAAATGCAGTGTCTGCTTTGCATTAAAAAACAATATACATAGAAGATATTAAACTGCTGTAAGTTCAGTGTATTGTTCTCTAAGGCAGTGATTACAGCATTTTTTCTATTTTTGCTAGTGAAAACAGGAGGTCAGCGTTTCTATTAGTATTGACTGATATGTGATTTCATGCAACTACATGTTTTCCAGTGTACGTGTTGCTCTTATTAAAAAGTATGTGTTTTTCTGGCATCAACAAGTGTCTAATATGGATTACAGCAACATTTCCAACATTATGCCCATTTTCTCCTTTTTTTTTTTTTTTTTTGGTCATTGTTGCATACCATTTTAAATTATTATGAGATTATTCAGAATATCACAGCTTTCCAAATTTGATTTTCTCTTAAAATATTGCAGTTATGTTCCATTCCTCTTGATAATTCATAGACTTGGAATGAATGATTTAAACGTGAGTCATGCGCATGATGAACTATTCAGTGTATTAGGAACACAGATGTTTACTGACATCAATTATTGACATCATTTTGGGATGAACTTTGTTATAACCTTGAAATGAGCAAGCTGATGGAGAATATGAATTGATGTAAAACATCTTCTGCAGCTCTGGAATATCCCTCCCTAAGGAAAGCTGCAGAAGTACAGAAGTACTTTAAAAGCAAAACTATAGGCTCAAAAGAATGTAAAGAAATCAGAAAACATTTCTTGTCTATTATAAGAACTAAAATGGGTTTATTTGTATTTCTTCCCCCCAAAAAAATGTTTTTTTGTTTTAGTCTGTTCATCAGAAAAGAAAGGTTGGTCTGAATAGGCTATTGTTAGTAACAAGCTTTGCCTCAAGTCAATAAATAGCTGAGCTGTTATATCATGTAGTTTCAGTTCATGAATTGTGCATCTGTTTAAACCCTGACAGACTGAGTGTGCCTGTTTAAATACAGCAAACATTTCTTTGCTTGCAATTTCACTTTTTGATAAAGAAGTGAAATGTAGCATCAATTGCTAAAGGAGAGAAATCAACCTAAGTGCAACCTAAGAAATCAACCTATACTTACAGATATTTAGCAGTGTAGCTTATCTCAAAACCGTGAATGACGATGAGTCTTGCAAGAAAAACTCCCCAAACTCTCTATTTTGTTGAACATAATAACTATCATAGCTAGCTCCTCCCAGTGTATTAGTTTGAATGGCACAACAAAGCAGATTTCAGGTGACTATCAGCACATTTATCTCTTGAGCCGTGTTTGCATAACCATTGATGCTGGGTGGAGATCCAGCAAGAATCAAAGACAGTCTGTTTTCTAAACAACAGAGACTCATCTAGAAAAGGTCAAGCAGAGAAAATGGATAAATACAGAGGCAAGAATAACACTGTTTTTTCTCTAGCTGGCTAAATGGAAATTTCAGAGGCTATTTTCTCTGGTTTGTTATTCTGTAATGAAAGTGAAATACGATGTACAAAGAATTGTGAGTGTAGCATTTTACTTCCTGGCTTTGACATTTCTCTTGGGTTACTATTAATGAATATTTGTGAGCGTTAATGGCAGCAAGAGCTCCAGAAACTGCCACTGGGAGGTAGATACACACAGAGTAAGGAGTAGCATAGTATTTAAAGCATCAGTGGAAGCTGTTTTGGACAGCAGACAGAACACAATGAGGCAAGGCAGCTACTTTGGTAGTAGGCAGCATAGATACTTTCAGAGATAATGCAACTGAGCAGCAGTCATATCATTCTTTTCTTAAATGCCAAGCCTCAAATGCATCTCCTTTGGCCAATTCTGGCCAGGTTTGACAATGAAGGGTCTCAGTGTGGCAACTCTCAGAAATCTCTGGGAATATGGTGTTACAAAGACACAGGTAGACTGGGGCTGCTAAGGTAAGAGGTGTAAAGGCACAGAACATGAATTGAGAGGATTGGTAATATTTCATTGATCTTGAATTCCACTGATCTTAAAGAAACTTCTGCCTTCATTCAGGAATGGTAAATCCTAAGTACATACACCTTCATTTCATTTTGTTTTTCATCCTGCACTCCACAGATGAAACTTTTCTGTATGTTGTGTTTTGGGGCACAGTCCTACTACATACAGTATTTCATGTAATAATAACATTTGGCCAACGGACATGAGCATATTAATTCACATAGTTACATAGTTGTTTAAATTGTACGTTATGGGTATGTTCTTTTCATTCACATTTTGGATATGTTATTCTTGTAGTTGCTGTCTTAATTCTGAAAGGGACAAAAGCTTCAGTTCTAAAGCGGTCAGATGAGAGGTGCAAACTGTTATTTTCTTTTCCTCCTTTAACTGTGTGTAACATACACAGATTCTTCAGAGTGATAAGTCCATTTGCTCCTTCCAAGCCATAGTAACGAGATATGGACATACAGAGATACTCTACAATGTTTGGGTCTATAGCCATAATTCCCATATTTCTAGTTGCAGTGTTGAACTGTATTTAGATATTAGAAATTTACAGAAAATACTTCCATGCTAGGTAGTATGCTATTCTTCACTAAATACATTATAGCCACGATTTCACATTCATAAGGACTTTTTTAGTGTAGCAGCAAGAATACGATGTAAAATTGATTTAATTATGGTGGTTTATTTAGGGTCTTTTATTCTTGAAAAGAATATGCTTCAAAAGTTTGTGGTTTTTTTTTCTAAACAAGAACCTGAACTTTCATACTATTCATTTGATCACAAAATCTCATGCATATTTATTTTTTACAAGGCCTACAAAGCTGTCTGAGAGAATGAATGCTTATACAAGGACAGCCCTTCCTTATATATCAATTTTGCACCAGTGGGTGGCAGGACCTTGGTCTGCAGTTACATATATAAGGAAGAAAGAAAAAAAAAAAAAGTCCTAAAAGCTCAGATACACAGAGAACCGGGTCTAATGTCAACCAACTTCATTTTTCACTGCCCAGCTTGGAGACTAAAATTTGCAGCCCTTAGTTTTTCACCCAAATATCCTGTTCAGTTGAGGAGAAAAGCCAGGCCTGTGGCTGTGGGATTTACAAGAGCCAAGTTCCAAGCAGAGGGATGCAGAGAAAATGCTGAAATAAAGGATGTGTCTGAATTGCCTCCTCCTCCTCTCTCTCTGTGGGGTTTGGCTTCCTACAAGAGAGAAAGATTTACATCTCTGAAGTCCCTCAGCCACTTCATTTGCTGCTTGGATATGAATGATTACGTTTCTGATATTCTTGTAAAAGAAAGTGCTTAGCAGTAGCCATATTTTAGTGGGCAACGTTGGTGGACAGTTGGACTTGATCATAGAAGTCTTTTACAGCCTTAATGATTTTATGATCATTTCTATGATCATATAGTTTCTTACCTTTTGTAGTACTAGTGATGAGTGTCATCCAACAGAGATGCTCATTCTGAAGATTTTGGGTAGTATCGGGGCTTTGAACTCTGCTTTGCACTGAGTTTGTGTTGTTGGTACAGGTTAGGCAGTGCGTTATCACCTCAGTCTACAAAAGGTACCCAAACAAGTGTTTAGAGAATGCCTAAACACACTTGAAGCAAAATATATGCTGAGATACTCACCTTATCCAAGATAAGAAGGCCTCTGGGAATATGCATTCGATGTACTTCAAGGTGCCTAAATAACTTCGCTGATGACAGCTTAGGTGCCTCACAGGTATGCATGCCACAGGCAGAATTTGTGTGACTCACTTGAATTCAGGCATCTCCATTCTGCTTGAGCAATGCCATAGGCACCTAAAGGCTTTTGGAATCTTCTCCTAAATTATTCGACTTTATAAAAATGTCTTCTTTCAAAAGTATGGCAAGGATTCAAACTGCTTCTCATTTAACTGCATGAATGAGTAGGAGGTGATGTTTTAAAATTTTCTATATTGCTTCATAGTCTTAACATAATTACCAGAGTAGGATTCAAATTCATCCAGCACTTTCAGTCCCTTCTGAAGAAGAGATATTACCACAGGTATATACTGAAGGACATAAAAAGGATTAAGCCAATAGATTTTTGTTATCCCAGAATATTGTTTCAGATAGCATATATTCACTGTTTTGCATGTTATATACAGTGTTTACACCTTATTTGCCGGATAAGCACCCTCATCTTCTGTAACCCTTTACAAATTCCCCACAGCAATAGGAATTTTGCTGTAGTGTGAAAGGCAGAGGTGAGTGTATGTGCTGCTTTATAAAAATTGGAAGGTTGCTTTCTCCTTTGTCTCATACAAAGTTTTTTCACTAGCACCTGGAGCTGCGGCTTGGGGGCTGCAGTTTTAATGGTCTACTGACAACAGCAGCTGATCAGCTATGCAGAGCAAGACTGTGCAGTCTAACAAGACTAATACTAGAAAGCTTGGAAAAATAAATCTGTTGTGCTGGCCTAAGATTTTACCTGTTTTACAGCAGTCCAATTTAATAAATCCTGTATGTTGTTGTCCTGTCTGGGCATTTGGTTAGTGGCTATAGCTATATCCAGGTGATTTATTATTGCTGATGCTACATCCTGTTGCATTAATGTATAACATTGCCTACACTGGAAGCCAGACACACATCAGAAAATATGAGCTATACTACATTTTACCCCCACCCAGATATCAGTGGTATCTCATTCCACATTTGTCTCTGTGGTCTTATTGCTAGGGCAGTAAGCAAGGAGAGGGAACGCATCCAAGTGTGCAGGACACTATGTTGGGAGTAATGGGCAGGAAGCAGCTCCCTCCTGAAGCTGGCACACTGTAGGTACACTTCAGGTATCACAAGATGGTGCTCTTGTACCTACAGCAAGCTATTCGGTAGCCAACTCTTGAGGTTACTGAGATTCTCACTCAACCTTGTCCTACAGATGACAGTTTGAACTGAACCGTACCAGTGGTGGTTTCAGGACTGAAGAGATACCTGATGAGAGCAGCATCTCCATGCATGTCTATGTTGTGCATCTCTTAGTAAGGAATGAGTAAAAGCTATAGGCTCACAGAACAAGTGTTATCATGCTCTCCTCTCTTCTTGATACTGCATTGAAAGACGTTCTCTTTGAGCAGCCATCATAAAAACTATGCTTAATGTTTCTTTTACATTTCCAGTTCTTTAGTGGGAAGAGAATTAGACCCAGAAGATCTGCTGTGGACATTACATATCCACCCGTCTTTTTCCATCTCTTTTAAAGTTGAGCCCACCACCACTCCACTCCAAAACCAAAATCTGTTGCTGTACAGGTATGTGTGATACATCCCATTTAAATGAGAATGTTCATTTTTTTTTTATCCAAGCTGGAATCTGTTCGTATTTTATTTTTTGCATTTCTCATTTTTCCACTGTCTTTTCTCCAAACTTCTTGGCTGTCAGAAGGACACATTAAAGAATGTGTCTGTACTGTCCTTGTGAGATCCCACCATAGTACTGCATTCAGCTTTGGGGCCCCCAGTGTAGGAAAGATATGGACCTGTTGGAATGGGGCCAGAGGAGGCCATGAGAATGATCAGAGGGCTGGAGCACCTCCTGTCTCCTGTGAAGACAAGCCAAGAGAGATGATATCTAGCTTAGAAAGAATCCAAGGAGCCTTATAGCAGCCTACCAGTACCTAAAGAGGCCTAAATAAAGATGGAGAGAGAGTATTTATCAAGAAGAGAAGAGGTAAAAGTTTAAACTAAAAGAGAATAGATTTAGATTAGACATTAAGAAATTCTGTACCATGATTGTGGTGAGGCACTGGCAGGGGTTGCATAGAGAAGGTGTAGAGGCGCTGTCTCTTGAGGTGTTCAAGGCCAGGCTGGATGGGGCTTTTAGGAACCTGGTCTCATGGGAGGTGTCCCTGCCCACGTCAGGGGGTTGGAACTGGATGGCTTATAAGGTCCTTTCAAACCCAAACCATTCTATTCTATGATAAGCCATACACTTTTTCTACAAATCTGGCAGGTAGCTCTTATATAAAGAGGCTGAAGGAGGCTATTTTAGTAGACTGGAACAGGCAGCAGTCCTGTAGTTAATAAAGGCAATTAGATTGTTGAGTAGACCACAATGGGAGCTGCTCACTATACTTGAGTATGAAAATCTCTTGTTCCATCTTTCTCTATGCATCCCTTCTTTGTGCATCAGTTTTACTGCACATGATAGGCTGTGCCCAATAAGCATTGTTCTGTACCTGAAATAAGTTATCTGTAAGCTCTGAGTTGTGCCATAATAAGATCAGTGCTCTACAGCTTTAAGCTACCTACTGGCAAATTGAAACCCACTGTTTGTTTTCCACTTGCCTTTGAGAATTTCTCCTCCTCTTGTTTAGTGATCACCTTAGAGCTCTGAGATTTGTAACAAATTCTGCATGCCAGACTCTTAGCTACTTCTTGAATATTTCAGTATCACTTCAGTGAAGTCAGGCACACAGTGGAATGATGCTGTTGTCTGCACTGCACTCACCAGCAATTCAGATGCCTGCAAATAAAAACAGTACTAGCTTGTACAAGTTGGGTACAAACTCTCATGTGGTAAAAAAAAACGACTGTAGTAGCCATCACTGACAGTGTTGCTTCAAAGAAATACAGATAAAGTTCGAGCCTGCTGTGGCATTCTGGCAAATAAAAGGAAATATGTTGTGAACAAAGCAGCTTTTCTCTCTCACTCAATAGCGCTGCTTATTCTTCTGACCGCCCCAGTCTGGTTTGATCACCATTGTAACTGCATATGCTGTCTTCTCTTGAAAAGCTTTCTCTAGCGGAAGGAAAAAATTGCTTATATTTTCTTTCATCTTACCCTGTGAGGACACTGGAAAGAGCTGTGCACAACATGTTCCCCACTTGATAGGAAAGATTATGTTAATGGTGGTGCCACTTCTGTTTTGCAGTCTATTGGATTCCATAAATGTGACTGTATTGGCAAAAGTATCCTGCAGTAATAGTATTAAAAATGCACTTGAGAAAATATCTGATTGTATTTTAGTAACAAAAGTTCTTCAGTATAATTGTATGACTCAAATAATGTATCATGGATCTTAGTTCATCCTACCATGCATTTTTGCACTCAAGATTAAGGGTATACTCCATAAAAAAGAACACAGTATTCAAACATGTATGAGTGTTGTAGCAGTATTGTTCAAATTACTTTGACTGTCCCTGAATGTGTAGCATTGAGGAATTCCACCTCAGGGTCCTTCATTAGCTTCTTTGTGCAATTTCTTTCTGTTCCTCTTCTTGAATGCCAGTCCTTCCAGTTCACCAAGGTCCACTACAGCCAAGCTTTTCCACATCACACATCAGACCTTCATCCACACTCACAAAACTTCTGAATCTTTATGTTATATTTTCATCATTAATATTCAGGTTCCTGCATGAGTGTCGCTGAGGATGTGATCTGAAGATAATGACATTGCACAGATATAAAGGTACAAAAGTCTCTGTACATGCTTTTAAAGTTCCTCTTCTATAATGCTGTAAGGACTGAAACCTAATACACAACATTCACTCATCTGGGGAATAGATATCTCCTGATTATTATGTATGTATACACATCTATCCATGTCTATGTGTATATATATAAATATTTAATTTTAGTTTTGTTTGTATATGTTGGTTTGACATAAGCAGTGAATTTCAGAAGATTTTAAACTGTTCAAATTATTGAATAGCTTGCATATCTTTTTATTTTAACTTTTATTCCTTGCTCATTCATAAGATAAAATGACTCAGTTTTGCAGCTGTTACAGAGATTTGAAGCCCCTATAATTCTAGTTGAAGACAGTAGTTAGCACATGCTTAATGCTGACTCAGAACTCACCAACACAAACCTTTATGATATTCAAATTGGAGGTGAAGTAAAAAGCCAATAATCAACTCTTTGTGAATGTTTGCAGTGTTATGCTGGAGCCAAAGGAAAGTTCAAGCTATGGCATCAGCAGTAAAATAGTCATATTAATGCCCTTCCCTCCATCAAAGTCCTGGGGCTAGGATACTTTTCCTCTGAAGTACAGTTGTGTAGTTTTGGGGGAACACTGTGTTAACACACTTACCTTGCTTCAATTGCCTTGCTTCACCTTGTTCACAAGATCTGGCAGTTTCTGTGCATGACACTACAATACAGACTCTCCTGTCTTTAACCCTTATCATTATGTCCGTTGGTCACCTCTCTTTATGGGCAAGGGGGATGTGGTGGATGTGATACAGCTTGACTGCAGTCAGGCTTTGTATATACATGGCATTCTCATGCAAAAGTTAAGGATATATGTATGGGTTGGAAGAGCAGATTCACTCTGGTTGAAACTTGGCTGCACCTCTGGGCTCATCCAGAGGAACCAGTGGTGACTTAATGCCCAGCTGTAGTCTGGTAGCACAGTACACTAGGGGCTGGCAGTGGGGCTCATATTATTCTATATATTCGTAACTATGCCAGTCATAACTCAGAGTGAACACACCCTTCTCATGCTTGCAAAGCAAGGGAGGCAGCTGACGTTGACCAGTGTGATTTAGTTCTGCGTAACATTGAGAAACTTGAGGGCTGAGCAGAAAAGTGCTATGAACTCCCAACTCTCCTTTAGCAAGAAGGGCAAAGTCCCACATGTGTGGAGGGAGTTATTTTCTACACCAGTCTGGGCTGGAAACAAGTGTCTGAGTAGCAGTCTGGTCCCACTGAAAAAGACTGGAGGATCCAGGTGCCAGGTAGAATACACGACAGCAGTGTCCTCTCATCACAGGCGAGACAGACTGATTACTCAGCTCCATTATGAGACTATGGCCAGCATAGTAAGTGATGTTATTATTCCCTCTTCTTAGCAATGGTGAGATTACATTTGGAATAGTGTATCCAGTTTGGGGCTTAAAGTACATTACCCAAAAGAGATGTCAAGATGTTTGATATGAAGAGGAGGCCAGCGTGAGATCAAGTAGCAACCTACAATTATGCAAAGAGGTACTACAGAATCAGATGTTTCTTTAAGTGGGAGATGCCCAGATGAGGCGGATGAGCAATGGTCAAAGGTTGTGTCTTGAGAGATTAAGGCTGGAGATTAGGAAACAGTTTGGGAGACTAAGAATCACTGCAAGAGGTTGCAGTGGAATCTCCATCCTTATAATGTATCTTGGAAATTCAGATTGAAAAAGCCTGGCTGATCTGAACTAGCGCTGCCTATAGTCTGGCTTTGAGAGGCAGGTTGAACTAGAGACCTCCAGAGATCCATTCCAACCAGCATTTCTGTAAGCCTATGATCTCTCCTTAAGAGTGCACTTCTGACAAGAAAATGATTATTCTTCCTCCAGTAGTCACAGAGGATGTTAGAGCAGTATGCTTTCCCTGCAAGCAGACACAAGCCTGAAAGATGTCTTCACTTGCCAAAAAGAGAAGAGCACCCCACACTACGTGCCAAAAGAAAGAGAAAATCATATGATCTTGGCAAGCAGAATACATTTTTCTAGGGCTGGCACTCTGCTAAGACATCCGCTTTCCCTCCTTTGCTTGGATCAAAGGCAGAGGTAGTTCAGCTCTGCCTCAAGCATGGCTAGCATGAGCTTTGCCCACAATATGCACACTGGTGATAAGGCTGAGGCTGATCTGTGTGAGTTCAGTGTTTTTGAAGTAGTGGCTCTTGCAGAACGTGGAGATTTTAATTTTACAGCCACATTTGAGAATTTCAAGTTTTGTTTGACTTTTGTGATAGGATTAGAAATTGATTCAAGTAAATATTTTAATGCAATTACTTTACAGTGTTTATGCTCAATGCAGAAGCTGATGCTGTAAGAAACAGGAACACTACATAAAATTGAATAATGAATAATGAATTGTACACTGTAGAATATAAATATAATAATATGTATTCTGCAGAAGTGATGGGGAACAGGCCTCACAAGATACTAGGGTCCTATTCTGGTAGACTGCATGAAGTCACTTGATCTCACTTCTGCTGTCAGTATAGCTATTTTGATTAGACGGGGAAAGAAACACATATTTCCCTTTCATTTCTAAGAGCTTTTCTCTATGCACAAATTATCTGAGAATGAAATGGATGTCTTCTTTGTTCACAGTTGCAGGGTATGATCTCTTACACTTCATATTCGTTCTTATTGCTGCAGCTTCCAATCTCAAATAAGCCAGAATGTGTGTTGTTGCTTTTGTGGATCAGAAAAAAAACAACCATCAAGAACTTGACAGAAAAGAAATCTTCAAAAATGTTGCTGCCCGAAGCTTTATAATTAAACAGAGATTTTATCACCAACAACAGAGTACCTGTCACTGTGGAGAGAATTTGCTTCAATTTTGTATTTCTTTGCAGGGTTCATTCTGAATATTCTCATTCCTTCTCTTTAAAGCTGGTTTTGGAAACAGTGCAACTCTTGTGAAATTTTTTAAAGTTGATGAGGCAACATCTCAAGACCATCAATTCTGCTCAGGGGATGTGAAATATCTTGTTTTGTGTAAATCCAGTCTTCAGCAGACAGATAGTGCTACAGCCAGCCTACAGAGACATAGGGTGAGGATGGAGAAACAGAGACATTTAGGAGGTAATGTTTTGCTTGCCCTTGGAAGGCAGCATTTGCTCTCTGGAAGTCACAGTTTCCTCTGAGCAGGACTGACACATGTTCTCCCATCTCTGGAGTTCACTGGCCTTGCTCTGAGACAGAGTACTCTCTCTGAATGATTTTTTTAGCATTTTCTTGAGAAAGGGAGGTGCATCATTTGGTAAGATTTTATCTGTATTTCTTAAATATTTATTTCTTCCTGCTTACCTCTTCCAGACCCACACCTGTCTCCCTTGGACCTAGACACTGTTACTGTATCTTCACCTCAAGCTCCCTATATGACATTTCAGTTACTTTCAGTCCCTTCATCACCTTCCCTCCCACTATGACTTCTGAAGAGTAACTAGTTTAAGATTGTCCTCTTGTATGGGAACTGCTGAATCACAGCCTGAACCTCTGATTGACCACCTGAGGCGAGCGCTGAGTCAGCCGCAGGGGCACAGGTGAATGCAATTTCACCTGAGTGATCGGAAGTGGTGGAGGCTGGCTGCACCCCTCCTAGACCCCATTTAAGGGCTGATTCCCAAGCTGGAAGGACCTCTAGCTGGAGATCTTTCTTCTTGGAGCTCTTCTGTGAGCCTAGGATGTGGGTAAGATCTTTATTTCATTTCACCTTTGTAATGTGATAATCTCTCTGGTCCAATACCTGTATACCTGTTTGCCATACATCTCTGTAAGTGGAAAGGTGGGGGTGGAGCTTGATGATCCTTGAGATCCCTTCCAACCTAAGCCATTCTGTGATTCTATAAAGTGAACGGAGGCAGCTTCAGTGGAAGGGGATAGGTAATAACTGGTTTCAATTTTAAAAAGGAACCCTGACAAATGTATGAGTAACAGAAGAAAAGTATACTCTGACAAGTCCATTTCATTAGACTAATGAATATATTTTTTGCTCATATACAGCCTTTCCTGACAAACTGTTCTTACATTATGTATCAGAACAATAATTTACTGTGAGGGTGACAGAGCACTGGAACAGGCTGCTTAGAGTGGTAGTGAAGTCTGCTTCTCTAGAGATATTCAAAACCTTGGACACTTTCTTTTGTAACCTACTGTAGAGAACCTGCTTTAGCAGGGTGTTGGACTCAATGATCTCCAGAGATGCCTTCCAACCCCTATGACTGTGATTCTGTGACTCCTTGCATTAGAGAAGATGTGGTCTAACCTTCATGTCCATTGTGAGGGACTGAATAATGGCCCAAGCTCACATGCAGGTGATGTGACCTGCCATCATTATGGAGTGGATACAGAACAAAGTATTTCAGGTCATTCCACCAAACTTAGATGAAGGGTTTTTTTTGTTTTTGTATTTTGAGCTTGTCAGAATGCTTAATATTGACATAACTTAGTCAGAGACCTAACGAAGATGTTTCTTAAAATTTAAGGAGAAAGTCCTGTGAATAATGAGACTTTAAGTCCTGCAGTCCTAACTTGCAATGAGAACAAATGGTAAGATGTCAAAATATCACCCCAGAAATATTTTCTCTCTCAGCTGCGCTCTTTGAAATTGCATGGAATTACATCTTTCTTCAGTCATTTTTCACAATATCTTTATGCCCTAAGACTGCTGGAATAATTTTAAAACAGACCTTTCAATCCAAACATAAATTGGCACGTAGCCTTTTGATTCTGTTAACAGATGGTGTATGGTATTTATGAGAACAGTTGTTAAATGCTTTATAGTGTGACTCACCAACTGATAGCTGCATATTAATGGAAAGTGGACAGCGCTATCACATTTATAAGTGCTGGATTGTTGAGTGGCGCTGGGGGACTTGACTTGTAGAACTGGTTGTCGTATATGTTTGGTCTAGATTATTTGGAGTTCTTCTCTAAATACTGTTTTTATGATGTGAGATCTGCTAACCATACTGCAAAGATGAAAATCTTTTAAACCAGAAATTATATCTTAGTTTCTGGGGAAAAAAAGAAAGAAAGAAAATGAGCTCAGCAGTTAATTATGTTTGTTTTTTTAGAATTCGCTTCTGGAGTAGGTGATTCTGAAGATTAGTTTCTGAGATGCTATATTTCTTGTTGCTAACTGAAAATATCCAGAGAAAAATGAAATATTTATGATGCTGGTATCAGTATATAACATATTAACTATTCATCAGATCAGTCAGAAGGCATTCTTGCCTTCTCTTGATATGAGTTATGAGTTTTTGACAGAAATTTGTTTTGCCCACTTTCAGATTCTCATGAAAGTTTTTCTAGAGCAGCATGCAACGTGACTGAGTTCAGTTCAGGTATTCTTAAAAAAATCTTTGCTATGAGGTTTTTCGATGAAGTACTTTGCGTATCAGTTATTTCAGGAGCTGGAAAAACCACTGAGAGCATGCCACACATTGCATCAAATTACAAGGACCAGAAAACAGGCCCCACATATGATCCTGCAGATTAATGAAAAGACAATTAGTTGTCATTGTTAAAGCACTTATTTTGTTGCTTTTATCTTGAGTTTGTTTAGGTTGCTTTTATTTGCCTTTGAATGGTAAAATATCCTTAATGGAGGTACTAAAGAAGAATTGACATTGGTGGCACCATTATGGCTTGCTGGAGTTCATGTGAATAAAAATAAACCCTCATACAACTAGGGTAAGATTATAGGCTTGTTCCCTCTACATCTCCTGGGTCACATTGGTCGACTGGGGTCCAAAGGTAATAACCTCTGACAGAGAAAGTCATACAGAAGATATGAAGTTTTACCCATTTTCCCAAGGAGCTGGTAGAAGCTAAACCCCAACAAGTACTCAAAATATACCAGACTGTGAGCAGCTCCTAATTCTCCTCTGATTATTCATCGTCTATGCAGGAATTTCACTTATCTAAAGTTACAGTCTGGATTTAGGGGCACTGAAGAAAGGAAGGAGGTTAGAAAACTGTCTGGGGCAACGCCAGAGGCTCCTGACAAACCCAGGAGAGTTTTAGCATTCTTTTGCTGCTCCCATGAATAATCAAACCTTATTTAAAATGTCTGGGGAATTTTGCCCCCCTTCTTCAGTTCCCACTAAGCCTCAGTAAGTATAGTGAGATTCCAGTGGGATCTTTAGCAGAGTAAAGTGCTATTTGTGCCATAGGCAACCACACAGAGTCTGGTCACAGAGGTTGGAGAGACACATGTAGTAATAACAGGATGTTGCAACACATTCCTCTTTACTCAGACACCTGCTTGCATCATGGCTGCAGGGTAGCATAGGGGAGATACAGAAACGGAGACATGGCTGCAGGTACCAGGCTTCTCAACTTACCACTGACCCAGCAGCCTAAACTGTCCCCTGATCTACAAGCAGGGCTGAAGCCCTTCTTGGGATTGGCATTTTGGCTCCACAGACCCCACCTCTCTGGTAGTGTTGCTTCTTGGATTCTCAAGTCCCTCTGAAGGTCTGGTCCTGATGCTGGACATATGTCTGAACATGTATATTCACCTGTGTGTCTAGGGGGCCTCTCATGAGTCAATGGATGCATCTCAGGCAGTGGGTTATTAGTGTGCTTGATGGGAGAGAATGCACAAGTTTGCGACATTAAGGTTTCATTAGGTTTTAACCACCCAAACAAATGTGACCAATAAAAGGAAAGAAGTATGGAGTTCATTGTTGGCCAGCTCAAATATAAACTTACCCTAAACTCTCTTCAGTATGCCTTTATTTTCGGCCAACTCTTGTCCTTAATAAAAGACAAAGAACTAAACTACTTTTTGTTATCTTTTGAAAATGAACAAAGTTGCAAACTCTACAGGAAAGTACAGCAAAAATAGAAAGGCTAGAGAAGCTGATTCATGAGGGAGAAAATACATAGGGCTTGGCTAAGCAGTGGCTTGGAGACGACACGATAAGTCTGCAAATATTTTGAGGCTGTAAATACCAAGGACAGGAATTCAGTACAGCACAGCCAGGCATCATCAGGACTATGGGAAGAGGAAAAAATATACATGTGGGAAATGAGGGGTAAGAGTTGCTGGTGAAATGCAATAGGCCACAGAGTTAATTGATGGTATACATACCCTGCAGAGTGCCACACAGCAATGGTAAGGAAATAGGGAGAGAAAGATGACATGGCTTGTAAGGTGGCTGGTTAAATATCAGCCACTGTAATCATAGAATCATAGCAGGATAGGAGTTGGAAGGGATCATAGAGTCCAACACCCTGCTAAAAGCAGGTCCCTACAGTAGGTTGAGCAGGAAAGTGTCCAGGTGTGTTTAGAATATCTCCAGAGAAGGAAACCAGCCTGGATTGAGTGTTAAGCAGAGAGGGCACAATGAGGCCTTCCCATGGCCTGGCATGACTGCGGGCCAACTGTGTCACTCCCTTCATGGCCACGCAGGCTGGGACCAGCTCTCCAGTATGCCAGCATGGATTTGTTTGTTGGTCTGGATGGGACAGAGTTGTGTGTTTTGGGAGTTTAACCCTGAATAGGATCAAAAATAAAAAAGGAACATTTATGTCTTGTGAAAAAGAATGAGAACAGGCGGAGGAGGCTGACCTAACTGCAAGGCGCTGCCTGGGCTGAGCAGGAAAATGTCCAGCCAGCTCTGCTCTGATCCCTCAGCACAAAACGTCCCCAGCTAGGAACATGGAACAAGTCTGTTCCTTGTTGTAGATCTGAAAAGGGCCTTACACATCCCAAAGGCATCAGTTGTGCTCTTCCCCACCCCAGCAGCGGCTGATAAAGGGGGTCATTCTGCTGAGGTCCTTGGCTCCCTCTGACTATGGGCTGTTCCCTGCTCCAAGCCCTCTGGCTGCAATCTCTTAAAGTGGGAAATGCCATCCAAGCCCAGCAAGGACACACTGTTTACAGATGGAAGTTCATCACATATTGGGGTATTTCTGCAGGAATTTTTCCTCTGAGAATCTGGTGGGTTCTGAGGGTGGAAAAAGGCACTTTGTTTAGGTTTTTAATCAACCTCATATCTGTCATGGGAAAGGCATTGTAGAATGATTCTGTGGTGAGTTACAAATCTGCTAATGTGAGTTAGACTAGATGCCCTTTAAAGGTCCCCTCCAACTCAAACAATTCTAAGATTCTGTGAGTTTAGAAATGAAATTAATTTCATTAAAATGGTTGTTCACAGAATAGAGCTAACGTTTTTCATTATATCCAGGTCTCTCTGTAACTGGTCTGTGTAAACAAGGCTATTTTATCAGGTAAAACTACTCCACTGGATGAATACAAACAACACTGGGAGCTGCAAGGTGGCAAGGCCCTGAGGTCTCATACGTAACTGGAAGAAGCACAACTTTGCCCTGTTGTGTTGACTGTTTTCCCTTCTCAACGCGTTGTGGCTTGTAAATAAGCTTGTAGTAGTGAAACCAAAGCTACAGATGTTAGTTCATCCTGCTCATGTGTGTATTGTTTGATCTGTGAGTTAGCGCACTGTGTTATTGCTGTGCTTTCAGGCTGTAATAATGTACACACATTCTTCTAACCTCTTGTTATAAGTGAGGGCTTAGCACACAGCTGGCCAAAAAGTCATGGGTGTGTGTCTCCAAATAGAGGTTTTTAAGTAGCGTGGATTTAAAAGTCATCAGCTTAAACAGATGCAAGAAAAAATGACCTCTCATTAACAGGCATAGAGCAAAGCTGTGCATAGCAAAGCAGGGAAGCTGCACGTGGAGACAGTGAGGAGCAGGGACCATACAGGCTGCCAGCTTGAGGCAGGAGAGGGTGCAAGCCTTCAGGGAAAAGGGAGGGCTAACTCCAAAAGACTGACCCTGGAGTGCAGGGGCACTGCTGTCCATGGCACATTAAGAGGAAAGGCTGTGCTGTGCCCAGGACTTTTCCACCTGCATGGTTTTTTTAGAGATGATATCTGGATTAAAAAGTTGTAATGGGATGAGGACAGAAACTAAAAGGAAAGACTGAAGAAGCATGGGGGGAAAAAAGTGGGGAGAAATGGGAAGCACTTTTAATAAAACATTAAGAAATAAGACCAAAAGGAAGGGAGCAAGGCTGACTTTAAGGAGCAGCAGCACCAATATGGTCAGCAAACAGCTCTGCCTTTCTTCTCTTAGGGAAGGGCTCCCCCTCCCCTCCAGCCCACTGTTTCGCCTTCTGCCATGGGCCCGGGGGGCTGTGGAGCCGGCCAGCCCCCGGAGCAGTGTGTTTCACTGACACCAGTGTTTGTGCGGCAGCACGGTCATGCAGAGCATATGCTGCCTGTGACAGGCGTGCAGGGCTGTGCCTTTCCACACGTGCTCCCAAGGTCTCCCGATTGGTGTGCTCAGCAGAAGGGGCCGGTCCTTGAAGTCAGCTCCTGTGCCTATGACAGATGATATTTTCATGCAAGAAAACAAAACCAGACTATCTGATGGACTGCATTATTTTTCCAGGCGGCTTGGAACTGCAACTGCAAAGTAAGAAGTTTTATGCTTAGCCTTCAAAACTGTGAGTGGAATTTAAACATCAGTTTTAACCAAAATTTTTTTTAAACTCGAAACTTTGCATGAAGTGTATATATCTGCACAGTAACTTTTCATTATGGAGTGAGCTGTTGTGAATTCTCCTGAGATGAACTAATGATTGCTCTGAAACTTCACAGAGTGCTCACTGCATTTGCGGCTGCACTCATAAATGTGTCCTGAGAAGGAAGATGCTCTTTTCAGTGCATGCAGTTAGTCCAGCTGGAAATGGTTTCACATTATCCACGCCACTGGAAAATGTGTTTGAGCAGGACTGGTTGTGCTGATGGAGAATCTCCTGGGAGTCATCAGCAAATGTCAGGCTGGTCTGTGTCTTTGTCATGAGTGTCATTTGGTGGTTGCTTGTGGATGGAGAGGGATTAGGTGAAAACCTGCTGTTACCATTGTGTGGCACTGTGCTTGTGAGATGGGAAGGCTGCTGGTACCAGGTGTTAGCAAGCTGGCCAATTAATGATGATTGCGGGAAATTAGTTTAAGACAATATTGTCCACTGGGATGCAGACTTATAGAAATAATTTTAACAAAGGGATAGGTAGCAGTTGTGCACAGGAGGCTCATTCTTGTAGGTAAAACATTAATAACCTGTTCTTTTTCACATGAGCTAAACAGGAATAGTATAATAGTTTGCCATGGGAAAGCTCTAAGGGCTAATACCCAGTTCAAGAGTCCAGACCTGAGTTGGCAGTTTGTGATCCCAGATTTGTGATATTTTCAGTTTCCTGTGGGAACTGCCCAATAATCCCTGTGACCCTGTGTTGTTTATACGCAGCCTTAAGTGCAAAGACCTTTTCTGGATTCATGTGAATGTTAGTAAAAGCTGGGATACGTGCTTTTAAATAAAGTTGTTTTGAAGCCAGACAAGATTGCCCCACAGCTATGCCTAGCTACTCCAACACTTTATATATAGTATGATTTTTGCTTAGAAAACAAGCAACTTAACATTTCTGAGCCTTGGCAAGCATATTGCATCAGTTTATACTCATATTCTAGTGGACCCAGGTGAAATCCAAAGAAAAATTAGTGCTGTGTTACTGCTAAGTAGGTGTGGCAGAAATCCCATCCCCTGTGCTTCCACTGCCATTAGTCTGCATCTGGACACCTCCAGATCACGCAGCAACATAAACAGCATCCAAATGAGGTGTGGGCATACAACTGCATTTCTGCAGAGTTAGTCAGAGCACATAACGTGGGACGTGTACCAACTTTATACAGCTGGCAAAGAGGCAACTCAAGCCATTGCCAAGTACAAAATAAATGTCAGTATTTCCTTAACAAATGAACTGCTAGAGTAATTCTATACCATTTTGGTACTCTTACTTCATTTGTTGAAGAGTTTTTGTTACAACACTGGCATCTCTAAAGGCAGATTTATGGTACTGAGCCATGGCTGGAATGAATCTGAACTTATTTGAAATATAAGTGATAAATTTCCTTTGTCTTCATCCCTTTCCTCTACCTTTTGTTGGTCACTACAGCTGGAACTCACTAGATTTTTCCAGTAGAGCAAAAGACAATGTTTTTCCCGAAGAATTTGGTTCTAACACAAAAAATACACCCATGGGGAAAATCATGAAACTCAAGTACTCCATCAGAGCGGCCTTCTTAGTTGAAAGGAGGAAATCCTGAAGGGATGAAGCATTAATCCAAACCACTAATAAATTCATAATGAGTTAGTGTTCTGTAACAAACTTGTAACAGTATTTTTATTTCAATAATTTTAAAATCCAACCTGCATCAATTTTCTTTCATAGAATCATAGAATAGAATCATAGAATTGCTAAGGTTGGAAAAGACCCACAGGATCATCCAGTCCAACCATTCGCTCTTCACCAATGGTTCCCGCTAAACCATGTCCCTCAACACAACATCCAAACGCTCTTTGAACACCAACAGGCTCTTCCAATTTTCTCAAAATAACAAGTTGGGGGTGAAAGTGAATAAATCTATGCAACATGTAGATATTCCTTCCAGCGGCCCACCATGAAAATGCTGGTAAAGTTCTTTACTCTAAACCTTATGATGTAAAATGTTTCCCTTTCACATGACACAGCCTGGTTCTTCTTGCTCCCTTAATTTGACAGTCTGTTAGATACTTCTACCTTGATAGAACAGGCCAGATTCATAGCTATGCAAGCGTGAATAAAGAATAACTCACTGAAGTCAATGACATGACCCTGGATTCAATCCAATGTGGCTGGAGTTGGAATGTGGCTCCATGCATGCAGCTGTGCCAGGCAAAGCAAGGAGGTAGAGATGCATAGAGATACCACAGTTGTGCACGTTGGTAGCAGGACTGCCATGGTGCTTCCAGCTGTGCTCTCACCTGGAGCTTCTTCCAAAAGAAAAGATCTAACAGCATGAGCTCAGTTCTGCCCCACCAACTTTACTTGTTATGTATCCTCACAGTTGTGTGAAAGGTGCTAAGCCTCTGACATAAAAGTCAAGCTATAAATTGTATGTGTTATTCTATTTCTTTCCTCCTGCTCAGAAAGATTTTAGGTAGGTTTTTTTTCTCCATGATTCTTAGGTTTATGCTGTGCTTTGCTGGTAATGTTGTTTCAGGAAGGTTTATTTCTGGCTGTGAAATTGCTGTTCTCTGTGATATTCTGGGATGTCCCAAAGCTTCTTCCTGACTTGTAGAGGATCCTCTTTTTCTTCCTCTACCCTGTGATGATAACTGCACTGTTCCCATGGCCACCTACGCAGCAAAATAACTCCCAGCTTTTTGTCGTGGAGAGACTAATGGGAATGTTTTGTACTATAGGTGGGGCTTCCTTATGACTGCTTTGATTTCCCTGTTCTGTGTGCTTAGGCAAAGTTGCTGCCCTAAAGAGAGGCAGAGTTTTATGCAGTTGTCTTGAGGCAGTCCCATCTCAACAAATTCTTCCCAAAGGAATAATTTGGCCTTGTTTGAGATGGGAGAGTCACCTCATACTTCTATTCCTGGCCGATGTGGCTGCCTTATACCTTTATTGCTGCAGTTAAAGAACTGAATTCTGTGATATGTACCCATGACAGTTCATCTCTGCTAGTTGGAATTGCCAAAGCATGGAATGATCTTCAGGGAAAGACTTGATGTAGGATCTGGTGTGAGGATGGTTTCCTGGTTACTGTGAATGAGAGACAAACATGGGATGCTCATATTTTAAGGAGCTCATTACAAATGCTATCTGCTATGTGAACTTCTAGGGCCACTTCAGTGTCTAAGTATTCAGCATCACCAAGAAAAATACAGCAAAGCCAAAAGGCAGGGGCTGCCTGTTCTTTGCTGCATAACAAGTTCCTGGAATGAAGTGCATTCGTATCTTCCACTGAAGTGGGAATTATATGAAGCTAAGGCACAGATGAACTGTACTTAAAGCAGTTTCTTTTGAAGTGCTTTTTATCATTACTCAGATATTTTTGTGCTATGTGGGTGTGTTCTCAACAGCAGCACTCTATTAGTCCAAAATAACTTACTAAGGTCTGTCTATGGGTATACAGTTTACCTGTAACACAAAATATTCATCTAATGTATGCTCCTTATCAGATCAGTTTTAGAAAATCTCATCTTTTATAGTGATTTATCATAGTGTTGCATCTGATGCTGATGAGAAGAAGGCATCACAGGCTATTATTTTGGAATAAACAATTTCAGTAGGAAACAAAAAAAATCTTGCTGATATCTTTAGTTTTAAAATGAATTCCACAAAGGCATTTGTGAGATGGGGATACTTATGCAGTTGAGTCAGTAGGGTTATGGAAGGGATCAAACAGAAGGGAAGTCGTCGCTTAGCATGTACCCGAGTCCTTGAATTTAAAGAGCTCTGTGGGTATAAGAGATAACACCTTGGCTGCAACACTGGTAAATATCACTGTTTTTCCAGGCCTGAGGAGTATCATGCTATAATCTCAAAATCTTTGTGAATTTTGGTCCTCTGAGTCACCTGAGAGAAGCAGTCCAGAGGCTGTGTGTGAAAGGATGGGAGCTACAAGGCAAGGGAAAGCACAGAACAAACAGTTTTGCTAATGCTGCATAAGTGCTTCTTAAAGCTGAAAATGAAAAGTACACAATCTGGCAGGGAAAAAGATGAGCGTGTGAGTAAAAGTCATGTACCTCTGATGTTGTTTTCTACCTTCTGTGCTATGTGCTTTGTGCCTTAGGGAGAATGAATAATACTGTTTTGAAGACAAATTAAGTTACCTTAATTAATGCATAATGCATTGTTTTGAAGACAAATTAAATTACCTTCATTAAATTGCTGATTGTGGGCTCTCAGGAAAAAAAAATAAGATGTATTCATGTGCCAAAGGTCACACCGTTGTAAGGGGGATCTGTGGGGTAGGTGCACCACTGAGCAACCCACAGCATGAGGCATCTGCTCTATCCATAGTGAGAAACCAGAAAAATTAGATGGATCCCAAATACAATTGACCCTAAAACCTTTACAACCGCATCTTTCAATACCATTTCAAACCTAACTCTTTGAGTGCCACTTCATTATGTGCTGAAATGACAGCACCTTGAATGGCATTTCTTGCCGTCACCAAAACCCGCCTCTTTCAGCACTTTGTGTATCATATACATACAGCAAGTGATATAGCTTAAGGTATGTCTGTTTCACTGTGAGCAAAGGACTAAGAACCTTTTCCCTGGAATATTGTTGCTGTAACACAGACAGAAGAATTAAGACTATTGTAAACAAGTGGCATTTAGAGATTTCAGCTTTAAGCAAACAAGCGTGACTGACTCTAATATATTGCAGTCTGGCCTAAGGAAAACAGTCTGAAAACCTTTTGCAGATTGTCTGTCATAATTTCAAGATGAAACTTTAAATTCCAATCTCTATCTTTACATCTTAATTCATATCTTTATGCCTTCGTATCATTATGTCTTTACACCTCCCTTAATGTCTTCATACCTATCGTTCCGAACTAGCAGAATTGAGATCCACTTGATTAAAATGCTGATTCCTAGAAAGAAATGGGGATTTACCTTTTGTGCAAGGTAGTAATTCTCGTCTATATGTTAGCCAAGAAAATGCATTTCAAAAGGAAATCCAGGCAACTAAAAGAGTAATTAAAGGAAACATCAACATTCATGTTTTTTAAGCACACCATGAAAGATGGGTAGAGCAAGGAGTCCACTTCTGGTTTGAGCAAATTCACTAAACCTAATGGGAACAGAGAACTTATAACAAAGGTACACTCAAACATTTTGCAGGCTCTTCAGAGAACTCCCCCATGTGTGATTCCTGCTTTTTAAACATTCTGTGCTGATGCACAGCAACAGCAAATGCCCATGGCTCTGGCTTTGGAGGAAAGCCTCTGTCCCTCATTGTTTCAAGAGAGTGCTAGTGGGAAGGAGGACTGTGACTATATCTGCTGGAATCTGGCTGAGTTTTAGATGAGAACTGTGATGCCAACATATGATCACTCAGAGGGTGGTGATGCACTGGAACAGGTTGCCCAAGGAGGTTGTGGATGTCCCATCCCTGGAAGCATTCAAGGCCAGGCTGGATGTGGCTCTGGGCAGCCTGGTCTGGTGGTTGGCAATCCTGCACATAGTAGGGGGCTTGGAACTCGGTGATCACTGTGGTCCTGGGTCATTTCAAACCCAGGCCGTTCTATGATCAGAATATCAGCTTCAGGTCTCTTCCAAGTCTAATGATTCCGTGATTAAAGATCAGCATAGTCTGACATGCCTGAACACAAGCATCAGTGTTCACGATGCCTGTGCTGTTGGTATTTCATCATTTTAATTGCTAGAGGTTAAGCTCTATTGTGCCAGTTGCATGCAGGCAGTGGCAGTACACCCACACAGTCTGTTTGTGCTCTGCTGGACTTGCTCTACTCCCCAAAAATACCTGTGACCACAGTGTATAGGTGCTTTAGGCAAGCCTGCCTTGCTGCAGGGCAGAGGTAGGTCTTAACCCTGCCCACTTTTAGTGCTCAGTCTGAGACCTGTGATGCCTCAGGTGGTCAGTATCCAATCCGGCATGCTAAAACTCAGCTGGAAACTTTAAGTAAATATGTAAAAATAGCATTCCTCCACATGTTTTTGGTTCTTGCAGTGTCTGCATCTCAACATTGATTGAAGAAACATCTAGATGCTAAAAGAAGGGAGAAAATGGGATCCCAACTTGTAGAATGTTTTATATAGACTATTTGCATGCACAACTCACATACAGTCAGAAACAGTGATTTCCAATGCTGCCAGCGTGGCTGCCCAGTACTGAAGGAGAATGCAGCTTCCCTTCTTCCAGATCCTCACTACAATTTTCTGCAGCATTGAAGTTGGCAGTCTGTAAGTGATATATTTACTCTTCATTGCTGCTCTTCATTGGGGTTTGCAGCCTTTGGGATGTACGTGCCATTTTTTTTTAATTTTGAAGTTGAGTTGCGTTTACATTTTCCCCAAAATGCTGAATTGCCAAATGTTTCTGAGAAGTATCTCCATGGAACTGAGCTGCTGCTCCATACCCTTTACAAATGTAAATTAACTAATCTTACTGGAGTAATTGGCAGAAAAGTAATTTCCCTTTATCATGACAAACAGTATTGCAGTATAAGAGTAATGACTACAATTTAAGCAGCTATGAATTGTGCATTAGGGAGCTCTAGGCCTGAGCATTGCTCACAATGAAATTTAAATTGCATTTTTTCTGCATCTAGCTGTTTATAAATAACACTGCGGTTACAAACACAATAGTAATTTTTGTCACCAACTTCTTATTGACATTGACAGGAGAAACGAAAGATGTAACTAGCTGATGGTCTGTGCAGTAAATAGAGGTTAAATTATCTTTTATTGCACTCAGACTTCACCAGAAATGGAAACAAATCAGAACCCTAGAACCAACCACAAGATGAAGTGTAAGCAGCTGGAAAAACTAAGCAAATACTTAGCAGCCAGGATCTCTTTTCATAGCTGGTGATATATTTAAAAAAGAAAAAAAGAAAAAAGAAAAGGATTAAATGTTCCATGAACTCTATGATATCAATTTAGATTTTTATACAAATTTCTGGCTTGGGTCTAACTCTGAGCCTACCTGGCAACCACAGGCAATCTAAAAGCAAAGAATAAGTGGTTTAATATGTATTGCAGCAGCCTCCAAATCCTGCTAGATCATGTGTGCTGAAGGAGTGTGCTTGTACAGGTGTGCTGTAAGCTCTGCAGCTTTCATTCGTGCTTGATGTGCTCCATCCTTATGTTCACTGTACAACATCACTGTCTTACAGTTCAGCAGTCCCACTTAAAATCATTTACAGAGAGCCCGTGAGACCTCCTGAGAATGAGGGATAGTCTTGCTCTTGCTTAGGCATGACTATTTTTACATCCAAATGATGTGATACAGAGCACCAGCTGCCATGGTGTGAACCATGGTTTGATCTTCCTGGGAGGCTGGAGCTCCAGGTCTGGCAACTGTTCCTTATATAGGCTTTACTAGGAGATTTTATCTGTGGACATGAAATTAGTGATGGCATTTCTTAGCAATGTCGGAGCAGGTTAATCTGCTCATACAACTTTAGTGACAGCCATACCCACCTTGCATTACAGTTAGGTAAGTCTGAGGCAAAGCCCAAGTTTAAACCCTGCACATACCTATGCTGCAACTGAAGAGTGTGTGCTGGTGTCATCTCAGGGTGACCCCTATGAGTTATTGGGAGGCAGAAAGGGATAAGGAAGGAGCCAGGTCTGGCTGCAGCACCTTTCACAGCTTTGCTGGGCTGCTTCTGCCAGCTGGACTCTGACATCAATGTACAAGGAGAGCAGGGAGGATTTATAGGCAGGGTGCCCAAGGCTTGTCCTGTACCCTGCACAAGATGACACCAGAGCCACAGGTGACAGCCAGATTTACTATAGAAACATTCCAGTCTTCAGGCATTGTCCTTCAGCCCAGGTACAGCATCCGTATGCCCAGCAACCTTCTGCTTCTCAGAGATGCTTTGCCTGAGAAATGCAACACCATCCAAATCTAGGAGAGAAATAAAATAGCATATTTTATTTGTGTATATTTAAAATATCTTTTATTACTCTACAGCTGAGCCATTGCCCTCTAATTTGCAATAGCCTTAAGTCCCCAAGGGAGAATGTAAAAGAGAAAAAAGTTTATTGAGGCAGGAGATGGGGTAGGTAGAACAGACATTAGAGGGGGCTTCAAGTAATGCAGAGAGAATCAGACATGGGCACTGCTATGCAATGTTTGTTGACTCAACTAAATGGGAATGAACATCTATTACATTTCTATAAATGAGGCAAAAGTAATCGTAAGTAGAGGCAAACTAGCTTCAGTATACATGTCAGCTCTGCTGCAGGCTCCTCTGTGATAAGGGGATAATTTACTCTTGTAAAGAACTTTTTTGCTGCTGCCTGTGAATTAGCTAACATAACTGTGTACACACGTTATTAAAAGAAAACACAACCATTTTTCTCATCACAGAATTGTAGTGGTTGGAAGGGACCTCAGGAGATCATCTAGTCCAACTCCCTGCTAAAGGAGGTTCCGTGCAGTAGGTTGTGCAGGAAAGCATACAGATGGGTTTTGAATATTTCAGAGAAAGACACTCCACCATCTCCCAAGGAAGCTTGTTCCAGTGCTCTGTAACCCTCAAAGTAAATATTTTTTTTCCTCATGTTCAGATGGAATTCCCTGTGTTCCAGTTTGTGCCCATCACCCCCTGCTCTGTCACTGGGCAACACTGAAATGAGCCTGGCCCCATCCACTTAACTCCCACCCATTAGATATTTATAAACATTGATAAGATCCTCCCTCAGTCTTCTCCAGGCTGTGATTCCCAGGTCTCAGCCTTTCCTCATACAGGAGATGCTCCAGACCCTTCATCATTTTTGTGACCCTTCACTGTACTCCTTCTAGGAGATCCCTGTCTTTTTTGAACTGAGGTGCCCACAACTGGACACATGGTATTCTAAATGCAGCTTCACCAGGGGGAGGATCACCTTCTCCGGCCTGCCGACCACATTCATTTTAGTGCACCACAGGATCCCATTGGTCTTCTCCACAGGCACACACTGTTAGCTCATGGCCAACCTGTTGTTCACTAGGACTCCCAGGTCCCACTCTGCAGCTCTCCACCAGATCAGCCCCTAACCTGTACTGATGTATGCAGTTATTCCTCCCCAGGCATGGGACTCTGCACATGCTCCTGTTGACCCTCACCAGGTTCCCCTCCACCCAGCTCTCCAGCCTGTTCAGGTATCACTGAATGGCAGCACAGCCTTCTGGTGTGTCAGCCGCTCTTCCCAGCTTCATATCATCAGTGCACTTGATGAGTGTGCATGCTGTCCCTTCATTCAGGTCACTGGTTAAGATGTTGAACAAGACCGGACATCGTACCAACTCTTTGACTTCCCTTGCCAGATCTAATTCCAAGTGGGTCTTAGCCTTCCTTATGGCATATCTGCGTGTGTTACTGACAGTGTTCCTATATTCTTCCAAAGTAGCCAGACCCCTTTTCCACAGACTTTTGTTTCCATAGACTTTCTTCTTCCATTTGATTTTTTCCTTGCTTATCCATTCAGGTTTCCTGCCACCTTTCCCTAATTTCTTAGTCTTAGGGCTGTACTGATCTTGAGCTTGGAAGAGGTGGCTCTTGATCGTCAACCGACTTTCTTGGACTCCCTTACCTTCCATTACTCTTTTCTAAAAGGTACGTAGCCATCCATGACAGCTTTCCAGTCATGGAGCTGTTTCACTATGTCTCCGTGATCATGATAGATAATGGCCCTGCAACCACACACAGATCTCTAATCTTTCCTGATTATTCCCCATCCCTTGTGGATATTGACCCTCACAGGGAAAGGATCTAAAAGATCAGCAGAAAATACAGACTGAAATAGCAATAAAGAGGCAAATGAATAATTTTATTAATTCAGGACTCTTCTGCAGTATTTTCTGAAGTGTCCCTAAGACTTCTGTGCCTTTGCCCCTTTATTACTGTTCGGCAACTTTAGAGAAATATAGATACCACAGCTGGCTTATGCCCATGAAGGAGCAAGATACAGTCTCAACAGGCCAGAGATGCAGATCCCCACGCTGCCAAAAAAAGCTTCATGATTAATGGAAGAAATAGTTTCATGCAGCAGCTGGTGAGAATTTACCTTGAAAAAACTGAATATTCATTCTGAAAACAAACACCTTGAAACTGCTTGTAATTGAAAACTGCTACAGTAGAGCAAATTGGAAACCTTTGAAAAGAAGCAAAAATGTTTTCTCTTTAACTGAGGCTGGCACAGGCTTCAGTCTGAGAATAAATATTTTGAGTCAAAAAAATTTTGATAGAAATCTATAATTACCTTCGCAATATTGCTGGTATCCATCCACTTAGTAAGGACTTTGACTTTATTAGCTATTTAATCATCTAAAATAGTCTACTACCAAATGCTCCGGGAGAACAGTGTCTGTGTCAGATTCTGCAGCTGCTTGGCTGTGTGTCTAATAACCTGTTAGATTTCAGACTCTGCAGAAATTAGTCACTGAAACCTTTCTTCTTTCAATCAATCCCCAGATAGCAAATATGGCCAAATTAAATCTTTCTGTTGAGTTGTCTTCACAGTTTTCATCCTCATCTGCCATTTGGATTACTCCAAAATCTATATCAGCAATCTGTGTTCCTCCAAAACGTTTTAGAAGTTGTGCTTTTAAGTTTGTGTACTGGTGTGTGCAGTGACTCATGGGAACTCTCCCCTGACCCAGCATTGCAGAAGCAGGCACTGGCATGTGATCTGGCCAGTAATCTTATCTGATGATGAACTTCCAAACTGCCAAAAAAAAATGATTCAAATAAGGACATACCTGTCAGTGCTGTGTAAATGGAACTGCTTTATTCCTCGTCCTTCTTCCCATTTCTCCATAAGCTTGCCTGCTGGATGAAACCTCAGGAATGTGACTATGAGCCAGGAAAACATATTCTCCATGGTCTGGACAGCTCCATGTCTTTTCTCTGGCTACTACTACTGACATGCGTGGGAGACACTACAGGGACAGAACTGAAGCAGGAGAATCCTCAGAAGTTTGGTAGGGCCTAGGAAGCATACAAGAATGTTAAAAGACCACCTGTCCAATTATCCCAGTAGGGCTGCACCCATAAGTAAATCCCAGATCTTTCTGCATGTGAGGCATCTCTGGCCAAATTAGCCAAGAAGGCATGTTCTTCTTAACGGTACTTCTCTGGCTGAGAGCTTGAGGACTGTCAGCTCAGAAGCCAAGGAATGGCTTCTAAGAAGCCCAAGCCTCATAGGCCAGTGCAATGAAGAAACAAGAACACTGGGATTCAGAACAGGGAGAGTAATCAATGCTCATTCTTATTTAAATAGCGAATTGTGTAGCTGGGAAGTGAAATAACTAAGTATCTAGATTGTTCTTCTGCCACTGCTGCTCTCTCCACAGCATTCCTTTGTTATGAGTTCAGCCTGTATCATCTCTCACCGTTGCTGATCCCAGATTAAGCTGGCCAAGAGGCAGACAGGACAAGGGAAACTGCTGCATTTTGCAGAGTGCAAACCAAGACTGTTTAGTGACTTTCCCAAGCACTCAGACTCCAGAGACAAGAGTTTTGTCTTATGGATGATGGGGAAGGTTCTGCAGCTGGCTGGAGGTGGGAAAACAAAATGGTGTTTTTAAATTTATGTTGTTAATGAGAGATTAGGGTGGGTCTCTACTGCTAAAAAGGCAAAGGGCAAATGGAGGTCAGGGCTATTAGACTGGTTTAGCAGGTATCTCCTAGCCTTCCTGGAGATGATGGTAATGAGAGCAAATAGTCTCTGGCCCTGCCATTAGTGAAAATTGCCAACGTTAGGAGGACTTTTCCCTGCAGTACAGTGAATGCCCTGATGGTCAGATGGCTTAAAAGCCCTACATTGCCTTCACTGAAGGTTGGGGATATGAGATGATAACATGTGGAAGAACTACAAAGTAGAAAGAAAGCAGAAGCAAAAGTCCACATTTACCTACCCAGTGTTAGATGATCATGAGCTGCAGGGCAGGGATCTGTGGGGAAGATGAGAAAGGCAACTAGCTGACCTTTAGAAACCAAGGTGCAAAGAGCTTTGCTTTGTATTGGTTTAAGTGAAGTTGTTCCAAGGCTGCTGAATACTGCAGTGCGGATGGAATGCCTAGAGTGTTGGTGGCTTAACATTACCAGGATCTGGCCTTCATAAAGCAAGGCGTAAGCATCATCAGTTTATGATGCTTATGCTTCTGCTGTTGCCTCATGGGCTGCTACATTGTCACAGAAACAGTAAAATGACAAAAATGTCTAAGCAATGTGTAGTGACATTACATCTAACTGTAATCATATTGGTACTCCACCTACATAATATTGTTGAGCAGTCCAAATTATTTGAGTTGCTTTCTTTAGGAAGACAAATCTGCCTATTGCCTTCAAGGAAGTTTCTGGTCTTCCCAAGTCCAGTTACTGCACATTCTCAGAACTTACCATTTCTCTTCTGCCTACCACCTGCTCAGATATTTTTTGTCCTTTTCATCCTCCAGGTCTATTTCTGTACCGACCTTTCTCTCCCTGTGCCTAATGCATGTGTTATCATATCAAGTATGACATGTTCTCTGTATTTAATTTATTCTTTCAAGCACAGGTAGCTCTCCATGGAAAACTGTCGTCTGCATTGTTGATTGTTTCATTTATCCCAAAGCATATCCTCATCCAGGTTCAGAAATGTCTGTTTCACATCTCCTTTATTTGATGTTACTTCTCAGTCCTTCTTGTTTTTTTGCTTCCTGCTCCCTTGTTTCAATTCTCTGTGTTCATCCGATGTATGCTGTCAGCTCTGCCAGTTAAAGACAGTTGCCCCCAGTTCTCATTGTAGTTATGGAGATTTACTCTACTAAGTGAGAGAAACAGGAGGTATTCAGGTGTTACTGATACACCAGGGTCTGAATCTGGGACTGATTTCTCTCTTTCAATAACATATATGATTCTGGCAATATAACTGAATAATAGCCTGTTTTCATTTAGAGTACTCAATAGCAAATTTAAAATCTTTAGAAGAAAGATGAATCCTGAAAACTACGCTTCTTTTTGTACTTTTCTGTCTAACGAATGAAGTCATCTGACAAACAGAAGCTAAAGAAGCTCCTATCAAGAAAGTCAGAAGTGGAAATAAGATGGTATTCCCTGTCGTGTAAGCCATCAAACCTAGGTGACAGACAGGCTAGCCTTCAGAGACCTGCTGCCGAGAAGACTTTAAAGACTAAGTTTCTTCAAAACATTAAAAAAATATATTTTAACACTTCTAATCTCAGGAAGGAGACCGGTCATTATTTTCTGGAAAACACGAAGCTACAGAGGAATAGTGTAAAACCTTCAATTCACTGAGATCAAAATATTTTTCCGTTAAATACAGGCGCACCCTAGGTTGAGCCTTCCTGAGTACTTCTATTTCATCTGCTATTCAGCTCTCTGAAACTCAGTTTTCTGAAAGCATCACACTTTGGCTGAAAACACAGCGTGGCTTCTTGCCAGATATAATGATTTAGGTATTCGTATGCTTACTTGACTCGCTTTGAATGGATATAACTACTGGGTTTTGTACCGTCAGCTCCTTACATTCCTGCAACAAACTCTTTCCTGTTATGCACCAGGTCTCCTGAACTCCTTGCCTCTACAGGTTAGGGGACGCTGAAAAAATGTGTAACCCTAGAGTGTGATGACAGCTTTTGCAAAACATGTTGTTGACTGGTGCTGATTTGAGCAACAACTGATCCATTAGGGAATTAAACCTGGCCAGCTCTGCCTTGCATGTATCGGAGCTGACTCACAGGCGGGATAAACTCTCCAGAGCTGCTGAAATCCACTGCATGAGATACCCGCACAGCTTTCTTCCATGAGACAGAGGGGGAAAAGTGAAGACATAAAAATAAGAGTCTATAGGCCTTTGTAAGGCATTTTCTGTATGGGTGCAATCCATAAAGCTTGTAGGACAGTGTAGTACAAAAGCCAAGGATGGGAAGCACCTGCCCACCATTCCTGCACATTTTCTTGTGGGCTGCATTCTGGTGACCACAGTCATCTTCTGCTGTGCTACATAGCTCAATTCCTTTCACAGCCACAGCACTGCTGTCAGAAGGTGACATCAGTGATGGAAACAAGCGGTGAACTGACACAGGTGTAACAGTGACAGATATTAAAATTTTTTCTAAGACAGTCACCATCCCCTGTTTTCTGTGTGGATTCACTTCTGGCTCTTCATGGTCTCCCTGACCTTGCCATGTGTCTATGTGACGGTGACACTCCAGCTATGAGTTATGACTGAAGTTATGGATCTGTGCTGTCCTGTTTTATGATGATCGTTTATCATTTGTATTATAGTCATGCTTAGAGGCCTCAAGCAAGATCAGGGCCTCATCGTACTAGTCACTGTATAAACACGTAGTGAGAGACAGTGGAAAGATCACAAACAAAAGGTGGGAGGAGGAACAGAAAGACAGAGATGTGAAATGCATTCTCTACAGTAACCCAATGATAGTATCAGGGCAGGAAACAGCAGCACTTGTGTTCCTTAGCTTCAACCTGACCGTGCTCACACCAGCTTCCACCATCTCCTGCTCATCCACATCCTCCTCACCTGGGACTGCATAGGAATGGTGGGTTCCACCTTCATTACGCCTCTGCCCAGACCTGAAAAACCTCTAAATTCAAGCACAGGGTGCCAGGAGGCACCTTCCTGCCTTCTCTGCATGGGCCCTGCAATGACACGGCTGCCTATGTGGGTCACTGATTCTACCACGCTTTGAAAATTGTACTCCTTCCTCCCATCATTTTGCACCATTGACCTGACAGCTATTGCTGCCAGCAGAATTGTTGGCTATCACCTCTAAACTGAGAGCTCATGACTTCGTTCCATTTCAGAGCAAAATAAAACAGGTAATTGAAAACAACTGCTGTCATGCATGGAAACAAGTTATCTTTGGTGATACAGCAAGACCAAAAATATACTAAAGCCAAAGCAAAGAGGCATACTGTGATTAGCTGCATCCTAACCTCATTTATGGGTCTTAGAGCTCGTTTCTGGCTATGCCTAAGCAATACCCTTCCTATCCTTTGCAGCAATTAGGGCAGTATTTCCCTCCTTTTTAAATTGTCATTGAGCTGAGCAGTGTGACCAGAACTCTTCTCAGTATAAAAATGCCATGTACAAAGCTTAGCCTAGAAGCTGGCTGCGTGGAATGGGATCAGTCCTGTGATAACACTGAACATGGCACTGAAATTTTTGCAAGCTAACCATTTTGAAGTGCAAGATTCTATATAAGAAAGAAAAATGAGATGCAGACTTGGCCCAAAGATTTTTTTTAAAGAGGACAGAACCAGACTCCACCTATGGAAACACTTGGTTCCAAGCAGCTGGTTCCTCATCCCCAGCAGGACATCTGCTGCTGTGTTAGTCAGAATCTCCCAGAATTCCCTATTGTCATACACTGATTCATTAATATGAATTTTTCTGCCATTTTCTGACAAAAGTAATGGTTATTTCTTTCTCCAGTTCCTTGAAACTAGTTCATGATTTAACATTTATTAGCAGCACAAACCTTTTTTTTTCTTTTAATTTATAATGGAAAACTACAATCGCTGAGTGTTTTCTGTGTTGCATTGCCTTCTTAACATCTCCATCCTTCTTTCTTTTCTCTGTCCCTTCCTATTTTCATTGTACTGCTGCATATTTCAGGTATTCCTATTAGCAGTGCTTGCTGAAAAGGGAATTCCCAGCACATTTCTGATATTGATTTGTCTGTCAGTAGCATGTTTTAAGTTGCTTCATTTTGCATATTTGAAAACTAAAGTGCAGTCTTCAAAATGGCTGTTTCCTTTTAATGTAGGAGCAGAGTTTTTCTCAGGTACTTCTTTTATTCCTTCTATAAAATGGGCACAAGAGATGGTGATGGCCTTTGCAGTCAACAAACTCCCTTCCCAGTGCACCAGCAATGATGTCAAGTGTTGCATACTGCTTCACTCACTGGTGGCTGAAGCAGCCTTAGCCCAAAATGAACCATCAGACTCTCCAAAAAAACATTTCTGTGCTTTTTATTTTTTTGCAAGCCAGTGATAATCCCAGTGCTTCAGTCTGGTTGTTAAACCTGGCTTGATTAAACCAGTCTGTTTTAACTTTCCCATTCTTTGAGCCTTTGCTGTTTCTCACTGTTCCCCGCTGTTCCTGAGTTATGTTTCTGCCCTCACTATCAATGTAGCACAGCAATCACATTTTCCAGTTCTGCACTATCTTTCTCACTGAGCTCTCTCCTGGAAAAGGGTACCCACCTTATGCAAAGAGACACTGAATGAGCTGTAGGACACTTTTCAGTTATAATTTTACCTTTTCGGTTATAACTTTAGATGCACTATGAAGTTGCAGTGTGCAGTTCTTTGCATCACCAACTGCCAAATATAAGTCTGATATCCTTAGGAGTATGCAAGTATCAACGTTAACACATTTCTCCTGCCAATCACATTTTTATAACCCTTCAGCCAACATTTAGTAATTTGGCAGCAATGTAAAGGTCTCAAAGACCACATCTTAGGGCCTCTTGTGAGGTGAAGAGCTTGCATGTGTTTGGAAATCCACTGGGGTAAATTTTTTGACAGAAGGAACTGGGGCTGCTTAGTCTGGAGAAAAGGAGGCTGAGGGGAGACCTCATTGCTCTCCTCCAATATCTGAAAGGTGCTTACAGCGAGAGCGGGGTTGGTCTCTTCTCACTGGCGACAGCTGACAGGATGAGGGGAAATGGCCTCAAGTTGCACCAGAGTAAGTTTAGGTTGGATATCAGGAAACACTTCTTTACAGAAGGGGTTGTTAAGCACTGGAATAGGCTGCTCAGGGAGGTGGTTGAGTCACCATCCCTGGATGTCTTTAAAACCATTTGGATGTGGTACTCAGGGACATGACTTAGCGGAGGGTTGTTAGAGTTAAGGTAGTATGGTTGGGTTGTGGTTGGACTTGATGATCTTTAAGGTCTTTTCCAACCTGAACAATTCTATGATTCTGTGGTTCTACCCAATGGCTAAACACACTGCTATAGGGAAGGGCAGTTAGGAGAGGAGAAGGGGAAATACTGTGGTCATGAGCCTTGGATGCCTACCAGACTTGCAGGCACTATGCTGGGAATTCATCAGAAATATGAGAGTGATCAAGGTTTCTTCAAGTATGAGATGCAAAACAAGTAGGAAGCACAAATTTAGGGTACCCAGATTTGTTGTTACTTCCACTTCCCATTGAGAAATTAACAGTGCTGATGCAGCTCGCAGTCTGTAAAGCAGCTTCACGAGAAAAGCTGGCAGACCTGAGATGCCTGTTGGCACACCCTCACTGCTTGAAATCTGGACACCCAGACTGCTGTGGGACTTCCTTCCTGGTCAAAGGCAGGGCTGGTTCCTCCTTTGGAAGCACACAGTAGATACAGCAGCAGCAGTGTGAAGAGGTTTGGTGATAAAAATCAACTTTGATGACTTCTGTGGAAACATACCCATAAACACCTTGGCTGGTGCAGTTCTTGTACCAAGCAACCCAATGTTACATGTAAGCAAGCGAGGTCTTGCAGTCTGGGTCACAAGAATACTCAGTTAACTGCAGTGACACTGTTCAGAGGAGTAAATATTACACCCATGCAGTGGAAGTGTGCCATTAAAGCCATAAAGGAAACAGAATTGAGCTCCTATGAGGACAAATCTAGTGCAGTGCCTATTGCTGCTAAATGACAAAATCACAGTCGTAACAATATGGAAATGGAAATGTCATTGTGTATAAAATGGTGTAATCATTAAAATCTGTATAAATTTTGCTCACTCAAACACAAGCGATGACTGCTTGACACCTGCTTGAAACATTAGCATAATACTCGTGCCATATGGTTGGCATTTTCTCATTCTTATATCTGTCACTCTTCATTCCTGTCAGCTGCTCATGAGAACTTGCCAGATAATATCTGCCCCGTTGCCAGAAATTTCTAACAGCTGGTATGGTACTGGTTAAACACCCTGCAATGTTGCAAAGTTTAGTGATCCCATCTATGCGTTAGAAAGCTGGTTCTTGGAGCAGATGCTTAGCTTTGTTTTTACATTAACTTCAGTCTGCTTTTGTGTCCGTTGTGTGTTTTTATGCTCCGTCATGCTGATGCCTTCTGTGAGATAAGTGAGCTCAACAGAGTCCTGGCTTTGGCAGCATTAAAACACTTAAGCTGGCATTGCATACCCTGTGTAAAAATGTGCTCTGCTCTCTGCTTTGGTGCTAATGATGGGCTTGGAGTGTACAGAAACCAGTTCAGGCCAAGATTGCAGTTTTCTTCACTCCTGTGTGCCTCCATGCAGCACTGGGCTATACATCTGCTTGATGCCCTTGAAGCCACTGAGCACCAGCTTCAGAAATTGGCATGGGGAGACCTCAGTACCCCAGTGAGTCACCTGGGGGAACCAAGACACATGTGGGCTAAGGGACAAGTAATGCATGGGCACAGTTTAGAGCTTTGTCCCATCCAGCTGAGGGGAGGACATGGGGCCCTTGCTGGTGTCTTGGTTTGCAGCTGGAGAGCAGCCCCAAACTCATCTTCGTCTCGCAGGGTGTAAGGCCATCGCTGGAGGGTTGGGAGATACATTTCTGACTCTGTAAATACCCTTTAAAAATGCTAAGGACTAAACAGGGAATTCTTTAATGCCTTCTGTTTGTAAATCTGTGTGAACTTTGAATGTGCTGAAATCTGTCTACTGGGTGATTTACATATTAAGATTTACAATGAGCAAGGCACATGAAGACCGATTAGTTAAACAAACATCCAATTTCATAAACAATCTGATTTTGTGGTTAGCATACACAGTTCCCTTGGGGCTATGAGTTTTAAAGGCTCACTTACGCCTTCAGAAAAGAATCTTTTCCTTCAGATCTTCTTTTCCTGGAGACAAGCAGTTACCTTTTGCTCTCACAGTTTCGCTTCTAATGACATCACTGACCATCCACAACGTGGACAGCTGAATTTTGAGTCCTTTGCCATGTAGGATACATAGCTGCTGGATATTCAGTGTCTTGTACTGACACAAGACACTTGTGGAAGTAGAAAAAAAAGTTGCCTTTTCCTCTTTTCTGCACATACACACCAAGGAAGAAGTGCAGCAGAAGGCTGCGTATATCAGACCATAGATTTTCAGGGTTTTTATTTTGCAAACATTCCTGCTCCTGTACAGCATCCCTGGAAATTATCCATCTTGAATAACGGATGGAATTAGATTAGCAATGAGACAAGACGCAATTACTCACTGAGGAAGAATTGGATAAACTGGTAAAATGGGGCCTGCAGCCGGGCCTGTCAGCATCTGGTTTGTGTGCACACAGAGGAGTCGCAGAGGATTTTATCCGAGGCATTAGCTATAATAGGGTAAACATATTTTCTGTTTACTGTAATAGAGTCTTCTGCCAACATTAAAAATCATTACTGAGCCATCACAATCTATCACATAACAGCTGGCATCACTTATTCTGGTAAGATGCTATCCATAAGAAGTCCCTAAGTTGAAAAATCCGTGATAAAACAAAAATAATCTTTATTCTTGATGAGAAAGAAACTACTCTAGGCTAAAGAACTGCACTAAGACGCCCATAATGCCTCTTCGGTGCCACGGGGTTCAGCACAGGAACAAATATCAGCCCTTGAGTTACTCGGTCCACTCAGCCTTTTTCTTAAGGAAATCCTTGAAGCTTCCTCTCATCAGCAGCATTTGCAGGTTCTTTCCAGAAGCATACAAGCAAATGGGGTGAGTTTTCCTCTTGTGTTGATGGGGAATTTTTCATATAACCCTTGTGATACGAAGGTCCTTTTATCTGCATTTCACATGGCATGGAAGAGGAAATGCAATAAGTGATAAACGACATGTAACAGCTCTGATAATTCAAACTGGGAAGTGTATTCCATTGCTTTTCTTGTCATGAGTCTTTATTTGTGAGCTTTCTCCTTGACGCGGTGAAGTTTTGAATTCCACGGCTGAGGAGGGAAAGTGGGAAAGTTCTGCTAATGAATGTTCAGACTTGATTTTATTTGATTTTATTTTTCGTAGAATCCTACAACTACTTTGACGTGTTTTGTTTTGCACAGTAATTGAGACTAAAGTAATTGAGCACAGTGTCACATCCCTAAAACCTTAGAAGTTCATAATCAAATTCTGATGTTCTACTGCAAAAAGAAGAATAAAAAGAGTGACAAAGTAGATGTTCCTGGAGGCAAAACATGTAGTACAGTGCACCTCATTACTTAGTAATGCAGCACACATACATATGATCGTCATCCATCATTTTTACCATCACCCTGAACAGAGTCATAGCCAACTTATAGGGTCCTGTGGGTACCTTTCATCCTAAGCACTAAGTCTCTTTCAGCTCAGGCCATCGCAAATCTATCTTTTGAAGTATCCCCTTTATGTTTTTCAGTTAATGAATGTAAATTTATGATGGAAAATAATTTCAGTGCAAAGGTAGCCAGACAGTGCTTTTGGCTGAGTACCAGCCAGCAGGTCAGGGATTTGTTTGTTTGTTTGTTTGTTTTGTCTCTTGTATGTCTCTGTATGAGATACATAGGTCACAACACAGATAATGCCTCCTATTTATTTCCACAGAAGCTACAACAGATTCAATGAGCACAGTAACACTGTTTGATAGAGCAAATTCTCAGCTACAAAGCATTGTTCTTCGACATAGTCACCAGCATTAAACATGCATTTTGACAGTGATGAACAAGAGCCTGCATGCCATGTTCCTAAAAATCTGCACCAGCGGGTGACACACTGTTTCACAGCTGCTGAGATGGCATTATTGCTAGGAAAATGTTGCCCATGCAGTCCATCTTCCATCAGCCTGAGAAGAAGCAACGTGCTCCGCATTCGAATTGGTGTGGGGTGTGGCATTATCACATTGCAAGAGAAAGGTTTCCTTCTCCTTTGGCCTGGCTCTGGCATTCAAGCCTTTACCTTAGTCAGCAATGTGATGTAGTGGTCAGAATTGATAATTTGTCTGGGTGCCAGGAAATCTGAAAGGATCACCCCTTTCCTATCCTAAAAGACAGTACACATCACTTTACCCACTGTGGGCTGCATCTTGAACTTTTTCTTCAATGGGGAATTTACTTTGCAACTCCATGGAATGCCGTTCTGACTCCAGCTCATAATGGTGTGACTGCATCTCAGCACTGGTAACGATGTGATCCAGGAAGCTGTCATTTTCAGCCCCATATTCATTCAACAGGTCCTGAAAAACTTGCATACGGTGTTCTTTCTGTTCCTGTGTGAGCATATATGGGATCCACCTGGTGCAAACATTGCCATATAACAACATTGCTACCATTGTTTCCAGCGCTTTGAAGACAACATTCACTTTCATATACAGTTCACCAGTTGTAATCCATTGATTAATGTGGATGAGCTGACTGAGACACTCTTCATGTAGTTTAACAGCTGTGTATGGCAGTCCAGAACATGGCTTGTCTTTTACGTCGCTGTCACCACTGCTAAACACACCACCCACCACTCCACTGTTTGGTCTCCATAAATGTTCAGCAAGTGTCCATGAATGTCAGTGGGTGCCATTTTTTCTACGTGGAGGAATTCAATGACAAACCTTTGCTTCAGACACACTTCCGTGTCAGATGCCATTCTGTCAGGCTGCCCTTCTGCTGCCATCTGCCACATGGCAACAGTTTGGTGAAAAGGCTCAACCTCTACTGCTATACCACCTACATCCACCTCTGACATCGTGGGCCAAAGTAATAAAATAGGAGGCATTACTTTTATAGCAGCCCTCGCATGTTAATATGAAGTTTCCCGACTCATGCCAAGTATATTCTCTATACACATTTGAGTTGTCCCATTTACTTCATCAGGCTAACAGGAATGTATAATGGTTACTGGGTTGGTGCTTCATTCTTAATAAGACCACCAAGGAAAGGTGGCTGTGATTGAAATTTTTTAAGTGTTTCCCCTAAGATGTGCTACTTGTTCCATTGATGACACCATGGATGGACTCCATTGTTAGTGTAGGCCTAAGCGGCTGTCCCAGAGGTTGGATGTAGGATATCACATTATGTGCAGGGTGGGAAAGGAACCGTGTATACATTGAGATAATATACTTTTAAAGGAGAGAACAAAGAAAGAGAATAAAAAAAATCTGGGTTTCTTTCTGATTTTATTCTTTCTCCCTCTGTTATGTTGCTGTAGCATTTCAGTGATTTCTGCTGGCATAGGTATTACCAGAAGTAGCAAAGGCCTTTATACACTGCAGAGGGGGCACTGAACCCTGCTTTTTTCAATCAAACTTCTTTTATTGGGAGTTTTTTCAAAGGCTAGATTCAGAGAGGTTGAAAGGCTGAATCAGCTGTCTATATTGAGCATCATTTTTATAATGGATTTTATCAAAGACTGTAGAATTCTAAACCCTTAATTTCTCAGAATTCCTCATCAGGGTATTACACTTATCCAGCTTGACAACTTCATTAGAGATCACATAAAAGAAAATCAGTCAAAGCAATGAATGTGACTCACTGTTCAAAAATATGTTTTTGTTTTGCCTGTACTTCTCTACGAAATATTTTGCTGAATGTAAGCATAGAAAAATACGGTTTTCTATTTAAATTTCTTGAGTAACTTTTAAGGGTTTCACTTGGCTGACACTTCTTGGCCTTGCATTTATCTTGTGATTGTTTCACAAGAGACCCAGGGAACACCCACTGATAACAATGTCAAACATTCAGTGTATTTGCTGAACGTTTCCACTCGCTTGATCATTAAGGCATGCTTTGGCTATGAGGTCACCCGTGTTGTGTAAGGGTAGAATTTATGGGGTGATTTGAAGTATAGGGGAGTCCTGACATGTTTTTGGCAAATGCCTTCAGATACCATGGACTGATGCCACTCAGAATTGTCGCTCTGGGATATAATCAGGTTCTAGCATGAATGTGTTGCATTAGAATTCAAATCCTCCGATTACAGAGAAGATGGGAAAAAGGTTATTTAAACAGCCCTTACTTGTAGTGCAGGAGTCTTTTAAAAGAACAAGTATTTTTGTCTGTTAAACAAGAGAACTTAAACATAAAGTCTTCTAACACACACACAAAAAAAATAGCACATAGTTTTAGAAAATCAGAGGACAAAGCTTCAAGTAAATACAGCATACCATCATCATGCTGTCCTTCTGAATCGATTTTTGCTTTTGCTTTGGAAAGAGCAGCAAAGGATGGAGGTGAAACAGTGGAAGGAATGCCAAACCACCAGCAGGCTGGACTGAGCATAGGGTACTGAAGCATCAGGGCTTCCTCATGTCTGTTCCTAGATTTGCCATGGACTGGGTAGACTCACAGAGTTTATTTGAGTTTATTTGAGCTTATTTGTTTAAAGCTCATTTAAATCACCAAAAATCTTCTATTATATTTTAGCACCTTTTAGATAAAGAGACAATTCATAGAATCATAGAATCATAGAATGGCCTGGGTTGAAAAGGACCACAATGAACATTGAGTTTCAACCCCCCTGCTATGTGCAGGGTTGCCAACCACCAGACCAGGCTGCCCAGAGCCACATCCAGCCTGGCCTTGAATGCCTCCAGGGATGGGGCATCCAACCCACACCTCCAATTACTTTGGCTGTCAGACTTTATCATATACCTGTTGCCTTGCTCTGAGTTTTCTGTTTTTCCTCCAAACTCTTGTTCCACATGTTTAAATTGCAAGTTCTTCCAGACAAGGTCCGTTTCTTGCAGATTGGTAGAGTCTGTTCTCTGTGGTCCTGCTGTAAACCAAACAGCTGATAGTGGCTGCCACTGGAGCTTTAAGTCTCAGCAGTTCCCACCCAGTCTGTCTAAAACATGCAAATAAACTCAGTTCTGGTGCCAAATGATGACAAGAATTAAGTGCATATTTTAATACTTTGTAAAGACATTCACTCCTTGACACTAGTCCTACTAAGTGGACTTTTAACCTAAATGTTTAAAAAATCTTGCTGGTGGCTGGTTGTTGAGTACCGAACAGCATTTTGGCATGCATTCTGGAAGGAAACACTCTACAGACATTGACATACACTGTATTTCTTCATCCTGTCTATAATATAAAGGACAGAGACAATGAAAAACGCAAAAGGAAGTAAAATAAAAGCTAGAAAAAAGTGATTCTGGGAGTTTCAATATATACTTGTCAGATTAAATCTATACAAGACTAGCTGATCCACAGCCAGGGTCTTTTGCAAAGGAGGCATGATTGATATAGAAAATATTAGGTTTAACATATATTTTAAAGAGATCGCTAGCGGAATATGCACTCGGGGATTTATAAAAGCAGTCCTGCTGCTGTTATGCAGCATTCACAGAGCTCCGCAGTATCTAGAAATGTGCTGGGCCTAGGAGTCCACCTCTTACAGTACTGCCCCTTGAATGACTCCTGACCCACTTCCTGGAAGATTTTGAGTATTGCTGTATTAAATAACTTTCTTTTATGGATTCATTCACATGGGATACATGGGCAAACACTGTGATCTACCTTTCCATCCCTATTTACTAATTAAAGCTTTCTATTCCTACTGGGATTAGGCCATCCTCTGACACAGATAGGGCACTAACATTTTCTCACTCCTCAAGCAGACATTGCCCTCCAGATATCTAAAACAATTACACATTAGAGAAATGAGTGTATTAATGTAGTGAAGCTGACGTTATCAAGTGTTGTCAAACATAAACTTCATTTATGAGTTGTCACACAGCTATCATTAAGAGAGTCTTTAGAAGAACACAGTACATCACAGTGACTGTCATGGTGCTCGCTGCAGTCACTGAACAATCAGACATAGATAAACAGAGAATTTATTTTGCTTTCAGTACAAATTACACTTACAGCTTATTTATGTGATGCATTCTTGCATTTCAGGATCCCACATAATTGCTTTATGCTAACCCCAGAGCTGCTGACCCACAGTATGGTGATATCTAGGTGGGACAGGGTGGGGTCCAGCCCTTCTGCTGGAGAGCAGAGCCCCCTGTTCGAGATGTGAAGAGATGGAGCTGCTGGTACTCCAGCTCTGGTCCCCTTGTCCCATTTTGGAGGACATGGTCTGGCAGGTCTGGCCATCTCCTGGCCCTGGCTCCAGGCAGGTTGGGAATCAAGCATCTGGGAGAGCTGCTTCTCCCTCTCTGCCTCCCCCAGGTCTCTGGGACAGGGACCATGCTCTGTCCTCCATTGCAGCAACATCATACGCGTGCTCTGGTATCTCCCTCTGGCTGCACACCAACTGAGCAAATTGAAATTACTCCACAGGCTGCCTTAGCTGAAATTGCTCTGCAGCCATAGTTACTGACACCAGCTGAGAGTCTGAAAAACTTGATATTAAAATGCACAAAGGTAAAAGAAAGCTAGCACTGGACTTAGAATTTGAATAGGCACCGCTTGAATTGCTGCTAACATCTTTAAGTCATACTGTATTCAAACTATGAAGTCTCGATCCTCTTAATCTTTCCATGTGTTGACCTTCCAGTGACTTTCATCTGCCCAGCCATATCTTTGAAAGCCAACTTCCCCAGTTTCTGCACCACGTGCAGCCCTACTGGACCTCTAAATCTTTCAAGAAGTTTGTAATTTGGTGCGTTCCCTAAGGAAGAGTTGGAATGGGTCCAGGGAACAAGGCTAATTTAGTAGAAGGGAGAATATGTCTTCTGAAGAAATGGCTCCAAGACCTTAACATGTTGGGCCGTGAAAAAGGAGCAGGTGATACAGAATTTAATTACAGTGCACAAGTACCTAAGGGGAAGAACACAGAGCTAGGTCTGAATCTATAGGAAAAAGGTAAAATATGAGGTCATGGACAGAAACTGAAGAATATTTCCCACAGCAGTAGGCTATTTTGTATGTCTAATGATCTGGCAACAAGGTAGTGGAAACTGGTAGTATATGTAGATGTAGTAACCTATTCATTACTGTTGCAATGTGATTACATTGCCCTACCGATGGTTCTTTCAAGTCACAAATTCCTTTGTGTCATTTGGTGTTTCAGTCTCCTGTGCTGCTGAGAGAGTATCTGGAGGCTTTCCTCAAAGCTGAGCTTCAACAGGTTAGTAATAGAGATAATATTTAAAGACTAGCAGTAAGAAATATGTAACTATTTCTTTTCCATGAAATGCTTTGAAGACTTCTATCGACAGTACCGTAGGTTTCACAGAACAGCACAGTTCCCTCTGTGTTGGTGCTAGAGAAGAATGTAGCAAATACTGAACAATCCTGATGGACTTCTGGCAGGTAAAAAATGAGGGACAGTTTTCTGTGACACCCAGAATAGTAACATGGTACTGGCATAAATAGACAGTGAGGTTAATAATAATATTTTATCAACTTTGCACCATTTATATGGATTCTTTGGAGAAGAGACTCTTTTACCCAGAGTTCAGATTGGTGCATGGCAGAAATCATAGTTCACATCTTGCAAGAAATTTGAATATTTTAATATGTATTTCATTGCAGATTGGGATGGAAACAAATCTATTAATTTTCTCTGAACAGGGATTCCTGAAAGATTTATATTAAACCCTATTTTTCTTAGTCTTTTATTTTCTGTTATTACAGAAAATGCATTTTATTAATGCTGGTAAAACACTTTCCTAAATCAATTCCAAAATCAAATCAAACCAAAACAAAAACCCCCTAGAGTCATAGGTCTGTTATAATGTCATGGTATGTTGATTACTCTGACTACATTTGTCTGAGTAGTGGTACAAAAAATACAACTATTGTGACTCATCTAAGTTTTACCTTCTTCAAAAGTGTATTTTTTTTATACACTTTTATATGGCATCAGTGGCTCTTCCCTTGTCCATTGATGCAGTTACACCATCACAGAAGGCCACTAGGTTAGTCAAGCAGGATTTGCCCTTGATGAAGCCATGCTGGTTCTCCTGTATCCCCTCCCTGTCTTCCATGTGCCTTAGCATAGCTTCCAGGAGTATCTGCTCCATGGTCTTTCCCAGCACAGGGGTGAGACTGACAGGTTGGTAGTTCCTGGGGTCATCTTTTTTACCCTTCTTAAAAATGAGTGTGAGGTTGCCTTTTTTCGAGTCACCAGGAACTTCACCTGACCACCATGACTTTTCAGATATCATTGAGACTGGCTTGGCAACTACATCAGCTAATACTGTCAGGACTCTGGCATGCATCTCATTGTAACCCACAGACTTGCAGTTGTTCAGGTTCCTCAGGTGGTCACAAACTTAATCTTCACTCACAGCGGAAGGGACACTTCCCCAATCCCCTCCTTCCCAACCACTTGTTTGAGCGCTGTGTGACAAGCAGTTATCAGAGAAGACCAAGGCAAAAAAGTTCTCAAGTACCTCAGCCTTCTCCTTGTCTGTTGTTACCAGCATTTGGATGAGTAAGATGTTTTCAAACTTCTCTAAATCAAACTTCTCTAAATTAAGTGTAAAACTAACCACTAAATAGTTATGTGTGCTGTGTGATGTGCAGAAGTATTGGCTGTGAATTCCTTAGCAGGGACTCATTCCTGTGAATCTACTACATTTTTCACGATAAAGAAGTGGTGCTTTGTAGAGTGCCTTGGCCTAACCATAACATAAACAGCATTTTCTTATATTGGCACAGCTCAGCCTCTGAGGAATCAGAGATTTCATCACTTTAAATTCCCGAGTTTTGAAGTATGGCTTTCTGTGAGATATTATCCAGAAAAGCAAGAATTATGTCTTGAGAATTCTAGTGATATTTTAAAATCCCAACCAACCTGGTATTAAATGCACTCTGAGGCTTTTTTTTTTTTTTTTTTAATTTATTGACACCGTGTCAAAAAAAAAAGCAAAAAAAAAACCCTGCCTCAGGCCACATTTTCTAACCCATAAACCACAGATGCAAGTGCAGATATGATGCTTTTCGTAGATTGACAGTACTCGCGGTTGAGATGATTCATACCATTCCTCCGGGCAGCATCCCAACTCTTCTCTGAGTGAGATTTGGTGTTCCCTTATCAGGAGGGAGAGCATTGTTAGAAAACAGTGTTTTTGAGCTAAAGTAACTCTTCTCTTGTAATAGCCCTACAGAACTGACAAATCGTTAGCTCCCTTTAATAGAAAAACTCCCCATGCACGCCAGCTAAATCCCAAGTGCTGCTTGTGAATCATCTTGTGCATATCATCTGTGCATCACATCATCTTCATTTCTGAATCTTTGCTTTAAGATGACTCTTTGCTTTTTTTATGTCCCCACACTTCAGCTGTTGGCACCAAAATTCAGTGATTTAGCAGGCTGTGGAGAAATATGTTTCTAGTATTTTACTGTCACTTTTTTATTCCTTTTCTGGGGTTTCTTTCTTGTCCAGTCCACACTGTCTTTTTACTCTGCTTACTTTGGCATGGATTAACTCAGCTTCTACAGCTCCTCCTTTCTGACCCCCTGGCTTACCAACAGTGCGTATACATTGGCTTCCATTCTGGTTTAAGCCCAAAGATGGACCTGCTGGCCTGCCTGGTATGTAAACTCAGGCCTGGTTTACAAGAAGTCTTAAATTTGAATGCAAGCCCCAGAGTCAGCACTGCAGCCCACTGACAGTCCTGTCAAAGTGTGGGAGCTTGGAGTGCTGTGTTCCTCCCCACACACTCCTGGTCCCATCCCATGACAGTACCCTCACTGTGACCTTGGCACCTCCGACTGAGAAGCAAGACCCTCTGTCAAGGGGAATATTTCTGAACTGATTTTCTGTTAAGAGAATTTATGGTTGCTGGATTTTTTTAACCCTAAAGAGATGATGCTCTACTGGCAGCAGAAGAGGCTTTCTATCGCTTGCCTGAAGTACCTGCCTGGGAGTTGGAACATTTGCTTTCTAGATCATCAATCCGAAACACTGCCCCTGCTATCCAGCAAAACCCAGAAGCCACTAGGCTGCCACATAGTTCTGCTGTGACCCACTGAGACTCAGAATCTTCCTAAGGTGGGATGAGGAAGGCCTCCACAAGTAGCCACAGAGCCTGAGCTCAGCCATATTCAGCCAGTGCCACCTAAGAGCAGTGATGTTTCAATTCCCTCAAAATAGCAGCATATATGTCAAAAATACCAACCTTCACCCTAAATCTAAAGCATTTCCAGCTGCTCTCGGGTTCTTTAATCTTTATCCTCACTTTACATGTCAAGATAGGGACACAAAAGGCGTAATACCAGAGGTGTTGTTCATGTACAATAGGCTTACAAATGCTCGCTCGAGGCACTGCCAGTCAGCCAACTTGGCTTGATAGAAGACAGAGCTGCCTGGGCTTGCCAGGAGGCAGAGCTGCTGCCTCGCTGCCAGCACACTGCCCTGAGAGTTCTCCTGGAGCCCACAGCCAGCTATGGGCTGTGCAGCAGGGCAGTTCTGCCCAACCAGGGCTACGTGTGCCTCTCTGCGAAGTATCAGTCACTGCAGAGCATCCATCAGAGACAGGGAGGCATCCAGAGCACCAGCGTGTTTGGCATAGGTAGGTCAAATGGCAATGCAGGGAATGCAAAGGGGAAGAAAAGTGGGCTGCTAAGGGTTATCAAAGGAAGGGTTTGGGACAGATGGAACTGAACAACTAGATTTTGCAGGGAATGGGTTTGGAGAGAGTCAAATCAGTTCTTCTTATGTTTCTCATTCATTCTGACTGTGATTTTTCATACCCCTGTAGCAGACAGGTACCCCTTGTGCTATAATAGCGTCACCCTTCTGGCCTTTAGCCTTTCCTTGCTAACTGTTAGGAAGAGGTAGGGTGGGAAAGCGTAGCCAAAATAATTGTGGTCATAAAGAAAAAAAATTCAAGAGGTTGCAAAGGATGATAGAAAAGGTACACAAAATTCTGTGGCTCAGTGTCTTCTACTAGCCTACTATTAAACAGAAGTTCTTGGTAAGTCGATAGATGTGTTACTGAATAATGGCTGCATTTGTTCTGTTCCTCTTCAAACAGTCCTTTTAAGTCTCTTTCTTCTTCTCAAGATGTGAAGTTACTTTGATAGCAGGAAGACAGTTGCAATTCCCACTTCTGCTAACTTTGTTAGATACTGAACTGCGATGCCTTCAGCCCAGTAATGTTTGTAGATCTCAGTCCCTTCCAGTAGTCAGTAAATGTCTAACTGTAATGTCTGCAGTGCTCTAGCTTTTAGAAAAACACATTGGAAAGGATGGAAAAGCTAATTTTTAGCAAGTAGAGGAAATGACAGCATAAATTGAGCTGCAAAAACCAGATGTTTGTTCCACCTTAGCATGCTTTTTGAATTCATACTGCAAGATCAATGTTTTAAGATTTGCTGAATTTCCAGAGGCAATGTTTTCAATTTGAAAGATTTTTAGCCTAGGTGAGAGCATCGGAAACATCAAGGAAGATGCTCAGGAGCCAAAGAAGGGCTGGTTTTCAAAGCAGTACATTGGAACATCTATCGTTGTTTTAGCTCCAAAGATCAGTCGGTTTTACAGTACACCTAATAAATCATGCCTCATCTTTCACCCCTAATTCAGCTTCTGAAGAAGTTTGCCTTCTCTCTCTGCACCATCAGTGGACAGTTTATCTGTGCCAGCCCACAGTTCCCCAGGAAAGAGACACTCCTGTCTTTCAGGTGCTCCTTAAAACTATTGCTAAGCTCCTCTGCACTGTTATGGGAAGCGATCTTTTATCTTTTGGGAGAGGAAAAACACTGAATGCATTTAGTTCAGCCTGGGCCACTGTTCCTGGTTAAATGTAGAAGTACCTTGTATTTAGAAATACCATAGAGTCGTACTAGTTTTTATAGAGTAAGAGGCACTTACAGCATTCTTGAATTTGTAAGAGGCATGCAGATATGCCACTGCTTATCCTCAGTCATCTTATTTCTGTTTATCACAAGCTCCTGAAAGAAATGCTGATGGAACACACCCCACACAGAAGATACTGCACAAAATAAAGCTGTAAATATTTGTGAAAGAAAACAGAGAATTTTGAAAATCTTGAAACTAGCATCACTTTATTTCTTTTATGATGTGGTTAAGCACCCAACAGAGTAAACAGAAACCTTGTTGCACAGCTGTTGCTTTGAGATGAGGTGGTGCTGGTGGTGGTGGTGGTGGTGTTGGTAAACAGCATTTAGACAGGTCTGTAGGTATGTAGTTACCATTACCATCTATGAACACAGAGTACACATCTATGGGAAGTTCCTTGGCTGCCTTTTCAATATCAGTTACCCCTTTTGCAGTATGCTGGGCAGGCATTTCTGCAATAACATTTAAACTGTCCCTGAAGTATTGTTTCCATACACAATATTTCACAGTCACCACTTAAGCACTACAACCATACCACTTACAAGAAACTGAATGTGCAAACCATAGCCAACTTTGTACCTGAAGAATGCAAAGTGATCCATCATTTTGAAAGACACTTTAAAGGCACTGTGACAATGATTCCTCTGTCCCAACAGTTTATTTAGAATAAATTGGTCCTTGGTAAAACCATATTTTGCCATCTTATACTGAAAACATAAAAGCTCTTTCAAAGTAAATCCTGGAAATCTGTAGGCCAGTGTTTCATCTTGCTTGCATAGGTGGAGGTCCCCAGCTGAAAGTTATTCTGGACAACCAAAATGCTGACACTGTCTTCAGCCTTGGGGCTGGTTAGCACAGATCAACAGCAGACAGTGTAGTTCTCCTGTATTTTTCCTTTATATAGAAAAATGGAGCAGTGAGGGAGCTATGTGACAGTAAGCACGTATGTTCACTGGCACTCCTCTTTTTGCTCTGAGAAGAGAAAACTCAACCATATCTCGGTCAGAAGCTTGTAAAAATCTCCTGCCTGCCTGTACCCTCACTGGTATGGTGTTTGTTTAGGATACTTTCAAATATCTTAGGAATTATTTATGTAAGCTTACATTTCTTAACTGAAGGTTATCTAAGACAAGAATTCTCTAAAAATGTGATGTTGTCTGGTAGGTACCATATTAATATTAAAGGAAAACTCAACCGTTTGCACAATTATCTCATATAGAAGCATACTAAAACAACACAGATTAGTTATCAGAGTGCATTGCCTGAAGTTGGCATTTTGTGTTTTGCCACTACGTTTAGTATATTGACACCCCTTTGGTTGTCTTCCACAAGTGGGGGATGAAGCAAGAAACCCCAGCCTACAGCACTGTAGGCTCATGTAAGTAAGACTATATTATAATATGTATTTTCAGTGAAAACAAGATGGTGTGCATGCAGCTCTCAATCTGATTCTTATCAGTCTTTGCCTGCAATGGGAACTCCTAGAAATATAAAATCGTTACAGCCCTCCCAATGAGTTAAAGGGATGATGGAAGCAGTGCATTGCAACAAGGACGTGCCGAGTACATCCTAAGCTCTCTAATGAGCAGAGTTCTTCTGTGAGTATTTGCATATGCTCCAATATGCCATTAGTGTATGTGATTTTAGGTTTTCAGAAACATAAAAATAATAAGTTAAAATGAGATATAAAAAGGCTAATAAACATGTTGTTCTGAGTATAAGCAATTTAAGGGAGGTGTTATAATTATCTGTGTATCTCTACACAATCTGTCCCTGACCTAATTTTCATCTGCTGGAGAAACAGCAATTTTAAATACCTACAAATCCTCATTTGCCCGTTTCTTGTTTATCATGCAGCGTATCTCCTGAGTTCAGAGCGCGATTATTCCAGGGCTGGCTGGAGCCCTGAGGATAAATGTTTTTGAAAAATGACATGGCTGATTTGCCACTCTCCTCATTTCCTTTGCTTATTTTCCTATTCAAAGCTCTATTCTTCCTGAGAAAGCCTAACAGTAGTTCCATTTTCCTCGGCCATTTGGGTACCATCAGGACAAGCAGGGTTTGACTAATGCAGCACAGCCTTGGGCCTAACAGCACATTTGCAATCACAGCACTGCCCCATGTTCACGACCTGTAGAGATGAAAGGTTAACAAGATCAATCCCATGTTCCCTGTCCACCAAATACCCAACCAGTGTTCATCTGCTGAAGTTTAAAGAAAGACTCAGGTGGCAGCAGTGAGGGCTCACCAGTTAGAAGAGCTCATGGCGGTGGATAGTGTTGGTGACATCCCAATTTCTAGTCATTGCTGCTGTTCTTGACTCGGGTTGTTTCCAATTTATGCCTTGATAGAGGTGTACCTGGAAGTCCATATTTCATAGAACTGCTTCTCTCTGTCATCGCTGTGGCTCAGGGATCCAAGACTGCATTAGTTACAGTCTCTTAGAATTTTTAAGCTTCTCCTAGGAACAGTGAGGTCAAAAACACACTTTAAAACCAGCCAATGATGTTTTGAAATCAGAATTTTTGTTGTTAGATAAATGACCCTTCAGAGTCCTTTTGGAGAGGCGTACTTTAGCAGTGCTTGATACTTTTCAAAAGGAAAGGCCCATGACTTTCAGAAGATCAATCCCTCCTAAGACATTTTTTGATGAAAGCATCACAAACTTTGGCCTTAAGCTGTATGGAGCATTTGCTAGTGATAGAGAGAGGAGGGCTTCAAGGCTGAAAGCATTTGTTCTACCATGTGCTTACCAGAAAGGTAATGAAGTTTTCATATGTGTATAATTACCCGTTTTCCTGCTTTTGAACTAAAAACTGCCAATGCAATGATTACTGCTCATTGTTGAAAAGATTCAGTATCCAGCATGAAAAATACATGCCAACATTTTAGTCTGATATGATTTATAGTCACTGAGTTTTATGCCCATGAAGGACTGGTTTGCTGACAGACCTTTACAATGCCTCAGGCATGCTGAACTGTAATAGACTGTCTATGTAAGTACATGTAATATGCCCAAATGAATACACTGGTGTTTTTAATGAATAAAGACTGAAACTAAATTTCAGGCACTTCTAAGGCTCAGTCAAAGCAACAGGTCCTTTTCATGTCTCAAGGGAAAAACCTTAATAATTTTGCTCCTCTCTGATATCTGAATTAATGACTGTCATCTGCAGTGCTCTGAAGAAAAGAAAATCTCCCTCCTGTTAACACAACACACTTTGTACTTGTAAAAGAGAGGATGAAAGAGACCATTTATCTCAGAGTTTAATATATTTGAATAGAGCCTCAGAAGTCATTGCCTACTGAGAGGCGGATGTTGACCTTTTGGCTGAATGCTTGTACACTGCACAGAAATAACCTGGAAATATCCATTCTGCTTGTTTTAAAGGGCTCTGCAACAGGGTTTGTATCAATACCGGCTTCCAGGGAAACTGGATTATTCAAGTTCTAGATGAGCTTCCTCCTGCCAGGCAATGGGCACCCGCCATTGATTCAGATTTCTATATCTCTTTTGTTTTTATTTATTGCAAGTTGGAAATAAATGGTTCATTTCTTTCCAGAAAGTAAAAAGCTCGTTTGCTCTTTGTGGGCTATACTTTAGGCATTGTGAGCACAATGACATCTCTAGTAGCATCCAGGAGTGGATTTCTCAGTTTTTCCTTATGGGGTGGCTGTTTGGTGCTTCATTCTACAAAGTTATGTGGAAGTGTCCAAAGCAGATTAATTCTCTATGGAGGAAGGATGAAAAGATGGAGTGCTACAGGATAAACTCATAGCATAAGAAGCCAAACTTAGAGGTCTAGAGAAGAGTTTTGAAAAGGGCCCCTCAACTTCGCTTGTATTTACTGCATGTGCTACGTAAAGATCTCTAGGCTAACTTTTTGATATTACAAGGTGTATTATGGACGTATATCTCAGCTCCACTGCTTTCATAGAATCGTATAATCATTTCTTATTTCTGAGACCTAGCCTAAGAAGCAAAGAGCTGGATTAGACATTTATGTACTGCATTCCATTACACCATTTGGAAAGTTTAGTTGTTTGAGTTTCTCAAAAAAGTAGAGCTGTTAGTTGACAAAATGTCTACAAGAACCCCCTCTATGGAGAAAATATCTGACACCATAAATCTGATGTAGCCAACAAAACAAGAAAGTAAGCAGAGGTCTGGAATTTAAGAACTGAAACTGGTAAACAGTTGAGTGTAACTAACTGATCTCAAGATCTCAAAAAGGAAGAGAAGAAATAACTAAAGAGCAGAAAGTAAACAGGGAACTTGTTCAAAATAGCAATTCAGGCCTCAAAAATGCACATTGGCTTAAGATACACTTCCTTCTGTACATAAATAAGAATTTGGATACCTCCAAAGCAGCTGTCACTGAACTATTGCTGAGTGTTTCGACTTCTCCTGGTTGTGAAAAAAAATACAACACACAAACTTACTCAAAAAATGAATAATTCTAAAGAACTGTGAGAACTAAATACTTATTTAAACAAAACAAAAATGGCATGGTGAAGCAAGAGATATAAAGGTTGAAAATACTTCAGTATTCATCTGAACACTTTGTATATTTCATTTGAAGCTCTAAAAAATTAAATAGATTAATCAAAAGATGTGAATAGTCCCCAACTTAAATGGATTTCTTTATTTTCAGATTTATATTGGGTCATTCATCAAAAATACGTTTTTAAGGAAAGTGTTTTTTACAAAAAAAAAAATACTGCTTAACCAAAGCTGCAGACTGTGTAGGATGCCTGTAGACCATACTGCACATAAGGATAGGGGCCACAAGGGGTTCCTCCAAAATTACTTCAGCACCCTCTGAAATAACTTATTTTCATCACAGCTGACACGGTCCTCTATCACAGCCATTTATATCTCGTGGATCTTGCAGATCTCAAGAGGAGGAGTCTGCCCTCTGGCACAGCCCTTGTAGTAATGGCCGTTTATTGCGGGATCACCACTTCTTTAGCATTCATTACAGACACTGATTAGAGATGGTGATAAAGACATCGTTAGAGTCCAAAGCCAATACTGGAATGTAAAAATAAAGCGTGGATAAAGTAGCATTTTAAACAGGTGCATCTATTTACTGCTGATATTTTCATACAAATTATTTTGTGGTATTAACTTCAAAAGGTGTAGCGAGAGCTTTAATTTGCTACAGTTCTGGTCTAGTAGGTATAGAGACACCAGAGGGTTGTGCAGCACTGAACTCAGAGGTGTTCAGACAAACCTTTGTACTCGTAATAACAAGAGCTAGTGTGAGCTTACACAATTTAAAACTAATTGCCCAGCCAATGTCCTCATTACCATATTGATGCAGTTCATAAATCAAAGCCGTGCCTATTCAAACTGTTTACCAGCCTTGGATTAAGCAGTGTATTTCAACTGACAAATGTAGCACGCTGCCAAAATGCTGCAGAAACTTTAAAAGACTGATAGCAGTATAAACCTGGGGAGCTGCAACACCACAGACTGATGTAACATATATGGCACTGAAGAACTCGCTCCTGTTTGTTTTCCGAGTGTGCTCTGATTTAGTCTTAAAGCTTTCCATAATAACATACTGCAGTACTGATACAGAGCCTTACACAGAAGAGGGCTGCTGGCAGGTTTGATAAATTTGGCAACAGAAGCAAGAGGTAAGGCATGGAATGGACTGAAGATTCTGCTGCAAGGGAAGCTTGAAGCAAAAGTGGGGCTCTGGAGAGTTATTGAGCTGTCAGGGGAAGCCAACAGATTCTGAGAAAATCAAGGGCTGGGGGGGTTGGTTTGGTTAAGATCATTGGCTTATCCCTATTAAGGAGGACCGAGTGCATAGGGGAGAGAAGAGTGGGCATTTGCAATGAAATGCAGCTCCTTTATAAACGGAACTACTAAGAAGAGTTCAGCTCATAAAAATAAGAGCTGATGATGCCTGTTAAAATCTCTACCTCTTCAGTTCTTGTATAAATTAAATCATGACAATTAATAAAGATTTTTTTTTTTAATAGATGGAGGATGAACTGTGACTCAGAGATGCCTTTGTGTGATAAAAAAAGTTTGATTCCAGTTTGCATCTCTCTTGCTACCTGTGTGGTCACGGTAGACACAAGCTTCCAATTGCTTATACACGGACACTGGATAATAATAAGTTAAATTAATCTGATATCTTCTCACCAAAGGCAATGATATATTTTCTTTTTGCAGTGCAGTAAATAATGTTAAAGAAGTCTATTTCCCTCTTTTTATAATTCTGAACCATACAGTAAACGCAGATCTGTAGCAGTCTTAGCTCCTATAAAATGCCAAAATAACTTCCATGTTCCAGTGTCTTTTGCTGCTGGTGGGCATCACAGGTCCAGCAGAGATGTCTCAGAAGGAAGAATGCAACTGTGGAAGCCAACCAAAGTTATCTCCATTTGCAGGCTGTTGTAAAGGACAGTTTTGTACTGATATACAGCTTTCAATAGACAAGAGCTGAGTAGGGAAAAAAATTGCTTGTTATTTACCTAACCCATAGAGTGAGAAGTGGCAGAATAGTGTCTTCTATTTTTCCTCTTTCATCAGATTAAAAGGAAATTTAGAGATGTTAATATGACTGTTAATTCCTCCACTTTAACGTAGATATCTTCCAACGCGAGAAAACTGTTCCTTTCAGCCTTCTTCCTCTTATGCAAAATGAAGATTAATTTCCAGACAGTCTGCTGAGCATCCCTTGAACATATGTAATGGAATTCACTTTACAGGCTGTAGAAACAGTGCTGGTATTTGAGCTGGAGGGAGCAGCAGCTCAGATCTCTGTGACTTCTCTTGCAGAAATGCTGTTTCCTGACTTCGGTTTGGACTGGTTACTTAGATGAAGAACTAGGATTTTACCAATGCCAAGAACCTCAACCTGAAGGGAGACAGCTATTTTTTTTTTCCCTATATGGTTTATTCAGTGTTGCTTTTAAAGTATTTATTATGTGTTCGTTCATTTTGGGGGCCTCTGTTTATGACCAGTGTCTGTGTATGACTGGCTGCCTTTCCTGTCTTATGTTGATTCCACTAGTCATATAAAAACAGAGCCAAAGTGTTCCAAGGCAGTATACTAAAATACCTGTTTTTTATTTAATAACATAGAGTATAGATAATACACACACATATACATTTCACCCCTTCTTTTCCATGAGCACTGGGATTTTCAGCAACTTCACAGAAGGTTTCATTTCTCAAGTAGTTCAGATTGTAATCTTAAATCCCTTGAAATTGCCTCTTAAAAGCATGTAGTCAAACAACCTTAGGCCAACATGTCATCCAGACCTTGATGCTGCATTTCATAGGAACAAGACAAAGTACTTGAGGCAGTATAGTGTAATATATATAAAAGTGTTTATAGTAATAAATTGAATGCAATACTAAAAGAAGTCGACTGGCTGAAGGAAGGCCGGATCTTACTTGGGACACTTCATCTGTATGAGAACCACGCTGAAAGACATCTATCTACAGTTCCCCATTCATATCTCGCTCCCTTCCGCTACTTCATTTTAAGAAGATGCAATTGGGTATGCAACAGGCATGAGATCTTTCCAAGGCCATGATTAGTCCTTCACTTCACTGATGCTTACACATGGATTCTGCTTAGGACGGTAACCACTCTGCACAGGATGAACACAACAGAATGATTTGCAAAGTCAAGGCCCTCATTATGTAAACTAGCTAAGACTCAGAATTTCCCATCCTTTTAAGTTCTTAGAAATTGAATGAGCTGTGTTGCAGAGGCATTTGCTCACCTGAGTTGCAATTAAGCACTGCTCCACATAGTGATGAGGTGACCATGACAGTGCTGTTGAGAATGCTGATGATTCTAAGGTCCAGCCGGTGGAAGAGCATTAATAAGGATGGTGGATGGAAAGCAGCACAGCTGTAACAAACAGGAGTGTAAGCCCAGCTACATTAGCAAAGTGTCTCTTTATCGTTGTTGTTCATTGAATTTGAGAAGATATTTTGCTTTCTCTGGCAGTGAAAAATGAGCTTCTGTCACAGTGGAGGTGGGACCAGCAAGGAGAGGGTTGGTGGTGCAGCTGTCTGTGGACTGTAAGCACTTCTAAGCTGAACTTTATAGTTCATTATTATAGTAATTCCTGTAAAATGCCTTGATACGTGCCTTCATTTGCTGAGCAATTCATTCATAAACATTCCAAAGTCTTTGCTGACTAAAATACTGCTTAACTTCCATGAAAGCAATCGGGTGCATCTTAGGGCTGTCTCCCTCATTCATGCAGTGAGTCAGGAGGGATGGAGATTTGGCAGCAACTGCCTGTGGATACTTCAAGGTGAAAGATGTAATCTGCTCTACTGGCAGGCAGCAGCCATTACACAAATAGAACTGTGTTGCAGCTTTTGCATTTTTGCTGTTTGCTCTAATCAAAGCAGCATAGAAAAAGACAACAAAAATTACAGTATAGCTCAGCAGTCTTCTCACCCCATATTTCTAATGGCAATTCATCCCTTCCTTTTGCTGGCTAGGTTTGAAAGTAACTGATTTATACTCACACCATGAAATTTGTGCATCCAGGAGCCTACACTACAGCTCTGCCTTGCAGCACATGAGACATTCTGTCTGTGAGGCACGATCCTACTAATATATATAGAAGGGAAGACTTGTGAAGTCTTGGCAGCAGATGTAGGTCTTGAAGAAACAGACAAACAATAAGAACTTGCCAGGTGACATGGAAAGCTAATTTTGGTCTTCCTTCCTATTGCTTGGAAGTGCTACATCAAAAGGCATTTCACCGCCTCCCTTTTCAAAGCCTGACAGCCTCCAGAGCAGTGCGTGCACTGGGAACCCGACTCCAGGTGCTGTAGGTGATAAAGCAAAGCACAACGTTCAGGTCCAGCGCAGTATGAAGAATGAGGTCACCCTGTATTTTTAGAAGCACCTTGTGGTGCTGTGAAGCATGCTCTCTTGCTCTCCTTTCATTTTTTTCCCCTCTCCTTTTTTTTTTCTTCTTCTCTCTTTTACTGTGAATAATTTGGCTGGTGCTTGCAGAAGGCTGTTTTAGCCCCAGGGATTCTCACACATACTTCTGTTGACAGAGCTCTTGTGCAGCAAGCAAACTGAAATGCCTCTTGTTAAGGATCTGCTCATTTCTTTTTCTGTTCTGCCCCAATGCTTGGAGGATCTTTTGGCTACTGAGTTCCTGTTGTTATGCTCATGGAAATTAACTGCACTGAAAAATATGAGGTTACCTTGCAAAACAGGTAAAATTATCAGCAGGAAAAGAAAATCCTGCTCTCCTAATTTGCTGTTAGTCTGTACGTTTCACATTCTCTTGGCTTTCTTGTTTAATTTATTAGGGGAAGATTGTTTAAGTCGATGGGAAATACTAAACAAAGTCATTGTGAAAGGCAAACAAATGCATTAGGGGCTGAGGGGTAAAAACTCTTTATTTTGGGTGAGTGCTCTTCCATTGTAGCCCAGACCAGGGCTTGACTTGCTGGTTTACTCTGTCAGTTCACATTTAAATTGACTTCTAAAAAGTAAGAAATTTCCACACGTTCACATGCTATGCAATGCCAAAATGCATACTGAAATGCAATTTCAGTGGATATTGAAACGCACTAATTTAATCAGCATTTGCAGGTTAGTTTAGGTGACTTATTGTTGCAGTAACCCTATGAAATAAAGCATATTTATTTCCCCGGAAAGCAATTCTCCTCGTAGTAACTTAAGAAAATATAAATGAGTAAAATTCTCCCATTTCATGGTTAAGCCTCATATGTGCTTTTTGCATTAAGTTTGTGCAAAACTTGGTGGTTTAATACACATTTTGGTTGTCTAGGCAAAGGAGACTCAAGCCAATGGAGGGTGATAGACAGAAATTGAGCTGTGCGTCTGCACAGATATCTCCGCTGTTACCAGGCCACAGGGAAACTTTCCTTCCACATCACTGCACTAACTGTAGCTCAGATCTGTATTAATCCAGTGCTGACTTGTAAGAACCTTTCCTTAGAAAACAAAGTTCTGGTTGTGTGTCAAATGCGTGTATATAGAAAGCTAAAGCTGATTACCACACTCAGATACAGATTTCACATTTTACCTTAAAAAAATACCATCCTGTTTTTTTTTGTGTGTGTGTTCTCCCCTAGGCTGTGCTGGAGTCATTTTTAGTAGGACAGTTTGCAGTGGTAGCCCCTACGTTGCTCTTCCTACTTAGAGAAAGCACATATACACCCAAGAGATTCTTGTTACTCAACATCTGATCCTACCAGGAGTAGGTCACTGCTGGTACAGATAATGCTACAGTACATACTGAGAATCACGTTGCATATGAAATAACTTCCCTACTTATACAGACCTTATTCAGAAAGATTATATTTTTCAGAACTTTTAAGTGCATACATTCATAATTGTGGTGGTAATTATACTATTTTGCAGGTCTGCGTTACGGGCCTTTTACGACACATATGGATTTAGCTCTGAATGCACAAACCTCTCTAAGTTACACATTTTGGTATGGGCAGGATTTCCAACCCACAGTTCTGCCAAAAACATTCAGTTTTTTGGAGCTTTAAATGTCTATGTGTAACTTCTTATAAAATGCAGAAATTGATATTTCGTAGAAGGGTGCTTTTTTTGCCCATCTCTGCTAGATCGAGTAAAGAGAGATGTTCCACAGGATGTGTGGGTGAACTCACACTCTTTTTACCACTTCCTCTTCAGAGATTCCTTGCCACACGCACAGAACCCGTCTGCTCCTGAGTGCTTTCTTTGTCCCATTCTCATCATGGGAAAAAGACAAATAAAAAGAAGTCCAAGGCAGTAAGCAACCCCAATAAAAGGAAAATCTTTTTCATGCCTTTTGTAATTAAACTGTAGACTCTACAGCTTCACAGCACATCCTTGAAGACTGGAAATCACTTGAGATAAAGAATTTTGTGAAATGCAAAAAGAAGCTGGGAGTTTAGTTTGGATGCTAGATTGCTTAGAGGTAACAGCAAGTACAATTTTTATTTATTTATTTATTTTTGCGGGGATTATAATTCATGTTTTGGAGTTAAAAGCATCACAAAGTAGTAGAAATAAAAAGCCATCAAAGCTCTTTTGATGCCTTCTGGGTTGTCTTCTTGAATAGCAGCTTCTCCTTTCTTATTCCTGGCTCCCCCAGGAGTGGGGAATATGTGTGCTAGCAGTATGCCTTCCAGTAGGATAGGGGGCTAAAGAGCAGCAGTAGTGGTTTAGATAATTGTCAGTAGTCACCTAAATGGCAGAAGACTTTCTCATAGTGCCTAAAATAGCACGTGAAAGGTTAGTTGCCCCAGTCATTCCCTACAAAGGGCGTGTCTACTTTTTAAAGGCATTGTACTCAGTTCATGTAATACTAGGGAAAAAGATTCAAGGGTGTTCAGTGCTTCTGAAAGTGAAGTCACTTCTGTTTAGTTGGCCTTCTTGGAGCTTCTGAGAAAATGAGCCTTCCAATGCAGTTTTGTCATTTACATGTAGACATTGCAATCTGCTATTGTTTTGTAAAAAAGACATGGGGAGAGATTCTTCTTGAGGATATTTAGACTGTATATAAGGAAGAAGTTTTTTACAATAAAAGTGGCCAGGCACTGGCACAGGTTGCCTAGAGATCTGGTGGATGCCCTGTCCCTGGAGACACTCAAGGTCAGGCTGTATGGGGCTCTGAGCAACCTGATCTAGCTGTAGGTGTCCCTGCTCAGTGCAGGGTATTTGGTCCAGATGACATTTAAGAGTCCCTTCTTCTTGCCTTTATCTGCCCATCTAAAAGTTGAATGAGTTGTGTAAGCATTTTCTCTATCCCTCCTATATAGCTTGGAAAAGAGGGTCATGCTAGGAGGGAGACCTCCCATGCTAAAATAGGCATTTACCTTCAGGAAGCATTTTCCTCCCTCTACTGGCTCCAGCAGGAGGCCAGTCAGCTAACAATAACATCTGACTTTTCATAGCTAATAACTGAGAGGAATGCTTTCTAAATCGTGCATACCAGCATGCTCGCACCTTTTACAGCCGAAGAGCAAATGGCAATGGTAATACATAACAAATCCAAATTTTCTACATACACACAATATTATTACTGTTACTCAAAGTAAGCCTATAAAACTGAAATACGTACTAACCAGCAATAAAATTTGCCTAGCTAGTACACTTTACTTAGCTTATGGCACATGCAGTGATAGGCATGTCACATGCCAGCATCTTGCTCTGCTTGCTTCCCACTCTGACAATCACAGAGCTGCCTTCTGACAAGCCTTCCGAGCAGTGACAGGCTTGCCACACACATCAAAGGCGTAAGTTTCTCTTCTTGTTTTGAAAAGCTTCTGTTCTGCTTTGCTGTCTCACAGATGGAGTACTGAAACAATCATTAAAATAAATACTATCAATATTCAATCTGTCACAAAGAAGTACATTACATATACGAGTGAATGTAAGCTATGTAAGCGATGCAAGATTGGTTCCTCGGCTGCTCTTCTTAACATGTGTTGGAGGCCCACGCACGAGGTTTGAGTCCAGAAGTTAGGACTGATTTAAACCAGACACAGCCAACTCTGTTGAAGAACTGAAGCTCTGTCTTTTTAGCCTTCTCTTTTTGCTGTGTGAATTGATTGGAAGTGGACAGGCGCTGTGCTGGATTGTTGATTCAGAGAAGCTGAGCAACAGAAGATCCCACCCTTACTGAAATGTTCTTTATTTTCTGTCAGCCCCTTTGCCTCCTTTTTCTTCCTTATGACATTTCAGTAGCTTTATCAGAACGGTATAGAAGTTCTCAATAATTGAACAGACGGTAAAAATGAAGTGAATAGAGGCAAGTTTTGAGAACAAGCATATATCTAACATCAGATTGAGCGATTTTGATCCATTCTGTCAATAATCAATGTGAAGTCAGTATTTAAAAAAAAAACATTTCTGCATTTGCTAATTCTTTCCTGGTCTCTAGGGTAAACAAGTCAAAGTTCTGATGCTTTGAATTCATCACATCTGCATACATCAAATGTTTCTGAAGAGAGCTATAGGTAAATTTGACACAGGAATGTCACATTTTAGGATCACTGCTGCTGATCCAATCCATTGCAAGCAAGGTCCTATCAATAATTTTTTTTCTTATTTCTTTTTAATTTCCAGGAACAGAGAGGATTCAGATGATTGGTATAAGAATCCAGGCATTAATAATGATTATTTGATCATGGTTTTGGAATAATAAGAAGATATTCCCTGTCTACATATGTGGAGTGTTGTTTCTAAAGAAAATGGAGTAATGAAGTCATTTTGATCTCTGATGGGTGAAACTCATTGGAATGGAAACCAACATCTATGGAACAAACCAAGGCTCGCCATGTCTTACATCTGCCAAGTGCCTGGGGACTCCAAAGGCAGCAAAGTATGAAGAATACCAAAGAAACAAAGAACAGAAAAGCCCATATGAATTTCAGGATGTTTTACTGGAACCTGAGATGAGTTTGCTGTCTGCGTCATCCATAATAGACCACAGTGAGACATCCTTGCAACCTGGTGGGACTGCAGAGAGTGTCACCAATCAATCTGAAGCAGAGCAGCTCTGTGAAGAATTATTGCATTCTGCAAGGCACAAGCCAAAGGAAGAAGCTCTGAACTTTACCTCACACATAGAATGGCCACTCCTTGCCAGAGAAAATCCAGCCAAGAAACCAGAAAGGAGACATGAAATCAGAGTCATAAGACACAAGCCAAGTGCTATCACATTTTCTGATTTTGAATTTTTATCACATGAAGGTAATACTAAACTCCATATTTCTGAGGCAGGAGAAGAAGATTTTTCATCTGAAGAGGAAGAAGCAGATGGCAGAGGTGATGATGATCTGTTTACAGAACTGCCGCTGTATGAAGCATTTTTCAATGGCCTTCACAGAACGGATGTTTTCCCAAGAAAGCAAGCTAAATGTGAGCTTACTGAGTATCCACACATCTGTCATTTAGAAGACTGTGATGATAATTCAAAAACGGAACCGAAGGACCATGATAAGGAAGAAAAACACACGGAGCTGGAGGTAACAGAAGCTATTGTTTTGTTCCAAGTGTGATTTAAATAAGTGGTATAATTTAAGCTTTGTCACAGGAGGAGATCTTACACAAATTGTTATACAGTGATAAGCAATGTTAATTACATAATTAAGAATATAAACCTACAGTAATATATAAAATATATTAAAATTATATTAAAAATATAATGCTGGGCTTTTACCTTAGACAAATCAGTTTCATCAGACGGACCTCATTTCCATCAGACAGAACTTCAAACTTGAGTTTTCCATTTTGTGTTGTAATAGGAACATTGGCTCAGTTTCCCATGGTCCTAAAAGATCAGGTATTATGCTACATACAGTTTATATTCCTAGCTATTCTCTAAGTCTACTGACTGTTCCAACAGGATAGAGCTTAAGATTACTGTAAGAGCGGAGTATATTTCCTTATGCTAAATAAGAGCCTTTTTTTAGAGCAGTGGTACTGTAACGCTACTCTTCCCAGCTTACAGCACTGCTTCTACCAAATAAGAATGTTTTCTTTTTTTATATTTGATTACAATAATATGGAGGACAGGTGATCAACAGGTCTATAATAAAATAAATGGAGCGCTTTTTTTGTATCTTTAGTGGTCCACATCATGATAAATAGATATCCAAAACAAAAACAAAGAAGATTTAGGAAAAATGGAAAACATTCTGTAAGAAGAATCATCCAACTATAACCTTTCCTTTAAAAAAGACAAGTAAATGATTTGTGTCTTTTGGAACTGGAAGAAGAGCAGCTTTCCAAGAGAATAAGCGAGGCTTTCCTTCTGCTCCCAGCTGATGACAAACCAAATGCCTGGAGCTAACCATGTTTATCACTGTAGTTCAGTTCTAGTACAAAAATATGAAATGATTCCAAACACTGGGGAAAACAAACTTAAAATTCCAGTGTTCCTGAAATGGCAGCACAAATTAATATTGAACCACAGGTCAGTCGTACCTTCCCTTCCTCTTCCTCCATGCCTCTTCTCTTCCTCCTTCTTTTTGAAGTTACTTTCAATGTTGAAAGTCTTTATGCCCTGAAATTTTGGCTGGAACTCTTTTCTTTTAACCAGTGTTACTTACTTTTCTCTATCTTCAGTTCTTCTTCTAGCGCTTACTAGAAGAGTTACACAGAGTTGCTTCATTGAGTTCTGATAAAAACAAAGAAGAGTTGGAACTAAAACAGCCAAGTTAACATGAAGATTACAGTATGTAATGCTTAGTTACTTCCCTCCTTTAATATAATCTTTCTCCCGTTTGGGGTGTATCATTCTGACCTAAAATGAGTGGCAGATTTCTGGTTGTATTTCACACTGATCCCGGTGTAATCAGGAAACCCATCAGCTCACAGAGAAAGAAGCCGGATTTTCACAGTTTCCTCAGGAGCTAATATTAGAAAACCAAAGCCCCAAAGTGGTTCCAAAGCAGTGCATCTTTTGATGCAACACTGACCCTGAAACATTCTTGTGACACGCATCTTATTAAATAATTGGATTGTTCCGCCACCCTAAGCCAAGGCTTGCTTCCCCATTTATGCGGGGACAGTAATCCCAGCATTCCCATTAATATCAATAACAATCAAAATGCATGCGCAACGTCCCTTGGATTCTGTTTACTGAAGGTCATCCCCATAGATTAAAGAGAAGGAATGGGTGCCGTTGTCATTTAGTTTACTTTATGTCTGCACCATAAAATAAACTCAAGGATGCAGTTTGTAGTGCAGAATAATGGATTATAAATTGCCCGACAAGCGTTTGAAATTACCTAGTAAATCTCCGAGAATGTGTCAAAACAGTTCAGAAATTGTACAGATGCAGTGATGCAGTCCTGGTTTTGAGTTTTTTTCCTAAGTAAATAAGTACGTATCATCCTCAAAAAGCCTCCAAGAATTAAAAAAAGAAGGATTATCTTGTCTCTAAAATTTTAGCAGCAGTCATGCATTACTGCTCAGACTAAAAACCCCCCATGACTCTGGTTTAAGCTCACGCTCAGCAAATGTGTGTCGTCACATTATTTATTTCTGCTGTGTAGAAATGGGGCTGTTGGAGAAATGGCTTTCTGCTGGAAAGAAAATGAAATAAAGGCGGCATGGGGTAAAAATATTGTCAAAAGCAACCATTATTGCTAAGTCTCAGACCTAAAAATAGTAGAACAAACAAACCCGCTTGGCCGTAGATCCATGCTATCAGAGGTAACACCTTGGCCAATACACGGCTGAATCCTTGCTGCTGGAGCTCACAGTGAAACAGTGATAACAATCGACCCTGCAGGGGCATTCGTAGGTAAATGCACGTGTCCCCAGTGCAGAGAGGTGCACTGCTGCACATCTCCCATTTTGGGGTGAGCAGTGGGAAAGGCTGTGCCCTGCTTCAGCTGGGGAGCACGGTCCTTGCAGGCAGTGACAATGAGCAATTTGGTGTCTGAATCTCCCATTATACAGCTGCTACACGCATTTATGTGGCAATTCTTGTTTCATTCAAACTAGTAAGGAGAGAAAAATCTCTGAGTATGCTAAACAGTAAACAAGAACAATGCAGATGGAAAAAGTACAACTTATCCATGCTGCCAATGCTGTTACAAGGGGAAGAAACAGTGCTGAGAGCAATTCACACAATGGTGCCCATGAATAATGCTCTTTCTTTTTGTCCAAAGGCATACAGAATCTGCCTGTTCTGCATGGCACGAGACAAATGACATTTCTGTTCAGTTTATGAATGCACTGGGGTGGGTCGCCGTGTCTCCACCCTTAGACCAGTCCCGTATGTACTTCCTGTGTTTTCTCATCAGATTTGGCCGCTGCTCCTCTTCAGAAATCTGTAATCAGTGGCATATTTCATGCCCAAATAGACTTCTTAAGTGAAAAGTAACATCTATTTCAAGTGGGGGAGCAAAATTTTGAAGGTTTAAAAATAAGTCTTCTATAAGTACGTCTTATTTCTCATTTTTGGTTGGTGATCTAAGTAAGGTCACTCCTAGCACAGCACTGTAGGAATTCTGACTTCCTCTCTGTTTTGAATGGTAACTTTCTGACATCTCTCATGTCCTGATATTATTCATGATCCCTGTGTTTAGTTCTGTGGGGATTTTTTTCTCAGCAACTCTGAAGTGATGACCTGAGCTATTCTTCCTTGCTCATTTTCCTTCAAGCCTTCTCATTAAACTGTATGCACTCTTTTTCCATGTAACCAGTTCAATGTGCAGTGGCAATAAAATATGTAGAAGCTCATGAAACACATCATTTAGGCTGCCGTTTCTTCTGGCTGCACTGAGCAGAGCCCATATGATAACCACATTTAAGCAGGAACTACTGTGTAACTTCATCAGTGATCTTACCCTATTCCAACATCATCTCAAAACAACATGTCTTACTTTTGGGATAAGCATTTCCTTCAAGACAAAATTGAAGATATTTAACTGGTATTAGGCCAAAAAAAAAAAAGGATTATGAGATCATACCCTTGTCAAAGTAAAGTATTATGGATCCTCCCTCTTCTCAGGGATCATAAATCCTGCTAATGTTGGCTGCTACAGAGATGCAAGAATTGTCTTACCAACACATTAGAAAGCTGGAAACCCTCTCTGGTCAGTTTCAGAGCATCTCTTGGGTAGACCACATTAGCTGTTGTAACAGCCAAACACAGGTTTCTGTCTCTGCTGACATTACTTTGGCCACCTGTGTGAATTGTCACAGCTTCCTCTATTGCACCAGAGAGAGAAGGGGGTAAGCCAGAAAGCCCAAGTGTTGGAAAGGAGCACCTGGAGCTAACCATGAGCATTTGCTAGGAGCTCCAGCAAGCCCAGTCAAGCATCTCTCCACAGTGGACATCCAGAGTTCTCCAAATGAGTCCTCCTCTTGAGGCTGCTTCTTGATGGAAGAAGGTCACCTCTGAGATGTACCTGGGCAAGATGGGGAATTAACTGGTGGGAAGTGCTGTCTGTTTGGGTTCCGTTGCTTCCCAGGATTATGTTTATCCATTTTTGTCTACAAATGGATTTGCTGACAGAAAGATGGATGATCTGTCCTTCCAATTTCTCTTCCCTCAATGATTCACTTATTTTCATTAATTTGCTTGTTCTGTCCTTGTACTACAATTAGGTAAATTTTATCCTCATTATACAGTCATTACTGAGTGACAAATTTGACAATCACTATATAAGCTTAGACCACAAGAGTTCAGATTCAGGCTGGAATAATTTGCTGACCTGTAGTGTGGAAGTTTACATGGAATCTGTCCGACATTTCGTCTAATTCTGGCCCATGTTGTCATTCTCAATTTCACAAATGCCAGAAATGAACCAAAGAAGCAAGACAAGATAAATGGATATGGACATGTAAGAGGAGATAAATCCTCAAGTACTTATCCAAAGCCACAGTTTTTGAAATTAATTGCCTTGTAAGTGTTTTAATCTAGTAATCATATCCAGTGAGAAAGGAATCAGAACATTCTAAGTCTTTGACAACAAATTTACTTCATTCAAATTAGACTGAGATAATTAAATTCAAATGATCAAACCAAGGCAGCAGTCAAGACTACAATTTACAATCAGTAATTGGGCCTGCCAAAGTAAGCTTGCATTTGGATGTCTTAAATTCTGCTGAATCCTCATGCCCTGTGCATTCCTGCTCAGTGACTTGTTTGGCCACTCTGAAGTACTCTTCTGAGAGGTACTTTCCTGTTTTCATTAATGAGGCTCAGGAACATTGGTGGAATTTAAGGTATCTGAAAATCGTCCTGCAATAGTCTCTTCTTTAATTCAGTCGTACAAGAGCAAAAAAACTAGTAAAGAACATACTAGAGTGAAGCACAAATTCCTTATCCCATTCCTCCCATTCTTGGAGGTTTGTTCTTCTTTTTACCCTATCAAACTGAAACTCCAAAGCTAGAGGAGGAGAATGGTTACAGACACGTGATGACTGCTTCATGGGAGATAATACTGTTACCATTATCTCCCTTTTGTTCATCTTATACAGACATGGAACATCCACCCAGGTAGGAGAGCCGAGTGCCAAATTAACAACGATCAGGGAAAACAGAGAGCAGGTTAAGGGGAAGAAAATGGGAACTGACTTGTCTGTGATAGTACTAATGTATCTTTGTATAGTCACATTTCCTTTGTGTGCCTGGGAGATTTGGGCTTTTGGTACTGCATTCTCTGGAGCTGATAGGCAGAAGTGTTGTTTGTTGAACCTGCAGTTTCTAGCATTTATGCTTGTTTTCTGCCCACCTTGGAAGGGAGTTGGAGAATTGCTGATTATTTTAGCAGTGATGCATTATTATTATGTGTCAGTAAATGAACACAGTCATCTCTTGATTATAATGTCAGGTAAGCGCTAGCTTAGAAAGGGTCTCTGGTTATTAATTTAAAAGAAAGAGTCTATTAATTTCATAAATTTGAGGTACTAATGACAAATACAGCATTTGTACAAAGTACATTTCTCTCTAATCCCACTATTCTTAATAACATAACAATTTTCCATTAGGACAGGACATTTCTTTTGTCCTACTTTTTATTACAATTGGAGACAGCTCTAAGTTTGAATGTACACCTTACTAATGAGGAAATAAGTTGTATGGCTATTTCTATTACAAAATTATAGGAATCTTGGAACAAAATTTTGGGAACTCCTGCTTTTGCCTTGTCATAAGTATTTATGCATGGTTTATATTTATCTTTAAAGCTTCAGGAGAACAAATAGTTAACAAAAATGATGCATTATACTAAAGGGAAAGAATAATTACCAAATGTACCTGGGGTGATGATTCTTTTCAGATCATCAATACTTTATTTGCTGTGTATTGAAGTACTCCTTAACCATACAGCCACCTCAGGAAAACGGCTCATCAGAAAACATCAACAGGATTTACTTACCGTTGCACTAAGCTCATAAAGTAAAAGAGGTGTATCAGCATTCTCCTTTACAAATATTTGAAAATATCTGGCATCTGTGCAATGTGAGACCATCGGAGTGTCTCATCTGTGTCCACAGCAGTAGAGCAAAAGTCAACAGAAGATCAGCCCTATCTAAGTCAGGGCATGGGTGAACAGCATTCCTCTGCCAGAGTACGGGGACAGGCGCCCTGAGAGTTACAGACTGGGTCTCAGGTGGGAGGAACCAAAGTAAACATGTACAAATCTCTTCATCGGTGTACCGCTGAAATTTACATGTTCCTCCAAAGTGTAGATGGAGATTCTGGATAAACCTTGGGATGGGCAGTAAGCAGAACAAATTATAAAGGTGGAAACTTGGCGTAAAAGGTGAGGGAATGGGTTGGGTTTCATTTTCAAGCATGTCTGGCTGATAGGTGAGGATTTTGAGGAGTTGTGTGTGTTTCTGAAGTCTAGAATAAAAATACACTATAATAATAATAATAATAAAAGCATAACCAAATAAACATCTTTGAATGTTTCATATCCAAATATTGGAAAGTTCTTGAGCAGGAGTAAGGAAAGTAAAGTACAAATTTCCTCACCCACACAAATGTTTGGGAACTTCCAAAGCCTAGGTAACATATACCTGGTTAGTAAAATCAGCAGTATTCTAGCGCTATACCTACTCTGTGTGAAATGCCAGTTAAATGATAGCTTGTTGTTTCAAAAGACCTATGTCCTGGGTACTGCTTTGGGAACACAGAGTCCGCCATATATTTTGCCATGCCCAGAGATCTGTCATCATTTCAGTAATGGCACATATTCAGCTATACCATAGCCAGTTGTCTGTGCTAACACTGAGGTCCAGACTTGAAACAAATTCAGAGAAACTTAAAAAAAAAGAGTTAAATGCAGTGAACTTCATAAAGTTTTTAGGGTGATGGATCTGAGATTTCGTTTGATGACATACTTGGCCTATGGAAATCAGCTATTTTCCAGTGGAGAGAATGTCTTCATTCTCAAGACATTATTTAACAATCATTCCAACTATTGAATATTTTAAACTGCAATAAAAATGGAAATAGACTGTTCCTACCTATCCAAGATTCCTGGACAATGAGTGCATCGTCAAAAAAGTTCTGCCTAGTTTTGAATGATGTCAGAACTAAGACTTTGCAATCCAGCCTCAAGGAAACCTCATCTGAATCCATTTGGAATCTAGAAATAAAAAGGATGGGACATTGTGGCCATTTTCTGCAGCTGAATCATTTTTCCTCCAGAAACTACCTTCAGTGAAATCTCATTAAACTTCTGGACTGTATTATTCATCTCTCTCTACAGAGAGATTCTGCAGTATCTGAAATTCTCATTTAGACTTATAATGCAACATTTCAAAAATTGAGTCTGGAATAAGAAGTGCGTAGATGTGGCACTAAGAGGCGTGGTTTAGTGATGGGACTCCGTAGGTCAAGTTGATGATTCTGATGTGGTGATCCTGAAGGTCTTTTCCGGCTTATCTGAGTCTGTGATTCTTTGTTCAGTGCCGAAGATTGAACAGCTTATGTATGCTGGGTATGCAGAGGAAAGTTCTCTGGCCTTAGTCTGATCTGTGTAATGATGTATTCAGTGCTGTGCTATATAATCTACTGTAAGTTTTGCAGTATTTATTTATTGTTCGTATTTAAACTGGATAATGGTGAAATTTAAGTGGTTGTAATGAGGATTCCACAAAAGCCCTTGCAGTTTGCTTAGGGACCGACTGACTTGAAATAAAATGTCAGAAGAACTGCTAAACTTGCCAAATAGTAACAGAATATCATGCAATCATAGAATCATAGAATTGCTCAGGTTGGAAAAGACCTTAAAGATCATCGAGTCCAACCACAACCCAACCATACTACCCTAACTCTAACAACCCCACTAAATCATGTCTCTGAGCAACACATCCACATTTAAAAACCACGTTTTTAAACCACAACCGTTTAAAAAACAGTTTTTAAACACATCCAGCGATGGTGACTCAACCACCTCCCTGGGCAGCTTATTCCAGTGCTTAACAACCCTTTCTGTAAAGAAGTGTTTCCTGATAGCCAACCTGAACCTCCCCTGGCACAACTTGAGGCCATTTCCCCTCATCCTGTCACCTGTCACCTGTGAAAAGAGACCAACTCCGCTCTCGCTGTAAGCACCCTTCAGATATTGGAAGAGAGCAATGAGGTCTCCCCTCAGCCTCCTTTTTCCCAGACTAAACAGCCCCAGTTCCTTCAGTCTCTCCTTGTAGGGCATATTCTCCAGGCCCTCCACAAGCCTTGTTGCCCTTCTTTGGACCTGCTCCAGCACCTCCATGTCCTTTCTGTACTGAGGTGCCCAAAACACAGTACTCGAGGTGAGGCCTCACCAATGCCGAGTACAGTGGCAAAATGACTTCCCTAGTCCTGCTCACCACACCATTCCTGCTACAAGCCAGGATGCCGTTGGCCTTCTTGGCCACCTGGGCATGCTGCTGGCTCATATTCAGCCTACTGTCCGTCAGTACACCAAGGTCCCTTTCCATCAGGCAGCTTTCCATCCACTCCTCCCCATGCCTGTAGGGATAGGGAATAAAAAACTGTGACTTGTATTTATATCATTCTGTAATACATACAGCATACACAGGGACCAAGAACAAAGTATGCAAGGCCAATAACTAAAAGAAAGAATAAACAGACCAGCCCAGATAGTAATGTGAAGTTAGTAACAAGATGTTTTTTATGAACAACATGCCTGGCCAAGATCAGTGCCTGTCCTGAGTGTGCAGCTAAGCAACCAGACTCAGAGCTCACCCCAGGCTGTACTTTTATCTGCTGTGTGATCTCGATTTACTAAAACAATACAAGCGACTGGTGCATTAGATACATGGAAAAAGATTGTTTTTGGAAGGTACAAGATGATTAAACAAAAAAAGAAAAAAGAAAAAAAAAGATTCCTTCTAGAATACAAAAATATGCCATAGACCATGTTTATTTGAAATTCTATTATGTAATTCTCACACAATTGATTTATAAACGTGTGATCTCTACTGCACAGAACACAAAATGGAGGCTTTCAGGATTTATCTGAGCCTTGCAAGGACTCAGCAGTTTTATTCTTATCTTCAGAGATAAATAATCCCACTGAGGAATAGAAAAAATGGCTAAAATAGACAGATGGATTCAAAAGCCCCAGTGGGAAACTCCCAGTGTTCCAAACATGCAGGGCCAGATTCCGTTGTTTGTGAAGTAATGGCAGAAGGGTGTTATACGGGGCCAGAAAGTGCTTTTCACAGAATCACAGAACTGCGGGGGTTGGAAGGGACCTCTGGAGCTCATCGAGTCCAACCCCCTTGTTAAAGCAGGGCCCCTACAACCAGTCACACAGCTAGGTGTCCAGACAGGTCTTGAATATCTCCATAGGAGACTCCACGACCTCTCTGGGCAACCTGTTCCAGTGTTCTATCACCCTTAGTGTTAGGAATTTCTTCCACATACATAGAACTTCCACATAGAACTTCCTATGTTCATGCTTTAAGCCATTGCTCTTTGTCCTATTGCTGTGCACCACTGAGAAGAGCCTGGCCTCATCCATTTGCCTCCCACTTCCCTTTAGATATTTATAAACATTAATCAGATCCTCCCAGAATCTTAAAACTCAAACTGTGATCCTTCCAACTAATATCCTGGCACTCTGGGGTACAGTACGAGTGCTAACACAGCACATACAGACTTCTCAGCAAGGAGATTTCACAGTTCTACATTACTCTGCTTTCTGATAGGAAAATTTTGCTTGGTACTGCTATTGTGAAGTCTCCTGAATTTAAAAATACACTATTTAAAACTGCTTGAAGTACATAATTGGAGGAACTAGCTGAAATTCTAGACACCTTGAATAAGGTTGGGACTTCCTTGTTTTCATTTATCTGCCAGTTATGTCAGCAGTATTTTGATTAATGCAGTTGATGGGGCTTATTTTGCTAAAATCCTTCATATGGATGAAGTACGTGTGAATACAAAATACCACTGCTGATAATCATAAAATCATAGAATGGCCTGGGTTGAAAAGGACTACAATGATCACTGAGTTTCAACCCCCCTGCTATGTGCAGGGTCGCCAACCACCAGACCAGGCTGCCCAGAGCCATGTCCAGCCTGGCCCTGAATGCCTCCAGGGATGGGGTATCCACAGCCTCCTTGGGCAACCTGTTCCAGTGCGTCATCACCCTCTGTGTGAAAAACATCTTCCTAATATCCAACCTAAACCTCCCCTGTCTTTGTTTAAGTACTTCACAAAGAGTTTAATAGTTTAAGTACTTCACAAAGAGCCAAGCGAGTGCAGATTACAAGGGAGTTGCTCAAAATATAATGACTCATAGTCAGTGATGGGTAGGCTAAGCCTCTACTTGATAATGCCAACTCAGAGATGGGTTCTTACAGCTTCACCTTTCTCAGAACACCTCTACTGCATTTGTGTCTTGAAGATTTTGCCAAATTCCTCTAGGTTTGTAGAAGTAGTTGCTACTGGTGCCTCTTAACTTGTTCAGCTAACAAGAGCAGTTGCTGTTCAGTGAACCTCGTGCTCTTTAAAAGAAGACTGAAAAGTCTGAGATCTTTTGAGCCCTGAGTGACATTCTCCAATCTTTGTGTTATGCAAAAATATTTATACGGTATAACCAATATGTTTACATCCTTTGGGGATACAGCATTTCTTTTCCTCCAAGAACGATGCCTGAGGCAATTAGATGAAAATTTGGATCAAACTGATTTTTGTGAAGTTTTATGGTTTTTAACGGATATCTTTTTCCCCAGACAAAAAGGGCATGCTAAAATCTATAATCACTGTTGTGTTTCTCAGTTTATGATTTAAAGCAGTAAGTCTCCATAAAGTAGTAGTCCATGAGGAGCAAAATGTGCAAGTCAGCATTTTGCAGTAATAATACAATATTACCACATACTTCAGTGTTATGTTTTTTTAATTCTAGCAACTGTTTACAAATATGAATAGTGAAGCTTCTGAAAGCTATTCTGAACACTTAAATTGTAGGTACAACTGTGTTTTTGATCTCTGAAAGATGAAATATAGTTAGAATTTGTAAAGCTTTCGGGAGATAACTATTAAAATATAAGAAAAAACACATAATATATAAACTAATAAGGAATAAAGGAATACTCATGTGCAGATATATGACTGTTCTTCTGCATTAGATGATGATCTTAACTTCAGCATTTAAACTCCACCTCATTCTTTCAGCTTCTTGGTTTTTGCATTATGCCAAGGGGCATTCTTGTTGTTTAGAGGAAAGAGCATAAAACTACAGTAGAATATTGTCATAGCAGAAAAACAAAAAAGAAAAACTATAAACACAGAGAGACGACTTGCAAGAAGTGTCATTGGTGTGCAAGGACTATATAAGACTTTACCTGCAAGGCAATTAGAGGTTGAAAGGTTTGTCTAATTTAGTGATGGAGAGGTGAAATCTGGGTGCCTTAGTTTCAGCTGGGTATTTTTTTATTATTTAATTACCCATAACACTAGGTAATTAATTTTCATTTAAAACTTCTATATTGAAGTATCTGATCATCAGTAGAGTCTGTTAGGCCTGTTGTTCTCACAGTTTGATTTCCTTCCCAGACAAAGTGGGGGTGTGGGTGGAGGACAAGGAGGAGTAGGAGTGGAAATGTTGCAGGTCTCAACACAGCGTTTGGGCACAAGCAGCATATTATCTGAATCTGGGTGTTAGGGAATGTATCCAGTTTCCACATACAGAAAAAAAGCAGTCTGTCAAATCAAGCATATGAAGTCCTTATACAGTCAGAGGAAAAGACACCGGTGTCTTTGAAGACCTCCAGAGGGAGATCCCATCTGACTAAGTGCAGGCATTTAAAAGATATCAACAATGAAAGGAAAAATGTACCTCTTTACTCCTCTCACTCACTTCTGAAGATGTACACGTGATTTATTTGTTGCTGTGATCGGTGTCTTTATGTCATTTTGGCAAGCTTCTGGTAATTGAAATGCTGCAACACAGGAGCCATCTCAAAGCAATAGATGCAAAACATTAAAACAAAACAACATAAATGTACCTTCGATAAACCAGGAAGGTTGATATGGGATGCAACACAACTGTCCAGTAGGGGGAAGAAGGAGCTGCTGTGGGAAGGGATGCACTGCTGAGTGACAGAGAGCCAGGAAACAGTCACTTTATGAAGCGATGAGGGAAAGCTTCAGATTAGTCCCAGAGTTTTGTGGGAGGGCTCCTCTAGGAAGGTAATGTGCCCAAAAGCCCAGCTGAAGTGCCTTTGTACCAATGCACAAAGTGTCGAAATAAGCAAGAGAAGCTGGGAACCATGGTGCACTTGGAAAACAATGATCTTGTTGCTGTCACATAAACGTGGTGGGATGACTCACATAACCATCATCGAGGGCTATAAGTTTTTTAGAAGGGGTAGGCAAGGTAGCAGCAGTAGGAGAGTTGGCCTCTTTGTTAAAAGTGTATAGTCTGCAAGGAGCTCCCTCTGAGAAACAGTCAGGACCAGGATGTGAGCCTGTGGGTTAACATTAGGGACCAGATCAATGAAGGACAGCTGGTGGTTGGGGTCTGCTACAGGCCGTCTGACTGAGGGAAGCCTGTTGATGAGGCCTTCTTGCTTCAGCTGCAAGAAGTGTCATGCTCGCAGGCTCTCATCCTGATGGGAGATTTCAACCACTCAGATATCTGCTGGGAAAACAACACGGCAAGCTATTTTAAATCCTATTTTAATTTATTTTATGTGACTGTTCTTAATCCAACACTCTTTTCCCTGTCTGGCATTCCAAAAGGAACTGACCACATCATGTCTTGATTCTTGGCCATGAGAGATGAATTTTTAATGAATTTCACTGAATTCATTGAGGCTCTGCAAGAGCAGCTGCACAGGAAAAAATGGTAGGTCTCTCAACCTGCCTCTTTCCACCTTATAAGACAGAAAATAACAGCATGTGGAAGGTGATTGCAGCGAGAGTGGGGTTGGTCTCTTCTCACTGGTGACAGGATGAGGGGAAATGGCCTCAAGTTGTGCCAGGGGAGGTTCAGGTTGGCTATCAGGAAACACTTCTTTACAGAAAGGGTTGTTAAGCACTGGAATAGGCTGCCCAGGGAGGTGGTTGAGTCACCATCCTGGATGTGTTTAAAAACTGTTTGGATGTGATGCTCAGGGACATGGTTTAATAGAGGGTTGTTAGAGTTAGGGTAGTATGGTTGGGTTGTGGTTGGACTTGATGATCTTTAAGGTCCTTACGTGAGCAATTCTATGATTCTATGAGCGATACAAATCCCTTAATGTCATAAAACAAGAACTGAACAGCCCAATGTCCCCAATTAATATTTATTTTTTTCTGTTTCTTGATCAGGGGTTAATTGCCCTTTGTTAACGAAAAAATGCCATTAATAAAATCAAGTGTCTCAGGATAGGAAGTGAAAATGTATTGTCCTCCTGTTTGTACAGAATGAATCTAATCACTCCAAGGTGATCACCAAGGTTATCTCAGAAAAGTAAAGAACCACTCCCAAGCATTTTTCAGATTCAAAATGACCACAGTAGTATTCTGCAGTACTAACGAATCCTGGTTTCCTGGAGCCTCCAGGCTTGCCATCCATTCTCCATCTCTCAGTGTTTTTCCACCGCTGTCCTATTTTCTCCACACTTGGCCACGTCTCCTCTATTTCCCTTTGCCCAGGATATCTCCAGACCTGCTGTGATTCTGACGAGAGACAGTGTGTGCTCAGGCAGTAGCTGCTTTTCCACTGCCTGGCCAGTCAGCACTCCTGCACTCACCGGCAGCTGCTCAGAAGTGCTTTGGGCTGATACCTCCTCATCTGTAGCTTATAGCAGGCAGTCACTTGAGTCTCTTCTGTCCATTGAGGCAGAAAACATGATTAAATTTTGAAGTGTGATTTTTCTGATGTTTCTTGCCATCTTTCAAACTGACCTGAACCTGTCTATGAATATATACATGAAACTATATATGAACATTTCTATTCAAAAGCAGTGGGGGAAATTCTTAAGCAGTTGAACAAGTGCCAAGAAAGAATGATGTGACTCTGTCCTTTTATGCTATCAGGTAAAAAAAATAAATCGAAAACAAATAATTACAGTATAATTATTTTAAATGTAAGGGTGAAAATAATATGACATAAGAAACTCCGAGGAAAAATATATTTAGCATTTTAATTAAATCTATAAATTCCAATAATGAACACGTAGAAAAGAGTCATTAGGAAAAGCAAAAGAAAATAGCCAAGTCTGCAAATAATAATAATAACAATAATTAAAGGACCAGATTTATGAAAGCCATTTAAAATATTTTGACTGATAAGCTCCAGTATGTTTGAGTTTTATTTACTATGGAAGAATATAAACTGGGGGCTTATTATCATCTGTGTTGAACCACATTACAAAGGATCACAATTAAAATTAAGATCCCCCAACAGTAGGAGCTGTACTGTAACATTTTCAGGCTTCACAGCCTTGATTCTCTGTTCTACCAGATTCTTCTCATTGCCATTTGTGTCATGGTGCCAAGGTAGGAGGCTGAGCCTCCAAATCTGGATCTGAAGCTTTGCCAGGCTTCACTGCTGTTAACTGAAGGAGCTGTGATTATGGCCTGACTTTGGCTTCCAGAGTCCAGGATTTCTGTTCTTCCTCCCTCCTCATCTCCTTTCCATGCATGCCCCCAAATATAAAAGACTTTGAAGAAGAAATTTTTTGTATTCCCGGAAAGATAAAAAAAATGAGACACTCCAGTCTGCCCGGTCAGACTCATTTTAATATGCCAAACCAAATATGCAAATCTTAAATCCTTTTGAAAATGCTCTATTTAGTCACTCATTTCTTGACCTATACCGAAACTTAGGAATCTGATTAATTTTTTGTCTCACTTGAGTTAGAGCTCTGTCTTACCACTAGCAAAAGAGAGTATCTGTACTAAGGTAATCTGCACCAAATGAAACGGTTCAAGCAAGCTTCTGATGTCAAATGGAGCACAGTTCCTCTGCCAGCCAGTGTTGCCTAGATTAGAATTTGGACAAATCTTATATGTATGATTGTCTGAAATTATCCATTTAGATGTTGCTGTTCATAAAAGAGCATTGAAACCAAGGCACTGTAGTCAAATCTCCGATTCAACATAATTTTCTGAAGAAGAGCAGAATCAGTCACAACTGCATCACTGTTATTTATTCTGCCCTCATGAGGCCCCATCTCGAGTACTGTGTCCAGGCCTGGGGCCTCCGGCACAAGAAGGATGTGGAGCTACCAGAGTGGGTCTGGAGGAGGACCATGAGTATGATCAGAGGGTGGAGCGTCTGTCCTACAAAGACAGGCTGAGAGAGCTGGGCTTGTTCAGACTGCAGAGAAGGATCCGGGGAGATCTCACTGCAACCCTTGAGTTTATAAACAGGAGGCAGTCTGATTTTTTACATGGTCTGATAATGACTGGACAAGGAGGGATGGTTTTAAACTAACAGAGAGAAAATCTAGGTTAGATGTCAGGAGGAAATTCTTTACTCAGAGGGAGGTGAGGCCCTGGCACAGGCTGCCCAGAGAGGCTGTGGACACCCCATCCCTGCGGGTTCTCAAGGCCATCATGGATGGGATCCATGATGGCAGTCTGATCTGGTGGGTAGCAATCCTGCCCACGGCACAGGGTTGGAGCTTGATGATTTACTCCAATTTTTAAGAAGAAAGGGAGAAAGGAACACCTACGGAACTACTGACCGGTGAGCCTGGGAAGATCATGGAGCAAATCCTCCTAGAAGCTATGTTAAGGCACATACAAGATAAAGAGGCAATTCAAGACAGCCAGCATGGCTTCACCAAGGGCAGATCTTGCCTGACCAATCTGGTGGCCTTCTATGATGGAGTGACAGCTTTGGTGGACGGGGGAAGGGCGGTGGGTGTCATCTACCTGAACTTCTGCAAGGCCTTTCACATGGTCCCTCACTACATCCTTCTCTCTAAATTGGAGAGGTATGGATTTGAAGGATGGACTGTTCGATGGATTAGGAATTGGCTGGCTGGACGCAGCCAAAGGGTTGTGATCAATGGTTCTGTGTCAGTGTGGAGGCCAGTCACAAACAGTGTCCCTCAGGGGTCAGTCTTGGGACCGGTGCTCTTCAACATCCTCATCAGTGACACAGATGATGGCATCGAGTGCACCCTCAGCAAGTTTGCAGGTGATACCAAGCTGAGCGGTGTAGTCAATACACTGGAAGGAAGGGACGTCATCCAGAGGGACCTGGACAGGCTGGAGAAGTGGGCCCATGAAAACCTAATGAGGTTCAATAAGGCCAAGAGCAAGGTGCTGCACTTGGGTCGGGGCAATCCCAGGTATTTATACAAACTGGGGGAAGATCTCCTTGAGAGCAGCCCTGCCAAGAAGGACTTGGGGGTCCTGGTGGATGAGAAGCCGGACATGAGCCAGCAGTGTGCGCTTGCAGCCTGGAAGGCCAACTGTGTTCTGGGCTGCATTAAAAAAGGGGGTGGCCAGCAGGGAGAGGGAGGTGATTGTGCCCCTCTACTCAGCTCTTGTGAGGCCCCATCTGGAGTACTGCATCCAGGCCTGTGGTCCCCAGTACAGGAAGGACGTGGAGCTTTTGGAGCGGGTCCAGAGGAGGGCCACTAAGATGATCAGAGGGCTGGAGTACCTCTCTTGCAAAGAAAGGCTGAGGGAACTGGGCTTGTTTAGTTTGGAGAAGAGAAGGCTCCAGGGAGACCTCATTGTGACCTTCCAGTACTTGAAGGGAGCATATAAACAGGAGTGGAAATGGCTGTTAATGAGCGTGGATAGTGATAGGACAAGGGGGAATGGTCTTAAACTGAGACAGGGGAGGTTTAGGTTAGATACTAGGAGGAAGTTTTTCACACAGAGGGTGGTGACGCACTGGAACAGGTTGCCCAAGGAGGCTGTGGATGCCCCATCCCTGGAGTCATTCAAGGCCAGGCTGGATGTGGCTCTGGGCAGCCTGGTCTGCTGGTTGGCGACCCTGCACATAGCAGGGGGGTTGAAACTAGATGATCATTGTGGTTCTTTTCAACACAGACCATTCTATGATTTTATGATTCTGTGATCTTCAGTGTCCCTCCCAACCTGTGATTTTATGATTATATGATTCTAACATCTTATTTACAGAAGAAGTGTGGATTGCCTGTGTACAGACTGTTTAGAAACGTATCTATATAGCTGTTATGAGCTGTTACCCATTTTTAGTGCTCACATGGCAGGAACAAGCTCTGAACGTAGATGGACTACCTTAGCACCAGCACATATATTGCAGAAATACTTTTGAAGATCACTGTTTAGATTAAATCCCATCTAGCCCTGCTGGGATGTTGAGGAAAGGCATCAGCAATAGCTCTGCTGAGCTCAGGATGAAGCAGGTCTTACTCGGGAAACTGAGGCACAGCTGTATGGAAGAGCCACGTTACGAAGGAGCTTTTTGGCCTTCCATATCACGACCAGGGAGGGGGGAGGCTGCCGGCAGGGTGAGGCGCGGGCAGCCCGGGAAGCCGTCCCGGCCCCCCACAGCTCCGAGGACTGCGGGGCGGGAGCCCGGCTGCGGTGCTCAGCCTCGCCCCCTGCAGGCCCAGCTCGACACTGCCTGCAACCCAGCCCTTATCTGCCTCAGGGAAGCAACGGCTGCTGGGGAGGGGCAGGCAGAGGGCACCGGCTCTCTCTAGGCCCACGGAAGAGGCCCGGCCAGCTCCTGGCACACAGCGAAAGCCCCTCGCAGGGCCAAGCTCTTCTCCCGCCGCCAGCGGGGGCGCGCTTCCCGCCCGGGACGTCAGGGCGCACTCGAGGGCCGCCTCCGCCCGCCGCCGCCGCCCGCCAGGTGGCGCTGCCGCCCTGCGAGCCGACGGCCGCCTCCACCCGCCAGATACGTCACGGCAGCGCGTGCGCGCAGCGGCAGGGGCGGGGAGCGGAACAAGAGGAAGCGGGCGGCGCTGCGCGCGCAGCTCGGGGCGCTGGCCGAGGCGGGCCCGCATTCGGCCCGCTTTTCCCTCCCCCTACCCTTCTCCGAGGGCGCGAGCTTCTGGAAAGGGCGGGTTCTGGCTGCGCGCGGACGGCGGCCATTGTTGGCGGGGAGGGCGGGAAGCCTCTCAGCGGGGCGCGCGGCCCCTCAGCTGCCCCGCGGCGCCATCTTGCCTTCACTCAGCCACGGCCGGGGCCGTCCGCGTGTCTCTCTGCCGCGGGCGGGCGGTGGCAGCTCCGCTGCCAGCATGGCGGCTTTGCGGGGGAGGGGCTGAGCGCTTGCCTCACGGCCTGCCTGGGCACAGCGCCCGAGTAGGGCGGCCGGACGTCCTCTGTGCCTTCCCGCCTCCCTGCCTTCAGCCCCGTTTGGTCAGGGGGTGCCGACAGTATGGCATGCTCCGTCATTACTATTGGGATATAGCTTTCCTATGCAAGGGATGGAGGAAGGAGATCTGTTTCTTAAGTATGCTATAGCAAAACTAGTTGTTTAGAGCTAAATATTGGGAGGGCCTGTGTGAAATCTGGTGGCCTGTGCTTTGTAGTGTTAATAAATTGCTTTTTAACTGGAGTGTAGAAAACAGTTCTTTGTTCTTTCTCTGCGGTGTGGTTTGTGGAGGAGAAAAGTCTTTGTGCTGCCTGTGAGTGGGTTGGGCCCGAGTACTGTGTGTGTGAATGGCAGCGGGATCTTGGGCTGCAGGAGCTGCTGCTCCATAGTCAGGCCTGTCCCCAACTCCACCTTTACTGGGTGACCTTTAAAGGTCCTTTCCAACTCCAGCAATTCTATCACAGGTATTTTTTAAATATGTTGAAACTTATCAATGTAATCTTAACAGCAAATCCAAACATTACATTCAGTTTGTGCTTGGATGATGTTATGGCCTTGCAGTTAAACATAGGCACCTGGGTGCTGAGCTTCTAGTGGAGATCTAGGAATTGAGCCTAGCTCACTTGTGGGCCTGGGAGTAATGCTCCTCCTTTATTGTTAGATGGATGAAATCAGGGTATAGTTCAGGAGGTTTGCATCATTTCAGTTTTCTGCTGTTCTCTCACAATTCACGTTGTCATTTTTCTTACCACCACGTATTCAAAGCCACTAAAAATTCTCTTTTGCAAAGCTTTCTTTGTCCTTCAGTACTACTTAATTCAAGAGTGTGCCTTGGATTGAGTATTTTTTTCCATTAATTTCTGATTTTGTCTTAGAAGCACATGGTTTACCTGAGTATCTTTTTAGCAGTGGGTTGTGAGAACCTTTGGATAGGAAACAATGCCTATGAGTGCCTGTAAATCTTGGAAGGGGCATCATTTCTAACATGTTTTTTGGGCGTTGGCGCTTAACATTTCATGTATATCATGTGCATTTACATTTAGAAATTTGACAGATGTTTCTGCATCTGTCTTCATTCTTTACTGTCTTAATCTCCAGAATCTGCTCCTGAGTTGTGCAAGGAAATGTTGACAGTGGTGCTTTCAGAAAAATAACTCAGCTCTTGTGTTGAATTGCGAAAGCAGAGGTGGCCCTGACAGCCAGGGGCTGATTCACAGCTCTCAGTACCTTTAATGCCATCTGTCCACATGTAGAGCACCATCTTTTATCCAACTGTACTCTGACAGTGGACTGACTAGCATGGGTGGTGGTGTATGGAGCAAGTAGACAAATCCTTGTTTAATCCAGCTGTTTTGTTAGTTACAGTTACCGTTTTAGTGGAAGTTTAACAAGAACCTGCTTTAACTGTATCAGTAGCAAGTGAAGTCGAACCCACACTAGTGACTGTTCCCTACTGCCCCTGCTGCAGCTTGGCAGGTGAGAGGGGCAGGGCACTCCTGTTGGCTGAGGTTGCTGAGGGGAAGTGGTGCTTGCCCTGCCCCAGATCAGGATGTTCCATGCAGCAGCATGCTTTGCTCACGTTCCAGCTCTGTGCTTCCATGTTGCAGTTAAGCCTGTTGGAGTGTTGTGGTTTAACCCAGCAGGTGGCTAAGCATCACACAGTCTTTCACTCACTCCCCCCCTTCCAGTGGGATGGGGCAGAGAATGGAAAAAAAAAGTAGAAATCATGGGTTGAGATAGAACTATTTAGTAAGGTAGAGAAAAGGTTAATAGTTATGACTATAAATATATATGTGTGTGTGTGTGTGTGTGTGTGTGTGTGTGTGAATGTATATAAGAAGTGATGCATGTGCTCACCACCCCCCAACCAGTGCCCAGCTAACCCCCCAGCAAGCAGAAGTGAAAGATGAACTCCCACCCCCTTCAGAATTCTCCTTCTGCTTGATGTCATCTGGTATAGAATATCCCTTAGTTGGCCTAAGTCAGCTGTTCTAATTCTATTCTCTCCCAGCTCCTTGGACCATTCCCTGCAAATGGCCTTAGCTCTGTAAAACACAGCTCAATGCCAACTATAAACATCACTTTGTTATCAACATTGTTTTTCTCCTAGAACCAAAATGTAACATCATAGAAAACAATTCCATCCCAGCCAAAACTAACACAGTGACTTTTCCCAAAGTTTACTTTACCTTTTATGTCTGACATCACCTGACTGTCACATGAGGAATGAGATTATTTTCAGTAATATCAACCTACCACTATCCCTTTTATTTATGTTAATATTTTCTATATGTTATTTTTTGCCAATAGTTTTCAAGCATTTACCTTTTCATGTACCTTTTGAGTTAACTGGTCTCCAGGAATGGGCAAACTCTAAACCAATCCTACTTGCTTCCCTTTCTTACAACCACTAAGAGTAGACATTAGTGTCTAATGTGCTCATGGCATGAGGGAAGGCCTCCATGGGCTCCACATGAGTAATTGTCTTCCCTACACTCTTTCAAATTGGAACCATTGAGTAGATTATACAGGAAAGCATCCAGGCAAGTTCTGAGTAGAGAAGGACACTCAACTGCATCCCTGGGCAGCTGTTCCAGTGCTCTGTCACCTTCACAGTAAACATGTTTTTTCTCTGTTGAGATGGAACACCGTATGTTCCAGTTTGTGCCCATTGCCCCTTGTCCTGTCGCTGGGCACCACCAAAAAGAACATGGCTCCATTCTCTTCACACCTCTCCCTTAGATATTTATAAGCATTGATAAGATCCCCTCTCAGACTTCTCCAGTTTGAACAGCCCCCAGTATCTCAGCCTTTTTTCATAACAGAAGAGCTCCAGGCCTCTAACCATCTTTGTAGCCTTCCACTGGATCATCTCCAGTAGTTCTCTATTTTTCTTGAATAGGGGAGCTCAGAACTGGACACCGTACTCCAGATGTGGCCTCACCAGGGCAGAGTAGAGCAGGAGGATCACTTCCCTCAACCTACTGGCCTCTCTCTTCTTCATGTACCCAGGATACCATTGGCCTTCTTGGTTGCAAAGGCACTCTTACAGAGATAGCAGCTATTCAGTCTTTGGAGAAAAAAATATTTTTTTCTCCTTACGCAGTGTATAGAGATTGAACGTGACCTGTTGTTTGCTGATGTCTTGGAAGGCTGAGATCACACTACAGCATTTATTTACTACACTTATTTACATCTAGCATTTAGACTAGGCCATTTATTCAATAGACCTCAAATTTTATTTCAAAAAATAAAATCAGAATAGCATTTTATTTCTGAAGTGCTATAGCTCGATCAGGCTGTGCTTGTGTTTAGTAGCAAATGGAGGTTTCAGAGTACACAGTGGACCTTGAAGCATTTTGTAGTGTGAATGCTTAGCGGAAAATGTCTTAATGGAAGAGCTCTGCTTGTCTTGTTTAGTGGCTATGATCTGAGAATACATTCAGAGGTACACTGAATTTTTACTGTGTTTTTATTGAATTTGGAAGACTATGGGACACAGGCAGAATGTGGCTACTTGACGTAAGAGTTCTATTCCATTTGCTGTCCACTGTTCTGATACAGATATGACTTGCGAGTTTTGATAGTGAAAGTTGGCAGGGCATCCCATATGAAATGCCTGTTTATTTCTGTCTAGTTTTTACACCCTTTCTTCAGGGTATCACCTTCTAATCACTACCTGAGAATGTCTGTTAGGCCAGCCATGCATTTATAGAGTGAGTTTTTATTTTATTTTCTGTGCTGTTTTCTCAACTTAAGGCTACTTGCTTACTTTTTTTCCCTGTATTATGTCAAAATTGTATAAGTCAGGCTAGGACTAAGAGCTTGATGCTTTTCCTGATGCTAACCTCGACGGGGAAGCTGCACTTGGTGGGACTGATTACACTGAATCACTTTGGTGGACAATACAGCCTGTGTGTATATCCCAAGATGAATATCTTCAAAAATGCAGCGGTGGCTGCTGCTTTGTGTGTAAAAGGAAGTGCTGTATTTCTGTCTTCCAGGATGTGATGGTTTATCTTCCCCGGAAGAGAAGAGTTCAGATTTCTCAACTGCTTGAAAATACACTCAGAAAAGATAGCTTATAGGTGCAACTAAAAACACTGTGTGTTAGTTCTTACATTTTATAACTTACAAATTTAGTGGTATGAGACCCTTCAGCTTTTGTGAAACCCATTCTCAAACACCATCAAGATACATTGCAGGAAGCTATAAACAGGCTAGTGATAGGACAAGGGGGAATGGTCTTAAACTGAGACGGGAGGTTTGGGTTAGATATTAGGAGGAAGTTTTTCACCCCGAGGGTGCTGACACACTGGAACAGGTTGCCCAAGGAGGCTGTGGATGCCCCATCCCTGGAGGCATTCAAGGCCAGGCTGGATGTGGCTCCGGGCAGCCTGGTCTGCTGGTTGGTGACCCTGCACATAGCAGGGGGGTTGAAACTCGATGATCATTGTGGTCCTTTTCAACCCAGGCCATTCTCTGATTCTATGAGTTAGTTTTTTCATAGTATGAGTTACAATATTTTAAAGTTAATAATGTTTAGTGAAATTAAATTAATCTGTAAATAACTATGTATGTAAACTATTTTGATGCTCATGAACACTGGTTGTGATATTCAGATAAAACCACGGTTGCAGAAGGGGCCAAGCCCAATGCAAATGAGCGAGTGAAGAATTTGACTACTGCAATACAGCAGGTGTATCTGGGTTGCAAGAAGTACAGTTCACTTCCTCACCTCTTACAGGGGAGGAAGTGGTAGAGTAGATAAACGATGAACTGTCATCTGTTCTGAGCAGCTGAAGATGGGATAACCCAAGATGATAAATTTGTATGCTGAAATAAGAGCAGATGTCAATTAAAACAGTTTGTGTGGACATTTGGTGCAGGTTCTGTGACTTGTGTCAGCAGTGCGGGCTGGTCAGACAGCCTGCTTGTGAAATTCGGTGTTGCCTGACATCGTTATTTGTTAGAAGGTGTCAGAACTGGGAAAACGAAAACTAGGGTTTTAATAATTTGAGGAAACCTGGTTTTTATTTATTTATTTATTTGTTTGTTTTTGTTATAAGTAACTACATGCCATTTTATGTTGTCAGTTTTTAAATGAGAGTCATAGAATTATAGAATCATTAAGCTTGGAAGAGACTTTTAAGATCATTTTGTTCAACCATAAACCTACTACCACCATGCCCACTAAGCTGCATCTTTAAGTTCTACATCTACACATTATTGAACATGTCCAAGGGCGGTGACTTCACCTCCTCCCTGGGCACCGTGTCCTACTCTTTCAGAGAAAAATTTTCCTAATATCCAACCTGAACCTCCCCTGTTGCGCTTTAATGTCTTTCTTAGGGTGAGGAGCCAAGAACTACATAGCACTCAGAGAACAGCCTCACCAGAGCTGAGTACAGAGGGACAATCACCTCCCTGTTCCTGCTGGCTGCACTATTTCTGATACAAGCCAGGATGCCATTGGCCTTCTTGGCTACCTGGACATACTGCTGGCTCATGCTCAGCCAACCATCAACTGACATCCCCAGATCCTTTTCCTCCTCCTCACAGTCTTCTAGCCACTCTGCCCCAAGCATGCAGCATTGCCTAGGGTTATTGTGACCCGGGTGTCGGACCCGGTACTTGGTCTTCTTGACCTTCATCCCATTGCCCTCAGCCCAGTGATCCACCCTGTCCAGGTCCCTTTGCAGGGCCTTCCTGTTCTCAGGCAGGTTAATGTTTCCTCCCAACTTGATGTCACCTGCAAACTTACTGAGGGTCCATTCAATCCCTCCATCCAAATCACTGACAAAGATATTAAACAGGGCTAGCCCCAGTACCCACCACTAGTGACCGGTCACCAGCTGGACTTAACTCCGTCCTCCACCAACATTTGTGCCTGGCCCTCCAGCCAGTTTCTTACTCAGTGATGAATACAGCTGTCCAAGCCATGGGCTGCCAACTTGTCCAGGAGAATACTGTGGGAGACAGTGTCAAAGGCTTTACTAAAGTATAGGTAGACTACATCCACAGCCTTTCCCTCATCCACTAGACAGGTCACCTGATCATAGAAGATCAGTCCAGATTTACCAGTTCTCTGTTTGAGAAAGAGCTGTTAAAAAGCATCAGTGATTCTATTCCTGAGCTTATGTTAATTTGCCTTGAAAAAGACAAGTCATAGGAATGAGTTATGCTACTCTCACATAGTACCACATCTCTGGCTTCCCTTTCATTCTTGTTTTGCACTTTTAATAAAATAGTCTTTTAAAAATGGTTTGTTGTTCTACGTTTTGAAGTGAATATTTCCACACTATTTTTCTATATTGTACTGTGTTCATCCTGAAAGACCCAGCTAATAGTTTACTAGAACACAAATATGTAGATTATAGAAATGCATGGCTAAGCTTAGTGAAAGAAGAGAAAGTATTTCAGTCGCAAACTGAAGCTCTAGAACATCCAACCTTTCAAAAGTTTGATCAGGTTCACTCATGTATGGCTTGTGTCACAGCTAAGTATCTTTCTAAAAAGCCATACATCTGAAAACCAAAAAGTAGAAGGGAAGAACTGGAAAGAAGGAGAACAAAGTTCCGCACACAGCCATGTTTAGGATGTGTAAACATCATAGGTTTGGGGGAAAAGTCTTTGCTCTGTAGAAGATTTTTCGTTGAAACAGATTAAATTAACTCTACATTCACATCAGTATTCATATACCTTTACTTTGAGAAGACTTCTGAGATCCTGTTAGCCCATCTTAGCTGAGTGCTTCAGTGTTTGTGGGTTAAGAAGGATCTAGCTTAGCTGTGCTTATGGTTTTGCTTACTAACTTGGGAGGCTGAAGAGACTTTCTCTGATCATTTCTGATGGATAGCATTATTACTGTTAGAAGTGGAAAGGCTGCTAACTGCAGAGTTTATTTACCTGCCTTCCGGGAGGAAGGTGGCACATGGTTGCCCATCTAAAGGCTCTGTAAATATTTAAGCAACGCTGTAGTGAGCTATAAGACAAATTCCCTTTGAAATATTTAATCTTCAATGTAGAAGGCATATGTAAGCCTATTTTGAGAATAAGAGTCCTTTGTATTCTATATGCTTCTTTTTTTCCGAAAGATTATTTATACTGTTCCAATCTGGCTTCCTTCCCCAGCCCCTGTAGGCAAAGCCACCAGTGGTTGTGACCTTTTATACAGAACTTCTTTTGAGAACAGAGGAGCCCCATCAGTGAAGTGAGAGCAAAATGTGGTATTTGGTCTCTGCAGTTCTTCCACAAAATCATTCTTTGTGGATCTAGCCTGTACATCAGAGAGAATTTTATCTAAACCGATTTAACGTTAGGGAGGAGGGTTAAACAGCGCTGGTATTTTTATACATAGAGGTTAGTAATTTATCACTAGGAGTTTTACAATACATTAATTATCAGAACAATTGGGCCTATTGAATGGATCTGAGGCAAAAGTCACATGTTATCAGATTAAATTTAGAGTTGTGTAATTTTCTCATAACCCTTCCCTTGGAAGCCCTGCTGCTTCCAGTATATGATGAGGTCTGGCAGTGAGGTTAACCCTGACCCCTGAGTGTTCTATATGGACTTGCTCATTTTTGCTGCATTCTTTCAGTTTAAATTTAGATTTGCTGGCAGCTATTATGCCTATTGCAACAAGCTTCATGGGCAAAGCACTAAAACAGAGATGCCTTTTATCATAGATGTTTTTACTGAATAAGATAAGTGAAGAACACTTGAAAGCTGAGAAACAGGGTGCAGAAACCTTTAGTCCTAAAAGATACAAATAGTTGAATGTCTGGAATGTATTTACTTCTGAATCTAAGAAATGAACAAATAATTGTTTAGATGATGGGCTATTATCATGTACACAGTTTTTACCTTTGTAATTTGTTATTGGTAGCAGTAAAATTTCAGCTATGTATTTGAGCACAAATTCTGGATATGAAAGTATGTGCAACAAAAACCTTGAGGTTGCTGTTCAAAAACAAGCTGTGACTGCAGGAGGATGCAGCAACCTATAACTAAATTTTAAGTTAGGCTGATCACTAGAGGTGTCTTGTCAATAACTATCTGAAGCATAATAGCTTCAGTAATAACTGCTTGAAGTTTAAGGAAGTGTGTACCACTTATCTTTGTATTTAACACGGAGATTATGTTTTGTTATGTTTCTTTGTTATGTTTTTCATCCTTGTATTGTGTAGAAAAGTACACAGAACTTGAGAAATCCACTTGAAAGAGCAGTTCACGTTCAAGACCAGTGTGTCATTCTCTGCTTAATATATTATGGGCTTCTCAGACAAGGTCATTCTACTTTGAAAAAAAACATTTAACAAGGGATTCTCTGATCTTATTTTCTAGTACTGTTCATCTGCCCAGAGTCATCCAACATCTAACATACAAAAAATATTCTTGTAATGCATTTCTGTCTCTAAACTTTGCAGGTTCTTCAGACATTATTCCCATGCTCAATGAGTGACTCCAACAAATAAAGGAGGCCTTGAAAGTATAGGAAAGGAGTGTTCTCCCTGTGCACATTTTTAGGGAGAGAAACTGAATAAAAAGGCCCATCATTATTAGATACTTTCAACTCCCATTTTTTCCCTCCTGACGGGCAAGATACAAAACCTTCCAATGCTCTGACCCCACTGCCTCTGCAGTTGCCATGGACAGGATACTCTGAAATTCGGAGTGTTTCTATTGCGTCCAGCCCAGTTCCCGGGGCGAAACACTGAGAGGCTATGTTCCTCCTGAATGGATTAGGCAGAATTTATTCTCTTGTTGGAAGTCCTACTGTGTGAGCTGTATATTTCTGAATGTAAGTAGCATCATGTTTCAACAGGAATTTCAGGCAACCTTTGAAATACGTAGCCAATCAGCATTTATTCCAAGTGGCACTTTTGTGCTGGATTTCCAATTAGTCAATGGCATTTGTTAAGTAAGCCTGTTTAGCTTTATCGCAAAGGATAATGAAAACCCATCTTTTTCCTCATCCCCTTCATTCGGTGAACATAATATAGAGTCTTACTGAACTAGAAAGGATGGAACTTAATGGAGATAAATAGGAGAGTTATAGTACAGAGAAACTCTACAGAACTTGGATTTTTAAGAAATAGCTATGGTTTGAGTTCAGTTACTGTAAAAGAAGAAATTAAAAAAAATAGAGGGGAAGATGACTTATTCAGAAATGTTACAGAGTATTGATGAATGCTGGAAGTATTGGTCCAGTAGATATGTTTGTCAAGGCAACAGCCAAATGTGCCTCTCAATGAACCTGTATTGTTTACTGTAACATTATATCTCATATGTGAATTATTACATGCACTTGGAATCTTCATCAGAAATATTCTCAAGCCTTTCTTAGTCTCTTCATGATTTTCCATCTTTGCATTTTTTAATGGAAAATTCTAAATTATTGAGATACTTCTCCAAGCCACTGAAATACTGAAATTACAGAGACTGTGTCCACTTGTGTAAATCTCTCCTACTTTTTAATTAACTGAAAACTAAAAATTCCTAATATAACTTTCTGTTTGTCACCTACCACATACAATTCTTGCATAGCTCACTGAAGTCAAAACACATTACGTTCATTTTTGTATGTAATTGCTCCCTCGGAATTGTTTACCACTGCTAAGAAACTACATTCTTCCGGCTCCTTTTGTTAAATTACATTTTAACAGCTTTGAGAACCAGAGCCTTCCTATTTATTTTTGACAGATTTTCTACATTCATTTTTGCTGAGTTAGTTTGGGGGTGTTTTTTGAGCATTCTTTAGTATTGGCAAGATCGGTTCTTGAGGAAGCATAACCACAGGAAAATGTAGAATCTTAACTTGTGTAGGAATCAGTACTATAGAGATGCATCAACACATTTCTCATATAAGTTCATCTCACTCAGAAAATATTCCATGTGTTGAGTGCCTTTCGATACTCATTTTCTGTGGAAGACCCTGCGTTTTACTTTAAGATATTTGGGAGGATATTGAGAAGTAATAATAGCTACGGAGTTGAGATAAACACCTTTAACAGCATTTCAGGAAGAATATTCAGTTAGAGCTCATTATAAAAAAATAAAGTCATAAATATTTGTAAAATTAACAATAGAATACTTAATTTTCTATCTTTCAAAGGAATGTCTGCTAAAAGAATACCAGCCCCACTGAAGGGAACATGCTTCTGTTGGTCACATGGAAGAAGGTGTCTGAAGGACTGGGGGCTTACGCGTAGTTACAGTGGTGTAGACATGCAATTCTATTAGAAATTAGATATGTCAGTATAATACTGAAATGAGCCTCATGGATTCTATTTGTAACACTTTGTTCTACAACAGTGAGCAAACTACAATTTTCTTTGGGTTCTACTTGCTCAGTCCTCATGAGGAAACAAATCTCCACAAAGTTCTGTCAGGTGAGAAGAAAAATAACACTATTCTAGCTCCTCCAGGTACTGTGGGCTGTTGTTATGATGCTCTTAGGATTTTGTCAGAATGGTAATGTAATATTATTGTTTGTATGCTCAGACCATTAGAATTGGCTGTTATAATATGATCCTCTGTGCAACAATATGTGACGTTTATGGAAGTAAGGGGGATGAAAGAACTAAAGAAGCTTCAGAACAGAGACTAATGAATGGCCCCGTAGCTGCCCATGCTGACAGGGAAGACATTGTGGCTACTTTTCTTATGAATCTTTAGAAGTGTTTTCAGTTAGGAAAATGAGGCATAATGCAGCAGCATGCACAGGAATTGCTATGAGAATCGTAGAATCATAGAATCATTAAGATTAGAAAAGACCACTAAGTTCATCTAGTCCAACTGTCAGCTCATCACCACTATGCCCACTAAATCATGTTCCCGAGAAGGTGCTCAGTGGGAGTATGTCCATGAGAAAATGCTCGATGGGATTCACTAGAAGGGACTTTGAACTAAAGAAAGTAAAAGTATTTTTTACAGTTGCACTGCAGTCATTTAAAGTTTTCTTTATAAGGTGAAGCAGTTTAGATAAAAAGAGAAAATGTGTGCATGAAAACACAACATGATTGACCAGGGCCAATGGGCAGAAACTGGAACACAGTAAGTTCCACACAAAGACAAAGAAGAACTTCTTTATTATGAGAGTGATGGCGCCCTGGAGCAGGCTGCCCAGAGAAGTTGTGTTGTCTCTTTCTATGGAGATATTCAAGACCGATCTGGATGACTACCTGTGCAACCTGCTGTAGGGAACCTGCTGTAGCAGGGGGTTGGACTCAATCTTCAGAGGTCCCTTCCAACCTCTAAAATCCTGTGATTCTATGTGATTCTGCGAAAATGTTTTGACCGTACAGGCAGATTTTCGTAATGGATAGGCAGAAGAAAGCTACAAAACTTAGTGTGGATTCATAGGAAGGAATAAAATACTGTGTACATAACTTTCAATCTTCTGATCCTTATTGATAGTATGCAATCAGTGAAGATGCTAAAATAGAAACAGCTGAAGGAGAAGACATTAAAGTTATTTTGGTTCTTGGTCTTGGTTATGCTTAGTTTGAGCTGGCAGTAATTCACTCAAAATGAAGTGTTAGAAAGCCATTCAGACGTGCAGAGGTGGAGTGTGATCACTTTAGTATGGGGAGCAGCAATGAATATGTCTCAACAGAAGTGGAGTGGTAATTGAAGCTTTCTAAATGGAGAAAGTTACCCATAGACAGAGAAAACGCTGGTTAGCATTCTTCCAGACAGCAAAATGAGTCTTCAAGTCACAAAAAGCTTGAATGCATTAGGATTTAATGTATATTTAATTTCTTTTAGACCCAATCAGAAAAAAGATCGGAATGGCCAGACTCTATGTCATGTCTTATGAAGAAACTGGAACAGCTGAATTTAGATATTGAAGAAGCTCTGAGTGCTAGCTCGTCTCCCTCCAGTACTCCTTCTACCACAAGGCACAAACAACTGGTAAGAATGTGTGTTATAAGACACATTAGCTATCAGATGTTGGTCAGATAATACTTTTCAGATTTCCTTGTGTTTATGGATCAGTTGAGGAGGTTAGTTTCAAGGATGAAGTAAGTTAGAATTTTGACTGAATAACAAAACATTTTGAGCTGCTTGGACAGCTACAGGTCAGATAAACAGAAGTGTCACAGGAATTGACTTGTAGGTTTTCTGTCAACATGCCTAAAATCTTTAAAGCTACTTTTCAGGGGGGAATATGGCTCTTACTGATTGCATTTGACACAGTTTCTCAAGGTAGATTATTGTGCAATTGAAAGTGCAGTATTAGTGTATTTACACATGTAATTTTTATATAAAGACACAAAAGCAAGGAAGACCCTATATATCTTCATTAAGAGTTAAATTAGTATTTTTTGTGTTTCATTCAGAGATGCATTCCTGTATTTAAGGATACTTTGTGGTGGCAAGTTTTGTCAATTAAGATGAACAGTAACTGAAGCTTTTATTTTGAAGGCAAACGGGTTTAAGAAGGAATAATATAATTTTAGCATTTTTTTTAACAAGCAAGTTGTTTTTTTTTTAATAGAAATGAGTAACTGGAGAGGGAACAGTGTGAGAAGTAGGAGTGTTTGTTCTCTACTTTAGCCTGTGATTAAAATCAGTTCTTAAGATAGAGTTGTTTGGATTTGCAGCTCCACATGTTAGTGCTGGCATGAAATTCCTGGAAATTGGCTTGTTTGAATGCTTTTCCCATCACTGCTGCTACATTTTGTAAAAATAAATTCCTTAAGTAAACATCTGTGCAGGTCACAGTGTCCCTCAAGCTGGGAAGTTCAGAATCCTGCATCTTTCAGTGTTGTATTTTGCAGTATGCTTTTCCGTATTTTGCAGTGACAGTGTTAGAAAATTGTCATGCTTGCCCCTCATTTCTTTCTTTCTGTATGTTAGCAAGTCAGAACCAGCTTTTTCCAGCTGAATTCATATGATCACTCCCTTATCTCACCTTGCCCATCTGTTAATGGACAGTATTCTGTGTTCTTGTAGGAGCTCAATGGCTTCTGTCAAAATGCCATGGCAATGTATTCTGCTTTTCTGCCTGAAAGAGAGATCCAAGCCATCAGACTTTATGAACTTCCCTTTGTGAGCCAGTCAGATTTTGTTAACTGGTGATCCAGACACCTGTGATGTTACGACTGTGCCTGTTCTCCTAAGGCAAAAGCCAGTTGGGTTAGGCAAAGGTATTTGTAATCAAATAATTTCTGAGTAAGTGAATCATCTGCCCTAATTTAGACATCTCAGAACTAGTTGCCTTTAAATGAGTTGACCTTAGTACCATTGTGGCCAAGAAGGCAAATGGTACCCTGGCATGGCCAGCAGTTTGAGGGAGATTGTCTGATCTGGTGAAGCCATATGTGAAGTACTGTGTCCAGTTCTGGCTCCTCAGTTCAAGAAAGATGGAGAACTTCTAGACATAGTCCAGTGGAGGGCTACAAAGGTATGAACATCTACAAAGGGTCCTGCAGCATCCCCCTTACGAGGAAAGGCTGAGAGACCTAGGGCTGTTCAGCATGGAGAAGACTGAGATGGGATCTTATCAATGCATACTTATAAACATTTCATAGGCGAGAGTGAAGAGAATGGGGCCATGCTCCTTTTGGTGGTGCCCAATGACTGGACAAGGGGCAATGAGCCTGAACTGGAACACATGGAATTCCATATAAACATGAGAAAAAAACTTCTTTACTGTGAAAGTGGCAGAGCATTGAAACAAGCTGCCAAGGGAAGTGGTGGAGTCTTCTCCTGCGATATTCAAAACCCACCTGGATGCTTTTCTGTTTAACCTAGGGAACCTGCTTTGAAGACAGACTAGATGACCTCCAGAGGTCCATTTTAATCCCTACAATTCTGTGATACCCATATCGTCAAAGAAGAGAAATACATCCTCCTAAACCTCTCCATGAAATTTATATGAAGAAACTGAATTTGGGAAATCTCAAAACTGCAGCAAGGAAAAAAGAAAACAAACATAGATGTTTTGTACAGGTTACATGAATAACTCTTATCAATCCATTCCTCTTGGTCCATATTTCTTTATATAACTTACAATTTGTTCCATCAGATGTTTTACTCTTCCATTCACAGTGAAACTTGAATAGGAAGAAGGTCTATTTCAAACACGTTTACTAGCAACTATGTTATTAGTTATGAGTTCTTAATGCGTTTTTATCCTATTTTCAGTATATAAAGTAGGAATTGAAATGAGAAACAATGATTGAAAAGAGATCTGAGAAGTATTCACAAATGCAAGACCAACTTGTAGATCCAAGTTCTCAGAAGTAGGTGACTACTACGTGAGTGGCAAAATGTTTGCTGGCACTGTTGCTCCCAGAATTGGTCTCTTTGATGTGGGCAATTTTAAACAGATGACTGTATTTGTTTAGTATAGCAAATGTTATATCTGAGGTATACATTCAAAGTTGAATCACTGGGTTCATTTAATGAGTCAGTATATTTTCTACTGATGGATTTTTTACCTGTTCATGACAGTCTGTCCAGTGCCTCAGCACCCTCTGAATAAATAATTTCCTCCTGATATCTAATCTCCATTTCCCCCTTTTTAGTTTAAATCATTCACCTCTGTGCCTGTGTAACAAGTCAGTCTCCCTTCTGCTTATAAGCTCCCTTCAAGCCCTAGGAGGCCGCAGTGAGGTCTCTCTAGGGCCTTCTCTTCTCCAAACCAAACAAGCTCAACTCCCTCAACTTTTTTTCACAGTAGAGGTGCTCCAGACCATTGACGATCCTCTCTGCCCTCCTCTGGATCCACTGGAAAAAGCTTTCCATCCTTCCTGTTCTGGGGCCTCCGCACCTGGACACAGTACTCCAGATGGGGCCTCATGAGGACCAAATAGAGGGGAAAAATCCCCTCCTTCTCCCTGCTGGACACCCCTCTTTTGATGCAGCCCAGGATACTGTTGGCCTTCCAGGCTGCAAGAGCACACTGCTGGCTCATGCCCAGCTTTTTGTCCATCAGGACTCCCAAGTCCTTCTCCACAGGGTTGCTCTCAAGGAGACCTTCTCCCAATTTGTACTGGTATCTGAGATTACTTCAACCCAACTGCAACACCATGCACTTGACCTTGTTGAATCGCATTATATTCACATGGGTCCAGTTTTCAAGTCTGCCCAGGTCCCTATTGATGACATCCCTTCCTTCTGTTTTTCAAACTGCACCCCTCAGCTTAGTGTCATCAGCAAACTTGCTGAGGGTACGCTCAATCCCACTACCTACGTCATTGACAGAGATGCTGATGAGAACTGGTCCCACTTGTGACCAGCCTCCAGCCAGACATGGGGCCATTGAACCACTCAACCAGTTCCTTATCCACTGAGTACTCCACCCTTAAAATCTGTATCTTTTCAATTTAGAGAAAAGAATGTGGTATGGGACCATTTCAAAAGCTTTATCAGCAGAGAGAAAACAGCCTTGCTGTAAGCAGCGTTTCACTTATTTGATAAATTTCTTTCATTTACATTTGATGTCTAACACTCATTTTCAGTACAGAAAAAAAAAACAACAAAACAGTGGATTTGAAGATTAAAATAACATTTGTTAGTTTTAGTCATTCATCATTCATGGAGAGTGACACAGAAATTCTGTTTGATTACAGTTACCCTGTCTAATATTAGAGAGATGACTCACGTTGAATAAAACTTAATTTACACATTCTCTCAATTATTTTGTAATGATATATTATCTACAAACATTTTTGGGCTACATACTGAATCTTTTGTCAGCTTTGCATCTTTACCCCAAGATGTAAAAATGATGCAGCATGTATTAAGAGTAAAGATTGAGGTAAGAAGTCTACTTCACATCACAAGAAAAAAAAAAAAGAAGTTTTAAAAAGATAAAATTCCAATGTTTTTATCTTGCAGTTCACATTAAAAAATATTTATGACTTGCCCTTATTTACGGGGTTTTTAAAATTCTCTTGCAGTGTCCTGCTCAAGTGGAGACAAGCTCTTATGGAGATCATCAAGGAAAAGGATCGTGGAAGCACAGAAGTGCAGACTACCAGGATTTAGACTGTTTACCTTACCCAGTATCAACTGGAGCACGACCTAAACCTTATGTAAGTAGCTGCTGAATATTTACAACATTCTCTGACTTTGAGATTGACTACCTTAAAAATTGCTCTGAAAGTAATGTCTTCTATTTATTTCTGTGAAAGCTACAGCAGATACAATGAGCACAATCACACTATTTGATAGAGCAAATTCTCAGCTACGAAACACTATTCTTCAACATAGTCACTATTAGCTATACATTTCCATCAGCGATGAACAAGAGCCTGCATGTTGCACTTGTAAAAATCTACACAAGCAGAGGTGACCCACTGTTGTCACCACTGCTGAAATGAACCACTCACCACCTCACTGTGCACATGTCCACTGTTTGATCTCCATTAAGGTTCAGCAAGTATCAGTGAACGTCAGTGTATGCCATTTTTTCTGTATGGAGGAATCCAGTGACACACTCCTTTGTTTCATCAACACTTCCATGTCAGATGCCATTCTGTCAGACTGCCCCTCTGCTGCCACCTGTCACACATCAGTAAAATGCAATGGAGTGTTGGTGGGAAGGTTCAATCCCTACTGCCATACCACCACCATCTGTTGTGGGCCAACATAATTAAGCAGGAGACATTACTCTCAGAAGTCTTGACTGGAGGAGTTCAGTATGCACAATGAGCATAGATGAAAATTAATTCAGTATTCAGTTTCCAGTGCCATGGGATTAATCTCACCTGATGTTGGAGAACTATAATGTAGAGTTCTACATCTGAACCAGTTACTTGGACTGCCTTTATAGTCAGGGGAAAGCAACGGGAAGAGTTATTGGTTTCATCTGGAGGTTAAATGTGATGGATTCTAGACATCAATGCCACTATCACATCTACTTTGCTGATTTTAGCATTACTCTCTGGTGATTTTTTATCTGGATGTACCACCCTAGTCCAGAGTTCTTAGTTCTTGGTGCATGGAAGTGTTCAGCTCTGGCAGTTTAGTTAAGCCTTATTTCTAAACAAGAATAGCAGTATTTATTTGGTTTCTTTAGAGGTTGATGCTGTAATCTGCACTTAGTCTGTTAAATCCATTAGGGGCATTTCCCAAATGGTTTTGATTCACTTCCTCAATAGCTAAATGTTCTATTTCTGCATGTGAAAGTAAGCTATTTTAGGATCGGTGTCTTAGATCTAAAATGCAAATATTTTTGCCACTCAGCTGTGAATTATTTGAGTGCTAACAGAGTCCATTAACATCACATGGCATAAAAGTGGCTGCATTTCATTGAGTAAAACGTAGTTTTGGTACAGTGTCTTTTCTTTGATAGGGCCAACACTGGATCTTCAAGAAAGCAGTGTAAGAACAGAGTAGGCAGGTAGCATTCCATCTCAGCTTCCTGCAAGGTGTTTATTGTGCAGACCTTTTGAAGCCAGATGCTATATTACAGTTTTGTAATTAATAGCACCCAAGGGTGGATTTTTTTTTTTTTTTTGGCCATTACTTGTATTTTACTCTTTTGAAATACAAAGCATTTTGTAGGAGTGAGTTCTAAAATTTAACTGTGGAGAATGCTGGGGGAGAAAACACCTTTTTCTTCTTGTAACTTTGCTACTGGAACACTAATTTGGCCTTTATTCTTGTACTGTGGAAAACTGAATCCTAGGAATCATGTAAGTTGTAGTCTAATGTGGGACTGTATGTCTTCGACAGTGAATTTTATCTGCCTGTTTATCTTATTCAGTTTCATAAGGTTCTTTTGCAGCAGGTGACAGCCAATTTTTGTTTTGATTAACATCTGAAATTCAGGATCATCAGAAAACTATCCATTTTCATCCCTCCATTTTCCTGATCGTTTATGCATATTGGACATATATATGTTAGACTGCCAGGTAATATCCAGCCACTGTAAAAGAAAGCAACCAATTATTAACTTAGAAAAGAAAACTAAGAGTTTATTTATCAAAGCAAAGATGCTTGTATTTCCTGGTATCTTTTTTTTTTTTGTTTTCCTCCCTGGCGGCAGAATAAGCCTGTGATAAATCACTCTCTCAGAAAGGAAAGTGAAAGTGAAATTTCTGAAATGGAAGTTCACTGTATCAACCAGATCACCTGTATCTGCCTGATCACTGGAAGAACATGTCTAGAATACTGGGCTGTGACCTCCAAAAGCCATACTAACAATTCCCCATTAGGCAGTGTTACTATGTGTGTGTTTACTCTGCTCTTAGGCATATTTTGTGGTACTTTTCTGCCGTGGATATCAGTCCCACTTGCATCGCTTCCACAAACAGCTTCAGAAACATTGTCAAATATTGGCATGTGTGTGCCACCCTCCATTCCTCTGATCTCGAAGCCAGTAGCATTTAGCAATAATCACACATTGAATCAATAGCTCAGCAGTTCTCTTTCTCCTGATGACATGCTTGCTTCAAGTTACCTTCTCATTTTGTATTAAAGCAAAATCTACTATATTAGAGACTTCTTTAGAACTGTCATATTGTTCACCTACTAGAAAAATGATAGACATGCCACCATGCAAATAATGTATTTCATTAAATGAGCCTTCATTCCAGTTCACTGGAATGAAAATTTGAAGGTGGAGTCCTCTTGCTTCTTAATTGAAAATATTATTGTCTTCCCTCTAGCTATTTCCTTCCTCTTAGAAAATAAATTTGCTGTTTTCCATTTCTGTAAAAGCACAAACATTTGTACTAGTTCTAGTTGGAATATATAGTAGCATTTAGTAAAGGGAAAGGTATTTGTCAGCTTTGTTTGTTCTTCACCTGGCTTGAATGTTCAGGCATGTTCAAGTATCATTGCTTAACTGCCCTCCCACCAATACTATGTAAATATTTTTGAAGTGGTGTTACAGTAATACTGTTGTTTGGCCAGAAGTATGTGGAACACAAATCTTTATCTCCACAATCCATATATTATATCAAACAAATTTGTAATGCTGTAATAACAGCAATGTAATGCAAAAAGTACCAGTGTTGCTTAGGTTGCTGTCTCATCTAGAAACCTACCAGAAGCACAGCCATTCTTTAGAAGCTAATGCTCTGTTTTTAGCATAGGACAGTGCTTTCAATTAGAGATGAACATTGAAACTTGATGTTTGCAGGTTTCATTCAAGATCATTTCACTTCTTCCTTCCAAGTGCTGCTTTTGGTGTATGTAGTGTATTTCAGGCAGTTACAAATAATGCCATGTCTAGATCCAGACATTCTTTCGTACGCCTGTGTCACAGCTCCCTAATAACTGAACTTCCACCATTTTTCCTTTAAGATACAAACTTCTCCACATTTTCAAAAAAGGGCACATCAAAATCACTTTTGTTACAATGAAGAGAATGGAAAAAAAAGCATATTTCCTTTTGCATTGCATTGAGATTGCTTACATTTAACCCCCATGATCCAAGCAGTATAAAACATAACTTGAGAATAACACAGAGATAAATGGGACTGGTTGTGTTTTGGTGAGCTGGATTTTCTTCTCTTCCAATCTTTTATGAGTTTGGAAGTCAAAAAGAGCTTATTTGTCTCATCTCCCCAGGAACTCCCCAGAAGGTCTTACACCCAGGCACTTAGAAAACCAAATACTCTACAATTTGTTGTGATTAGCAAATGTAGCCAAGGAGACCAGTGTTAGGAATAGCAGGGATGCAAAAAATTTAGGAATAATAGGTGCAAAATTATGCTGGACACAGTTCAATTCTCATTACAAGACCTAGCTGCACGCTTTCATGGTTTCCAACTATGCTGGCAGCTTAAAATGAAACACAGTAAAAATGAAATTAAAACCTCCTATATCGGTAACAAGGTGGGCTTTTGCCTTTATCAGAGGTAAGACTGCATTTGTGCCTCCTTTTTAAGTACAGTTGATGAGCAGTTTTGATTTCTTAAGCTTTAGTTCCACAATTTGGTTGATTACTGCGAGTGCTAAAATTAATCATTACACAGCTTTTAGTCTTGTTTTAATCTGGCTTCTTGGTTTGTTTCACTGTTCAGCTGCATAAATGTGCATGCCAGAGAGGGGAAAAATGTGCAAGAGGGGGAAAAGGTGGATGGAGATGAGATGGTGAGTTGGTTCTTTCAGTATCAGTGCCAGCTTAGCATAGCTTAAACTGTGGAACTTAACTGCGCTAAGCCATTTGATTCAGGAAATGAGATACAAAACAGTGCCTTGTAAACTACATGACTGAGAGGTGTTTGTGATTATTTTAAGAAAATGTTATTCTTTTTTTGCTGAGAAATGTTGGTTGATGCTATAAGCCGTGTTTCAGAGTTCAGGTCAGAGGTTTCCGGGATGTCTGATATCTTCTGACATTGTTTAGAAATATAAAACTAATAATACTGTAATCTATGACTAGAGCAGTTATTATCTCTCTGTACACAATCTGTTGCCTGCCTGACCCTCTGACATTGTCTGAGGCCAGAAAAATCCAAAAGTAAAAAGCAGCCAAAGGAAAATCAAAGTCACTGTGTTTCCCATCCACTACTTGTTCAATATTGCTGCCCCCCGACCAGCAGGGATCAGAATTTATTCCATTACTGAGTGTGTGACAAGCTTTTTATGGGGTAGCTGCCACATCCAATGCAGACGTGAAGTCACAGTGTGACAACCCACAACAGCTTGTATTTCTTCTGAACACACTTTTGGAACTGTAGAATCTTTGCATATTTAGCAACCTTAGGCTGATCTTCCACTCCTCTGTGAAATATGTAAGCAGGGTGTTCGTGTTACATCCAAGATGAAGCAGTAAGTGTGTATCCTGGTTCTAAGATAAATGTCATGCTTGGTTTGTTTTAGATATGGTCATCAATCTATCAGTTCACTGTACAATTTTCAGTAGCAGTTCCACCCATTACCTAGTAGGGTGTTTCCCCAAACAATCAGACAGATCGTGCTTCATTCAGACCTTGCTCCACATTGGAAAAGATCATAGTAAAGCCCTGAGAAGTCTTTTGTGACCTTTGGGTACTCTTAAAGTTTTCTTACTTCAGAGAGCATTGACCATTGTTGGGCCACTTTGTACAATCCAAGAAGTGCAAGAAGATGAGAAAAGAAGGCAAGACCAGAGTGAGAGACAGAGGTTTTGTGCTCCATTTTCTCAAAGAAATTATATGGTTGAAGACACAATTACTCGGCTTTGCTGGAGCTGGAGATTGCTGTCTATACTTAAGCTAAATGTGCTTGTATAAGTAGCATAGCTTGTGCAGGCAGGAGATGCAAAGCTCTTCATAGAAATCAGGTTCACACTGACTTTCTGAAAATGATACTGGTCGTTAGCAGCATGGTCCACAACAGGATCTAGGCACAATCCCAGACTCATGTTTTTGCTACCAGGCCTTTCTTCCTGATAGAAAATATTTAATCTTAATTATTCTCATTCTTGCAAAAACAAATTTCAAACTGTATGCCATTTAGTCATGTGAATTATTTTTTATTTATCACCTTAATATTGATATTAATGAGCAAATCAACTATCTAGTACAGAAGCAAGGAGCCTGAGCCACCTCCTTTTTAGAATTTTCTTCTTGCTTCTGGTCTGTAATATGACAGAAGCACGGTGAAATAGTCAGGTGAATGGACTGCTCAGGTTCCATCTGTGCCCCGTTAAGCATGGGCATCCTTGCATACCAGCAGGGTGACTGTGTTTGCTTTCTTCCCCTGCTCTGCCCACACAGTGGAGAGATGGCAGATATGGCCTAGGAGCACCCTGGGCCTGCAGATGTTGCTGACATCAAGTGCTCATGGAAATGTTACTTCCCTGCTTCAAGGTGAGCTAGTTCCTTGACAGTAGAGGAATTCATTGTCCTTGGAAAAGCCTCTACTAGCTCCAGGAAAAAAACAAGGAGGCTAAGAGGGAATTAAAGGTAAACAGCTTCCTTTCTTCCTGTCCATTCTGATACAATAAATAATACTCCAGGGTTTCTCATCCGCTTTGTTTCCAATATACCTGACGGTGCTTTGGCTAAAGCCTGCTCACAGCAGAGGGTGTTTGCATAAGTAAGAGCACAGCATAGCCCTTCTCTTTTCCCTTTTGTCTTTATTCTCTTCTCCCACCAGCCTCTGGCCCACTCTTTCCATGAGCCAGCCAACACCATGGTCCTGCATCACACTGAGGTCAGGGGCTGCGGTGAGGGAGGAGAGGGGGATTATGGTATAGACTTCAGCTTTGCTCACTGTGTTTCGTAAGTGAGTGGATAAGCCTCCAAAATCTTCTGCAAGGAAAACTAGGAGATGGGATTCTCATCTGATAGATCTTCTACACAGTGCTAAATTCCGTGCCCGAATCCTCTGTCTATTCATCTCCACAGAGCAGGGAAGCCTCTGCCTGGATAGAATCAGGCTTTGTGAATCCAGAAGATGTAAACAGACCAAAGGAGCAAGCAGTACATCTGCCCATCTGGACAAACAACACCTGAGTAGCCTCTGCAGGAGTGATGCCAAAGTTTGTCTCAGGAGCTCAGTTCTGAGGGTGGCAGAACCCAGCCCTGAACACAGGAGGGATGTAGAACAATGTAGGATTACTGTGTGTATCAGCACTAGCTGATAGCAAACTGTTTCATTTCACATTTTTATTGATTTTTATATCTAAAATTGCCATAATGACAGAGGCCACTGAGCCAGTTTGTAGGGCACTGCATTTGCATTTAGAAATGGCATCTTGAGCTGTAAGTTCCCTTTAGTGAGGTTCATAGATTTTAGAAAGGATCTTGGCATGTCAGTGCTTATTTATAATGGTAACAAATGCTGTCATTATTCTTGTTTAAGGGAGGGCAGGATTGTTACCTGCTAATTTAATTGCTACTTCTTAGAATTTAGCTTCTGCATGTATCAGATTAGAGTAAAAATGGGGCTGTTTTGTTTGGAGTTTTCTTTTGTGTGTTTGAGCCATCCTCTTCCCTAGTGCAAGAACAAATGAAAGAAACAGAGCTCATCCCAAACACACAGCCCAGGAGGATTTTCCAAATGCACACAAATCAGGTCATATTATTTATTCTGGTTTACCACACACCTTTCCAATTTTGCCTGAAGAGTTTTAGTGAGGAGACTCCAACATCACGGCTGCTTTGCATACAGATGATTGGATAGCGAAGGGGTGGCTTTATTTCTTGGTGGCAGTGATCCTTACCTCTAAATGGACTGAAAAGAACGTGTCGTCTTGATTGATGAGACTCTGGAAGTGTTAGTGTCCCTTCCTAGCCAATGAAATCTCTTAGATCATTGCGATTCATTTAGGAGAACTTAATGAAAAGTATTTATCACATACTTTGTTTGGCAAATTCTCTAACATTCCTTAAAATAATTAACATACATTGTTCCTTCATTATTAGCTCAGTTCCATTTTTTTTATACAAAATATTGAAGTCAGCTGAAGATGGCAGCTGTAGTGTAGCTGTGCAATAGTTAATATTCCCTTCAACAGTTACAGTTAAATTGCCCGTGACGGAGGAGGTTGGTACTTAATGATCTTTAAGGTCCCTTCCTATCTAAGCCATTCTGTGATTCTATGATTCTATACTTGATCTATGAAAATACTTAATTACTTAAAAAATTAAAAAATTAATTGCTTAAATTACATTAGCAGCTTCCATTTTACACACATTTTTGATGGCATCAAATTCTTTATTTTCCTTGAGTTTTCATAAGGATTGTTGGGAGGCTAGGAATGTGTTCTGTGTATTTTCTAAGAGCTCATTGCATTATCCGTGTAAGAAAGAAAAGAGAGCTCCATTTTCCTTATTTATAAAACAGCTTTGAGAAATAATAACTTTATGGTAATTATTCATAGATGGATATGAGCGAAATGATTTATATGCATTTGTTACATACAGTGTAAAGTAAAATGGAAGTTCCAACTCATTTTGGAGTGAGGTTCATTTGAGACAGTCCAACAAGTGTGTAAAGTCCAAGTAGGCACTGGGAGGAGACTATAACTGATTGCTTTCATTGCTTTACATTGCCCGGCTATTTATATGGTTCAGACTGATAATGTGTGCTTATGCTGTAAGAAAAACATTGAAATCGTGTGCTGTGGTGGGACCCGTTGTGGAGTGGAGGTGATCTCAGCCACAAGCAGCCAGCAGTTCCACCGGGCTGCATGGCAGCCAAGCAGCTGCACTGGTGGACATCTTGCTAAGAGCCCACGGGCAGCAACTGCCACTGAGAGGTATGGGGAGAGCACATCCTGAGCCGGGCAGCCCCGTCCTGAGGCAGCGTGCTGAGGGTTGGCACCTCGGCCCTGCCTTGGTGACAGGGAGAGAGCTGCAGGCAGGCATGGTTTCATTAACGTATACATTGCAAATTAAGCCTACGTGTCCTACTTTTAGATGCCATTATCATATGTAAATTGGAGTGATGACTGTTCTGGAATGACATTTGTTCTGTTAATTTTCAGATCTTCTAGCTGAATTCTTTCTCAAAAACTGTCATGCAAGGTACCTGTATCTGCAGTGCCACTGTGTTGTGCTTGGGATAACACTGACTGTTCACATGAACACAGCCATATTTCCTACTAGTGCCACCGTATTAATCACAGACACTAAAACTGCTGAGTTGTATTCCAGCCACAGAAACGCATTGCTTTTCAAGGACAGACTGAAGTGCCTCAGCTCTCTGTCAGTAAATGTGGGATGCGAGCTGTCAAAATATGAACCTCTGTAAATGCATGAGAAGAGGTGATCAGGAGCTGCACAGGTAAATTATACTAAACACATGCAGCTGTAAAGAGAATAACATTACTTCCCTGTGGTTAACCTTTTGCTCAATGAAGTGCAAAAGGGAAACAATTGATCTCTTTTCCTCTGTCCTCATGTTTTATGCCAGTAGCAGGACTCCTGCTTTTAGATGCAACACACTGTTTGTTTAATGGGATGACAGCACAGTTTCCTGGTATGTTTTGCAGCAGCGACAGAAAAGAGGAGGCTGTAGGATACACCATCTCCTGTAGGTGAGGTGGGCAGTCCTGTGTTGGATTGGGCCCTACAGACTGTCTGCTGTAGTGTTTGTTTGTGGGATTTGTTGAGCACACAGTTTCCTTCAGGGAGGTGCATTCAATCATGCATTATCTGTTTGCTTACTCATCAGGTTTTGCTTATTCTTTTTCTGGCCCTGTAGTATATTTGTTGTAACAGCATGGAAAAAATTGAGTGAATGTGTTCTCTGTACGTAGTTTCATCAAAGTCATTTCTCCTTCAGTGTAGCTATTACTCATTTTCACCATCTTGTCCCCTATTCTGGGGCTTTGTCATTCAGGCAGGGCTCTCAGCTCCTTAGTGTGATGATCAGATGTGCAGAGGACTGAGCTGGATCCTTTGACTTTTACAATAATATTGTTCACAGCAAGAACACAGAGGGGAGATTCTAAAATCACAGGTGATGTATAGTTAGAAACGAGTGCAGCCTGTGCTACGGAGCGTTTTGTGGTGCTTGGGAGCTTGGGTAGAGCCAGACCTCCAGTCCCACTTATGCAGTGGTGCAAAGGGCTCTCATAATGCAAGCCCCAGGCTCTTTGTGCTCTCAAGAGCTTGTAGGCTGCTCTCCCCCGTTTCCCACGCTAGGAAGAAGGGACTTCCATCTGTAACAGAGCAGAGACAGAGGCTAACACAATGCATAGGGAAAGCATTTTTAATGCAAATGAATACAGCAAATCATGCATCCCGTCTCTCTAGCAGAGATAATCCCTCTCAAGGTACAACTTTCTCTTGTACTTCTGCTGGAAGGAGACATCTTTCCTAACTGCCACACTGTTGTTCTGGGGCGTTTGGTGTCTGACAGTACTGAAATGGGATTATGCAGCCCTTTGTGTAAGTGATGCGCGCTAAATGCAGGAAGGCTCAAGAGTCTGCTTGAGCTGAGCAAGTTTATCCAGCAGCTCAGTTGTTTTTTTTCTCTCAGATATCATTTTCCAGGACTTTTCTTACAAATTTCTGTAACTTCTCCTTCTTGTAAAGCTAAAAAAAGAGAGAGAGAGAGAGAGAGAGAAAGAAGAAAAAAAAAATGCACACACACCTACATATGCATGTTTTCTTTGGACTTCAGTTTCTTAACAGTAACTCTCTGTATGCAGGTAGTTTGCTGTATGGTTCCAGCAACCTGCACGCTGTTCTCATGCTGAACTGCATTTCAGTGGCTTCTCCAGAAGTCTCTGTGGTGCTTCATCAGGAGTCAGTGCTACCCAGGGCTCTCTCTTATCCAGAGTAGGTCCTGCCAAGAAGGTGTTGCAGTTTTCTTCTGCACATTCATGAGACACATCATGGAAATCAGGAAATGTGGGGCAGGGGTAATTGTCCCAGCCTGATATTGTCTCAGAGTCATGAAGCACATCCTCAACCACATGAAAAGGGCTTCAAGGCTGTGAGAGCTCTTCAGCAGTTCTCCTGGAGCTCTGGTCTCAGCAGAGGTTGCCCCTTCCTCTCCCAGGAATCTTGTCACTTGCCTACAGAATAGGGAAATAACATAAACATACTGCTCCCAAAGGGGGACCATAGCAAATCCAAGCCTGGAGAAGATGGATCTGAGAATACACCATGAGTTAAGGATTGGGTTTTTTTGTTGTTGTGTTTTTAGAATGACTTTTCTGAGAGAAAAAAAAAATGGTAAGCAGAACAAAAAGCTCTTTCCAACAGGAAGGAGAAAGCAGATTGATATTATTCAGCGTTTTCATTTCCCTAATCATCTTTACAGAAGCCAGTTTTTCTCTTGGCAGGAGAAAGTTCAGATGTGAAAATCTTGCTCTTCTAATCGCTCGGTGTACACAGCAGTGCAGATCAAAGCTTCAGAGCCCAAGTTGTCTCCTGTCACTTCTTGATGTCTCGAGGGAAATACAACTTCAGAAAAATTGTTTGCAGGAAATCTCTATCTATCAACCATTCAGATGGCATTTTGGTAAATTCCCAGAACTGAGCGTGTTGTAATTAAGCAGTGATTTTGGGATGAACTACCAGTTGTTAGATGAGGACTGCTGATAATCCGCTGCAGGAGAGAGGTTGTACATTATCTGAAGCAGCCACATGTCAAAATTATGACCTTCCTTAAATCGGCATTACATGGTTTAAATATTATGATGACTAATCACTTGCTATAAAACCAGAGTGCTCAGAAAATAAAAATGCCTGAAGCTTCCATATTGCAAAATGTCCTAATGCAAATCTTCAGACAAGCTATTAAAGTAGAGCTTGACAGTGTTGTGCATAAGACAGCACACTGCGGACTGAGCACTTCCAGAGGTTCGTGTATGTCTTACAGCCTGAGCTAATGAAGTGGACTTTGCATCTAGGACTGTGAATTTGAACAACAATTAAAGTTAGCACAGTTGCGTAGAGACCCTGGAGGCAATCTGAGGACTTTTGGGCTATTTCCCCATACCATGTCAGAATTGCCTACACCTATGTAACCCTGACAGAAGTTTGTCTAACTTCTTTTATTAAAACACCAATTGACAGACTGCACAGCCTGTTCAGATTCCATGTTTCAATGTCACATCATTAGAAAGTTTTACTATGGTTTCTTGCTGTAGAATGTCTTTTTGTATTTGTCATCAATATGCAGAACAAACTGTGTTCATATTTTTTCCCTTCTGCCTTCCTTCTTCAGGTCAGTGTAGTTCATCTAGCTTCTTATTGAAGGTCCTGCTTTCCAGAATCCTTGTTCCATCTTGACTTGCACACTAACCATGCCTAGACAGTTACATTCCTCATAGACTCGTTTAAAGGGATGTGTTTTAAAAGTTGAGGCTCTAGCAGAATCTGGGCTCTTTGTGATGTCCATGGACTAGTGAGTTAGTCAGGGATCTGGTAGTATACTGCCTCCCTAAGCCTACAATCATCAATACCAAGAAAAGAGGGGAAAAAAAAAACAATTTAGAAGTCAGAGAAAGACTGATGATGTCAGAAGGCAGAATGATGATGATGTCCCATATAGGAATAACTGCAAGAGACCTGACATTTAAGCAGACGTGCAAAATTGACTGTTTGATACCCATATAGAGGAAATACGTATGGTACTCCAAGTGTATATAAACCCTCAAAATGCTAAATGGATAACTTTTCCTGTTGAAAGAACGCCACTTATTTCTTACCACAAAGCAAAAGCTTCATGAAAATGATGGGACAAAAAACCACAAAAACCAAAAGAACAAAGAAGATAACCAGGCTGACAAACAATCAGAAAAACACTGTTGTTTCTTACTGTTCATCCACACTGGATGTACTTTCATCTTCTCCATGAGCAGTTACAAAACTTACATTTCCAATCACTAGTGTTAATTCCCGTAGCCTGCATGTCTTTAGTTCTAGTATGTCCTAAGAAATGTGTGGTAGCTTGTATTTTTAGATCAAACTTGATCCATGTCTCTGCCTGTTACAGCAGAGATCTTCATGCAGATAAATACAAAATTCAGCACACCACACTTACCGTCAGGAAGAGATTCCCATGAGATCTACAACCTGATTCGGATTTCCAGCTGGCTTTCTACCACTGTAAGTGGAAAGGGAAGCCTATTTTCTTTTAATTTCCCAGGCTGAATGCCTCCTCGCTGCCTTTGGTAATTGCAGCACAGCAGGAAGCTCTGTTGATGGTAGGCGGGTGGTATCAGGGAGCACTCTGACATGCCCCACAGCCAGAGGATCAGATGTGGTCAGCCTGACGAGAGACAGGAAAGGCAAGGCAGAAGCTGCAGGAAGCCTAACAAGTGACTCAGTAGGTGGCACTCTTCCCTCTGCATCAGCAGCAAGGTGAAGCAAAAGCTCAGCTCAGTGCTCGGCATCCATCTGCTGACACACTAGTGCAGGATGCAGTGTGAAATCCAAAGCCCTGACCTCTTTTGATCACTTGTTTTTTATGGAGTTGGCTTTGACTCATGTATAAAAATAATTTCAGCTCAGATAATCTGCCTAATGCGATTTCTATCTATAGCTTTTGCTCTGTAAATTATTCTTCACTTCTTCAGGCAATGCAATCCTAATACAATTGTGCTTTGATGTCAGACATAACTGTCTTTCCAGACTAGTGGTGACTCTGGTCTGTACAGTCTGAGCGTTTTGAGATGCAAATCCCCATATTCTCAGACTGTTTGTTGATTGTATTGCAGAGGCTTTTCAGCCAGTCATTCAGTCTGCTCCGAGAATGAATTTTGTGAGAGCTTAGACAACCATCTTAAACATAACAATGTGCAAATATATCCCATCCCTTTTAATGAAGTCTTTTTTTTTTTTTTTTTTTTTTTTTTGTAGGGAACCTGTTTTGGGTGAGTAAGGATGTCTTGTCCACCCTGGTCCTTGTACTTGTGGTGACAGAAAATAAAGATAAAAAGTACAGAACTTAATCTCTGTCCTTCATAAGCAGTCAGTCACCTGTCTACTTTGTATTATCAAAGATGTTCATTCTGTCAACCAAAAGCAGGGTTCATCTGCTAACTAGCTCTGCAACACAGTCTTATCTACTTCTTGCAAAGTGTATGGTAACCAGGTGCCACTCTCTTTTGGCTTTGATGGAGGAGGACACCAAAGAACACGGCCTATGTCAAACACATGATTTTGATTCCAGCAGTTTCATACATCTCTGTGGCAGCATTCAGATGATGTGCCACCAGAGCAGATGACTGCATGCACAATGAGGGCAACAGTGTTGGTTTTGAGTAGTTTGTTTTGCTCATCTGCCATTTTTCTTATCTCTGACCCAGAGGGCACAGGAGGTGGTGATGTGTGCATCCTCAACAGCTGGACAGATGGTCAAGTGTGGAAGCAGCTATCTATCTGTGGGGCATTATATCTAAACATAGAATGACAGAATGTGGTTGAACATACGTTTGCCTGGAATTTAAGGCACATCTGTTGCTCTATCTCTGAGGTGCCAATAAAGGCTTCAGATCTAATCTTTGCCCATGAGGTCATTGTCTAAGAACATAACCACAGTGTTAACTTTTTATTAATCACTGTCAACTATTCAAATTTGCCTATTGTCCATTTGCAGAGCAAGTTAATCTGCCCTTCAAGGAGTCGGATTCCCATCCATTCAGTCGGTTAGTGACATTGGTAACTATAGCCAAAAGTTAGCCAAAAAAGGCCTCATTCCACTCTTCTTTTTTAAAATCCTTTCTTAAATGACTGCACAGAGGAAGACTGAGTATCATTAAATAGTTATAAGGAGTTTTAATCCCCAGCTGTACTCATACCTAAGCTTTAGGGACTTCCTGCCTGCTTTGAGAGGAAAGGATGTTGTGTTATGAGGGCAAATCTGTAGTTTCGGCAAGTACTTTGAATCTCTGTCTCACAGCAAGGATTCAACCTAGAGTCAGGACTTTCTGGTTCTGGCTTGATAGAAGTTTGCACAGTTATTGGCTTTACTTAATTGAGAAGCCTCCTTTTGTCATAATCTGCTTGGAAGCTTTTGATAGTATGTGGCTGTGAGTCAATTACTGATGTTTCTCTCCAGAGGGAATTTTTTTATCAAGTTCTGTCAGAAGTGCTACCTTCTCTGCTAACCCCTAGTTTTTGTATATATCTCTTTGAGAACGCTTATTAGGACATTTAGTCTGAATATGTTTATTGTGCTCAATTGAGTGGTCTGTCCTTTCATTTTGAGAGCCCCTGATCTTGGTGCTGAGCAGTGCACTCCACAATGTGGAGTTCCAGCTGCTGTGAACTGACTGACATCTCTTCAGAAAGAGTAGTTCATGCTTCCCGGGAAGTCAGAATGCTTCAACACTCCTCACAGTCCTGGCTGGCCTACAGCATGCCTACAGCCCACGTCCCCTAGGCTGTTCCACACCCTTACTGTCCTGCAGCCTCCAGTGTCCAAGAGTCCATCCCTGGATGGCCTAGTGGGGTCCCCACAAGTGATCTTAGAGGGGATGCTTCTGTTGTGTCTACAGTAGAAGAGAAGGTAATAGCAATCTTACCTGAAAATTTAACATCCATAGTTTCCATCAAATTTGAGGTACAGTCCACAGTGGTATCAGTGCAAGGTGAGGTTTATTTTCACTGTGTCTGAGTTTCACAAAGTCAGCGGTAGAGATGAATTACACAGCTTAATCCATCATCTCAGACAAAACTAAAAGCCCGAAGTAAGGACTGGAAGGGATACGGTCTTCCCTGACAAGAGAATCCTCCAAGCCAGTCAGGGACACAGATAAGAAACGTGCATTCATGGTAGCCGTGCCTATGTCAAACAAACCTATTGGAAGTGTTGTGTGGTAGATCAGGTATTTCGTTTTCTTCCAGTAAGAACTAGCTTGATGTAAGCATGCAGAAGAAACATGACTGTGAGTGGGTCTCACCTAGCAATTCAGATTGGACAATGTGTTTAGTCATTAGGCTGACAGCAACTATGAGCATGGCATTTATCAACCTGGGAGTTTTTTTCCCCAGGATACATATTTCTCTAAGATATTAAAAACTATATTAAAAAGATCCGTCTAGCTCTGATATGAATTACTGGTATTAGGCGTTCTCCAGCTCTGAAGACCTTGAGGTCATTATGTGAGAACAAACGTTATGTACCATATGGCAAGAGTAAAATTTTCTGTAATTTGAAGAGTGTTTGCTGAAAACAAATTTCACAGCAAACCAGGCTGTACATTTTCATAGCTTTGAAAAATCACTATGGAGAAAATAAGAGAACAAAACACTGAAATGTATACCCTGACCTGCTTCATCAGTGTGGGTTTATCAGTAGATGATTATATTCTTTTCATTAAATGAATGCTTTCATCAGACCTTTTCCAACCACAAATCCTAATGACAATTAACATTTTAGTATAAGGAACTGAAAGCATTCTGTAAAGATGAATTAATTCACATATGGTATTTCCTGATGGACATTTCGATAACAGATTTCAGCTGCCTCAGGAATTTTTGCATCCCTGCCCTTTGTGTCAGGAGGAAAAATGCCACATACAAAGAGGTGGATTGCAATATTAAGGCTTTCAGACTCAGGAAGGATGCTTCATGCTTTTCCTACGAATATGTCTCATCCATTATCATCATTTTGCAGCTGGAAGTCAGAAAGGCAGAATGCAAGTGATTGGCCACCAACCCTCATGAGATCTCTTACAGTACTGTGACTGTCAACCGCACCTTTAGAACTTCAGTCCTTTGTCATCGATCACAGGATTGTCTTCTGCTGGGCAGAACTCTCCTGTATACTGCTGTCAGCACTTGTTTGCTCCTTTCTACCTAGCCCAAAATGTACAAAATACCAATTTGCCTTCATCCTTTGTAATAGCATTTACTCCTTCAAACTTATCATAGTGAGGCAAGTCCTGAATTCATCTGCTAGAGGTATTTATGGTACTGTTGACAATTTTCCTTATAAAATCCACACGGTTACATTTTTTAGTGAGTCCTCATCCGAATAACATGGCTGACATCTCATAGCCTCCCTGTGTACATCCCTTTGCTTCCAAAGGCCTCATTGGCCAAACAGGGGCTCTGGCATCTGAGTGCCTCACTCAGCTGGAGGACATTTCTGAGGCTGTGCAGGGTAACTGATTCCCTGGTTTTTCTTAAAGGTAATGTTTGTGAGGGATTTCAATGGGTCAGATGCTGGGGCATCGTTATTTTCAGTGTATTTTGTCTGGCAGATCTCATTGAGTTGGATCAGCACTTAATCTGCTGGAATTGCCTGTTCTTTTTTTTTCTTTCTTTCTTTCTTTTTTTCTTTTTTTTTTTGTTATTTTCATCCTCTAGAGAACCCAAGGAGTCTAAAAAAGGGAAAATGCTAAGCCTAAATGAGGCTGCTGGGACCTGCACGTTTAGTTGCACCGATCAGCCATCTGCTTTGCATGCCATACCTTCTCTCCTTGTTATACACTTATTATGGGAATATTTATTCCGTCAGTGCCGAGCTGTTTGCTCTTAATATGCTTCCATCTGCATATAAATTTGTCAAACCACTCCCCTTAGGCTTATGAAAGTTTGGCTTACCCTTTAGGGTGGCTATAACTACACAATTAAATTTACCATGTAACGATTGGGAAGTTCAGCTCTCACAGCCGTGAGCGTGTGGAAAATGGGCTGAGAAGAGAAGTTTCCATGACTTCACACAAGTGAGAAAGGCTGAGTTTCAGAGTGGCAGCCTGTAGAGATGGGATCCCTACAGGGATTTGGGAGCTCTTAGAAGAAGTATGGTTAAAATAATGGTGGAAGTGCAATAATGGTGTAAGTAGGGACAGCGGATTGCCCAAAATGGTAAAAATGGTCCTATCACAAGGTGTGCACCACATACCTGCCAGAGTTGCCCTCATAGGAACTTGCAGTGGGTTCTGGGAAGCTGTGTGGGAAGACTCCTCATGGGGCTTCCTGCTGGGAGGGTCCAGAACAAGACCGAGTTGCAGCAAAGGATGAGAAAGACAGGCTCTGATTTCTGAATTATTCAGACTTTTCTGAGTTGTACAATTCATGCATAATGAATTGAGAAAAGGAAAGAACCTAAAAGTAAAGAAATGGCTTGGGATCTAGGGAGTTCTGTCAGATATCTTCTTGCTTAGTTTTGTTTTCCCTTCATAAACTGAATCAGAATAATGTATTCTCTCTCTAATTTTGCTCCCCTTACAGGCTAACAGAATCCTAAAACATGGTCCAGATCCACTAACAGCATCCATCTGAGCATGTGCTTCTCATGACCAACTTGAACTTTCAGAAATCATGTGCTTTTGGATGTTTCCAATCTCTTTCCAATCAGTATTGGTAACAGTTTCTCTACAAAATAATAATAATAATAAACCTTTATTCCAGAAGCATGTATTTTTTAAGTGCTTTCCAGAGACTGTTAGCTATTCCTGGGGAAATGATGTGTTCAGGCATATCTCACTTTAAATAATTCTTGAAGTAAACACTTTGCTTTGTCTCGCCTATGAGTTATGACCCTAATGATTTCTGGTTCTGAGTTTCGTTTCTCAGCATTTCCTTTCCCTAGAATTCTCATGATGATAAAGCTGATCACTATGGGAATGAGACCAAGCTGCCTCTTAGTCCTCTGTATTTACCTGGTATTTTGCCAGTGTACTATTATGCTGCTTTTTATATAAAAAAGCCATAATGCTCTGGATCTCACACTGTGAAGATGACAACCCACTATTCAGCAAGGTACATGGTAGGCTGAAGTTTTGGCTATGCAGATAGGCAGTGTACGTGCATGCTGTTTGGAGGTTGACAGAGAAAGCATAGGGTGTGGTGGCTTGCTGGAGGAAGTGCAGTCCCTGCAGAAGCACAGTGAGCTTCTGCTTTGGGAACCTACGGCACATAATTAAAACAACTTCTAAGAATACAGTAATTCTGCTGATACCTGTGGTGAAGAGGTCTGTTTTCTCTGTTTAGCCCATGTTCTGCAAGGAACTCTTGTGGGACTGAGTGCACCCTCAGCAAGTTTGCTGATGGCAGGAGGGGAGTCAAATCTTTGAAAGGGTAGGTAATAGCAGGACAAGGGGAAATGGTTTTAATTTGAAGGAGGGGAGATTTAGGTTGGATGTCAAGGGGAAGTTCTTTACTATGAGAGTGGTGAGGTGCTGGCACAGGCTGCCCACAGAGGTTGTGGATGCCCCATCCCTGGAGGTGTTCAAGGTCGGGTTGGATGGGGCTCTGGGCAACCTGGTCTAGTATTAAATGTAGAGGTTGGTGGCCCTGCCTGTGGCGGGGGGGTTGGAGCTTCATGATCCTCGAAGTCCCTTCCAACCCGGGCCATTCTGTGATTCTATGATTCTGTGACACCCAGCAGAGCCACAAGGTGGCTTTGCATAGATTTGACAGAGCTTGGTTGTTCCCTCTCCATGTATGATGTGCTCATGGCTCACCCCAAGATCCACCTCATCTGTCCACAAACTCAGAATAAAAGAATCCTTAACATTTTAACTGCATTGCCAATGATTTAATAGACACAGAGTCAGTTTACTCACAGTGAAAAATGATTTATTTATGTGTAGTTAATGTGCTATCTCAGGGAAAAAAAGAGATAATTGGAGAACAATTGGAAAATTTGCCAGCAGATGGGGAAAAAAAAAAAGTTAATTTGTGTAAAAATCAACAGTAAAAAGATAATTTAGGTAAGCTGCATTTTCTTTGGATATGTGTGCCTCAACATAAGAATTTCATTTATAACACTTGATATAAATAGTGTGATAACACTTCACAGAGGCTCCACTTATCAGGGGAATTCCAACTTCTTACGGAGTCTGAGGCATACTGGTTGTCATGCCATCCTTGTAAATATTTTATGTTGGCTTAAGACTCAAGGGCAGATATCTATTTTTACTTTGTTTTTGTGAAGAACTATGAACCTAAAAAGCTTCTGGTGTAAAACATGTAGCGGTAGCAAAGCCAGTTCAAAGCTCTTAACAAAAATAGAAATTGCCATGCAGCTTTTTGTTTTGTTTTTATGTTATATTCAGTGTTTGCTATACTTCTCAGATAAACATTTCTATAATAAACAGTTTTTCCAGGCAATAGCATTGGCAAAGTTGCTTGGGAGTCAGTGTTAAGAACACCTTCCTCCCAAAGCAACGTGCCTTGAATTGACATCTCCAGCATTAACTCACCTTCTTCTTTCATTCTTCTTTTTTTTTTTTTAAGCAGCTGCAGCCAAAAAGCAGCCTGCCAAAAGAATGAGACTTGCAGACTGGCAAAGACAGCTGGTTAATAATCTACATCCTACATTGTCTGGTGTCTCAACAAACTTTCCTGGCTATCTCTACATGTTTTTCAAAGAAATTACATGAAATTTGTATTTGGGCTATAATCTGAGATTCTTCAAACGACAAAAAAAATGTGTCGTGCTCTTTATTATGATGAGAAACTTTGAGAGGTAAAGACTTCTACATGAAGATCACAAACAGAAGCACTGAGGTACCTAAGCAACTTTTACTTCTAAGCTGTGTATGTGCATCTTCAACCAGACATATTCAGGCACTTGAGATAAGTCTAACTAGCATTACTAGTTGTTTTAGAATTCAGATTTCAGTAACTTTACACTTTCCTATGTTTGCCTGGCTGACTTAGAAATTTCACTCAGATTGCCACCATGAGTGACTGTATCTACTTGTTGGCGTCTGCTTGCACCAGCACGGCCCTTGGCTTTGCGCAGGTTTGAGAGGACTGTGTGTGACATCATTAGTAATTAAGTTTGAATACAGAGCTATGTTAGCTAAATTTGAGAGCCAAAGGAAGTGCAGGAAGGAACTGAGTGTCAGTGAGTCATGTCATATGAATGCATGGCAAGCAGTTATTGATAACATACAGCCAAACCACACTGTTGATTTTGGAAGATTTGGCATGGGAACTAAAAGCAGCATCCTGACCTCAGCTGTGATTTGTTTGTATTTAGATTTCCAATAATGTCATTTTTTTTCTTCTTCTTTTTTTTTTTTTTTTGAGTAATTGTTTCTTTTCAGATATTCTGTCTTTACTTATCTCACAGTTCTTGCTAGAATAAATACCCATAGGGACTTCAGCATTTACTCTGTGTGAACGAGGCATCAGCATTTTTCTGAAGACTGTCTCCCATTTTCTGTGTGAAGGAAAAATGTCTCTTTAGTGGCAGGCACCCTGCCTTGTAATTTCCGTTGTGTGAGCTTGGACATCTGTGCGATTATCCTCTGGGAACAGTTGCAGCTTGACACACATGCATCTAGTCTAGCTATTTTTAATCACTGCTTTTCAAGTGTCTGTAGTGAGTTTGGTGACATGAATGGGAATAGTGTTCTCCAAATTCTAGTCCCCTGGAATTTGCTTTTTGTAGTCCCTCAACCCCACTAAAATCTCAAAATATCATAAAGGTTAATCACTTCCAACTGTCCAGGAAACTTGTTAGAAGGCTTGAAAAATATTACAGGGCCCATGGAATTTGAATGTAAAGCTGCATTTGAAGATTATAAGAAATAATCTCTGTGTTAAGTATAACCGTGCATATACAGGAGCATACTGGGAGCCAGACAGTCCTTAAGCTTTTTAAAGTTATTTTGAAATTAAAATATAACAACGTATGTGCTTTGGCTTAACTTACAGGAAAGGTATTCTTCACCAACAACAGTTACTATGAGAGTGGTTCATCTTGCTCAAGAATGATCCTGGTGCTTTTTTCATATCACAAAACTGATCTCAAGTAACAAATTTTTCTGGGAACCTACCCATTTAAGTCACAGTCCCAGGGACTGTACCTTTCCTGCTTACCTTACTGTAAGGAACACTTCTGTGCCATGTCTCCCATTGCCAATGTGTGAAGTAGTTGTAAAACAAGACATGAAGAGTGATGATCCATTTCAGGTCTCAGATCTCTGACTCCTATTCCAATCAGTGTAAGATACTTGAAAAAGCACAGCACAGCAGTATTTTAAGCAAGGTCACAGTTGTAAAATTCAAGGATAGTGTAAATGTCTCATTTTATTTATCAAGTCATGAAGAATACCTTATGTTACAGATTTATTTAAAGTTGGTTATTTGAAGGTTAATAGAATAAAACAGAAAAAAGGCATTAGCTGATTCCTGTAAAATACATACTTCATATCTTTGGACACTATGTAGGATCAGTTAGATCTGTCACTTCTAAGAAATGTTTGCATACTCTGTTCTTGAAGACTTAGGATGATGAAGACGCAACAGCCATGCTGTGCAACTGCTGCTTTGCCATATCTCAGCATTAGAAAGTTTACTTTAAAGCATGGATGTCCAACCTTTTGGCTTGTCTGGTCTGCACTGAGTGATGAGGAGTTGTCTTGAGCCACATACATGTAGCTCACCCTGAAAGTAATGCCTCCTTTTATGGAAACTGCAACAAATACAATTAACATTGCAATCCTGTTTGATAGAACAAATTCTCAGCTACAGAAATCTGTTTTTCAAGGTAGTCACCACCATTAGCTGTGAACCAGAGATGAACAAGAGTCTGCATGTCATGCTTATCAATACCTGCACCAGCAGAGGTGACCCACAATCACTGTCACCACAGCTGAAACACACCACGCACCACCTCACTGTGTACACATTTACTGTTTGGACTCCATAAATGTTCAGCAAGTGTCTGTAAATGTCAGTGGGTGCCTTTTTTTCAGCACGGAGGAACTCAGTGACATGCTTTTGCTTCACATGCACTTCCATGTAAGACACCATTCTGTCAGACTGCCCCTCTGCTGCCATCTGTCATACAGCAACAAAATGTGATGGAATATTGATGGGAAGGTTCACCCTCTACTGCCATACCACCAACATCCACCTCTGAAGTCATGGGCCAACATCATGCCTGCTTTAAGGTGTAATCTGAAGTTTCCTTGCACGTTAAATTCATTTCTCCTCCTCAAATCTGGAAAAAAAGATTACATTCCTTCTCTTTATGTCATATCTTTGAAAACTGCTCTCACGTTTCAGCCCGCTCTTTTCTAATTTAGCATACCCATTTCCATGCAATTTTTGTTGCAGCTCACATTTTCTAGCTCCCTGGTCATTTTTGTTTCTCTCCTCTGTTCCATACTCTTTTTGAGATGTACCTAGTAATGCTCGAGGTGACAGCAGTTCCAAAGGTACTGTAGCTCACAGAGCTCTGTTTACCACTGGAGATGCATTCAGCAGAGCACTGGGCTACACGCCTCTCAGGGTGGAAAGGGAGCATGGCTTTGCCACTTGGATCTACCAAACACTACTGAGGAGATCATTTTCCTCATCCTTCACTTCAACCATGTTTTCCCATTTCTCATGCCATACCTACTACTACTCCTTTATCAAAGAGAAGGTCTTTATTTGCCCTTTCAGATTCTTTTAACAGCCCATTCCTTTCTTATCGTATTTTCTTCTTAGCACGCCCCAACACCTTCCATCTCTTCATTCCCAATTCCTCAGCTCCTTGATCCAAGGAAGCTCATTTGTGATTTCCCTTACTTGGAGCCTCATGCTCTAGAAATGTCTGTTGTAAAGTCAGGGCTTGGTGACAATCTTCCTCTTAAAACCTTAAGTCTATTTCTGAAAACACTGGTAGGAGCTGGGCTGTGTGCAGGCTGAGCACAGCAGTGCACCAATCCAGTGCACTTTTGCTCTCCCATTTGTGCTCTCCTATTTGCTGTTATCTTGAGTCTCTTTTACATTTACAAGGGAAGTGTTTTGGAATATAGGGCATCTTATTTGTCTAATATGAAAGGTACCTAATGCAATAGTTTTGCCTATACTTAATACAATAATACAAATCAAAGTACTGGTAAATATGAGCGAAGTTCTCAAGAAGGATGGCCTTATGCAGAGCCTGCTGTCCATTGTGCGAGGAGCCAAACATTTTGGAGACAACTCTTATATCCTCATGTATTTTTTCCAATCCACAGAATTGTGCTTTAATGGTATTTCCACAGGAGAGCAAGGTGAGCCAAGGCCTGGTCATTACAGATGTTTTTCCATGTAATTGAGTGGTTCGAGAGAACATTATGAAAGATTATTTTGGCAACAGATGTAAATGTGAAGAGCAGCTGGAAATACCACGAAGACCCTGCTCTTCTATAAATTAATACACACTGCTGGGGATACTGACAATTTGTCTTGGAAGTGAAATGGTTGAGATCTTGGCACTCAATCACCAAAAGATATGACACTCATAAAGGCAGAACTGTATTTACGACATAGTAGAGTGGTTAATTGGTTTGAGATATGTTTTTATTAATATGGGAACTAGCACATAGTTCTGATGAGTGTGTGTGTGTAAAAAAATGGAAACGCATCCCAACTGCAGGGAGAGAAAACTTCCTTTAGTATCTTATCAGCAGATTGTAGCTTTTACCATAAGAGCTGAATAAAACATTTTTGTCATTCTGTGGTGTGCTTCGTTGTACAAATGGTTTTCTCACAGCCCTTCTCCACCATCTTAATTTTACAGCCTAATGAGAACAAGATGCAGCAAACTGTAACTGAGCTGGGATCAAAAGAACAGTTTTAGAGGGGTAATAGCTGAGTACATAGCTTAGCAGTTACATAGCTGGACGGAAGGCCAGGAGACGTAGATGTTTCTCATTTATACGTGCATCTGTACGTATGCATGTAGATATAAAGTAAATATGTTTGGTAAGCGTGACATTGGTAACAAATGCGTGTGGATAAAAAGATCAGATAATCAGACATACAAAAAACCTAATTCTATGTAGTTCAATTAAAAGTAGATTTGTTGGAAGCAGCTAGCGTGAACTGAAAGTAAGCAGAACTGGAATGCTGAAAATCCCTGCAGGTTTTTATTGTGGGAAAGCCATGATTTTGGTCACTGTTTTGTCTTTCCGTGACTTTTGTGCATTTAGGTTTTGCAATATGTTTGTGTGTTTGTAAAAGCACTTTTGTTCTGTAAAAGCACTTTTTCTTTGTCCTGAGTGGAATAAGCAGCCTTTCCAAGTATTCAGGCTTTGTACCTGAGAAAGGAACACCAAAGGGAGCACTACAGCTTTCTTTCAAGCGGATTCCTTCTTCCTGTCCTAGATCCTAAGCTGTGACTGTAGATTCAGGCTGTGATCCAGACTGTGATTTTGAACCCTTCATTATCAAAGGCAGAGAAGCCCATCCCAGGACATGCACTGCAGCCTTGGGGAGATGGGGAAAGATAGCCTGGATTTCATTCTGTTTCTCCTCTGACAGCTTGTTGCATTTCCAGCAGAGGCAGTCCATTCTGTACCTAAGAGGAATATCTTCTATCTCTGCATCTGCTGTGCTGTGCAAATAGCCCGAGGCCTTTCTAGAATTACTGGAATCATTCTGTGAAAGCCCTCCCCAGGTCTTTTGGGACAGCATCCCAGGTCAAATTGATATTCTGCATCTGCCTATGCTGACCTATGCAGCAATGCTGGTGGATCAGACTGTATTTCATTACTTCACTTGCTTTAGCAAGCACTGGCTTAAGTGCTGATATACTGATGTGTACTGATGGATGCTGCCAAACGTGACTCACATTTTCTTTTCATTTCCCTCTGCAGCATCTTCTCCAATTGCTGCTGCAACTTCTCAGCATGAGGAGCAATCTTACTTCTTAATAAACAAGCAAACAATTTGGCAAGAACTACAGACATTTAGATGTTTTGGATAAAAGGCTGTGCTCATTAGCATTTCTCCAGCAGAGTGTAGTAAATTCCCAAGCCATGCTGTCTGGGACAGAATTCTTGCCCTCTGAAACTGTATGGCTTTGGAGAAGATGGAAGAGATTACCTTTCCAAAAACTAAAAGCTCTTTTTCAAGATCTGCCTTGCAGGCTGTCCTGGATGCACTACACACTGTAACACAGTAGTTTCATGCTTTCTTCTCTTTTAAGGAAAGACTACAATTTTAGGAACGCTATGTGGGATTTCATTTATCATGAGTTATCTCAAGTGTGAGACGTACACTTTTGTCTTCTGTAGAAGATTTTTTGAGAAGCTAAGAGAGCCATCATTGCCACAAACTCTTTACCCACATCTACAGCTTAGCCTCTTTGAAGGTATGCTAGAAAGAAGAGTCTTTGCAGTATCCCTTTTCTCTCCCCACTTTTCCCAGAGGGGCCAAGCTGTCTAGGGTTGCATTGCTTGAACAGGCCAGATTATTCCAGAATTATGCAATGGAGCGGGTTAAGTCTCTGTTTCAGTTGCCAGTGAGGAGAGGGAAGGAGGCCCTGCTCAGTCCTCTTCAGACAGAGGCCTCATGCAGGACATCCCTGGAGGGCTTCAGGACCCTTCACCACAGCTGATTCTGATCTACTTAGAGAAAATATGTGTGCATCTGTGCAGTGAAAAGCCTTTCAGAGCACCTGCTGGTCTCTGCTTTACCACAGTAATGGTGCAAGCAATACTAGTGCAATTCCCCTGTGTTTGGAAGTTGTATCTAGCATGAGCTCCATAATTCAGCACCACCTGCTTATCTCATGACAGATCTGAAAGTACAAGCTGGTAAACAAAGCTCTTTGAGGCTTACTGGAGACTCAGAAACTCATGAAATTATAGAATGGTCTAGGTTGGAAGGGACCTTTAAGACCATCTAGTTCCAACCCCTCTGCTATAGACAGGGACACCTCCCTCTAGACCAGGTTGCTCAAAGCCCCATCCAGCCTAGGCTTGAACACCTCCATAGTGGGGACATTCACAACCTCTCTGGGCAACCTGTCCCACTGTCTCACCACCCTCACAGTAAAGAATTTCATCCTAATATCTAGTCTAAATCTATTCTCTTCTAGTTTAAAGGTATTTCCTATCATCCAGTCACTACATGCCCTTATAAAAAGTCCCTCCTCAGCTTTTCTGTAGGTGCTCTTCAAGTACTGGCAGGTTGCTATAACATCCCCCTCGAGCCTTCTCTTCTCCAGGCTGAAGAGCCCCAGTTCTCTCAGCCTATCCCTATCTCTCTCTCCAGCCCTCTGATCGTCTTCATGGCCCTCCTCTGGACCCACTTCAATAGCTCCATGTCTTTCTTGTGTTTGGCGCTCCAGAACTGGATGCAGTAGTCCAGGTGGGGTCTCACGAGAGCAGAGTAGAGGAGCAGAATCACCTCCCTTGACCTGTTGGTCACACTTCTCTTGATGCAACCCAGGATATGGTTGGCCTTCTGGGCTACAAGCACACATTGCTGGCAGCTATTGAGTCTTTCATCAACCTACATCCCCAAATCCTTCTCCTCAGGGCTGCTCTCAAGCTGTTCTCCACCCAACCTGTATTTCTGCTTGGGCTTGCCCCAGTGCAGGTTCTGGACCTTGCACTTGACCTCGTTGAACTTCATGAGATTGGCATGGGCCCACCTCTCAAGCCTGTCCAGGTCCCTCTGGATGGCATCCCTTCCCTCTGGCATGTCAACTGTTCAGCTTGCTGTCATCTGCAAACTTGCTGAGGGTGCACTTGTGATCAAGTTGCTTACAAAGATGTTAAATAGCACCGGTCCCAGCACTGATCCCTGAGGAACACCATTTGTCACTGATCTTCACTTGGACTCTCAGCCACTGACTGCAGCTCTGTGAATGTGAACATCCAGTTCACATTCCTTATCCAGTGAGTGGTCCATTCATCAAATCCATTTTTCTTCAGTTTGGAGACCAGGATGTCATGCAGGACAGTGTTGAACACTTTGAAACTCTTTGCATAAGCCAGGTCGACGATGCCAGTTGCGCTTCCTTTATCCACCAATGCTGTAACTCCATCATAAAAGGCCACCAAGTTTGTCAGGCATGATTTTCCCTCGGTGAAACCATGTTGGTTACCACCAATCACCTCATCTTTATTTTCCATGTACCTTAGTAGGGACTTCAGGAGGATCTGCTCCATGATTTTGCTAGGCACAGAGTGAGACTGACTGGCCTCTACTTCCCTGAATCTTTGTTTGTTTGTTTGTTTTGTTGGGTTTTTGTTGTGGTTGTTGTTGTTTTGCAAGAGACTGGAGGAAGATCTAAGATAATATCCTGGGTTTGTTTTAAGTCCATGAGAAATAACAGGAAATAGAAGCTCATCTGGTCCAGAGCCAGGCAGTTTGTGGGTACCCAGTTCCTTCTTTCTTGATCAGACTACCTCCCTCTGCAATCTTCTCAGAGAGCTCATAGCACCCAAACAAGGCAATGTGAACGAGATGCCTGGCATGGTCCCATCACATTCAGGTTGGCAGCCACACCCAAACTCTCACTCTCTGCATGTAATTTCCCAAGCACAGGAAGTGGCTTCAAAGAGAATTCTGGCATGGCTATGCCATGGATTTTGAGTGGGGGCCATAAATCTAACATCAGTTATTTCACCAGATTTTTGTTTTGGTTTTTTTTTTAATCTTTTCTTTCCAGTTAAATTTGTCTATGTGTCTCTCTTTGTCCTGTATTCCACCCCTTTTTAAAGCTCTGATAGCTTTTTTTAATATTATACCCGTTTCCCAAAATAAACAAGGGAATAGGGTCCAGGCCTGGGGCCCCCAGTGCAGGAAGGTCGTGGAGCTCTTGGAGTGGGTTCAGAGGAGGGCCACTAAGATGTTCAGAGGGCTGGAGCACCTCCCCTATGAGGAAAGGTTGAGGGAACTGAGCTTGTTTAGCTTGGAGAAGAGAAGGCTTCGGGGAGACCTAATTATGGCCTTCCAGTACTTGAAGGGAATGTATAAACAGGAGGGGGAATGGCTGTTTATGAGGGTGGATAGTGATAGGACAAGGGGGAATGGTTTTAAGCTGAGACAGGGGAGGTTTAGGTTAGATATTAGGAGGAAGTTTTTCACACAGAGGGTGGTGACGCACTGGAACAGGTTGCCCAAGGAGGTTGTGGATGCCCCATCCCTGGAGGCATTCAAGGCCAGGCTGGATGTGGCTCTGGGCAGCCTGGTCTGGTGGTTGGCGACCCTGCACATAGCAGGGTCCTTTTCAATTCATTGTGGTCCTTTTCAACCCAGGCCATTCTGTGATTCTATGATTCTATGAGTCTGTGATTCTATGATTCTGTTATTCTATGAATAGGGGGAGCCTTCAGGAGCTGTGGCTGTAGGAGTCTTATTCACTCCTGAACAGATCCGACAGCAGTTGTAAGAACATGCTTGCAGGTTGGTGTGTTATTAGGCCCTGATCTGATATAAACTTGGCACGTTTTCCCCTTTCTGTACTTAGTCTTGGCTCTGTTTCCATCCTGAAGCAATTTTAAATGTTCCTTCTCTGATGTTGGCATGGCTGATACCTGAACAGGGGACTTTTTGTAGCACTTGATTTCAGTACTTAAGGTTGTTTTCTTTCCTGTCAAATGATTGAACTCAACTGCTGATAAAATGCCTTTTCCACAGTCTTTAATTAATGACTAACTTGGGCTGGGCTGGGAAGAGCTAATTCAGAGCAAAGTGCCATGTTTTAATATGAAACAAGGTGAATCTATTTACACAAAATTACGTGAAAATACACTTCCAAGTAACCATGTTCCTGAAATCTGAGATTCTACTTCTATCAGTTTGATCTGCGGTCTTGGTAATTACAATTTCATGTTGATTTAAGATGACCCGCTTCTCAGCACACAGGCAGCAGTCCTGCATACAACACTGTCTGAATGCAAAGATCCATCCCTGGTGATGGGTCACCAGTGTTCTGTTACAGGCTTTTTCATAAGTTGCAGAAGCATGGCATTATTTAGACTGCTTTGAAGAGAAACCGTGTGTGAAGCAAAAGGTATAGAAATTGCATGGATGTTGCCAAAAAAAGAAATTCATTAAAAGGAACAAGAAAAGTAGGTCAAATTGTAGCCCAACTGCGTTCAAGTTGTTCCTTTTAAATACAAAGAGAGCGAGAAAATAGGCAGATGGGAGAACAGAAAAGGGAAATAAGCCAAAGTGATTAGCCTGGTGACCTTCCCTTGTTTCTGATGGGTTTTGCATATATGTGCACTGTGCCATTGTTTTTGATGAATAAATTTAAGATACTCAATTTCTGTCCTAAAAGAATCCTAAATTCAGTTGATTTACTCACTGCTACAGTTCCAATTTATGGTGCGAGTTTTCACTTTGGAAGATTTTGTACTCACTTTCTATATTTTGCATATTTATGTGTTCATATCAGAGATTCATGGCATGGAGAATAATAGTTTTTAGAATAGCATTAGGACTAATTAAGAGAAGAAAATAGCTCAGAACAATGGCATTCTCGTTGGTTTTTGTTCCTATGCCATTTTTAAACAATTGAACATTGAGCACTCAGTAACAGATTAGCTTATTCATCAGCTTTCTAAGAGCTAAATTTCAATGCATTTCTCCCTTCCTTATATTCTTTCAAATGATTTATATAAAGGAAGGTTTTCACTATATCGCAGCAAGGGTTTCCCAAGAAGTTTCCAACTAATGCTTATTTAAACAAGTTGAGCAGAAATTTATACTGTAATTAGTTTGATGAGTGTTGCACAGCCCAGATTATATCTAGAGTTTTCCACTAAGGGAAGCAAAGAAGTGAAAAAATGAAAGTAAAAAATGGAAGGATCTTCATTCACAGCTGTTATTTGTTACTTTAAAACATAATTATAAAGATATCCAATATATATTCTAGTGTTCAACTTAACTTGTCTCTGAATTCTGGCTAGATGTTGGAGGGGGCATAGAACTTACCATTTGGTAAGTCATTTTTCAGTGTCATTTTTCAGAGTGACCAGAAACAGAAATTTCAAGGAATAGCACCAATACTCTCACAATGTGCCTTACGTGGTATAAGCTGCTGGCAGGTTAGGCCTCATCCTTCACCCAGAAAACTTGGCTTCTATGTGGAAATAGGTTCGTTCATTTCATTTCCTAAATGCACTATCTTGAAAATTATGAATATTTCTAAGTAGCTTTTGCCTGTTGCTGAGCTCTTGGTCACCAAGCTTCCTGCGGAAATGTGTGCCATGGTGTGTCCTTATTCACGAAAAAGCTGCTTCCTATTACCATTTCTAAAATTCATTTTTTGGATGTCCCTGTTGTGGAGTTACAAATTAAGTAAGACAGGAGTCATTGATGAACTTCTTATTCTTTCTATACTCTTGAACATCTCTTGTGTTTGTTTCCTTCCAGACCATCCTTTTCTTTTCATGCTCTCTTCTTGAAAACTCTCAGTGTTCTGAATCGTCTCCACGTCTATGATTCTGCATTGAAGAGATCATCATGGTTTCTATATTGCTAACTTGACACTGCACACTAATTCACAAAAGGATATCGTTCATTAAACATCACGTTACTTTGCACTACAAGACACCCCTTTGAATTGTCAACAATTTGATGTCATTCACCTGCTGAGAATTAAGTAAATACGTTTTTAAGGACGAGCTCTGCTGTAGAAATAAAATCCTAATTTTCAGCTTGTTGGAATCAGATATTTCCAAAAACTTACACAAACATCTTCTGTCTACTTGGAGGCACATATATATTTTTAATTGAGATGTATTTATTCTGAAGAAAGCAGATGGGCATCAGCAGCTTTATACCAAAATAATTTATTTCTCCTTCTCTCCTCTGGCATTAACACCATCTTCCAAAGTGTTACCGCATCAGCATTGTCTTCACAGAACTTCTCCAGCAGAGCAAATTGATTCTGAAACACTCCATGTTGTTAGTTTACTAATTGTTTCCTGCAAAACCATTAAGGTGGTTGTGCTTTTTATTACAATGGTGTCAGCACCTCAGAACAAACTGAGGAGACTCAGGGGAAAAATATTTAGCTGAATAACATAGGCTGTTAGATAAAAACAGTAATGAGGATAGTGCACTTAAGTACCTACTCTCTAATAAGGTTTTCTCTGCAAAGTAAGAGATATATGGACATATAAAAATAATTACAGTTATTACTGGAAGGTAAAAGTTTTGTGTTCTTTGTTACTACTGCTGAGTAAGCTTTCTGACAAAGGAAGATTCTTAAACTCATGCTTTCTCCGGCTTGCTAGAAACAGCGTCAGAACAAACAACAGATAGGTCTGCTCAGAAAAAGACTTTCTTTCTAAATATACTTTTACCTCAAAATATATAGATTAGAACCACGGACTGTATACACTGCTGTAACAATGCTTAGACACTGCGCAGTATCTTCAGTATACTCTGTTCTCCAAGTGGATGTTACTCTTAGAGTATCTCTAGAGTAAAAATGCTAAAACATTACCTTTGCAAACATATCTTAAGAAACCTTTCCAACTGTACTTACATCTTAGAACAGTTGACGTTAAATTATCTCTATCACCAAACTCACAACTCTTTCAAGGAAAAACACTTGCATGTGTTACATGGATGACTGGTCTTTATAATTCTATTGACAATAACTCTATCACATCGCTTTTATTAAATTATTCTGTGTTTGTTTCACTCTCAAGCCCAAGATCTAAAACCAGTGATGTGTGGCGTAGCAATTATGCCCATCTTTCAGGTGGGTAGAAGGGAGGTGTAGCTAGTTTCTGTTGTATTAATGTACGTAATCTTAACTACGCAACAACTACCTAGCTGAAATCAATGGTAATCACTAGTGGCACTGTTTAACATCTCCTGGCTCATACAGTCCTCCTATGTTGACCTTTTCCTTTATGTTTCCTAGTTTTTACTTGTAATGCCAGAAGAACAAGGTCTATAATTGTAATTAAATCAATCTCAGAACGAGTCACACTCTGGCAGCTAAAGAGGAATCAGGAGAAAAATAATGTAATCTTAAACATGAACGGTATTTGCTGGAGCGAAGGGAGGAAGGGAGGGTGTATGTAATCTTTTTTAAATGGGAATGTAAAACTTGCCAGGAATTCATTACATACTTTTGTTAATTTTTTTTTTCATGACCTTTTTCATAATCTTTTACTTTATGACCTAGAATGGCATGGCTGCTGAAACGACGTATCTTGGGAAATTAGTGCCATATTGAAATTACACATAAATACCTATTTCCTTCTGTATACAAAGTGGCAGGTTTCAGTCTTTTACTTACAGGCTTTGTTGGAGTCATAACAAATGTCAGGAAAAACCTGCCTTTTTTTTTTGCACCCATTATCTGCTGGCACTGGTTCAGAAATTGTAAGGATCTGCAGTAGGCACCCAGGCATCCCCTACAGTCACTGGTAACAGCTACAGTTCTCGGGAGCCATCTGCACGGCCTCTCTCCTGGAGCAGGAGCCTACAGCTGGCAAGTCTGCAGTGCTGATCACTGGGGATTTCTGAGCTCCTCAGCCTCTCCAGAGCTTGTACGTCTGTCTACACATTTTATTCTCCATCCATTTGAGATCCAAGGTTGGATTACCCTTTTGTGAGTAGGCACACAACAGAGCAGTGCTGTCCCCTTCAGATTTACATATCAGAGCTTACCATCTCTGAAGCATCTAGAATGAAATACAGGCTCTAAGGCCTTTGAGGCAAGGGTCAACTTTTCATCCTATACTTACAAACGGTTTTTCGCTTAGTTTTTCATATATGTTAGTTCCATACATAAGTGAACTCAGTCCTGGTTGCATCCTGAATTTACAGTGTTTTGTAATGCAAGTAGTAAAAAATGATAACACTGTATTAGTGGTAGGCTGCACCATTCTCATGTCGCAATCTTGAATCGGTTCTTTAAGCTCATACGAAAAAGAAGCTCTAAATAGGTACTCAAAAATTTGATGACCACCAAAAGACTAGCAAGTACAAGCTAGCTGGAAAATTACAACACAAGATCAAAAATTGGTGGAGATATGTGAGATGGGTATATTCTTGTACCAGACATAAAATGGCTCCCGTCTCTTTTTATTTCCACTAGAGCACTTTAAGATGACAGACATCCAAGAACTGTCATTTGTCTGACTGTTTAGTTGCTAAAACCAAAGTGTTCTAGCCAGAACACTATTCAGTATCCAGTGAACTTAGATTTAAACTGTATTTAGAGTAGAACGAAGGTGAATATTTCAATAATTAAGGCAATGCAAGATGTCAGACTGTTTTCTGTAAAGAGCCTTAATAATGTTTATCATGAAGATCTGAGGAACTCCAGGCTGTATATCATGATGGTATGTATGGGCAGTGTTTGGTCGCTGGTTGGGCTTGCATAGCGATCCATTCAGAATAAAGAGTTATTAAGATTTTGAAATGTAAAAAAGTAAGTGAAATAATGATCATTCCTTAAACTCACAGATAAATAGCCATTCCACCCTTCTTAAATCATCTGATCAGTATTACTATTCTCATTCTTTAACTGCACATACGATAAGGCAGCTTGGCACGGTGCATAGTTGTTACACATGGTGAGGTAAAACATGCTGTTATGAAGTGCATCATTGTCTCTCACTTTTGCTGTTGTATTTGGTTCAGCATAAACACTTAGCTATTAAATTAATGTTTTAATTGAATGTTTCTTCTTTTCATCAACAGTTAAGCATTAATAGGCATTTCTAGTGACAGATGAGTTTTAAAGACCACCTAGAAATACTGGTGGGCCCTGAATGTGAAATTGCAACTGACTGTTAAGATAACTATTGCTGTAAGATATTAAACATTTCAGCTTAAATAATAAACTGATCAAAATTCCAGACACTCTGTAATTAATTCTCAGCAGATCTCTAGTATCTCATTGTAAGGTTTTAACCATATGATTGTCTCTCTCTACCTCTCATGGGTGCAGAAGATCCTAAGTGGATTCAAGTCTTAACCTCCAGACTCAATGTACTGTCCTAGGAGAAGGGCCTCAGGGCTTTTTCTTCAAAAGTCAAGTGGCCAGTGGCAAAGCAGAGTCTAGCCTCTGAACATGTAATTGTACGAAGCTCCATGCTTCCATGGCTAAACAGCTGCTGATCATTATTTAGAGGTCCCATCCTACTGTATTTGCATGTCCTCAGCTACATCTTGCTTTGGATTGCAGGAATCAGAGTGACCGTAACGACATCTCCTTTTTCTTATCATGTCATTACCCTATGAAGTATTATATGATTGCTCCAATTTCTGAGACTTCTAGGAAGCCTTCCTAGGACATACCACAAAAATCTGCTCTGATAATCCACTGCTAATTCTTCTCTTGTCTGCTATTTTTGCTAGCAGAGCTGTCCTCCAGGCCTTTTCTTGGAAACACATTTACCTTTTGCAAGAGAACAAATTGTATTACATCTTTATGCCTTCTTTTATTTGTTTCCTCTTTATATTCTTAATCTTTTTGTTTTCGTATTCCGGAAACCCATGCAGAAGACATAAGGAAATGAGATTTCTTTCTTACATTAATTAGTAGGTTTTACCCACTGAGAGGACCTTCAAAAGCGTTTTGCCTTTAATTAATTCTACCTGAAAAATTAGAATGTACCAATTAGAAAAGGTTTTTAAAAAGAGCAATAATCAGTTGTTGAGTTCAGATGTTGTGTTGTGAATTAGTATGTCTTCTAGTCGTCGTGGTTTTGTGAGTAGAATTATACAGAGAGAGGATAGATATGGATCTGTAGACACATCTTTTATTGTAGGGATTTTCCATTTTCAGCACTGAAAACAATAATTTTCATTTTAAAAGTTTGTCCTTGCTGGACCTGACTTTCAGTTCATATAAATCAGACTTTCCTTGATTTAAGGCGGGCCAAAGCAACGGTGTGTTTTGTCAAATTGCTGCTTCTCAAAAGACAAACAGTGCCTTAAATCTAACTGTAAAAACAAATTTCAAGCCCTCGTCATTTACTTGAATTATGAAACAGAAAGCAGGGAAGGATATTTGTCTCCTAGTGATTAAGGACAAGCAGGTTTGCAAGGTGTTACAAAAACACTCATCAGTCTGTCAGGTATACACCGTGATACACGTTAGCACTATAAGAATTATGCAACAAATGTTAGGCAACAGTTTGAAATATTTAAGCTTATTTTAATTGTCTTAAACCTACCTAATATCAGTTCCTTGGAATTTAATAATCTTAAATTCAGTTCAAAGATTATACTGAGCTACCCAGAATAGTAATGCTGTGAGAGGATTGTGAAGCTTTCCTCTTAAGGATCCTTGAAGATTTTTTGGAAGGTCATAGTGCTTAGCTAAGAAAAAATAAAAATGGAAGACAAATGAAATGTTTGCCTGCATTGCAGAGAAGCATAAAATCAGTTCATCATATGGGAGCAAAAGGTACAGAGATAGTTCTGCAAGTATATTTGTTTTGGCTGATCATGACAGCTGAGAAATAGTACACGCCAATTTTAAACCCCCCTTGTGGGAGCATCATTATTTTATCCTATTTCAAGAAGTAAAGCATGTCCTTTTCAGTTTAAAATATCTCAAGTCAGTAGCATGTATATTTAAATGACTTTCAAGCTGCTTCAGGCTATGCAGGAATGCATACGAGTGTGTGTGGTTGTGCGAGTGAGAGATGGGGAGAGAATTGAAGCCAGTCCCTAGCAAATCTCTGCTCTTCTGCTGAGAGCAAAGGATGCACACAGAACTTTGTGCATCTCATTATGATTTTTGTTCGTAAGTTTTAAACATGGTATAATGCAGAAAAGTCGAAGTATTAATGCTTCCGTGCAGACGTTTTATGATATCCGTATGACAAGAAAGGATACATGATGAGGTATGGTTATTATTGCAGATATCCTGGTTTCTTGTACTTCTGGCTTGCAATTGGGCTTTGGATGTGGATGTTAATAGTGATGAGGATGCATAAGTTAGAGACCAAAGGGATTAAGCAGTAACCCACAAGAAGCTGTAGGAGTGATGCTCATGGCCAGCTGAAGAGCATCCATTCATTCCTTCAGTCAGTCAGTGCTGCACTGACCTGCTGGAGGTCACCTTTGGTAGATGGGCACACAAATCTCTGCTCTTTGAGAATCTCAGCAGTTTTTGAAGGGAAAAACTTTGACATGTGGGTGACTCAAAGGCAGTCATATGGTGCAGGTAGTTATTTGGGGTAGAAGCATGGGGTGATGGTGGCTTGTACTTTATGTGTGTGGCTCCCAGCCACAGTCTCTCACTTCTGCTGAGCTGGGTGAAATATGGCCCAACATCACAATTAGCGTATAAAAATAATTGATTTTCAGTGGGTGTAAGCGATAGCCTCAGCATGAAAATCCTTGCCTTTGTACTTTCTATGTTCAAGAATGGTCAACTTCTATCCATAAATTCTGCACTCAGTTCTGCTTGGATGTGGACAAAGGTCATGTCTCAGTAAAAGATTTAAGCACGTGCTTAACATTAACCATATCTTGTCTAAATGATTTCAAACCATACCTGCGTTTGGGTCCTTTTTGCTGTACTGCAGCCCTCATGCTCAGTTCACGTGTGCAGAAGAGGTTCTCGAGTCCTAATGCAGCATAAATTCACATAACTTTTCTCACTGTAGGGTTGCCGTTCTGCATAATCTTGGCAGGAAGGACATAAGGTAAGGCATAATGTACTGCAGATGGCTGGGAACACGGAGTTCTGAAGTTGTTTAGACGTGTTAGTGATCTGAATTGCACTTGAGCATTTGCTGACAGCAAAAGAGACAGCAAGGGGAAATGTATACTTTTCTGTGGAAATTTTAGCTTACAGTTCAGTGAATTGTCTATAGAGAGAGGATGAAGAGTTCATTTTGAAAATAAACAATGTGAGGTGATGTACATCACAGTTAAGGGTTCATTTTCTTATGGACCGCAGCTTACGTAGCAGTGGCTTCTGAAATCTCGTGTGAGTTTAGCGTGGAGGTGTGAGGTGCTGCAGTAGGTGGCATCGCTTTACCTGCTGCTGGTGATGCTGAAAGACATGCTATTCTTTCATAGGAAGGGAGAGCTATGAAGCCTCCTATGGGGAAAACTTGTCATTTGTTTAAATCTGGCATAAAGGCAAACTGATGAACAGAAAATATATATAAATAGGTAAATAGGGAGGGAGGGAGGTAGATAGACAGGTGGACAGACAGACAGATAAATGGATCAGACCTTGGAAGATATTTGCAGCAGATTTCCAATATAGAAATATTTGCTTGCTTGTTTTACTGAAAGCTGAGTATTGAAACTATTTTAGTTTTGCTTTTCCTCACAAGGCATAAAATGTTGAGCAAGATTTTTACTAATTGCTATAATATATCAGTTTACTAGGAAAAGAACATTTTTAGTTCAGGTTATATTACAGTGATAAATTTTATTGACTGTCAGAGAGAATAGCTGATATCCAGTTAGAGCTCAGCATCATAAACCACATCTGTGGACACTTGATAGTGAATGCATGCAAACGCTGCTGATGGCAGTCTGTAGCTCATTCCCAGCCATGTATTGCTCTGGACCAAGCTAAAATAACCACACAGCTCTAGCCAGAGCTGCAAGGATTGGTTTTAATTTTGTACTGTGGATTACTGCTTGCTGCTGTTTGCTTTAAAAGTCATTAATTTCCCACAGCAGGATGGCAGAATCCCCAGATTTCATTCCTCTCTTTGTTGTTTGGTGACCTCTTGTAACTCTTCCACTTCATTTTATCTTTAAAATAGATACAGCACTTCTTCCTACTTGAGAGGGTAAGAATGATAGCAATGAGTGAGTCACCCCATTGTTCCAGGACTGTTAAAAAAACAGGGACCGTTCTCACTTCTCACTTTTATCCACCTCTTCTTGGCAGTCACTGCTCTCCTTTTTGTCTTTCTTCCTCCCACCTCCGCCCCATCCCATTGCCACCTGACCCCCAGGCATGCACTGTGACAACTGGCACGTTATCTCCAGTTTCTGCCCCTGTCTTTGTTTATACAGACGCATAGCTGATTATCTTAACAAAGGACCGAGCATTAATTGATATTTGAACAGTTCTGAGCGTGTTGATGTTACTCCTGCTGCAGAGTCAAGAGCTCAAAATAGCTGATTGCTCCTGGGATTTGCCACAGTTAATAACACAAATAGGACATTTTTTTGCATTTTCATTGGAACCGAATTTGCTGAAACAAGGCATAACTGTGTCCTGTAAGGAAGTGATTGCAGAGGGTGGGTTTTGGGAATAAGAGAGGATGAGCTGAACGTTCAGACCAAACAAACTGATACATTTCTTCAAAATTGCCTACTTCTCATGCAAAATGTGCAGGAACACAACACCAAGCTGTCATATTAGATTTTAATTAGATTTTAAAACATCAACTACAATAAAAGCCTATTTAAAAGAAAAAATAAAAAAACAAAGTAGAAAGTGTTATGAAGACCCTGAGCAATGAAAAGAAAGAGGGGTATGTGGCCACATGGTGTTGGGTAGCAGCATCCTGGTTTGCTGCTCTGATCACCTTCAGGGCGCAAGGAGCATCTATTTCTATGGTGGGTCATCTGTGTTCTTGTTTCAAGGGTAGCTCCAGCTGGCCACAGCATGCACATTAACAACAACAGATAAGCTTGCACCTGGGTCACAGCAATCCCCGCTATCTGTACAAGATGGGAGTTGTAAGGAAAGAGCAGAGCCCTGCTGAAAAGGGCCTGGGAGTACCGGTGGATGGCAAACTGGACATGAGCCAGCAATGTGCCCCCGCAGCCCAGAAAGCCAACCATACCCTGGGCTGCATCCAAAACTGCGTGGCCAGCAGGGTGAGGGAGTGATCCTGACCATCTACACTGCGCTGGTGAGGTGTCACCTGGAGTACTGCATCCAGATGTGGAGTCCTCAGTACAGGAGAGACATGGAGCTGTTGGAATGAGCCCGGAGGAGGGCCAAGAAATGATTCAAGGAATGGAACACATCCCTATGAGGACAGGCTGAGAGGTGGGGCTGTTCAGCCTGGAGAAGAGAAGGCTCTGGGGAGATCTGAGAGCAGCCTGTCAGTATCTCAAGGAGGCTGTAAGAAAGAAGGGGACAGTGTCTGTGGTGATGAGACATCTGTCTGTGGTGATTGGACAAGGGGATATGGTTTCAAAGTAAAAGAGGGAAAATTTAGACTGGATATAAGGAAAAAGATTTTTATAACAAGGGTGGTGAGGCACTGGCACAGGTTGCCCAGAAAAATGGTGGATGCCTGGAAACACTTGAAGTCAGTCTGGACAGAGCTCTGAGCATGTGGTGGAGCTGTAGGTCCCTGGGGTGTATCAAACATGGCCTTGCTAGTCAGTCAAGGGAAAGGATTGTTCCACTCCACACTGCACCGGTGTGGCCTCACCTTGAGCACTGTGTGCAGCTTTCGTTCACAGTAAACAGCGATGATGACTGTTACTCATTTTGATGTCCTTGTTTTTTAAATCAAATGTTGTACACATGCAATGATGAGTACATCACTGTGTAGTGAAAACTATACTGAAAACTACCAGTAGTTTTTTACACCGCAAAGAGTGGCTTTGCTTGGTATTTATTACTCCTTAGTGGTAAAAAATGTATTAGGAGCTTCCCTGCCAGATGATGTTTATGAATCTGAAGAAATTTCATTGTTCTTCCTGTGTTCTTCTCTATAACAAAGATCAAATGTATTTACCTGTTCTCTCAGTTTGTGTAATTTCAGGAGACACTGTATTGCAGGTGGAAACTGTGCTATGCTTTTTCTGCTTCTCTACACATTCAGTAATTTCATGCATTTAATAATTTCATGCATAGTTCTATGTGACAGCTTCCTATATTTTAGGATTAATGAGCATTGAACTCTTACCCTGTCCCCCACTATAAACACTTTGTTTCTTCCCAAATTAATCTACTCTTCAGTTCTTCAAGGAACAGTGAGTTGCACCCAGCATTTCTTTAAGAGTTTCTTGTAAGCGAATCATAGAATCATTTGATTGGAGGAGACCCTTACAGGTTATCTGGTCCAACTCCCCTGCAGTGGACAGGGACACCTACTCCTCGATCAAAGTGCTGGGAGCCCCATCCAGCCTGACTTCGAATGTGTCCAAGAATGGGGAGTCTGCCACCTCTCTGGGCAACTCATTCCAGTGCCTCACCACCCTTACTGTAAAAAACTTCTTCCTTATATGCAATCTAAATCTCCTATTTAGGTTTGAAACTTATTTTCTTGCTTTGAGATATAGGATCCTTGAAGTCTTTAAACTTAGCATATCAGTCTCCTACTCAATATAAGCTCTGGGCAGCCTTCACATTACTCATCTTCATTTTACTTCCCACAACAGCTACAGATATTCTCCATATCTAATTTTACTGCCTTTTTACTCTTAGCTGACTTTGCCTTATGGAACTTTCCTACATCCATGGCTATTTATTAACATTTTAATTATAATGACAACTTACTGTGGGAGAAGTGGCAACTAACATTCAGACTGGATAGTAATTCCAGGTTTGTTGTCATGTAGCCTTGTCTAGAACTTTAAAGGCCTTTTGCACTCTACTGCTTAATCTTCCAGCTATTCATTTACGTGTACAAAACTAGGAAGCCATGATGTCCAGTTCCATTTTTTTCCTGGTATGGGTAATCTCTTACAGTGCATTAATTTCAGTTACCACAGTATGTCTGGTGCAGATAAGTAATACTACAACTTTGAAATTATCTCCTGCTCCTATCTGTTCTACTAATTAATTTTGTGATGGAGCCCTGTTAATCTTCCTTAAGAAACACTGAGGTGATCACTCTAGTGGAAGCATTTAGTGCATTGAAAGTGGGAGATTGAATTCCTACAATCAACTTTCTCTGTAACATTTTTAATATTCTTAACAGTATGACGTTTTTTTGGACTCCAGATTCCAAGCCATTAACTATTCCAGTTGTTAACAAAAAATGTTGCTTTCAATATGATGAAAAAGGCATGCAAGAAAAGAAAAGGTCTCTATGGAGACACTGAAGAAGTGAGAAAGTGTTATTTGCTTCATTTGTTAGCCATGAGTAGCAGTACATTTTCAGCTGTGAAAACCAAACAAACATAAATCAGTTCACAGAGCTCAGAAGGCATAAGGTGAAAGTGTCGAGAAAATAGCTGGTGAAAACTGTGAAGTTATAGAAGAAGCCTTTGTAGAAAAATATGGCAACTGAAATTTTCAGTGTGTCTGTGTACAGAAGGATAAACATTGGGTCAGTTGGCATTAGTTCATCTGGGAAGATTCTCACCTTTCCGGATTTGCCTTGAGTAGGATTTCAAAATTCAGTTGCTAACTCAGATCTGGGTTGTCCCATCTAGAAGCAGTCAAGATAAAAGAGTTTTTAACTTCAGGTAAACTATTCTGAAATCTGAAAAGAAGGTGAAATCACAGTTCAGTTGGCTAAAATCAAACTGAAGTTAATTAATTGTGGCCTGTAACTTGGCACTATGGGATGAAATTAGCTTAGTCATGATGATTGGATTATTACTGGATATTGGTGGTACGTGGATGGATGGACTAAATGATCTTAGAGATCTTTTCCAACCTTAATGATTCCATGACTATTAGAGTAGCATGAGTTCCATCATCTGTTTGTTGGGTCCACGTTTGTTTGATTAGCACTGTCGTGACTGTCTGGTTTCTGACTGTGGAAAAAAAACGTATGATTCTATGGCCTTCCCCAGGACCAGAAGAGGGAGAAACATGCTTGGGTAGAAACAGCAACTCCAATTGCTTTGTCAATAACAAAGAGACTTTTCCTTCCCTTCCCTTCCCTCCTCTCCCGTTTCCTTCCTTCTCTCTTCTTTCTTTCTCTTTCTTTGTTTTCTTTTCTTCTTTCCTTCCTTCTCTTTCTTTCTTTCTTTCTTTCTTTCTTTCTTTCTTTCTTTCTTTCTTTCTTTCTTTCTTTCTTTCTTTCTTTCTTTCTTTCTTTTTCTTTCTTTCTCTCTTTCTTTCTTTCTCTCTTTCTTTCTTTCTCTCTCTCTTTCTTTCTTTCTTTCTTTCTTTCTTTCTTTCTTTCTATCTCTCTTTCTTTCTTTCTCTCTTTCTTTTTCTTTCTTTCTTTCTTTCTTTCTTTCTTTCTTTCTTTCTTTCTTTCTTTCTTTCTTTCTTTCTTTCTTTCTTTCTTTCTTTCTCTTTCTCTCTTTCTCTCTTTTCCTTCTTCTCTCTCTTTCTCTCTTTCTTTCTCTCTCTCTCACTCTCTTCTCTCAGAAGCAGACTGAGAAGTGCTTTGCCCAGTGGTGGGGTGCTGGCATACTGCTGCTGCTGAGGCTGCCTTCTACAGGGCAGGAGTGAGTCCTGAAGGATGCTGCATGCGTTCCTTTTTGCTGGTGCAAGATAAATAGGCACGGCCAACTGAGCCAAGAGGCGTAACGAGGCCTTCTAATCTGGTGACAAACTCAGCAATTAGGCTGATTTAATACTGTAAAAAATCCTGTAAAACCACCCACCCCCTCTAACACTCACTGCAGGCAGTGCTCCTGTGTGTTGGAGCTGAACCACCCTCACTAAAATCTAGGTGTTACCAGCAGTGCTGCAGGGGTTTGAAGTTTGAAATCATATTACCAGCTTTGGGAAGTAAAAATACCTCTTTTCTATTAATACAATGCACTTTCAAAGTATGATAAGTTATTGTTAATAAAATTCACATTTACAGTTTTTCATCTTTTTAGAGTATATAATATACCTCAGTATATTTTTTCAAAAGACATTTCAATGTCCTTTGAGTTCTTTGGGATGTTGGATGCTTAAATCCCTCAGGCTCATTTAAAAAATATCATCATGTAATATTTCAGCTCAATTTTCATTGCACATGATTAAAAGATTCTGTATGCTAGATTCTCAGAAAAAGTGGGAAAAGGACCATTTATATAATTTTACCAATTTAAGGCAAATAAATGAATTAGAATTTCTAAATTAGTTTATTTTGCTTACATTCCTTTCCTGACAGCCACATGAAACTTGATATACTCTCAGGAAAACAAGCTAAAGTGGCAGAGGTTTTAGATGTGTGTGAAAGCAGCATGTCTGCAATTCTGAAGAATTTGATTCATTTATAAATGGCTAGGTTCATTTTTGATAGCATACTAGAGTGCAGGTTAGCTGAATTTAGATAGCAAGCAAGCCTTAGAAATCCCTTCAAGGTACATCAAGTTCTATAAGTATTTGTTCTTACATCGGTAGATAAGAGGCCAAATCTATGGTTTGCTGGGATACACATACCCATTAATTTCAAGTAAGCAAGCTGATAACATATTTGGACTACATGTGTTTTTTGTAGTAACAGGAACACATCATTTTCCATATTGTACAGCTTCAAAAATATATGATAGCCTTATACTGGAGGTTACCTGAAGCAGCCTATGACAGCTGTGCCATAAGATAACATAGAGAAAATGCTCTTCATGTCAGCATGGTTGTTGAAGATAGGCCCTGCAGAGCAGTCCGTGTGTGTCCACGTCATGCAGTACTTGGCCCAGGGCCTCCTGTGTCCTCTTTGTGCTCTCTGTGCTCCCAGAGCATGGTGCTTGTAAACACACTGTGGTCTTCAGCCCAGCAAGGACATGCTGTCCAGCCCAGTACTGAGCAGTTCCACTGGCACTGGCTTTCATGCAAGGACCCAGAATGGCTTGATTGGTGCTGTGCATCTTCACCATGTCTTATGCTGTCTTTAAGTACTATAACATCCTCAGAACACAGTTTTCTTAATACTTAAGAGTCTAGAAAGGGGGTCTGGACCCAAATGTTCCCGCTTGTGAAGAAGCAAGTGGACTGGCTTGATTAAGGAGTGGGGAGCTGTTTTCTTTTCTTTCTTTCACCCCTTGACTCACAAACAATTTTCAGGGCAATAGCTTAGCTTCAGTTTCCCATTCTCCCTTCTTCCTAATCTGGTGAGGAATTTATATTTTTCTGCAAGGACTAATCAGAATCACAGAATGGCCCAGGTTGGAAGGGACCTCAAGGATCACGAAGCTCCAACCACCCTGCCACAGACAGGGCCGCCAACCTCCACATTTAATACTTGACCAGGCTGCCCAGGGCCCCATCCAACCTGGCCTTGAACACCTCCAGGAATGGGGCATCCACAGCCTCTCTGGGCAGCCTGTGCCAGCACCTCACCACTCTCATAGTAAAGAACTTCCCCTTGACATCCAACCTAAATCTTTCCAGTCTTCACACTTTTTAGGACTTCTTCTAGCTCAAAGTGCTTTCCTTCTGTGTCATTTCGTTGGTAAGAAGCCATACAGATTTGTCATTTTTCTTCTCTGAAGGAAGTGGTGTATCTCAGGGTCGTGCTGCTGTCTTTTTTCCACTGAGCATAACCTTAGAATCATAGAATCATAGAATCACCGAGGTTGGAAAAGACCCACAGGATCACCCCGTCCAACCATCCACGCATCACCAATAGTTCTCACGAAGGAATCTTGCAGAACCAAAAGTCTTTTTTATTAGCAGCAGATGTCAAGCAGTCCTGTCAAAATGCCAGGGTTTATTTGATTAATTATTGACTATTTGAATAATTATTGACTAATTATTTTTTTTTTCCCCTTTTCTGGAGGATGTGATTTGCTGAGAGTGGATGATGACATTTTGATGGGTACTCTGAAATCGATCGGTGGCAGATCTGGGCATGTTTGAAATGTTGATGTTTAGTGCATTAAATAGCTAACAACTAATAAGCGTTGATGGGGGAGAAAGAAGTAAAGGCTTGGATACAAAGTTATTCTTTTTGGAAATGGTGCGTGATGTTATGGGGTTGGCTGGCATTGCACAATCTCTGTGCCATTGCAAATTAAAATGGTTTTGAAGTTGTTAAAGTCAACCATTCCATATTCATCTTCTGTGTCAGAAAAAGGCTTTTATGTGACAATCAGCTTACTGGGACATTATTAAATCATTTAATCCAGTTGTTTGCTGAGTTCCATGCCCCGATCTCTTATAACCATGAAAGTTATGTATACATCAGAGAAACAATTTTTTGATGAGCGTGTTTATTTTGCTCATAGAGCTAATAATGCTCGTGTTTTGCTTCTACCTTCATTTCCACTTAATCCAAAGGTTCATTTGAGTAATTGGTTTCCACATGGGTGGCCTTTCAGGAGGGTCTTTCAGGTTCTTCTTGAGTGCCCTGCGCACCCTTTCCTCCCCCAGGCAGATCTGCAGCCTTCCTTCACTCCTCTCCTCTGTGCCCCAAACACACTTCTTCACGTGTGTGGCTCTGTAGGAGAAAAGTGGCTTTAGTGGGATCATTCACACAAAGGGGCACCTGTTTTTAAGTATCTGTTGAACAGAGACAGCATTTTCATCTTGCTCTAAGTGCAGATTCAGGTAACTAAATTCTGAGTCCATCTCGGTGATCTCTCTGGGGCTCATGCCTCTAATAGCAGGGGTTGTGAGGCTGTGTTCACAGGGCACTACAAATGAGGGCTATGGAGCAGTGCCTAACCCAAGGCCAAGCCTCCCTGAGCCCTCCTCATGTCCCTTTCCTCTCTGGACTCAAGATCTGTCAAATGCATTTCTGCTTCCTTTGTGCTGGTTTACATGCTTTAGCAAATAGAACATGGTTGTATCAGCACAATGTATTCGTCTCTGGCTTCTGCTTGACATTTCCACTTGCAAAATTGCTACAGCTGGAGTTGTGAGCAAATGATTTCTTTATTATTCATAAGCAGCAGGTGCTGCAACAGCCTTTTGGCTAGAGTTGTACTCTCTTGGTCCATGGTTTCTATATATTTGATTAGATGGTGTCGTGCTGCTCAGATGGGATGCTAGTACTTCAATAAACGTATTTTGTTACACAATCGGCTATATAGTGCATTATCATTATTATTTCCATAAATCACTTTTAGTTGACAGCTTTCTGTTGCCACTTGGGATTTTTCCAGCAATAATTTGCATCTTTTTTTGTATGGCATCTTAAAAAGATTTGGAAGTTAATATAGCGTGGACTTGATTTTATAATAACTGGTGCCCTTGTGGTTACACTGGAACACATCAAGCAGCTATCCAAGCAGGACTGACATATTTATCTTGATTCATATATCATTTATGTCTTCTTCAAGAAATTATCTTCCCAAGATCCAGTGTAGCAGTTTCAGCACCCACCTGTGGTGTATGCATGCCACTGTCATGGTGCTAAAAATCAGGTGCCTGTCCCCACCAGGATGGTGGAGGGCAATGCAGCTCATTGCATGGTGGAAGGGCCAAATGATGTTTGTGTGAAAGGTGGCCCCAAGCACACGTGTGGCACTTGCCCCTACCTTGCCAGTCAGCCCAGCATGTGTCCAAATTGCACCCTACTCTAGGGAACCTGCTTTAGCAGGGGGTGGGCCTAGATGATCTCCAGAGGTCCTTTCCAACCACGACGTTCTGTTAATTCCCACTCCTCTAAGACAGTGAGTTGGTTCTGCCAGAGCCTCTCCTGAGGGCTTGACACTCACATTCATATGCAATTCTGCAAGAGGAAAAGTTGGCTTGCAGTGCTGTAGTCCTGCTTCTTCAGCTCTGCAGAATGGGCCAATGCAGAGGTGAGCTGAGCAAAAAAGCCCATTCATCCTTTCTAGGCTATAGAAGATCTAGAGGAAGAGGAGTCTGAAACGAAGCCTGGGTCGGACTCAGCTACTGCTTATTTCTGGCCTGGAAGTGACCACCTTACATGGCCCCTGTAGACTAAAGGCAAACCAACTTCAGCTGTGCCTCCAGCAGACCTTCATGCTGAGTAAGGGGCTTGTTTTACAGTGAAATTGCCTTGCAGAAAGGACAACGACTATAGCCTGCTCTACCTAGCCCAGCTATGCTTTCTTTGTTACTTAACAGAGATGCTTGGGCAATTTTCTTCTGTGCTCAGAGAAGGAATTTTCCAATATCTCAGTAATTTTTTTCACTAAATAAAAGGTAAACAAAAAGCATGTTTGTATGGAAATATATTTATTGTATGGATAACAGAGCACTCAGTGCATCTGACAGACACACGCAGATGGCTGTCCATATGGGGACGAGCCTATAGCAGGCACTGGCAGTGTGTCACTGCAGGCAAAGGAGCTGCTGCTGTTTGGGCTGGTGGCAGGCTGGGCAGCTCCCATCTATGAGCTCACTGCTATCTGGAAGAATCAGCTCAGCCTTCGTTTTGATTAGAAAAAAGAAAGATTGGGCTCAGTTTCATGCAGTGTACTAGTTTCATTTGCAGGCTGCGTTGCTCAGAGTTGTTAGAACTATCATGTGCAAGGAGAATGGGTGATGTACGTTTAATTGCTGGCTTAAAGTGAGAATAACCTCCTGATTTGGGCATGGGAGGCTGTTAAAGAGAAAAGTAGTGGACCAACATGTGCATCCAAGGATAACGTTAACGGGACTGCTTCCATTTGCATGGTAAGTTGTACCTGGAGCAGGGTGATGAAAAATATGAAGAACACGATTTTGAAAGTCATTTTGGCCACATCCCTCAGACAAAGGGACCGGGATGACCAGGAGATGAGCAGGCAGGCTCTGGTGTGCTGGGCCTCGTGTGTTCTGTTCTGCATGCTCTGCTTGTGTGAAGGACAGCTCTGAACTCACCGCCTGCATGACAGCAACCCAGCTTGGGATGGGCACCAGGCTGTCCTTAGCAAGTCAACTTAGATGTTCCCTGTGACTTTTTGTGACGAGCTCTGGATCTGATGAACTTTGTAAGGTGGTGACAGTTCTTAAGACCTGCATGTATTGTCATCCTGAAACATGCAATGCAACCTATTTGAAGGAAATTATTAAACATTTTTTTTTCTTGCAGGTGCTGTTTCAGAAGCTGTCTAAGGAGAAAGCAGGTAAGACGCAGCATTACTTCTTCAGTGTTACTTGGTGACTCATGCAGATGTATGTATTGATGGAGAACCTATGAGAACTGCTGATATTCCAAGTTTTATTTATTTGTGCACTTGGTATGATTACTTCCATGCCTTCAGTCATGAAGCAGAAGAGTTATTTGGTTCTTAGGGAAGCTGATAATTCAGCAACCTTGAGTTTACACCTTCAAACATCAGCTCTGCGATAACTAGGGTAGCACAAAGTAGTTGTTGTCAGTGTCAGGGAGGAGCAAGGGGGCTCACCATGGCACTGAAAGGCTTGTGGTGCACTGATGTATGCGAGTGAATCCTCTTGTGAAGAGGCTGGAGGCAGGCTCCTTCTGCAAAATCATATAAAATGTAAGTGTAAATAATAGAAGCACTGTCCCGGCCTTGGCCCCATTGGCAGAGTCGTGACGGATCCATCATTCACCAGCATGAGCTCACTCACAGTTGGTGGGGCTGGCAATATTAACAGCACTGGAGGGTTTGATTGATATGGGAAAATGATTTATTTACAGCTGATATCCCACAGGGCGCTGGGATCAGAGCAATTGGCAGAGTTATAAAAATGGATATGCAGACCACCACTTCTGTTAGCAGGCCAGGAGCTGAGGAAAGGTTTGGGTAGGCAGCAATGCTCACAGAGGTCCTGATTCAGCAAGCTACTTAACACGCAATTAAACCTGCATTTGACAAATCCAATTCATTGCAAGGGAGAGTAAGCAACCGCTTGAATGATTTGCTCAATTGAGGGTAAATGTCCTTATTATTAAATTGTAACAAGCACAATTAGGAACTATAGAGAAAAGAAAATGCTTCTCAGAATGTGAGATTACTGAAAGTTAATAACAGCCCCACAGCTCTGCAAGAAGAAATGTCCTCAAAGTCTGAGGAAATCCTCATTCCCACAGAAGCTTTTGCCAGCTAGCACTACTTAAATAAATCACAAAACAGCTGACCTCTGTAGCTCCCCATTTCCTACTGCTTTTTCTGTCTCATTAGTCAACGTGTATGCAGTGTGTGTCAATTAAAATGAAAGCAATTGGACATCTTTGTTGTAATTATCCATCTGTCCCCAGATGACTTAGCAAAGCCAGTTTGCTAACTCAGTGATTTCTCCTTGCTCAGTGCAGCACTTGCCTCTGCTCGGAATGGCACCCTCAGCTCTTTCCAAGGCCAGCACAGCCCTGGTAAGAGCAGATGAGGGAGCCCCTTTGCAGCCAGCATCGCCAATGCAGGGGCTGTGCTACCAGGAGTCCTGGCCTAGAAACTGAGCAAAAACACGGGCAATACTGTGTTCGGGTACCTCATATAGGTCAATACATACATGGAGGCTGCTGAACACAGTATAGGTTTAAGTATTTCCATTCAAGTGCTGTGCACAGTTATTTTTTTCTGCTTCATAGGGTATATGGGTATTTATTCCATGATGACATTTGCCAGTGGAAAATGTGCCTGTGCTTTTCCAGAGCTAAGCAAATTCCATCCATTTTGAGATTGATTTAGCAATTTTTGATTGTTTGCACTGCCTGGATCAAAGCCTCTCTGTAACAAAGAAAGATGATTATTGTTAACAGTCCTCCTGTTTTTGACTGTGATAAATATTTGAATTGTTTTGTGATAACACACATTTGGTCACTGAAGAAGAGATGAAGTTTAGCACCCATCCAGCAGTTAGAAGATGATGGCTGAAGACTTGATAAAAAATGATAGCTGCCAGCATGAAAGAAGAATGTCAGGGAACTGGTTTGGTTTGGTTTGGTTTGGCCATGGAGGTGGAACTTTACTCATAGAAATCAAACTGGTAATTTAACTGATCAATTAAAACACTTTGGGCACAAAATGCCAATCCCTTCAAACAGAAGCACCTTGCAGAAAAGGTTTGCATTTGTTCCTTTTCGCAGCCATTTCTGTATAATAGGTGTGCACTTCTTGACATGGGATCTTCTAACAGTGTTCAGAGGCAGAAGTTTGTTTTTGTTTTTTTTTTAACCTAGAAAATCTGGGTTTTGAAATGTGAGTTATGTTAAAGCAAGGCGTGGTTTAGGCAACACATTATTTAAATTACCAAATTAGCAAAAATTATGTCTAAGAATGAGGAAGAGAGCTCCTTTCAGCTCAGCAGTTCACAAACATTTCTGATACATTCTCTGCCTTCTGGCTTTTTTTTCTGTTTTGGAACTTCCCACATGAGAAGAAATCCTTCCTGCCTGTATCCGCAGAGTACAGAACTCTCCTCCTCAAGCTTATTTTCTTTTGCACCACATGCACCATGTTTGGCCTACTGTCATTCTCCCTCATTTGCTCTTCTTTTTCATTTTCCTTTGGGCAAATAAATACAACATTTTATGCTTCCATTTCCTCTATTTTTTAGTGGGTGTCTGCCTGTGTGTTAACCAGAATGCTTGGCTCTCCTTCAGATAGGCTTCCATTAGGCTGCAGGTTAGCAAATGGTCCGATCTGCTTGGAAGAAGGAGACAGGAGGAAGGTTCATACCTGTACTCCTTATACGTGGTGACACCAATATGTTAAGTTTTACAAATACGTGAAAAATATCCTATTCTGTGGTTTAAGAAAGATCTTTTAGAATGCCAGATCCATTCACTCAGCCCTTCCAGAATGAACATGGCTCTCTTGATGCTAAGTTGTTATTCTAACCACTGTCACATACTTGCTGTCATTCATGAGTGTTGCCCTTAACAGGACTGCCCCACTTCCATCGCTGTGCAGTATAGCACTCTGTCCCAGTTGTCATCGCCAACGCTTTTCTTCTCATACTTCCAGCTCCATAACACCTGGCATGGGTCAGTCCTTCACCACTGTCTCCTGACCCCATTCTAGATTTGTTATTCAGGTGCTTTAATTGCCTGCTGTGGTGCTGTGGAGAGCACCTCAGTGAGCTGCTCCTCTTGCCATCAGATTGCCGAGGAAATGTTTTTTGGCTATGGTAGTCACTGTTAAAACCTGACTGGCTGACGGTATGCATTCTTACCATCTCCTGTTATATCTCTTAGTAAAAATTATTCAGCTTGAGCATTCTGGCTGCCTGGTGTATTTTAAAGTTAGCACCGCATAGCTCAAGATGACCAACACAGAGCACACTTCATCACTGGTAGGGAAAATGAGCTTTTACTTTGCTAACAAAAATTTGAAGTCAGATTAAAAGCTGACACATCCTGTACTTTAGTGATATGTATGAAGCACTAAATATAGCGGTGTGCTGGTGTATTTGCTGATGCATGGTAATGTAGTCTCTAGCAGAGCAGCAATGGGCTGGCAGGGAAGATGGTGCAGTGCAGTAATATGATAAAGTCCTCAGGTGACCTTGGCCCCCGGGTATCCTTGACTGATGTGTTATGAAATTCAGATGGAGGCAGATGTGGTTCCAGGGCTTAACAAATAGCCTGATCCTGCATTATTTGTTCAGGCACAGTGCTAATTGACTTCAAGAAGAGATCTTTACTTGAGAAACTAACTAGTTAGTTGCCTACATGGCAACTGAATGACCACTGCCCACAAAAGGCCTGATTCTAGGAACTGAGAGGAAACTGCATCTCCATCTGATCTTTGCTAGATGCTGCATGTCTTGCCAAGTCAAACCCATACAGTGTTTCCCACTGACTACATATTTTTTGTTTCCTTAGTCATATAAAAACTTATGCTGATATTTCTATTTTACCCATGCTACATTTGCCAGGCAAGAGATACCGGTTGACTGCAGCATGAACAGAAAAATGGATATGGCTCACAGAACCATCCTCTGTTCTGGGATTTTCTTCTTGCTCTTGTGGCAATGGAGAAGGTGGTTGGTCTCTTTGAGCCTTTTACCTGACATGAAAGTCTACATCTGCTGGAGATGGAGCTGAGGTTATAGCCATGAGCTTCCCTGTCCTACCGTCTGCACAGAGCAACAGTGGTTGGACACTGCAGTACCTCCTAGGCTGAGATAGTACTTGTGACCCGTGCTACTGTTATTCCAGCTACACAAGTTTACCCAAGATGAAATTCTGGCCTTGTAAACCAGGGAAAATGAAACCTTATCATCCAAAGCTCCTGTGCATTTACTAGAAAGGTGAATGGGGTCACTTGGCTGTGTTTCCAACATGAAGACGAGATGCTTACTTTGGCCTGAAAAATGATCAGGCTCTTCTCCCCACAGTAGTATAGTGAAAATAAACTAGTGAATAGGCCACCAGGTGTTTGGTGGCCTTGGCCTGTTGAATAGCTGCAGTTTGTATGGCTCAATTTAGAAGCAAGTAGACTTGGTCCTTCTTCTGTAGCCAGTGCATCAGAGGGTCCTTTCCTTTGGCTTCTGTTCAACTCCTGTGCTTCTGTTCCATTTGGCTCCTAATGTTAGGCAGTGAGATTGGCTCTTCCTGCCTTTATGTTCCTTTTGGAATCAGTAATGACAGAACAAACTCCTTGCTTCTTCTCAATAGGAAAATCTTTGCTTTCCAGCTCCTCCTGTTGTACTGTGGCACTGAAGGCAAACTGTGGTCTTCAGCTCTTGCAATGGAAATGAGCAAAATAATGCATGAGTAAAATTCATGCATATTTCAGGATACTACTGTTTCTAAAAAGATAATAAAACATATATGTTTACTGTTTTACTGTGTGAGCTTTACATGAAAGCTTGAATTATTAAGAAATACTTTGAATCTTACATTGGAAACTTCACCAACAAAACAAACAAACAAAAAAGTAATGTATTGACATTTCATACACATAATGATACTCGGTGTCTTTCTAAATATCGTCCTCCATTTCCCTATTTAACATCTCTTTCTGTAACTTAGATTTTTTTGTCAATACTTGTAATAAAAAAAGAAAAATATTTGAAAGACTAGAGCTGGTAAATCTTAAAAATAATATATCTTCTATGATTGAAAATGTGTAGTGAAATACACTTAATAAGTGCAAAAAGTGGTTGGTGTCGGGATGAAGATATTATTAACAGCTTTCCTACTTTAACTCATTTTTCTTTACACTTTGGAGTGCTAAAGAGTTGAACTCTAAGCTGATAGATGGATTCAGGTTTGTATCTTCTCTTGAGACTTGGAAATTTCTGGTGGTATCCTTGCTGGAAATGATCTCATGCAATTGATAAATTGCTCCAAAGTTTGGCCTTTTGTTGAGTAGGAGAGTACTGCTCCCCTCAGCTGAGGTCAGTCAGTGGGCTGTAGGTTTCTCAAGTCAAACAGCCATATTCAGCAGCACTGCATCTGAGCAGCCAACTCTCTTTAAACTCAGGTTTTCCAAGAGGCATGGAAGAGGGCACATTTTGGTATTTAACATTTATTCCAATTGTAACAAAAATATCTGGAAAAATTTCATTGTATAATAAAATATATATATAAAGTAGATCTGTTTTCTATTTCAAGTAGACCTTTGCCTCAGACCTCTGTGATGACTGCAACGTAAGCTGTGTACTTATACTTTATTTGCTGGGGAAGGTATGGCTTCAAAACTGTGAAGGTTAAACATTTTAAAGTATGCAAGGTACAAAATAAATCATTACTGTTTTATAGTGCTGACTGAGCATTACAGCTCTGAGAGAGATGTGTGGAAGAATCAGCTGTGTAGGATGAGTGTCCTCCTCACACAGGAAGCCTTCTCAACAGGCCTTGTGCTCCAATGGGCTCAGTGTTCCTCACCAGACAGCATCACTGTCATCTAACCATTCTCTAGGTTCAGTTCTTGCTATCTATTAGCATCAATTCCTAGGAAGTAGCTCATGGGGTTTTGTGCTGTATGAGAGTGATTTGTAGTTCCTCTCTGAAAGGCTTAGGAAAAAAGCCTGGTTTCTTTGTTTGCACACCAGGCAGGCAAAGCCAAATTAATGCTTCTGTGGCTCACGGTGACAGTGACATCGCTTTCCATTTTCACAAAGAGTTACGAACCCCATTACTGCTTACGGTGTTACTGCACCTGGGATCTTCAGGTGTGAGCCTCAGCACTCTGGCAGTTAAGTAATAACCTCATTAACTCAAGGCAAGCAATGACTGCAGGAGTCATTAGGTCCTAACTATGGTGGGACCACTAGAGGAGGACAAAGAACCATGCAGTGGTAACTCAGCTGCCTGGACACCTTCCTAAGAAACCACAGAGTTGCTTTGGCAAGCTTTTCAACTGAAATTCACCCAGTTTTTGTCCTTCCTGTTTTCTGTATTAGATTCCATCTAGGCCAGCAAGTAGCTAAGACAGAAGTGCTCATACAGATGCTGGTACTTATTGAGCACTCAGCACAAGGAAAACTTCCACCATGGTGTCAAACCACAGCTGATGTGCAGTGTTAGGAGGAGGCAGGAGCTGCAAACAAACACAACGGTCATACCAAAGCCATCCCATGCATCATTCCGCTGTATGTAATGGCATTTATCACTTGTGAACTTGGCTTGGTATCTTTATGAAGGTAGAGCAATAAGAAAGGCAGGTTCCAGAAAGCGGGTGGCAAAAAGGTTGCTTTCTGTGTGGGTACTGTTAAATGGCTCTGATGCTACTCTTCTGGTCTTGGTGCAGTGTTGGTTTTGACATGGGGGCTAGGAAGGTAATAGCTTTAGTCTTTTATTTGGAATTTGTATTAGTTACTTACACACCCTGGAATATTTCTTTGTTTCCAAGGGCTCTACTCTGTAAGGCTAGTATGTATATCAGGAAAAACTTCCTTAAGGTAAAAGTACAAAATTTTTCCTGGTGCAATTCTTGTGAAAACTAATGGTTTTACACTAAGTTGACTTAAACACCAATTCAGTCCAGGTACAAAATCAAGCAAGATGATGAAATAGTTGAAAACTTGCCCAGCACACTCTGTGCCAGGAACAGATCTGCCTGATTGCCGAGAAGGTTTTTAGTATCAGCTGCAAATTGATGAGTAAGAAGGACTAGCTACAAAGTGCACATTGTTTGGAATTTAGATTGGGTGACTTCTGTGTGGAAATCTGAAACGAAATGCTGAATTTATTGTTAAGCAGTGTTGATTAAAAATTCCTTTATTCCATGAAATAGAAGTGGTGGTATTTTTTAATTACTCGGACAGTTACAGTTGTCATTGTATGAGGGCTGCTCCAAAAGTTTATTTTATTCTCTTGGCCCACGACGTCAAGAGGTGGATGGTGGTGGTATGGCAGTAGAAGTTGAACCTTCCCACCAATATTCCATCACACGTTGTTGCTGTGCGACAGATGGCAGCAGGGGGGCAGTCTGATAGAATGGCATCTGACATGGAAGTGCAGACAGAGCAAAGGTGTGGCATTGAGTTCCTCCGTGCGGAAAAAATGGCACCCACTGACATTCGCTGACACTTGCTGAACGTTTATGGAAACCAAACAGTGGATGTGAGCACAGTGAGACAGTGGTGGTGCGCTTCAGCAGCAGTGGTCACCTCCCCTGGTGCAGATTTTTATGAGTGTGGAACATGGGCTCTTGTTCAGTGCTGGCAAAAACACATAGCTCATGGTGGTGACTCTATTGAACAATAGTGTTTTGTAGCTGAGAACTTGCTCAATCAAACAGTGTAATTATGCTCTTTGTATCTGTTGTTCTTTCCATGGCAATAAATACAAGACATTGCTTTCAGAGAAACCTATCACTTAGTAGTAACTTATTACTAAGAAGTCTCCAGCTTCTAGGGGCTGCAAGGATTTCTCCTTTCTTTAAATTCAGTTTTTCTTGTAATATGTGATCACATGTGGTATGGAATTATCACTAAGATAACACTTGCTAGTGATAAACTCTTGCTTTTAAAAGACAGAAAGATGGCCATCTGTACATCTCACTTAAATTATATGGTTTGTTTTGGAAAGGACCTTAAAGATCATCCAGCTCCAGGTGCCTGCCATAGGTAGGGATACCTTCCAATTCCAATTGATAATTATAAAATTCTTTTAAAATTGCCTTGATTCTGTAAACCAGAATAGAACCTTGCAGTGTTTTCCTGTAGTATTTTAAGGATTCTGAATGTGAAGAACCTGATTCTGTGCTGATTGCAGTTAAATGGCAACTTGGAGAGGGTAGGATTAGTCTCTTAATGTTACATTTACAGATGTATAGAAAATAAGTCATATCTGTAAAGATGTAAAAGGATACATGATGCAGCATTTCTGCCTCATATAATTCCACTTATCTGAGAAAATGGGAAGCTGAGGAACATTATGTTTCATGAGATATGTATTGTTTCTTTTAGCTAAGTCTTAAAACTACAACTTACTTGCACTGATAACTAAGTTGTTTTGAGGCATGTTGGCAGTCTATCCTTCACAAACATCACAGCTTTACGTTACTGATCTTTTTCTTCATATAAAAATGTGAAGGTTTAAACATTTACATTGATGTCAACATTCAAATCATTTGTGAAGAGGTTATTTTTTTGCACTTTCATGGGTTCACGGGCCAAGTGGTACCCTGGTTATGGTCCCCATCCTGCCAGGAGTTCTTTGCTGCTTGTTTTGATTTCCAGTGTCTTTTCATAGGTAAAGCAGATGCACGGCACAGTTTGACATCGCTAGCAGAGTGCCAGTGTTGGCATTTTTTGTTTTGCAAATATATTTTGCATAAAGTTTGCCATGCTTTCTGTCCTCTTTCCTTCTTGGCTGCTGACCAGTGGATGCTTGTCTAAATCTTTGATTTACAGCTCTCTGGACTCTTAGCAAAAATGTAAGGTGAAATTCCACTTAAACTCAGATTTCTTCTCTTGTGTATTTTCACCTACTTATTAAGGCAGAATGGATGCAGTACACTCAGTGGCTGGCTGATGTACTGGAGAACTCAAAATAGTAGCATTTTAAAGCACACCTTTTCATTTGCTGCTTTTGTTGTGCTTTTTTTGTTGTCTGCCTTGCTAGGGTGGTATGTGGAACACTGGTGTAAAGTACAGTGCATACTGTGCTTCCATAGGCATTGACAGACTTTGTGTCTTACGATCACTTACCATAGAATCATAGAATGGCCCGGGTTGGAAGGGACCTCAAGGATCATGAAGCTCCAACCCCCTGCCACACGCAGGACCGCCAACCTCCACATTTAATACTAGGCCAGGCTGCCCAGGGCCTCATCCAACCTGGCCTTGAACACCTCCAGGGACGGGGCATCCACAGCCTCTCTGGGCAGCCTGTGCCAGCACCTCACCACGCTCATAGTAAAGAACATAACCCTGATATCCAGCCTAAATCTTCCCTCCTTCAACTTAAAACCATTTCCCCTTGTCCTGCTGCTATCTACCCATTCAGAGTTGGCTCCCCTCCTGTTTATAGGCTCCCTTTAGGTACTGAAAGGCTGCAATTACGTCACTCCACAGCCTTCTTTTCTCCAGGCTAAACAAGCCCAGCTCCCTCAGCCTGTCTCTGTAGAGGAGGTGCTCCAGCCCTCTGATCAGCTTTGTGGCCCTCCTCTGGATCCTCTCCATCATCTAGGGAGTTTGTATTTTGTATATCTTGTATTGGGGGCCCCAGACCTGGACACAGCACTCCAGATGGGGCCTCACGAGGTCAGAGTAGAGGGGAACAATCACCTCCCTGTCCCTGCTGGCCACCTCTCTTCTGATGGAGCCCAGGATACCATTTGCATTCTGAGCTGCAAGAGCACACTGCTGTCTCATGTTCAGTTTTTCATCCACCAGGACCCCCAGGTTCTCTGCAGGGCTTCTCTCAAAAACAGCTCCTCCACTCAGTATAAATGTCTGGGATTCCTCGGGCCCAAGTGCAAAACCTTGCACTTTGCTGTGTTGAACCTCCTTAGATTCACATGGGCTTACCTTTCGAATCTGTAATTACGAGCATGGGGAGGAAATACTGTCTCTCTTCACGTGCCGGTGTGCAATGGCTACACATCATTCCTAGATGATTCAATTTGGGTGGGCACTGAGTATTCCTTTTGGACTGTCTTCTTCCCCTGGGTTTGATGCCCCTTTTACCGAGGTCTGTGGCAAATCATCACTGACAACATCAGCAGAGGCCAAGGCAATGAAGAACTGGAGCTCTGTTGTGCAGGGATGTCCTTTGGAAAACTATCCTTTGGAACGCAGTCACCTCTGTCTACAGCCTTAGTGTTTCAGGACTGTCCTTGAAATGATACAGAAAAGCAGCCCCTCTTTTTTTTGGCAGAAAGCACTCCCCTCCACACGCTTGAGACTCTTCTTCTCGTTGTCTCCTCTCTTGCCCCTAAAAGTAAGGAAAAACTTTGCCAAGAAAACACATTTGTCTGGGCCATGGACAAAGGCAGTTGATACTCAAGTTGTAGTTTGGATTGCCAGGCTGGTAGGGGCAGAGGGAGATAATGTTGAGATTTCCTCTGAATTCCTGCTCTGCTTTCCTCCTATGGTTACAAGCAGTGAGTGTGACTGTTCTCAGTCAGCATTTCCCACAGTCCATAAGACTTATCTGACAGCCGAGTTCGTGTCAGCTGTCCAAAACTAACTGGGAGATATCTTCCTTTTGCCACTCCTGTGCTGTTAGTGCGTATCAGTGACACTCTCCAACTTAAAAGGCTGGTTAATTTACAGACGTACTGAGACAGCTTCACTTCTACTGCAGCCCCACTGCGTTCATAGAGTTGCAGTGGGAAGGAGTTTGGCCGAGGTGTCTGAAAAGCGTAAGCGGTAAGAACATGATATGAGCAGAATCAAGAGCTGTGCCACAGTCAAAGCAAAAAGGAAGCCCAGAGCTTTGGCAACGCTCCCATTTCAGATTTCTGGGGTGTGATTCAACAAGGTGTTCATGTTTTACAGCTGCTGCTACAAGAGAAAAGATGTTATTTTACAGCAAAACAGTTCCAGTGTTTCCACATCAAAACGTGCCTGTGTTAGAAAAGAACAAAAGGAGAAATAACTCACAGGACTGCAGAACACAAATGCTATTGAGAATCATGACCGCTTTCAAATCCGTCAGAGACTTTCAAAAATACAGAACGAAACTGGGATTTTCATACTCAAGCTGAGATTTGTAAATGAGCCTACAATGGCTAAATACTGAAATCCCACTGAAAGTGGCCCCCTGAGCACCTTTTCTATCAGTAGGAGGAGAGAGGCACCCTCAGAGTGTAAAGTCTTTTCCAGCTGGAGCAAGCCCTCCTCCACAGATCTCCTCCAGCAGCTCTTCCAGGCAGCTGTTCTTGGGTGGGATGTTATAGGACAGCCTCCTCCCTCCATCTCCCCACCTCCCTTAGTTCTCTTTTAACAATGGGTTCCTAATATTAAGGTGTATGAATCTTATATCTCGTACTTTTGACGTTTTCTTAGATTTCCTGACTAACAGATTGTTAGAAAGAATGAAGTGTAAAAATGGACATTTTAAAACAGTTTAACTCATTTAATTCAGTTGGCCTGAGCTAGCAGCACAAACACACAGTGCTGTAATCGGAGCACATTGTTCATTGCTCTGAAGGCTTCTCTACATGCTTGTTTTCTGTCTACCATGTTTGTTTCATACAGTCCTCTGCACTCTTTTATCTGAGCTCGTTCTCTTTATATCCTTCTTTGCAAAGTCCAGTTTTAGTTTCTCCCATCTTACCATTTCCATTGACTATTCTGTTTCCTCTTAAATGCGCTGTTGCGTCTCAATCTGCTTACTCTTCTGCTCATCATGCTTTACAATATAGTTGTCTTCTCTCTGCCTCTCCTGTTGGCTCCACCACAAACCTCTGTGTCCTCCAGAGCTCTCAAGTCCTCCGTGGTTCTCAGTGAAATGGGCAATGGGCTCTGCAAGCTCTAAAGCCACACATAACACTCATCTCCCTAACCTTGCTATCAAAACATTTTCTTGTTTTTCCTCTTGCTGGTCAATTATCCTATTATGATCTATCATTACATCAGATATAAATTTGGGTGACTTTAAATGATGGCTTTTTCATGCCTGGGTAGGGTATTTCCAGACTAAATTCCCAAACATAAGCATATGCAAAACACAGCAAAGGAAGCTGTAATACACCCAGACAGAATGCAGATGTAAGATCCACTGTGACTTTAAAAAGAAAAAAGAAAGAGCTTTTTCATGGGAAAACAGGAAGAGATAAAACTTATCTGGGCTTTCCAAGCTGGTATTCCAGAGATCTTCAAAACAGATAGGAAACAACCTGAGAAATGAAAGTGTGTGAAGGAAATACTTGTCCTTGAAAAAGAACTTCATGAAAGATCATAAACAGCCACACTGAACTGGTTTGTCTTTAGAAGGAAAAGAGGCTAATAATAGGTTGCCTGTAAGACCTTTACTAGGAAAAATAGTACTTAAAGCTTCTATATCTTGACAGATGAGTGAACAGACAGCAAAACTCAAGATTTCCTTGGGTACTGAGAATCAAATTGAGATCACCAAAGTAAGGTGATTTGACAGCTTCAAAGCAAATGGGATTTCACTTTACCTAAGTGTGAGGTAATGCTGGGGATGATTGAAGCATTCACTGATATCACATTCCTGATGAAGTGCTACCTGTTCAGAAGAACACCTAAGCAACATCATCGACAGCTTAATTAAAACAGCCCAGTGAAAGCAGCCGGTCAATTTGCAGCACTCATCACAAAAGCAAATAAAATGCAAATTTATGTGAACCATACCAGTGTTGATCGTACTGTAATCACAGAATTGGGGAACTATATCACAGTCATTCCAGCACTGTCAACATTGCAAAAGAGAAGGCTGTAAAGAATGATACACATAGAAAATACTATAATTTTACTTAAAGAGCTAAGAAGAAATCGTATTGCAGTAATAAATTTCTACTCATGTTCAAGTTAGGGGGATATCCATTGAACAGAACAAGCAGCACCCCAAATTGCTGGAATCTGTTTTCCCAATGATAAAGACCACCAAGTCAGCCAAAACCTGAGGGAGGTTATGCTCACATATTCTTGAGGAGCACAACAGAAATGAACAGCGAAAGGAAAAAGGACACAGTGGAAGAAATCTTTCAGTGAAGCACATGGGAATTTTGAAAATTACCACAGCAAGTCAAGAATTTCACATTAATGTGAAGTTGTTACATGTGCTTAGTCTAAATTCTGTGGGATTTTTTTTTACAAATGATGCTGCCCCTCTACTCTGCTCTCGTGAGACCCCACCTGGAGTACTGCATCCAGTTCTGGGGCCCCCCACACAAGAAGGACATGGAGCTGCTGGAGTGAGTCCAGAGGAGGGCCACAAAGATGATCAGAGGGCTGGAGCACCTCCTCTACCAGGACAGGCTGAGGGAGCTGGGACTTTTCAGCCTGCAGAAGAGAAGGCTCCAGGGAGACCTTATAGTGGCCTTTCAGTACCTGAAAGGAACCTACAAGAAAGCTGGGGAGGGACTTTTTATAAGGGCATGTAGTGACAGGACAAGGGGAAATAGTTTTAAACTGGAAGAGGGTAGATTTAGACTAGATATTAGGAAGAAATTCTTTACTGTGAGGGTGGTCAGACACTGCAACAGGTTGCCCAGAGAGGTTGTGGATGCCCCCACCCTGGAAGCATTCAAGGCCAGGCTGGATGGGGCTTTGAGCAACCTGGTCTAGAGGGAGGTGCCCCTGCCTGTAGCAGGGGGGTTGGAGCTAGATGGTCTTAAAGGTCCGCTCCTACATAAACCATTCTATGATTCCATCATTCTATGATTAGGTCAGTCTTTGTAGGAAGGGAGCCTGTCCCTAGTGATGCTAGAGAAAACCTTGAGTTTCATCAGCTGTGCACTAAAAGGTAACTCCTATCTGTACAAAGTAGAGTAAGGTTCTACTGTGACTTTCTAGTATCGTGTACTATCCACTCTGCATTTACCCTGCTCAGCTATAAAAGATGAGCTATAGGACAGGGAGGAGGAGGGAGGAGAATAATCCAAATCTGTGTAAGGCCTAAAGGAAGATAATGTTTTCCAGATGAAATTGTATTTTTTATGACTTGACTGACCGCAGTGAGCTCCTTTATATCCCTGCAAAACCATTTAGCAACATTTCAGAATAGAAATTGGGAATAGCCAGTGACTCCATTTGCCCAGTCCCAGTGTGGTACAGTGCAGCAGGTGATGGGAATGCTTCTTCTAGCTCTGCCTTTGGCATACTGGGCAGTGACAGAGCAGTCCCTGGTGTTGCCTTTCTTGGGAATTTAGCTGCTTTACAATGAACAACTTTCCATCCCAAGAGAGAAAATAACAGTATATTAATATTTTCTAACTTTCTCCCATGGTGTTTGTTGTTTCTACTTATGTAATGGTAATTTGATATCATGTTAAAAGCAAACAGGTAAATAGCACAGATTTTTTTGCCTTTTACATGGAGAAGTTGAGCTCTATTTGGAAGATCACAATAATTTTTGCTTTAAGTAGTGGGGACTGTTTCATTTTCACAGTGGCATTCTTTCATAGAGACTATGATTACACAGCTGCACATCAGTGCTGTCTTAAATTCTGCTGCCTTTATGTATGTAGTATTGTCCATATAAAGATATAATACAGCTTTGTTTCCAAGATACTGTGTATTGATTGAAATTAGGTGAACCCACTCAACTACATGCAAAAGGTAAGAGTAACATAAGCAAAATAAAGGTGAAGAAGCTACAGATTTGGTGTCACAAATCAGTTTTAGACTTCCAGTTCACAGCTATGCACGTTTTACCTACCCAATTATATGAAGCCATTACTGAGCCAATATTGGACATCCTTTGATAACTTTCTTCCCCCTCTGCTGTTTTGAGCAGTGTCAGGGCAGTACTGTGGGCCTGTTCGTGTTTCAGCCAAAAAAAGGAAAGCCCTCAGCAACTCAGAGTAAACCACTCTCAGCTCGGCTCTAAAATCTGAAACTACAGTTGTTACTGCTGATTTGTTAATCTAACACAGACGTCGACATTTCCTGGTTACTGTAAACAATGAAATGCTTTTGGAGTTAATGGAATACAGGTGCTGCCTGACATTACCAAAATGTTCTCACAGAAACAGAGACATTTTTGGATAGAAAGAGCTGTAGATCCACCTAGGCCAGCCCCTTCTTCACAGCGTGAACGTCCTGCTTCTCAGTGGGAACACCCAGATTTGTTAAATGTCATGAAACAGGCATTATTCCTGAGCTTAAGTTCCTTAACACCAGCAGGAACCAGGGTACCACTGTGCTGCTGGAGCACATACCAGTCTAAGGCCAGAGCTGGGTGATGGAGAGGGCTTAGGTGGGCTCTGGTCTGCCAGGGAAACCTTCCCCATGGGGCTTTGGAAAAGGATGCTCAACAGCAACCAGACTTTGCCTCACGTAAGACCCAGGCAATGCTGCGACCAGCTGACCAGTCCCTGTTTACTGGGGTAGCAAAAAGAAATTTAACATCAGCCTTAATATAATGACTAAAGACCTCATATATTTATTTAGGTTAATAGGGGTTAACATGGGCGTCAGCCAAATTGTGACTTTGGTCATTAGAATTTGCCTACCTGAAATCCTATCCGCTATTGCAACTGGACACGACATCCTTTATTTCCTGTCAAAATCTGTTAGTGGCATTGCTTTGCCATCACACAGCTGCTATGCTCAATTCCAGAAATGGCTGCATTTCAATTCCATTCAATATTTTCAAAAATCTGCTAAATAAGTTAAATAGTAGATGTGCAACAAGTAGTGAAGGAAGCTCTGTAAAAATGCACAGCTTGCAACATATTGTTATTGGCAATATCCTCCCATCAGTCAGTAGCTTGAAGTCTGGGAAAGTGTGTGTGCACATAAGCTGCTGCATAGCCGAAGTTCTTACTTATAAGTAAGTTGGTCTTGGCAACCACTCCACTGCTTTGTTGTTAGAACCTGTTGTCAAAACTGATCAAGTTTGACCATGTAATCCAGGAGAGTTAGACAAAAAAAAAAAAGAACAAGCTCTCGGGTCTCTGAATCAGTATCCAGATACGCTTTGTGCTAAATTGCTACTGACTACTGCAAGGCTTTCTTACACAAATGTTCCAATTATTTCAACTGTGATGATAATAACAGCTGGAAACTTGAAATAAAATTTTAAAAAAGTCCTGGTTTATACAAGGTCCCAATCCAATATTAACGAAATGAGCACTTTGAGAGCAAAGAAAAATGTAATTTAGAATAGTATATTTTTGTCAAGCAACTAAGAAGTGGGGGAAAAGAAAACAGATCCCAGAAGCTAGAATGAGAAGAATGGGGGCAATATTCTGTGCTGAGACATTTCTTGTTTCAACATATCTGTGCACTTTTTCAGAGACATTAATCATCTCAAAATGTCAAGCTCTTAAAAAATACTGTATTTAGACACATAAAACGTATTCCACATTCCCAGTTGCTTAATCTTTGAAGAACTGTCTGTTTCTACAGTGACCAGCTTTGCCCAGCCTAGGCTTTTGTGTCTGCAATATACTGTACTTTAAAGATGTCCACAGAGCATCTTATGAAAGGAAGCAAAAGTTTATTGGCACTTGGTTCACTTTGGCCATTCTTCTCTGCTGAGAGATAGGCAAGGACTTTTGTGGCTGCAGGCCAGAGAGAATTTCAGTTTTAGTTTTCTCTTCTGTTACGGGCACTAGAGGTGCTCTTTTTACTTAAGCCATCTGTGCCACAGTTACCTCTCTGTCCCTTTTTTCACTCACAGAAGTCTTACCTCTCACATAGGGCCTTCCCCTGGAGTTCAGCATTAGAATCATAGAATATCCTGAGTTGGAAGGGACCCATAGGGATCATGTAGTTCAACTCCTAACTCCATTCTTGTATGACATCGTAGACTGAGTTAAGGAGGCAAAGTAAGAAAGGTAGAGGGAGTATTTGGAAAGAATGTGCAGGAGCTAGCTGCAGCTGAGATGTGAGAGGGGGAGAGAAGTCCAAGTTAAGGTTGGCTGGCATGTGAAAATCCCACTCCTGTGTAAAAATAGGAAAATAGTAGTTATTTTCTATTGGAAAGAAGGAAGAAAGGAAGGAAGGAAGGGAGGGAGGAAGGGAGGAAGGGAGGAAGGGAGGAAGGGAGGAAGGGAGGAAGGAAGGAAGGAAGGAAGGAAGGAAGGAAGGAAGGAAGGAAGGAAGGAAGGAAGGAAGGAAGGAAGGAAGGAAGGAAGGAAGGAAGGAAGGAAGGAAGGAAGGAAGGAAGGAAGGAAGGAAGGAAGGAAGGAAGAAAGGAAGGAAGGAAAGAAGGAAGGAAGGAAGGAAGGAAGGAAAAGAAAATGTTCTGTAACTTTTATTCTGTAAGAAATTAATCATATGTCAGAAGGAGCTTGCTGGGTGAAAATTATGGTTCCTCTAGAAAACCTTCTATCTCTTGTATGCCATCTCATCTCTTTCTCATTTACTCTGCCTTGATGGACACGGTCTGGTCTACTGCAGTGCATCCCAAAGGCAAATACCCTGGCAGTGCCCTGCTGTCACTGTTCATTGCAGCTCACCTGCCTTTACGTTGCATCCAGTGGAGGCCACTTGGCTGAGGGCTGTAGGCCTTCCCCTATCTATCATTTGCTTGATATTAAAAGCTTGATTCCCACAGTCTGTCTACACAGGATGCCAGCTTTCACTGTCTACTCAATACATTTTCATTACACTGGCATGCTTTCTTCAAAACTGCCCCTCATGTTTGGCAGTTGGTCCTCTGAATATATTAAAATATCACATTAACCTCCCTTGAGACCATCTTGTAAATTGCTTTGTGTCAGTGCCTCCAAACTTAACTCTAGTGTGCGAACACCAGTAGTTATTACACTGGCCAGCATTGTTTTATTGTCCTCTTGCACGCTACCCTTCCTACCCCAATTAACTCCTCTCTCCGCTGGTGTCTTGATTTATATTTAGTTCGCAGTCTCCTGAGGGCAAAGATTGTATTTTTGCTCCATCCAGTTTCTGCTTCTAGGTGCTTTGATAGCACAGTTTATTATTAATAATAAATTACCATCTGTCATACGAGCAGAAGAAAAGCTTGATTTCCCCCCACACCCACCCCCTCCATGTCAGTTTGAGCAAGGGAGGTGGAGCACAGTCAAACAGCAGATACTTTGTTACTAGGGTCTATATCTGAGCCTGGAGCCTCTGCACATTGAATTCTGCAAGAAGTCTGTATTCTTTGAGCATTAATCACTGCGAACAAAAGTGAAAGAATCTGGCCCTGACTAATGAAAGCCAGCAGTGCTCTGCTGCTGGCAAAATGCGGGGTGATCCTTTCCCAGGGCCTCGGAAAGCTGAAGTGGGGAGGGATGAACAGACAGGTGCCAATCTCTCCATAAGGAGAGAAGCTGCTTTACAACTGATCCCCATTAAAGCTACCTTGAAATGATGATCATTTGCATATAGAAATAACAAGCAAGGAGAGTGTGCCAGGGAACAAGCTGGAACATTCTGTCCTCGTTCACACTGATTCTTATTTTTCTCTCTCCAAAATGTTTGTTTGTTTACTTCAGTGTAAAAGAGGACACCTACTCTTATGCCCTTGGTACTGTTCACATAATTTCGACCACAGAACTAGCATGCAATTCTCTGCAGTCTGCTATTGGCAAAACAAGTACTGGAAAACCTCAAATCTTTTCTGCCCTTCCAGTGGTAACCCAGACTTGCAACATCGGTCTCGGGACATTTGGCCTGTGACAGAAAACAAATTCCAGAGCTGTAGGACCCCCAAAGAGATAAAGATCATTGCCAAAGTTATAAATATCGCTCGACATGTTTATATCTGGACTGTCTGAGCGACTGCTTGAAGTTGTGAAAGCACAGCAACACCGCTCGGAGTATGATAAATTTCAAGAAGCTTCATTAACTTACAGTCAGCTCCTGAGGACCTGGGTGTATTATCAAGTTTGGTATTACAGCGATGAACATGGATTGCATCAGCGATCCCATAATACTAATTGATTTTCTCTTCTGTTTTGCTATTTCATTTTAAGAGATACCAGTTGAGGAGCTTGTGGCCACTAAACAGCATTAAACGAGCAGAAAATTCTGACTGCCCGTAACTGAGGTCTAGAGGACAAAAAGAAAAGTTACACCTGTACTGTAGTCTTCCAGTGGTCAACAAATGACAAACCAATATGTTGTCATCCTTCTCTTTCCTTCAGCCCAATTCTGTTCTTACCAAATACACAGGAGTTTTTACAGTGACTTTCTTAAGACCGTATCAGGCTGCATTACGGAATCTGCAACAAATTAAAAATGCATTGCTAATGAGAGGGCAGATTATATGTAGTATCAATTAACTTGACATTTAATTACCACAGTGATTGGGAGGAAATATAAGTTGCTAAATACGTAATTAGAACATCAGACTTTGGTGCCACAATGGCATCAGAGCATGGGTCTAATCAGGTTAGATTTGTTCCCAACATTGTACATGGGTGCAAGACCTCCAGCGACAAACACTGTCAATACTCTCTTGTCAATTAGAAAAGATAAACATCATAGTTAACTTATTTTAGGGCAGCTGGGAATTTTCTCCTTTTCTTTTCATCATACACCATGTTTTTATGGCAGTTAATCTCAACGCAACCATCTTGGCATGACAGAATGAAGCACTAAATCTGCTCTTTGTGTGGAAAATCCATCTTTGTTCAGGATATTAAAATTCTGCAGACATGAGTGCTGGTCAGTTGGTCACTTATGCCCTTACCCAAAAGATGTGTGTGAAGGAGGTCCAGAAGGCCTCCTCTCAGTCTCTAACATCCTAAGAAGAAGTGGAACATCTTTGACCTGAGAATGATCCCCAGTGCATACCTTCCTTCCAGCAGGTTGTGTAGCACTGGTCGTATTGCAGCTGCTGCTTTCAGGTGCAATGCATCAAAAGTACCCAGGTTGGTAACTTGACTTCTGAACAACTGACTATGATTAAAGGCACAGAATGGGAATGGGCCAGTTGCTGCATGAGGTATTTTCTCATTACTCAGTAGCAATGTTTTCTTTGGGGAGAAAAGTACAGTATCTGATTGTGCTGCCGGATTTAATTTTCCACAATAATGGCAGGTATCTGAAATTAGAAAGATTTTTGTCAATGCCAGCCACAGAATCAGTCAAGGCTTGCTAGTTCTGTTCTGCTGCTGATTATGAAATACAGCCGTATCGCTGGGGTTTATCTCAGTAACCTGCAGTGAGATAAGATGGCATTAGCAATTCCTGGTAACTCAGTGCTAATTGGCCGTTCTCAGTAAACTGAGACGTCTAGGAACATTTTTGATAAAGTAACATCTTCCAAGTGGTATAAAAAAAGGAAGAGAATATTTATTAAAGTATTCTGGCCATCACAGACAGCAGCAGGAGAAATGAAGAACATCTTCCAGACAGGCTGGACGTGGTGAGAGGGCACCTGCAAGCATAGCCACCAGGCCTGAGGTCACATTGCTGAGTGACACAGACCAGGTCCTATGGGCAGTGACACGGTGATGTGGTACGAAACCTTTAAAACTGAAGTTGTGGTTTCATATATAGGCTGTGTCACAGCTGATCTTTATATGGTTGCTGAGCAGGGTACCAGAAATGAACTACTAGGATGAGAGTTAGTGGCCTTAAGTTGCACCAGAGGAGGTTCAGGTTGGATATTAGGAAACATCTGTTCTCTGAAAGAGTGCACTGTGCACTGGCACAGGATGCCTAGGGAAGTGGTGGAGTTACCATTCCTGGAGGCGTTCATGAAGTGTGGAGATGTGACACAGAGGGACGTGGTTAGTGGGCATGGTGGGGATGGGTTGGTGATTGCACTAGGTGATCTTAGGGGTCTTTTCCAACCTGAATGATTCTATGATTCTATTATGCAGTGCTCATCTCTGCCTGATTCCTAGCAGATGGGATCCCAAGGCAAAGAACAAGAGAGAGAGAGACTCACTGAGAGAGTTTCTGGTATTGTCTGTGTTTGTGGGGAATTAAATAAAGTGAGGCAGAGGTCAGGAGCCGATTTACAAAGTAGATGAGCTGATTGTAGGAGCTGTAATCCTCTCTTCTCCCATTAACATCAGCAGGTGTGGGGATACTTACGTGGTTATGCTGTCCCCCATCCAGATGTTGGATACATATGGCCCTGTAGGACTTTGTCCAGTAAGATGGAGGGAGGATGCTGTAGCTGGAACTGCAGAAGGATGAGTAACATACGTCTTCACAAGTTCTGTAAATTACATCCTGTCCACCATATCAAATAAAATATAGCAGCTTTAGATGAGCCCTAAGCATTTTAAGAACAACGGCAACATCAGCAAGCAGGCAAAATACATTAGTGTAATTGAGTAGTAATGTGGAACACGGTTGTGTGTTTGCCTTTAGTTTGCGTGGGTACTACCGACATGGCAGCGACAATTCTAATTTAAACAAGATGGGGATATCTGTTATGATTGACATGATTGCTTCACCAGGGTATTCCGCTGCTTCAGTGCACGGCATTCACATCAGCCTCTTCACTGCACATCATGGACACTCCACAAAAACAGTAAGTAATAAATAATGGTTTGCAACCGAATGAAATTAAGCCCCTATTGTCCTTCCTTGCTATCGCTTTTCTGCCAGTAATGCTGGGAACCATCCACTCTGTGGGCGGCAAGGATAGGGAAAGGGCAATCATTACTACAATATTTCCCAGATCCCAAAGGAAGAAGAGGCCCCAACTGGGCTTCCCAAATGGGGGTAAGGGCATGATGTTGCTCTCTGGCTCGTCTAGGGATGGAGGAATCAGGATTCCTTTCTGTCTGCCAATGTGTGCAGGAGGTGACTGTCAGAGTTCAGTTGTGAACACTTTCAGGAGCTTGTTAGAGAGAAGGAGATAATGTAAAGGGGGAATGGGAGGAATGAAGCAGGGGGAGGGAGGCGGAAGATGAGTGGGTGGCACACAGAGAAAGTGGAAAAGAAATAGGAGTTACATGATTGAGAGGAGAGCGAGCTGAACTCTGGTGGACAGTTGATAAGCAGAGACCTCAGAAAAACAGTCTTCTTCTGGCAGTGGTGGTGGCGGGGGTGAAGTGGCCATTAGTACTTCCAGAGGAAAAGATAACCCCCTGCAGCCAGCTGTGCCATCACCTCACAGCCACTGGCTGTCCTCCAGGGGCCCGGGGCAGTGGGTGCTGTGGGCCCGAGCGAGTCAGGCTGCCCCGAGTCGGGCACTGGGAGTTCTGTGTGCCAGCCTGGGCCTTGGCACCGGCTGCAGGGCAGCAGGACTGTGAGATGGGATAATGCTCAGAGGAAGGCTCCCAAAACACAAGCGGGGTCATGACATTTAAGAGCTGGGTCGCAAGTGATGCACAGGGCACCAAGGAGTTGAGGTGCCTGAGCCCGCGGGGAGCGGGATCAGCGGGCACCCGGCCAGCGGCGGCCATCCCGCACTGCCAGCCCCTCACGGAGAGGGCGACCCCCGGCCCGCCGACGGGGCCGCCTCCCGCCCCCAGCACGCCGCCCCGCAGCGGGGCCGGACCCCGGGGAGCCTCCCCCGTCCCACGGGGGAGGAGGAGGGAGGGCGGCGAGTCGCCGGGCGCCGGGGTCGGGGCGCTGGGAGAGACCGGCGGCCGAGCGGCGGCCCCGGGGCGGGGGCGGGCGGCGCTCAGGTGCAGGGGCCGCCCGCCCGGAGCGGCGGTGACGCGACTGCGGCGGGGCTGCCCCGCGGCCCCATGCGGCCGGCGGCGCGGAGCGGGGCTGCCCGGGGCGGCATGAGGAGCCTCCGAGGATGAGCGGCCAGCGCCTCCCGGCCAAGGCGCAGCTCCGGCGGTCGCTGAGCGAGCAGCTGCGGGACTCCACCGCCAAAGCCTGGGATTTGCTGTGGAGGAATGTCAGAGAGCGGCGGCTCGCAGGTCAGTCCCGCCGGGGCGCTGGGGAGCACCTGCCTCGGGGCGCCGGAGCGCGGGGACTCGAGCGGCACCGGCGGCGGGGCAGGGCGGTAGGGAGCCGCGGTACCGGCAGCACCTGCCCGGGTCCCGGCGGTCGCGGTCCTGCCCCGGGCTCGCTGCGGGCACCGTCTGAGCGGCACGGAGCCCCGAGGGCTGGCTGCGCCTCCGGGGATCGGGCTCACCTGCCGCCGCCGTCGGTTTTATGAGGCCGTGGCAGGATCAGGTGCGTTCCTCGGGGGGTTTGCATGTGGAGAGGACCGTAAGTCCCAGGGAAAAATGGACAGCTTCGTTTCGGGCGCTGCCGTGGCTTCTGGAGCGCCTCGCTGCTCCCGGGGCTCCCGTCCCCGGGTGAGAGCAGCGGGACAGCGCGGGGCAGGGCTGAGGGACGTCCGGTCACGCGTGCAGCACCGCTCCGTAGCGGCACATGGACTTGGAGAGTGCAAACATAGGGCTGGTTTGAGTTTGTGAAATGCTTCGTAAAGTCAAAGATTGAGAGCGTCCGCAGAGCGCGAGGCAGAGTTATTACACCGGAAAGCTGTACATCAAGATTTATGAGCAGCGTTGTGTGTAATGAAGGCTAATTGTAAAGATGGATTTCTCTGCCACATCCCACACAGCGTTAGGAGCTCGGTGACCTTGCCCAGGGCATCCCGACGTGCTGCTGCTGTATATATGGGGGTAAAGCGTGTGATACGGGCATCTACGTTGTCTCTACAGCACGTTGGTTCATATGCACAAACAAATGAACGGATGTAAGTGGCGCAGTAAGTTTTGCAGAGCAAATCTGAAGTGGATGGTTTCAATAATGAACTAGTAAGCCATCCAGTTCTGTAGCGTTACGGTCACCCAAAGTATGAATGTCTTTGAGTGCAGTCTGCTCCTGTGCTGGAAGCTATTGCCAGCAGACACTCAGCAATGGCACTGTCTGCTGTTTTTTTTCTTTTTTGGTCAAAGACAACTATTGCTTGATTGAGCAGAGGACCCGGGCAGGCTGCCATGAAGCCGTAGCCAACTTCTTAAATCCACCGTGTATTAAAATTGATGGAGTCAGTCTTTATGGTAAGGGTGGATTAAAAGCTAACATCCTGGGTTTATGCGTTGCCATAATTTAAGTGCTGTTCATAACACACTGGTGAGACGTGAATACACGTGCCCTTTAATTAAATGAATTATCTGACAGCATAACAAAATGTGTTCAGATCACATCTGTTGATTCCAAGGATGTTCTGCTGCTGAAATGCTTTTATGTCCGCAGGATTTTCGTCCTTGTTTCTATATTTATTTGTCCCTTCAGCCCCTGTAGTTGTAGCACGTGTTGCTATGCCTCTTCCAACTTTTATTAATGGGAAGGTGAGAATTCAGGCTGGTCTGGATGTTCCGTTACTTGCTGGTTGCCAGAGCAGCTTCTTCTCCACTGCAGTAGCCCCAACTCCACTCAGGTGGGCAGTGTACAAGTTCCCTCTTTCTCCCAAAGTACACATCTGTGGCTCAGCCCTGACAGTCAGCAGTGAAACTGGTAGCTAGTATTCAAGATCAGGGACCAAAAGCAAAAGCAGTTTTAACCATCAGTCTGCTGTCATAGGCCAACCATCAAGACAAATAAAGGCTTGCAGTAAAGTCATCGTTTTGGCTACAGCTTTGTCGGCACTCATGTAATTACTCCTTTGGTCTACTTCACTTTTTTTTTATCTATTTGTTGAAGTTGCAGATGCCAACAAAGCAAAGCAAAGAAGGCAAGCACAAGATAGCTATTTCTTTTCTCACAAAAACCGTATCCTCGTGCAGGTTGGAAGAGACCCAGAGGCCTGCAGTGCTCCAGATGGGCTCAGCAGTGGGAGCAGGGAAGGCTGTTCAGGGCTTTCTCCAGAGCTCTTAGGGAAGATGCTCTGCAGCTGTGTACTGTGCTGAAGCAGAGGGCAGCATGCAGCTGGGCAATGGAGCAAGAAGCCCAGCCTTGGCTGGAGCAAGGAGAGAGCTGAGCCTTGGCTCTGCCGCTCTCAGAGAGGGACACAGCACGTCTGGGCTGCTGTGGGAAGAAAGCTGTGTATGAAAAAGCTGTGCAGTATGCTTCCCTCCTCCCTCCATCCCTTTGCCCTGCAGCAGAGGCGAGGAGCAAGTGGTCGGGTCCCTGGGACTGCCCCACGCTGTGTCCTACTGGGGCTGGAGCTATGCTGCCCAGCAGCTCCCGGCCTCTTTCTGATTCACTGACCTGGATTTGGTTTTTGAACAATGAGTGTACTCACTGCAATGATACAAATGCCAGCTTTAGGTTTTTTCTGCTTTTTCTCATTTTTGCAGAGGTAGTTCACACACTGGTTATGTCCTGTTACGCTTATGCTTTGAGTTAAGATTCACAAGCTCATTCCTTGTTTTTACGTCGGTTCAAGATGGGGAAAATAAACTAAGCTGTTAAACGGTATCTAATACACTAATTCTAGTGTTTACTACTTAGGGAATATGCAGTGAAATGAATTCTTGTGTTTTCTGCTGCTAGCAGAACAAAATTGCTTAGGCCATCATGAAGCACACACCCTCTGCCCATTGATAGGGAAATGAGCAAGGATTTCACTTCCTTCTTGGAGTGGGGACTGAAAAGTCATATTAAATGCTGCTGGTTTAATGTTAGGGTAATTCTGGACCACTGTGCCATTACAGAAAGCCATTGCTTTAGGAATGTAAGGTAGGTATTAACAGGCTATTTAAAAGTAATGAGAGCTCTACTCAAATCATGATCACTCATTAGAGCGAAACACAACAAGCCATAGTTATTTCGTTGATTGTATATGGCTGAAAAGTGCCACCTCTTACCTGGCGTTCTGTTAACATACACTAAAAAGTTCAGAACAAATATATTAAGTTTTGAAGTTCAGGACGTCACAGACAGGAAGCCCCAGAGGTAAGGCTGCCTTGTTGCCAATCTCCTTGGGGTATCTTTTTATCATCATAGAATCATAGAATGGCCTGGGTTGAAGAGGACCACAATGATCATCTAGTTTCAACCCCCCTGCTGTGTGCAGAGTCGCCAACCACCAGACCGGGCTGCCCAGAGCCGTGATGCCATGATTGCATCCCTTGCTTTTGCACAGAGCTTTTCCACCTCATTCAAGGTACAGGATCCCCACTGCCACGGGAAATCCACTGTAGAGCCTGATGCAAAGTACAGATTTCCTCACCTAGTCTTGCGTACTTCACACCATTCACATTTTAAGTGTATTCCTAGAAGTTGCCAGGTGATGTTCTCATTTTACAGACAGGAGACAGAGGCACAATGAAGTTAAACTCTGCAATATCGAGATCTCTGAGTGTTAGAACTTGATTTTTTTTCCTTATACGATACTTTACTACTCAAATTATGCCCTTCAGTGCCTCCTACTGTGCAGCCCTTGTGCAGCTTCCAGGAACCAATTGTGCTACACCAGGGAATGAGTAAGTTGCAGTTCCTTCCCATCTGAACAGATGTTTCAAGCAGCTCACTGCCAATCAGACAGACACAGACTCTCAGGAGCACCATTTACTTGGTGTGGTCTTAGAAACTCCATTTTTTCCTTCTTCTTGTCTCCCACCCTTTCCTGCATGCCTTCCAGCATCAACAAGAAGAGTAGCGGTCCTGCAGCAGTTGGTTTAACTGGGGGCAAGACACAGATAAATGGCCAGATCGTTGTCCCTCAGACCATGAACGTGATGATGCAGCAGACACGTTGTCATGGCGAGTTGAGGGTTGAGTTGGGATTAAATGAGTGACTTTCTGGTGTTGGAAGACTTGACTTAGTTACTGCAACATTCTTTTAATGGTAGGAACTTTTTAATAATAGGAAGTCTCTCATTTCCTAGGTCTGGCTTTCTGCCTCCTCTGTGACTGCAGTATATACACCCTCAGCCTTTTTGCCAGGTCTCTTCTCATTTGGGTTTCTTGTCTCAGCATACTTGCTATGTTCTGTCTTCTCAAAGAGATAAATGGTGCCCCATTTGATCTCCTCCAGCTCCTTCCTGAGAGCTGGCAGTAGCACAGCACCACTGCCTAGTGTGATTTTGGGCAGAGATCTCAGCTAGTCCTCCCCAGTTTTGAATGTGGCCATTCCCTGTGCAAATGGAAATCAGGAATAGTTTTCCACAAGTCTTGAGTGGTTTGTTCAGAGTGATATTTCAAAGTTTTATAAATCGTCCAGGTTTGGACAGGGCTTTCAGAGAATCATACTAGAATGACTTCTTGAGCCTTTGCTGTGATGGATGAAGCACTGGTTTCTTAGTCAAGTAGCATGAAAATGTACAGTGAGTCAACATAGGATGGTCTGAAATTATCTTGGAAGTAGATGACTTAGGGCCACAAAGATGATTAGGAGTCTGGAGCATCTGCCATATGAGGGAAGGCTGAGAGACCTGGGACTGTTCAGCTTGGGGAAGAGAAGGTTCAGAGGTGATCTCATCAATGTTTATAAATATCTAAAGTGCGAGAGTGAAGTGGATGGGGCCAGACTCTTTTAAGTGGTGTGCAATGATAGAACAAGGGGCAATGCCAAAAACTGAAACACAGGGAGTTCGATACAAACATGAGGAAGAAATTCTTTACTGACAGAGTAGACAGAGCATGGAACAGGCTGCCCAGAGAGGTGGTGGAGTCTCCTTCTCTGGAGATTACTAAAGACCCATCTGGATGCTTTCCTGCTCAGCCTGCTGTATGGCACCTGCTTTAGCAGTGGGTTTGTCTTGATCTCCAGAGGTCCCTTCCAAGCCCTACATTATTGTGTGATCATTATCAAATTATGTGATTGTGTGTGATTCTGTGACTTGCACCATCAGCAATGGTAACAGGAGCATGAAGTAGGCTTATGACTTAAAGCAAATTTTATTCTAAACAAGCCAAAATTAAGATCTTTACATTGAAGGGTTTAGAAAACCTACACTTTGAGCATCCTTAAGTATTGAGGAAGAACTTATTCACTGATTCGCAGCTACAGGAATCTTTTGAAAGGTGACTAAAATGCATTTATGTCAGAGGTGAAAACAAACATTTGAAGTAGGATAGAAAATGGGGAATAGTTTGTCCAGCTGAAAATGTAGGAAGGCATTGTGAAACAGAAGGTAAATTCCACATCCAGAATGTGACATCAGCATCAAGACAGTGCCCTTTCTGCTCCACAGAGTAACCTATGATTGGTTTTTGGGTCATTGGGTTTTTATTGGGCACAGACAATCAGACCCAAGTTGTGCTTGCACATCTGGCAGCACGGTGCTCCCTGGCACCAGCCAACCTGTTGGTCCTGGGATCTGACAAAGGGAAGAGTCGCTCTGGAAATAATGGTGGCCACATCCAGTGCTAAATGAATTTCAGCACAGATTTCTGTCATGCCAGTGTGGAGCCAAGAGCAGCCATGCTTCTGGAGCCTAATTAGAGGAGCATCAAATCTATCAGTGCCTCATAGTTTTTAGCCTTCAGTTAACAGGAAATGTTTTTAGCAACTCCAGTAGGCAGCTCACTTTTGCAAGTTTGCCCCTGAGAAGCAGATCTAATATAGCAGATCTATTATTATTATAGCAGCACTATTTCTGGTGTGGTGCACCCTGAGGTCAGTGCAGGGAAAGCCCAGAGGGAACACATGTACCAAGCTGCCAGGCCTCCGAGACCCCTGAACCCTGCCATGGGGCCAGTCTTAAGTCTACTGCATCTGAACAGTGTTGTATTATTGCTGTTTCTTCTTGATGTAGACATTTGGGTACAGTGCAAATGCAGCAAGTTAATTAAAGCAGTTCAGTTAGAATAGTATTTTATATATATATATATAAAATAATTTTGCCAGGAGAGTTTTCACTGGGGAGTGAGAGAGGTGTGCATGTGAAAAACTGGGCATTTGTTGGGACCAGTTTGTGTGTGCCATTTGAAACTCCTGCAGGCTTTTTTGGAAGGCAGAGCAGAGATGTTGCAGTCTGCTTCTCTGGCAGCACACTGGGGAGCACCAGATGCCGATTCTAATGGATGTTGATAAGATGTAGATGTGTAGCCTCCCCCATAACCCTCTGCATCAGTGGGAAAAGACTGTCCTTTGTCAAGGAGAAATGTTCTGAAAGATGTTCCTTATTGGAGATGCAGTGCTTCGGGGAAGAAAGAAAATGACTTATTAGCAATGCTTTTGGCTTGGCATGCCAGGAAATATTCTGTGGTTGTATCAGCCCCCAGAAATATGTGATGTGGCCAAAGAAGTAGTCGTTGATCTCATCAATTACATTAATTGATACATGTGCAATGTTAATTGTAGTAGGGCGCTTTAGGTGAATTTCTGAAAACATGTAGATGCTCTTCTGTGCATGCGTGCTGCGTCTGTGCTCTGTAATGCCTCTGTCCTTCCTGGGTGCTCCGTGCAGAGCCGTGGCTTGGATCAGAGAGGGGGCAGTGGTGGCAGAATACAGCCATTGTCACTACGGCCGCCTTCCCATGACCCGCGGGAGCCACAAGTTAGTGCCAGAAATACGATTACAAAAGTACCAGTATGCTTAACAGGCCAAGTATTTCTCTATCAGCAGGAGACTGCGGCGGGGGCTGACCGAGTGCTCCCCGCTGTCTCAAAATTCAGAGAAAGATGTGGTTTTTGTTGTACCCACTCCTGTGGCTCTGCTGCCACTCACCACGTGAGATCATCACATGAGATCTGGAGGAACAGCGAGGATTTGGGAATGACAAGAGAATTAATCTCCTGGTTTTACATATAATACATAAATTCTGTATTTGAACGAGTCCTGCCTCTGCATCAGAGATTATTTTCCTAAGAGAAATTCAGTTTTGATTACTTAATTTCCTAACGTTCTGAAGTACAAGGCTCTGCTGATGAAATGGAGCAGTGCTGCTGATGACAGGGATGGATACCATCTGAGGCAACTGGCCTCGATAAATCTCACTCTGTCTGGAGCTTGGTTGTTCACTGATTTTAATGGCATCAGTCTGCAGAACATGTCTTTTTTTGCCTAGAGTGTTACGAGGTTCTGTTAGTAGTACAACTTCTTTATTTTTGCTGTTGACTTTCACCACCAGGTTCTTCCAATAAACAAATATTTGTCAGTATTTCTCTGCACATACACAGTGTGTGTGGCTCATTCCACCTGCAGATGATGGCTCATTCCACCTATGTGAGCAGAATAAAGCTGATAACTGCTCATTGTGGTGTACCATAGCTCTATGAAGGATTCCCATTACCATTGCAAGTATTGCTGCTGTCTGCTGACCATGACTTGAAGCAAATTAGAGTACTGTTTTTCCAGAAGAATGTATGGTGCTTATTAAGTTCCTATGTATTTAGATAGGAACTTAACGTTGGATGTGCTTATTGGTATTCCTATATTTTTAAGATACATAGGAGCTCGTATAGATTGGTGTAAATAATTAACTTGTCTGACATATAACTGTAATGACATTTCTCCATCCCAAGATTGCTTCTTAATCCCAGTCACGGCATATTAAACTGTGCATCTTAGTTATTTCCTATGAGGTGTGCTGTATTTATTTGTATGAACATAATACTACAGACCACTGTCAGTATCCCTGCACAAGTGACTTTTTTTACAATAAGAACTGTGACAGGCCATCTACATAAAACATTTATACCACGGTAAACTTTTAGCTGCTACCTGAGCACCACAGTAGTTTGCATCATTGCAGCCTTGGTGCTGGCTGGCTAGCAGATCCCCAGCCTGGGGAGCTCCTGGGGCTCAGCAGGGCTCTGCCAGTGGGATTCTCACTCTGGTGCTTTCCAACCACATCCACAGCAGGATGAGATTTTCAGGTTTAGGAATTAGCACAGGGCCATTTCTGATGGGAGTTCCGTGTCAGCACTTTCTGTCTGAATGACAAAACCACTGCAGAATAGGTCCCCAATTTTAATGTTTTTAAAAATAGTCATAAGGGTTCTGAGGACTTGGATGACTTCACGGTTTGTAATACTTGCCAGCAGTACTGGCACGGCCTTACAGCAGAGCAGTTGTTTGATTTATGTTTGGCTTTCCATATTCTGTATTTCTCACAGTTCTTGAGAGACAGATGTGCTGTCTTGTTCTTTTATTCTCCTGTCATAGCATGGCCAATTCCTGCAATGGCATATATCATAATTCCTTTAAAACATTATCAGCTTGAGTCACGACTCATTGAAAAACTCAGCTTTCATATGAAAGGGTATTTTACTTTTAATAAATGCGAAGTTCATTTTAACTGCAAGTTTGAAAAGGAAAGCTTGGAAATGTGATCTTCAGCCTGGGGAGAAGAAAACCAACAGAAGTGATACATTTTGTAAAACATCACGCTTTTAAGTCAGCCTTATGATTTTAGAGAAGTAGCACCTCTCTTATGATTCCTTAAAGATTAGTTTGGGGAATGGTATTTTCAATGATTTTCAATCTGGGTGATGGTTTCATTATTACAGGCTTAAAAGCGAGACGGTGTAAGAGGCTTCTTGACTGGCATTGAGCATCAGCGATGCACTTCAGTGGCTCCTTGGTGTGTCTGTTTACAGATCAAAAAATAGGATATTTTGGCTATCACACCATCCTGGTGCAGCATAACCAGCAAACAAGCAGAAATTAAATATATACAGAAATGAGCAAGTAAGAAACTGCACGTGGTACAAGAAGAGACCGAGAACATTTGCAATTAAATGTATTTGGTTCCAAAAAAGCCCAAACTCCAAAAATCCATCAAATTAATTTAGGCAATAATTAATTTAATGTGAAATACTCTGCCAGTCGTTCCAGTAGAGGGCAGTAATTTACATACAGTACTATCAAGGAGTATGTGTGCACGGTATGCACTGACAAATACTAGGCACAGTAGCTGGTTTTACTAAGGCTGGTTAAGAAAGTGCTGTTGTTTGGGATCCACCTGACTGCAGAAGGAGGGAAGGACTCAGAGGCATCCTAAGCTTTGCCTGTGAGAGTAAGCAAGCTTTGTTGAAGGTGCAGCTTTGTGAATCCTATTCACTTACAGGACTACCCAAACTGACATGGCATTTCACCAACTCGAGTGGCAATTCTGTAAATACTTAAAAATGTGGCCCTGAAGTTCATTAACTTAAAAATAGCTTTCCAAATTCCACTGACACTCTGCTAATTTTACTTGTTACAGATCTAAGATGATACAGGGATAATTGGTATTTTCTGTTGCTAGACATAAATGAATTGTGTTGGTTCCCCCTGGGAGGTCAAGCAGCCTATTTTGGGGGCTGGAGTACTCATGATGAGACAGAAGACACCGAACCTTCACAGGTTGTTCAACACAGCAGCACAGTGGAAACAGGAACTATAGTGTTGGTTTTATTATAGAAAGAACTTAAAGAGAACATACCTTCAGCAGAGTTCCAACAGAACCCCTATCATATGTAGATCTGTCTGAATCTAGGCTTGAAATATCTTATTTGGTCTTCCGTCACTGCAGTTTTGGAAGAAGTTCTTGGGAGTGCCAGCTCCAAGCGAGCCCGTGAGGCCCCATCTGCAGTACTGCATCCAGGTCTGGGGTCCCCAGTACAGGAAAGATGTGAAGCTGTTGGAGAGTGTCCAGAAGAGGGTCACAAAGACAATCAGAGGGCTGGAGCACGTTCCCTACAAAGACAGGCTGAGGGAGCTGGGCTTGTTCATCAGCTAGGAGGCTGCGAGGAGACCTCATAGCAGCCCTCCTGTGCTTAAAAGGGGAGTATAAAAAGGAGGGGAATCAACTTTTTACTCGAGTAGATAGTGATAGGACAAGGGGGAATGGTTTTAAGCTTAATAAGGGAAGGTATAGATTATATATCTGGGGGAATTTCTTTACTATGAGAGTGGTGAGGTGCTGGCACAGGCTGCCAGAGAGGTTGTGGATGCCCCATCCCTGGAGGTGTTCAAGACCAGGTTGGATGGGGCCCTGGGCAGTCTGGTCTAGTATTAAATGTGGAGGTTGGTGGCCCTGCCTGTGGCACAAGGGTTGGAACTTGATCCTTTGGGTCCCTTCCAACCCAAGCCATTCTATGATTCTAAGGGGATAGCGTGAGGGAGTGTTGGGGGAGAGAGGTCCAAACACTGCTCTTTACATTAGAATACTGGATAATTACACCTAGCACTGGTAAAGAAGGGTTCCTAGAGGAATTCCTAAAGATTGAGAATCACCTGATACTTTGGTGTTCCCCAGAGTGCGTTGCATAGATCTTTATTTTGGATTCTCTGCATGGAGGAGTGAGACCTGAATATTCATCTCAGCACACTGTTTTTTGGTTATTTTTAATGTGAGTCTCATTCCTCCCGTAAATACATCTCTCCGCCATACCACCCCCACCCATCCTGAACTGAATGACATGCTATTTAATAGCTTATCCAGAATAATGCTGTAGTAAATTACTTGAGACTGTGAGTCCTTTATGAGTTGTTTTACTGCTGAAAGAATATGCTATTGGCATCTCATGGTTTCATTCATTTTAAGAGGTCTCTTTAACATAAGGACAGATTTCATTGAAATGAATCAATTTTATACAGGGAGATTTCGGCCACTGGATTTGTAGTAAGAAAGAACTTTTTATTTATGACATTGGAGAGACCACAGCTGGGAATGCACCCATTAATAGACACAAACAGATGGATTCTGACAAGTCTGTGAACTATTCACACTCTTTTCTTGTAAATATTTTGCAGCAATCCCAACTTGCAAATGCAGTTTCAGGAGCAAATATGGAATTATCTGTCTCCTGGTGCAAAACAAAAGAGTGTTGAGCGACTTTAAATGCTGTGGATTGAATAAGCATGTGATATTCACATGAAACTTAGGAAGGAATGCTTTTAATAGACAAAAGTTTTGCTTTGGTGTAGTAAATGTTTTTAATGGTAAATGAAAGTAATAGAAGGTGAGTATTTTCATGGGTATAATGAAGTTAGGATTTTCAGCGAAGCTCGGCACCAGTTTATTTTTTGGAAAACAAATGATTTCCAATTTGATGATGTCACTGTTTGAAGTAGAGAACATGCACATCTTCAGAGTAGCAGAAATAGAGGAAAATGATACAACATGGGCAATCACTGAAGGAGTTGGGAGTTGAGAGAAAGCTGATGGGAAGAGGGGCAGCAGTGTAGCCAGTGACTGGGATCACGTACTTGCAAGTAAAACCAGTGCATGGCACACATCATTCCTCTTCAATTTTTAAACTTTAATTTGTAGCTTTAATATTTTACTGTACATCACTGCAGTTCTCGTCTCGTAGGAAAGTAAAAATGACAGCTGAGTCTTCTTTTCTCCGCTATTTATTACTTCATCCACCTTTACCATAACTTCCATTACTTTTCTCAGCTGAGATTTTCAAAGCTCCGTATTACCCTTCAGCCCATCAGCTATCTTTGAACAGACTGGGAAGTGATATAGCCAAAAAGACACAGTTAGATTTAAAAATGTTGGTAATCTCCATTAACATGCATAATGAGACATATGTAACCTGACCTTCTCTACCTGCCACGGGGTGAGATGTTTGGGTTTTTGTCAGTTTCCTCCCTTGGAAGATCTCCTACAGCTTCATTATCAGGTAAAGATTTGAACTTCTTTTGTGTTTTTTTTTTTCTGCCAGTTGTACTGACAAAAATACAGAGCAAGTTCCCTCAAAGCAGCAGAAACGCTCTGGGTTCTGATTAAGGATGGCTTTTATCACCCTGACTTGATCCACTCTGTCACTCCTGAAAGCGTTGGTTCCCAGAGAGCCAGAAGCATGTAGCTTTACATCAGCTCGGCAAATGCATATTTTGGTAACTACAGTTGCTCTCTATGTATGTCCCTAAAAGTTTCAAGCGCTTTTATTTCAAAACAAAGCTGATATTTGATTATGGCCTGAATTCAGCAGAGCAGCTACTATGCAGCTATGTGAACTTAGGCACAGCGTTAAGTGTTCACTTCTCTGGGCTCATCTGTTTTGTTCCGTTTATCCTCTAAGCTAACAGCATCTCCTTTTAAACAATACTATGTATGAAATCAGTGTAGTAGGATGCGTGAGAGTTCATTCGAAGCTGGAAGGTACCACGCATCCACAGTGCTGATGTATAATGAAGTAGAGGCTACTGCACGTAATCTTCAAATGGAGATCAAATAAATCTCCGAATCTAGGTTACAAAAGACACAACCAAATAAAATTGACTGTGGAACATCTGGTTTGTTTTATACAAAACCATAAAAATATGTAATTACAAAACTGCCTAAGCTGTTTCTTTTGAAACAAGGACAACAGGACAAGTATTACCAAGCCAAGGCATATACATTAATTGTGGCATAGCAGCATTTCAGAGAAGCAGTTTCAGAGGGATTATAAAACAGATGGGTTGAATTGTAGGTAGGAACACCAGGATGCACAGAGCTGTTGTAAATCTCTGAGGCTTAGGTCATGGCAGAGGCTGCAACACACAGCACTCACTCTTGCTGCTCTCTCTTAAGGAAGGATCATGACTTTCAGAGTGCTGGAACAATTCTCTCCTCTTATACGGAGAGGATCAATTGGTGCAGTTGCCAGGGATCTTGAAGCTGGGAAGGGTTTTATTGCTGTGACAGATCAGGCAACATATGGAAGGAAACAAGACGTTCTCCAGAGACAGATTAAGTTTTTGCCAAGGCATTTTATTGAAATTTTGGAAAATAAACAGATCATTAATTGGGTCCAGATTTAGCTACTGCAAATAGTGCAGAGATGTTGCAAACCAGATGCTTTCCCCTATTTGTTTTTACAGCCCTTTCTATTTGTGGATGCTCTTATTTAACGACCCACTCCTTTAACAGAGAGCATTGTTTTACACCGGACATCTTGTCTCTCAATTATTTTTTCCAGTAGATGCCTGAGTAATACATACATGTCCACGTGGCTTCAAGGGAAGAAACAGTCAGCAATAACACAATAAGTAGGAAATAATCAGGAGGAAGCTGTCGAATACTGTAGTTTTTATAAAACGAGTACTGAATTCTTTTCTGTACTCCTTAGCATGCAGCAGTTCTGAGTCTTTGCTTATGCAACCCATGCTAGTGCAATGAAAGAAACAAAGATGCCTGTCTGACTGGCAGGCAGACCCAGGAGAGGTCGTTGTGCTTCCTCTTTCACTTATGTACTGTTTTGTCCCTGGAGGAGAGGTTTTCTGTTGTGATCTATCCAGATAGCCCTGCACTGTGTTACAAATAACATATGGGATGGGAATCATCTGCCCTGACTTGAAGCAGCAAGCGTGGTGGGGATGCATTCTGCAAGGACTGAGCAGGTCACACCGAGTCCTTTATAGTGAAGACATAAACAGGAGCCTCTGTAGGCAGGACATGTCATCCTGAGACAGGTGTCAGAGATGGAGGAGGCAAATTGCCCTTGGTGCTGCTTGTTGCCCTCCAGGGTCCTGGCCAAGTGACAGCACCAAAGATGTGTCTGCAGCTGCTACAAGTGGGAGAAAGCCAACTCAGCTGCCACCTGAGTGCATTTGATAGGGTAATTGGTGATACATGAATACTGCAGAAGTTTAGCCAGGTGTCCTGGTTTTCACAGGCGCTGCTAGTAGGCCCTTCTAAAGTGAGGCCATGACAAGTTTATGGCATGAGCTCCTAGCTTGCAGGTTTCAGAAAATAGTTCTCTGCTGATGTTGTTAACGAGGCTGCCAATTAGGAACAAAGTCAGAGGGAGGTTTATGATGTGACTGAGCACTTCCTAGCCGAGCTGCACCTACACTGTGGGACACAGAGCCTGTTTCCCGTTCGCAGTCTTTTGGGAGCATGTAATCCTTCACATCACAATTGCTGTTTTTACAAATTATTTCCCAGTCATTCACAGGTGCCTCCCTGTCACATGGACTTTCACGAGGCTGAGCAAAGTAGGAACAAAGTTTACTTTCAAAGCAGTGTGCGTTTATTAGCGACTTGAATGCAAAATGTTCAGAATGCCGTTTGGTTTTCCTTTATTGTACAACCCATTCTGTTTGGTAACATATTTATGAAACAGTGAGCGTGTTATTTGTCATAAGCTCCACAGGGCATAAAAGGGAGAAAAATAAAGCCTGAAGTCTGGGAATCACTGGTTCAATCTTTTGCAATCTGTGTTACCATTCATAGACAGAGCTTCAGACACGGTTCTAATCTACGCCAGCACAAATCCTGATGACTGTCGAGTGATCAGTGGTTTCTGGTTTGGTGCAAAAGACTTCCACAGTAGAATGGCCCTTCAGGTTCCAGTTTTGCCTTAATTTCATGTCCTTATAGAGGAGTACAGCACTTACCTGTCAAGATCTAATTAAGCAAATGCAAACAGGACCAACCTTTTTCAAAGGTCAGGTGCAACTTCAGTTCTGCAATTTCTGGTTGCCCAATTTGAGGTACTTCAAAGAGGGCTTATGTTCACACGGAGGAAACCAATGCTCCCAGAAAGCCAAAGCTTTGCAAGTGTCATGGAAAATCGACCCAAGATGAGTAGTTCCTTTTGAAGGTTTTGGCCAAGGAATTTTTCCAGTAAAACTACATTCCATAAACATGGAGCAACACCTTAAGTAGACAACAACAAATGAGGAACACGGTGGGGTTGATTTGAAAGAGAGCTGTATGTTCGGAAAGTGGGGCAGGGAGGAAGCCTGGTAGAGGGACTTGATAGGGTGCCAGCATAAACAGAGGGCAGACGGCAAGATTTTCGTCACACTGGAATCGAGATAGTAAAGAGAAATTCAGTGCTGGTATGGAGCTTATCAACCAGCTCTCTTGGTCTGCCTATTTCGAGCAGCGGGGGAATCAGCAGAGGAGAGGCTTGGGTGAGTTGTTGCTGGAGGGGGGAGGATGTGCATTGGGCGTAGGGTTGGGGGAGAGGTGGAGAAGGGAATGTGCTCCAAGGCAGCATGGCTGACACAGGCGGGCTGGGGGGGAGATGAGGGAATGTCTGCAGGAGGGCAATTTGTGTGATTTGCATTGCTGCAGCGCGTCGGGTTCTGGGTTGCCTCCCATCCTTCCCACTCACCAAAAGCATTTCCCAAAGGCAGGAGGGGAAGGAGGGGAGCAGGCTACGTGCTCAGTCTCAGGAGAAGCAGTGTGGTGGCTGGCAAGGGAGCTGGGCAAAGCCCTTTCCTCTTCATGGCTCCAGCTACTTGGCAGGCTCCCACCCTGGAAGAAAAAAAAACAACACCTGCAGCTTGTTGGCCAGGATGACTCTATCCAGCTAGATAAATGAGCTCTGCGGTGTCTATATAATGCATTGCAAACTGCGAGTGGAAAAAAAGAAGTGCAAGGAAGAAGTACAGGTTCCAGGAATGGAAAGCTTGAGTTGTGCACAGTGCAGTTGGCTGCAGGGAGAGAGAAAATCCTGAACAGTTCACTTGTGCAATTCATGAATATCTGTTTATGTTGTAAGCTGTTCCACTGCTGGCTTATTGTGGAAAGGTTGCCAGGGATTACTTCTCTTATTAGCAAAAAAAAGACTAAACCAACAACCAAACCCACAACCTTATAACTGTTTGATACTCTTGAGCTTCTGATATTAAAAAATAATAATTGAGGATTAAAAGCCAAAAGGAGCATGAATTCTGTTGTAACAGAACACACAGGACAACTAATATACTGCAGAGATGTAGATGAGGCTAATTTCTATCTTTGGGTGAGGGATAAGAGACACATGCATGCCCCGTATTTATCCTACCTCCTGTATTTGTGAAGATACTGTATGGGCACCAGGATGGCAAAACTCTGCCTCCAGCAGATATTGTGTGCTTTGGTCACAGCTGCAGCATCATAATTGGGACTAGTGACCAAATTCACTGCTCATCCCTATTACTTTCTGTGGAAGACCTTTTCACTCATCAGGCAATCTGCAGTTTTCCTCGGTCTCCACAGAACCAACCAGCAAAGCAATAGGTTTACTATGCTTCACGGCTCTCTTGGACATGACGGTTTGGGGACTGTAGGAAAAAAAGGAGCTGTTTTAACTGGTAGTCAGCAGCATGCTTTATGTGCATTCTGCAGAGCCACCTCAGCAGGTGCATGGCAGTAGAGCCGGGACCTGAACCTTCGGTAGTGCGTTTGCTTTGTAGAGCCACACGTATAAACACAGCGTCTTTGTTGTGCAGGGTTTGCAATAGCTGATAGCGTGTCTTTAAAGCTGTATTGGGAAATCCTGGTCCAGCTTTAGGCAATAAGCGTCTCGTCTGAAGTAACCCACTTTTATTGCTTATAAGGAAAATGAAACTGCTTACAAACCTGTATTTCCTTTTTTTTTTCTTTTTTCTTTTAACATATAATACCATAATTACTGTTATCAATTAGGAAATAGGTGCAGAGACAGGCTATACAACTTCTCTCGCAACAGCCCATAGCCAGGCAGCCCTGGCCCTCACCCTAAGGTCAGCCTTCCTCACCGGACCACCGAGTGAAGTCATGTAATCAATATTCAGCATTTCTGGACAGAATAATCTTCATGTTCCCATGCAGCAGTCCCACAGTGCTGTGTTTGAAGTAGTGTTGCCAGGTGCTATTTCGTTACGTGTTTTGTTGCACTGTTGGTTTTTGGGGGGTCAGAATTTAACTTGAGCATTCCCTTTCCAGCACAGACAAAAAAATCTCTCTCAAGACCTGTTCAAAATGTGCAGCTTCTCTCTTTTGTCACCCTGTGATCATGGACTCCTGTTGAAAGGAAAATAAATATGGGAGGCCTCCCATGAAGCTGGCGCAGGCACGAGCCTTGTGCTGCCATAGGAATGTCTGCCCACAGTTCAGTGACACCAGCAGTAGGGCTGCGTAGGGTATTTGGATAACATAAGAAACTAAGTTTATCTAAACACTTTCTGACCTTATCGCTGTGTTATCCAAACGCTTTGTTAGTGAGTCGGGAAGATAGGAGGTGTGCTAGCCCACCACTGCTTAAATACGTTCACACAGTTCCTGTGGGTTTGGTTCTAGGAATTTGTCTTGTGTATAGGTTTAGCAGATGGAATTACACTGACGGTACGGAAACGACTTCCAGCTCATTCCCCTGACAGCGCTATCCAAATGCATGGGAAGAAGCCCGTCACCTGACCTGTCTTCCTCTCTCTTGACCTCTCTTTTGAACTCTCCTTATTATCCAGCTTTGTTGTTTTTTTTTTTTCGTTGGTTTTTTGTTTTGTTGGTTTTTTGTTTTGTTGAGAAACCCCATCTTTAGGGACTTTGCACTGCGGGATGGTGGCTATTCTTAGCTTGATTCAGACCTCAGGTAGGTATATGAAGAGTTCAGCTAAGGCCAGTGAAGCCTTAGCCAATATTCATAGACTGGTGTGGTTTGACTGAGAAAAAATAGGATGTTTAAAAGTGAGTAGGAGTGAAACCATAGTGCCCAAATTAGCAGCTAGACGTGGGCAAACAACTGCCTGCTTGCATGAGCCCAGGAGCACCCCGTGCCCTCCAGCCCCGTGGGAGAGCCAAAGGAACAGGGAGGTTACATCCCTGAGATTGCACAGTGGCCAGCAGGCATGGCAGAGGGACACTAACGGGCATGGTACAAGGAGAGCAAATGGTATAGCAGAAGGACATCGAGCAACAAGGCATGGGGACACTGACTGGTATGGCACAGAGACACCAAGTGGGACAGCACAAGGATGCTGATGGGCATGGCACAGGGACACCGAGCAGCGTGGCACAAGGACACCAAGTGGCGTGGCACAAGTAGATGGGGCAACAGGGCATAGGGCGGTGATGGCTGGGCCATCCTGCAGCCACAGACCACAGCAGTGCTTATTCTGATGCATTTATGAATTAGCAGTGCAGTCAGTGAGCAATCACAGCTATTTTGGGAAAAAAGGAATGCCAGGCTAAGTGTGCAGCAGTACTGTGTGCCCCGTGTGTCCAAGCCCTGGTACTGTGGTTCAGGGACCTGCTCAGCCTCCAGCCAGAGTTCTGTGTGGAACAGCCCCTGTTGGCTTCTTGCAGGAATTTACCTGATCTCTTTCTGAAGTCTTCCATATTCTGGCAGCTGCAGCATTCTCTCGCAATGACTTCCAGAGTTCAGCTTTGCATAAAATAAAGAAATATTACAGAACAATTTTTCAGCTGAAAGAAATTCCGTTCATTCGCTTTGAATCTGCCCCACGATCATTTTGCTTTATGTTTCCTGCTTCATTCACTACAAGAAGAGACCACAGAATTACCAAGCTGTGGGCAGACCTTTATAATAGCGTAATGACGTTTATTGTTTTGCTCTCAATTACTTTTCTAAAAATCTTCAAATCCTCTTTGCTTTTTTGCTTCCTGCTGAGCACTTGTATTGGATTTTCATAAACCTGTCCAAAATCTATTTCCTCGGTGATAATAGCTCTGTTAAATCCCATCATTACGTGCTGTGCATTGTGTTCCTGTAGGGTGTTTTTCCCTGGTACATTTATCAGCACTTAAAAGCTGCAGTTTTAACACCTTCTTAATCAATATCATAAGAACCTTTAGTGCCTCCAACTAGTTTCTGCTTTGACTTCCAGACGGACTGAGCATTTTGCCACCTCTCAACTTAGTCCCTTTAGAAAATCCTGTATGGATCTGTGGTAATGAATGTATGGATAATGGATGCATGGATGGCGGATGCATGGATGGTGGATGTGTGGATATTGGACAGACCTCATTCCAGTGCAGTGCAGTTTCTGGAGGAGTCTGCTGGAACACTGCACCGCTGTACAAAGATATTTATTGCCACCTTTGTTTCCTGTCTTTAAGCAGCCATTGAGCCACAAGTGGCTGTTTCCTTTCTGTCTCTGACTGCTGAGCTTCTCTATGATCTCTTCTTCGTGGATCCTCCTGGTGGAGCCTTTTGCAAAATCAAAAGCGAGGAGAACAACCATATAATTGCTTTAAAATCTCTTTGTAAATTTTGGCCTTGACTTAACGCTACAAAAAGTGCTGAATCTTCCTCCTTGTATCAAATTATTGGCAGTCAGTAATTCTGTTCTTCTTAGAGTTTCTTCGAGTTCCCCCACCCCAGATTCCCAGAGAGGGCCTCTGTAAAAACCATATCACTAATTTCCACTCCTCTGATGAGGGAGCTGGACCTCAGGGTGACAGCACAATCATTTTAGATCTGAGCTCCTTTAGGACCCTGGTGCAGCCTGTTCCGTTCTGTGGATTTGTTACTGCTTATTTTATTGATTTGACATCCCCGAGGTCCTCCAAGGGAGTGCTGACATGAGGAATTGCTTCAACTGCCTTGCCATGACCCTCATCTTCTTGGCTTTTTACACACGTCCTTATTGCTGTAAATTTGCCTTGGTGATACTCTACCTCTAAATATATTCTTGTTGCACAGAGCTTGTGTATCACTTCTAATATGCTTCTTGCATTAAAGCAGAGGTTTGTGTGAGTAGCCTAGCCAGGATCCTAATGCTTTGATGATCAGGAGATATGTTTTGTACTGTGACTATCCCCTGAACATGTGAGTCTTAAAGTGCAAATGCATAATCCTGTGATGCTGGCACTGGGACACCAGAACCAAGGAAGAGATGTAGCATACTGTTCAGAAGCCTGTTTTTCTGGCTGGAAGTTTATCAAAGGTGCCTGTAAGCCTGTCCTTCACGTCCTTTTACAAGGGTAGATAGTGATAGGACAAGGGGGAATGGTTTTAAACTGAGACAGCGGAGGTTTAGGTTGGATACTAGGAGGAAATTTTTCACACAGAGGATGGTGACGCACTGGAACAGGTTGCCCAAGGAGGCTGTGGATGCCCCATCCCTGGAGGCACTCAAGGCCAGGCTGGATGTGGCTCTGGGCAGCCTGGTCTGCTGGTTGGCGACCCTGCACATAGCAGGGGGGTTGAAAATCAATGATCACTGTGGTCCTTTTCAACCCAGGCCATTCTATGATTTTATGATATGCCTTGCTTAGCCATGTTCATTTTATAAAACTCACTCACAAGAAGTTCACACAGGAGCTGACTTGCCTTCAGAACACGTCAGGATCAGGCTTTCCAACTGGACAGCTCTCTGGTGCAGTGCTTTCTCCATCCCACTCTTCAGCCATGTGGAAGTCACTGCTCTTTTCTGTTAGCCCCAGTTCAGCTGCTGGCAGCCCCACGTGCTGCAGGGGTGTGGGAAAGCATCTGGAGTACCCCTGGGACTGGTTGAGCTTTCAGTCATACATCTGCATTCAAACATAAAACATTAATACAGTTAGGCCCTGAAGTTCTGCTTTTGAATGTCTTGCTCTCCATGACAGGATTCAAAACACAGGAAAGACCTGAAACCCTCATCATAAACACAGCTTTGGGCTCCCCAGATAGGACTTCTCCCAGATCTGATGAAGAATAATCTGCTTTTAATGCGTTAGCAGCTGCATGGGCATCTGCAAACACAGATATAGGCAAGAAATCATGTAGGATATTCATGTTTTAGACAAAACCCAGCAACTGAGATTATCTTCTGCCTGCAGAATTATAGAAGGAGCTTCAGAAATCAGCAGATTAACATCAGACACTTGATTTTTTTTTGTTCTGTGACTTGAAAACAAGAGTTTCTGGCTTCTTATAACACCGAGTAATTAATGTTAATAACACCTGCACTACACCGGGGTTGGGAAGCGGTGCTGTTCTCATAGCATTCTTGCATTCAATTGAAGAGAAACCATCTCGTTGCTGTTTAATTTTAGATGTGCTATAACCAGATAAGTATAACTAACAATAAAGGGGAAATGGATCTCGGCAGCCAGATCAAGTGACTGATTACTGTGTGAGAACGGCAGATATAACCCGTGCCCAAGGAACTCCATGTCTGTGGGACATCGTGGAGCTGTCTCATGCCTCCCCTCCAGCCTTGGTAAACCATGCACAGATGCTTTCATCTATTTATGCTTTTATGGGGGATGCATTAGCATGAAGTTCAGTGTTCCTCTATTAAATATTCCAGAAGCAGTCTGTAAATTGAAACTGAAATATTCATTAGCTCTCTTATATAAGCCTTAACAGTTTATGCTTCTCTAGTACTTTTCATCTGAAAGACTGCTGTCCAGAGGTGTTTCCTCATTTGAACAACATGTTTATGCAGTTTTGAAAATACGTGGTGAGTGACCGGATAGTCACAAAGCAAGGAGGTGGGGTTGTTTTAAGTGAAATGAGAACCGTGTCTTCCCTCCACTGTGCCCAAACTCAATCACAAGAGCTTTCAAAAGAGTGTTCCAAGAGCAGCTAGCTCTTGTTGCTTCTTGTTTTATTTGCCTACTATGCAAGGGCTGGATCGCAGCCAAAGAATTCAGCCCCAGAAGCTGCAGCAGCCCTGCAGCTCTGATGCTGGGGTTTGACCCTTGTGTGTGGGAAGGAGGGAAATTCATGGCCCTGTCTCTTGTTCTGCCCTCTTGAGATGAGAGGTGCTGCTCGGGGCTGCCCTGTATCATGCATGGGAGGGGGCACTGGGTGCATCGCTCTCTGATATCCTAATATAACATATAGCTGGGCTCCTGGGGCTCTGTCCCTGGCAAACCTGTTCCCCAGTCAGAGCCACACTCTTGTTCTTGCTTTGGCTTTTTTTTTTCTCTTGGCCTGGTTTTTGAAGCATTAAATCCCCATTAAACTGGTTGCGACTTTATGGAAATACTGCAAGTAACAGTGTGGAATCTCATCAGCTGACAAAGTCTGCGCGTTTTCCAGGAGAAAAAGAATCCCTATGAAAATTTAAACAGAGCACTATGAAATGTTAATAATTGCTTTCCAGCAATAGCATTTCATAAGCAAAATTAGATCAGAGGACTGTAGATTAATCAAATAAGATTTTCCCCACAGAATGTCAATGTCTCTTTGGATAAATACTGTGAATATCATTGTCATTCGGGAGTCCCTGGAGTATTTGCTCTTTAGAACACAATAGAGGGGCTGGGTGGGAGCAGTGACCATCCCTCTTCTGCTTGTACCAGAGCAGCCTCCTGCCTCTCCAGCTGGCAGACCTCACTCTGTGGCTCCCAGCAGCAGCCTGCTAGGGATGCTGACCTGCATTCTGATGTACAAGATGTTGCCTTAAGTTTGAAGTCATCCCCTCGAGTCTCAGAGAGACTCAGAGCCACATCTGGAGCTGGAGACAGCAGCCACAGGACTTGCAGGTGGCTGTGAATGGTAATAACCGCTCCTGAAGGCTTTCAGTCTATAGCATTCATTTTAAATGCCTAGCACTCATGGTTATAGTTCTCCATTTTATTGCACAGCAAAAGCCCCATGATGACAAAGAGCAAAATCCATAACGTGCAGTGAAAACAGACTGCATGTCAGCAAACCCCTACCGTAAGTTTTTTTTGACCATAGCCACGTTTTAATGAATAATTGAGAACAAACCAACTGTCCTACACTGTTTCATTCCTATCTCCCCTTAGGGTGGGGTGATGGCAAGGAGAGAGGGTGGCACATGGGTTATTTCAGTGGCCATGCTGCTGAACCCAACTGCCCCAAGACATCCCAGCAGTGCCACCCCACAGCCCTGCCCTGCCTGGGGTGTGTGAGGGGACATCGCGATGTCTTGTGGTCCTCACAGCAGGGCAGAGGCAGTGTCATGAGATTAGGGGCGTGAAATGTATGCCCAGGGCTGTGCTATGGCTTCTCATCTGCCTGTGGTGCTCATTATGGGCACCATCCCCACCACAGGGCACACTGGCAGATCTGTGAGAGAGTAGCTGAGTCTGGGTGCTCACTGAGCCAAAACACTGGTAGTCTGAAATATAATGGCAAATTAATTGCTGGACATGGTAATAGGCCATTTTTGGTGTTACTCTGTGTGTTTTTTTACTCAGATTGACTACCTGCGTGTTGCAAGCTCTGTGGTAGATATGTAGGACTGAATGAAAACAGATGCCCCTCTGTTAAAAAACAAACAGAGTTACACCGAGGAGCCAGAATAACCGAGCTTCTCTCCCTCTCCTTCGCTTTTTTTCTCAGTAACACTGATACTGGGTATTTTGGGGTTTGTTTACCACCTCTGAGTGCCTACTGCTATGGGTTTCCGTTGTTTTGCTGTGCTTGTTTTTTTCAGTTGGAAAGGTTTCATTTGTTCCAGTGCTCCTTGTACTGTGTGGTTTAGGGGACTCAGAGAGCCCAGCCCTAAAGTGACTTTTCCTTGGCAAACACTGGTGTGATTTTTATAAAATGAGTAAGGGCATCATTGCAGGAGATGACTCGCCAGCTGTGCGGCGCGGAGGAGGAAAAGGTTTTCCACAGCCCTGCATAATAAGGCGTTTTGCAGGCTAAAATAGGTATTCCCAAATGCCTCAAGCCTTTTTAACTTTGTTTCCCGAAGCCACCCTGTGCGGCTCTGCCACGCTTTGCAGTACAGAAGCCCGCTGTAGCCAGCAGGACGGCGTGGGGCTGTAAGTGCAGGACAGCTAGTCAGCCCAGCACTTCCCTGGGCTGCTCTCGGAGCGATTGGCCCTCGCAGATCATGTGGGAGAAGAAGGAATCCTGAGTTGTAGCTTTTGGCACTCCTTTTTTTTTCTTATAAAGCGCTTGCTCTTTTCAGCTCCCAAGGGCTTGTTACCTCCCTCTTTTCATTACCCTCATTATAATCTGGAGTAGCCATAGGAAAGTGAAAGAGGGATTTTAAAGGAGCGGAGATGTTGAAGCAGGTGCCCAGGACGTCAGGCACGGGTTGCTACTACCTAAACTCAGTGTCACCCGAGGGCCAGGAGATGTACCTGTGGTTTGACCAGACAGCGAGACGCCCTCCCTACAGGACAAGCAGGATTCTTGCACGTCAGCAGCTCCTGACCAAGATCCAGCAAGGTGAGTGAGTGCCTGGCAGGAGCCCTCCCCAGGTTCCCGCTTTCGTAATAGAAGGTGTTTTCATGCCTCAGATTTTCCTGCCTCTTTTCCTCTCTCTGCTCCGAACTAATGTGGCTTGGGTCAGAGTTTGAGGTAGTCATTCATAAGTAGTTTTTCCTACACTCTGCACATATGCACATAGGCAGGCAGAGAGACAAATGCTAATGCTTGTTTAGCTATTTAACTATGCTATCTTTTAATCATAAACTATGAGGGAGTTTTAGGTGCTGAAGTTCATCTTTTTCTGACTGGCACAGCAGTCCCTGGCATTGGTACCTCAGCTCTGAGAGCTGCAAGTAAAACCCACCTGCTGTAATGCATGGACAGAATAGCTGATCAGTCAGGTAGAAACATAGCAGGGCAGATGGGAGAGAGGAGCAGGGGTAACCCCCTCTGGATACAAGCATGTCTAACTGTCAGAGGATTAGGAAACTTGTCACATGTCCTTAAAAATAATTGCTGACTTGGCTTGCTGTGATTGCTTATGCATTTATCTGGATGGTCATTGCAGAGTATTGATTTTTTCTGAGTGTCTACAGTGCTGAAGCTAAATGCAGATTGGCCTCAAGACAAATCCTTTGGCCTGAATGTGCAATTTAAATTATCTTCTGAATGTTTAAAACAAAGATAAAAAAACAAAAGCCAACTGAGCTAGTTTTTCCACATTAAAAAATCATTATCTAGTAGCACCATTTTCAAAGAATGCCATTTTCCAAGGTAGATGTGATCCAACATATGGAATAGAGTATGCCATGTATTTGCCATCAAAAATAGAAAATCCTGAAGATAATTGTTTCTCAGGTACTTTCTTGACAGTTCACAAAAGGTGGTTGACTCTGCTAACTAGGGACAGCCAGAGAGTTAATATCATTCACTGTCTATATCTGGGAAATATTAAAGGAATTGGTGCGAGCTTCTGAGCAGCAGCAGTCACATAGAGTGGCTATTTCTGAGCGTTGCTTTCAGGTAACATTGTGTGTAGCTGTGGCTGTCAAACCCTGACAGAAGTACAGGGATATAGCGATGAAACCTTTATTGTGTTTTTATAAAGAAAACAATACGTATTACTTCGGCCAGCTTTTAAATAAAGATGAAGAAGATAGTTTCTGTGGCAATTAGGAAAATGAAGTTGTTTGCAGCGCAATCTCAGGAACTGGTCCTGTTTGAAGGATCCTGGTCCTTACTGCCGCTCTAATTTCAGGAAGGATATTATGTCATTCTGTGTACACAGTGTACAGCTAGGACTGAATGGAAAGGAAGGGTAATTTATTTCTCCTCAAATTCATTTGGAATAGCTTTAGGCATGGTATTAGAGCCAACTTAATTTTCAAGAAGCAGCTACTGATGAAATAGTTCAATGTGCCTCCTCTGCCTGCTGTGCCCTACAGCTTTCCCTCCTGGGTCTTGCAGGACCATTTGGATGACCGGAGCTATTCCATAGCACACCTCTCAAAAGCCGGTGCTAGGTGGCAGACTGGAAAGGCTGGAGTTGAGATTGTACTTGAAGTATGATGTGCATGTTCTCTAAAAATTAAGTCATTTAAAGCAATCTTGGCTACGTGGTGCAGTGGCAGAGGTAGCTGGATCCTGTAGTTAGTACTGAAGATGAAGGCAGTAAGCACTGCCATGGCTCAAGATGCAGCATGGTGGGACAGAGAGGAATTCCTGAGTTGTAGCTTTTCTGCCTGCAGTTTGTTGTATGATTGCTCAGCATGTAGTGAATCTGCCACAGTTTTCCATAATGTCCTGTACAAAGCAGTAGGAAATTACATGTGAGGGCATCCTACTAACACTTAGTAAATATCTACTGGGCATGACTCTTTAGGGATGGGGCCAGGTTCTCTTTAGTGATGCCCAGCAACAGGGCCAAGGGCAATGGGCACAACTTGGAACACAGGAGATTTCACCTGAACGTGAGGAAAAAAATATTTACTTTGAGGGTGACAGCACTGGAACAGGCTGCCCAGAGACGTGGTGCAGTCTCCTTCTCTGGAGGTATTCAAAACCCACCAAACACTTCCCTGTGTAACCTACTGTAGGGAACCTGCTGTAGCAGCAGGGGCCGGACTCTGTGATCTCCAGAGATCCCTTCCAATCCCTACAGCTCTGAGATTCTGTGGTTTGTATCGTGCCTTGATGATGTAATCTATGTTGCAGTTCAGTGTGTACCCACACAAAAGAAATTTATGTATTTCAGATTCTTAAGAATGCGCTTCTTTTATTGATAATAAGCTGGAGACAGTCTGCTGTTGGTTGTGCCAGTTCATTAGCAGTAATGATATTGAATGTGCAGATAGGTGCTGATGTGTGTTTATGTGCCCACATGCAGGAATAGACAGGCCTGGTGGAAAATCATATGCAAGGTACACAGTGCTCCAAGTAATGAATAATAATTTTGGTAATAATAGCTGTGTTAGCAACACTAAAAAAAGCTAAGTCTAACTATTAGACCACAGCCCCAACCCTCCTGTCTACACAGGATAAAATCCAAGATCCAAGTCACCAATCCTAGCCAAAGCACTGACAGGCCCCTCACAAGGCCTCCCCAGGTCAGCCTGTCCCACTCTGGGCTTCCTCCTTTAGGCCTAAGCACGCTGGGTCTGTTCCTGGTGGGACTGGCACTATGTACCGTTCTTCAAGCCTTCACAAGTACTGACTAAAGTCAGTAAGACTTAAGTCTTACTTAGGAATCTCTAAGGAAGAGCTGCTGTGTGGGCAGAGCAGGACTGTGATGTGCTCTGAGCCTGTCCCTTCAGAGAACAGTGAGTTTTGTCAACAAATTGACAAGTGCAGCTAGTTAGTAGCATAGTGCCAAGAGCAGCTGAACAGGAATATGTTGAAAACTCAGTCAGGAGATGTAACATGAAAACCGAAATCAACTCTCGGTAGCCCCATTCAGTAAAACATGTAAATCAGTCTTCCATCTCCCTGCATTCATGTATCATTGCACACATTTTTTAAGGCCAGATGATGCCGTTAAGGGAATGTATTTGAGGGAATGTATTATCTGCTACCTTAATGCTTCTGCTAGCACCTCCCCAGTCTAATCACTGTTTGAAGTAGAGCATATGTTTAGAAAAACATCCAGTCTTCATTTTAATACTGTTGGAACAGTGAGCCTTGCATGCTTAATTGCTTTGCTGGAAAGAGACTTGCCACGTAGTTAAGTGCTAAAATGCCTTGGGGCTTGTTTGAATACCTGCTCTCTGCTTCTTGTGCAGCGATTTCTTGGTTGCTGGATTTCAAACCAGAGAAACTCACAATAGCAAACACTGAAGTTCTTACATCAGGGATAATTTTCCTTAGTGAAAGGAGTAGTTTATGAAGCAATGCACAGGCCAGTCAGAGCTTCCACTGGGGATATGAACCTACTTCACTACTGCAGAATGATACCAAGTGTTCTGTGCACTTGCAGCTTTTCTGTCATTAGTGGCATGTGCTATTCTATTCTAAATGTTGCTAAATTACTCTATCATATTGTGAAATACAGCTTTTGCTCCTTCTTTAAAACAAAACTTCTGCTGAAGAAGCTTTCCTTTGTGTTTTCCTTTGGTGTTTGTTAGAAATAAATGAAATGAATTGTTAGAGGAATGTTGTTATTTAATCATTTCCAAAAAGAAATCTGCCATAAGAGAAAGAAAGAAACTAGACTGCTATTTTAGTCAGATCACACTGTGAAGGTCCATAATATTTGGTTTGTGTTCACTCTGACTCCATGAGGCAGAATTATGTAGTGGTCTGTGAATGTGAGCAGTAATTATCTGTCTGATATTAAATGGGTATTTTTAAAATGTGATCTTTTGATGATCCCCTTTCCCCCCTGAGCCCGTTAGTTTCCATGCTGAAGGGGACACATGCCTCAGCGTAAAAGAACAGGGTGTAGCACGCTTGGTCTGAGGTATTTATTCAAACTGTGTGTGTAGTAGCTGTATGAGAATTCATTAATGATTACTCACGCTCGCTTTCAATATATAAAGTGGTGACTTTCGAGAATTTCTGTTACATGAGTCACAAAGTTGTTATTTCTTTTAGAGTATATGGCTAAATACAGACTAGAACAGAAAATATGAAGTAGTTGTAGGTGAAAAGCAAGAATTAAGGCCATAATCTGAAAATATTGTATTGAAAGCAAGGGCTGTGCAGCTGAAGTACAGCGTACGTCAAGGTGAAGGAGGCCACATTATGTCCCAGCACATCCAGGCATTGCTGTTAAAGAAAGTTCTCAGTTTATCTACAGGGGAATTTGTTAGACTGCACTTCTAGTAAAAAAATAACACGAAGGAAAAAAAAAAAAGATGAATACTGCTTCTTAGTGAGTAAATTCCTGCCCACAGTGAGTAATGCTCTGTTATTTGTCTCAGTTCGTGTCCACAGGCAAGAGCAGTTTAAGAGGATCTTTTGATGGAACAATCTCAAAGCATATTATAACTTTTCAAGGCAAACTCTCTGTTCATCACTCAGCAGATGTTTTATAACTTTGTATGTTTTAAGTTCAGTTTTGAACTTCTGTGAGTACAGTAACTGTATGTCACCTCTGCTTGTCTAGTTTGAGTAAGCATTAGCAGTACAAAGAAAGATGCTTTTGCCTATATTTTGCCTATATTCTTCCCTTTGGACTTCAATGTGTTTAACTATTCTCCTTTCTAAGCATGAGTAGTGTCCAGTTTGTGGAAGGTGTCACAGAGGGATATGAGTGAGATGTGTATTTTAGGTGACTTTAAATTTTATCTGTCAGTGTAAACACTATCAGCAATAGATGGCCATAATACATTCCTATAGAATGCTCATAATGAGAACTTGAAGTCACTACGACACTTGAAAATGTTGTAGGCTGTATTTAAAAAGTCCTGGATCACATTCTGGGTATGTGTACAGGTAGGGAGCACCTGTCCATCACATGAGATTAGAAGCAGGATATGACTGTGTAATTAAAGACTGTGGTTTTGTTCAAACATACAAAGAGGCCAAAATGTGGTTGTTCAGGCAACCTCAACCATAGCCTTCCGCACGTTCTGGATGCTGGCCACTTACCTCTACATCTGTTAACCTAACTGTCTGAACCCAAGAAACCAAAAGATGAAGCAACAAGATTCAACACAATTATAATGATTGGAACCCCCCGCTTGGGTTGTCTCTGACCTATGGCAGTGACCTCCTTCCTGCCTTTTGAACACCTGGGAGTGAACTGCTCCTCAGAGGTGCAGCAGGAACGAGTAAAAGGCAGGAAGGGACTTTTCTGGCCTGACCTACCAGGAAAAGCATCCTCCGCTGTGGAGCTGCATTGCAGACTTCAGGTTGGGCATGGCTCTCCCCAGTAAGACAAGTGTGTGAGGTGGGTGCACATTCACAGCCCAGGCAGTATTTGGGGCAGTAGACTTGACTTGTCTTTGGAATGGTCTTAACTGAGTCTGTAAACACTTTTCTTTTTATACTATCTCAAACTCCATTAAAAATGAAGGCCCTACACTGCACAAAACTTCTTCACTATCATCTTTCTTTCCTTAAACACACTCTTTCCTCAAGTCCTCACCCCAAACTGTAGATAAACTGGAGGTTTTCAATGAAATTGTGGGATTTCTTCATTTTTTTCTCTCTAAGCTCATACTCTGAATTGGCTGAACTATCTGCACTGAGTCTTCACACAAAACGTGTAAACATCCTGAGGGATATTTATAAATTTAAAGTACCCTGAGGTGTGTTTATAAAAATATATTTATAAATAGTAGAGAGAAAGACTGCAGTCCAGCTAATTGAGCTTCTACAAGATTATACTTCATAGGAAAAAGAACATTTGGAAAGGAAGGTTAGAGAAGCCTTCACTGGAGCCAGTAACTGATGGATAGGTTCAAAGCTGTTGAATTATACCAAAGTTAGAACAAATTGGAAGTTCATGCACTTGCTGAATAATCAGCTTAAAGCACCAATTACCAGCTAAAATCCTGAGGCCTGTGGGATACAAGAGATCAAACTGTGCTATAACGATTTCTTCTAGCCTCACCCAGCTAGAAGGCAACTCTGCAGAAAGGGACCTAGGTATCCTAAGTTGAACTGGGACCATCATTGTACCCTTGCCACAAAGAAGGATGATGGTATCCTGGGCTGCATTAGACAAAGTGTTGCTGACAGGTCAGTGGAGGTGATCCTTGACCTCTGCTGAGTACTGGTGAGGCCTCACATGGTCTGTGGGGTCCTGTTCTGGACTCCCTGGTACAAGAGGGACCTGGGCATACTGGAGAGAGTGTAGCAAAGGACTATGAAAATGATGGAGGGCCTGAAGCACCTCTCCTGTGAGGGAAGGCTGAGAGAGCTGGGGCTCTTCCACGTGGAGAAGAGGAGGCTTGGGGAGATCTCATCAGTGTCCATGAATACCTGGAGGGAGGGTGCAAAGAGGCCAGAGCCAGGTTCTGCTCAATGGTGACCACTACCAGGACCAGAGGCAGTGTACACATGAGGTTTCCTCTGAACACCAGGAACACTTCAGTGCTCTGGGTCCCTGCTGGAGCAGGGTTGGACAAGGTGGCCTCTGGAGGTCCCTTCCCACCTCAGCCATTCTGTGATTCTGTGTGGCACAAATAAACAGCCACAGAGTGGCCAGGCTAGTTGTGCTGACACAAGCAGTTTAAACAGAGAAGGAGACGTTGGGTCATCTGTTGAGTTGGGGGACTTTTGCTCTTGATTTCACTGAAAGCTGGATTTCTGCCGAGGTACAATCTAAGTGAAACATTTTTGTTTTGAAATTGCTCATGATGAAATGAGCAGCTGTATGTGCTGCTCTCTGTCTCCTGTACTGATCACTGAGGAGGTTTTTAATTTTCAATTTACCCCTGTTGTGTAATGGGAGCCAGTAATGTTAAAAGACATTTAATCCAATAGGTATAAGATGTACACTCAATAAATGAGTCATTGCTGTACTGATAACTATGTATATATATATGTATATATATATAAGTTTAAATTTAGAACTGATAAGTCACTGGGGTATATAAAATGCTATAGAATGCAAAAGTAAAATAGAAATTACTCACAGAAATAGATTAATCAAAAATAATCTGAACATAGAACTTTTGTTACTGGAAGGTTCTTATGCCTGTATTTATACATAAAGCCCCGAAAATAAAGTGGAATATTTGTGCCAAAGCAGTAAGTTAATTAAAAAATTCACCAATGTTAAGCTCCAGGAAGATATTATGTTTCTCTTTAGGTAATATTTACTAATGTGTTTTTTTTTTATTGGTTTGGTTTGGTTCAACTGCTAACGCTATGAAGTTATTGATAGCATCTTAGCCATAGTCATTGTTTTTATCTTACCTGTATCATACAGTATTCTCAGACTTCTAATTGCACTTAAACAATTATATGAGCTGTTTCGTATCAGACATACTATGTATTTAGATTAGAGCCTAAGAGACACTAATTGAAGGGGCTTAAAAGCCAGCTCCCTTGTAATTTGGTTATTAAACAGTTGTAGTTTTGTTTGTTCCACTTTGTAACAGCTGTTTTCAAGGGCAGAATACTGAATTCTATGGCCTGCATGATCCAGTATATGCTAGTTGTTATTCTTCTTGAATGTGGGCGAGTCAGTAAAACCTCATCTTCATGCACCAATTACTGGCTAAAATCCTGAGGCCTGTGGCATACAGGAGATCAAACTAAGCTGTGGTAATGGTTCCTCTCTTCTCATGCATACCTTTTTTGCTTAAAAACCTTTTGAGTTTCTCACCTAAGGTTCATTTCCGCACATCAGCTGATCTGACCAGAGCCAGGCTTCACACCATGGAATCCCACGGGGACGGCAGGGCTGGAGCACCTTGAGCAGGGCATTCAGAAACCATGGAGCACAGACAGCATGATTCAGAGCATTTGGGAGCTTAGCTGAAAAGCATGTGCATGACTCAGCCTGGAAACATGTTGTGGCTTTTCGCTTCTGATCTATTACTGAGGAGGTTAATTCTACTGGGAGAAGAAAATTGCTCCGTAACACTTCAGGTTACTGGGGAGTTAATAACATCCACCCGCAGACGAGCACAAGTTTCTGTCTTTGTGATAAGTTAGGTGAACTCAGAGAAATAACTTAGTTTAAAATATGGGCTGTGCAGTGTGTCTTAAGTAAATACCATCTGCCAGGCATGGAAGCTGCCTTGTTGGAGCATACCAGACACTTTGCTTTCCACTTGATGTCCTTTGCCAAAGAAGGACTCAGCTCTGCAGTGTACTCAGATGAATCTTTTTCTGTACTAAAGGAGCAAAGTAATAAATCCTAATAATGTCAACTGGTATTGTTTTAATGAGCTAGATATTGCAGGCCTTTGGCAATAATTGTGCTCTCTTCTAACAGGATTGTGGTGGAGAAAGGTCTGTTTGTTTGAGCAAAGATTACAGGATTTGGAAGCAAAATCTGTATGTTTGTTGTTGCCTCTCTCGTTCAGTCCTAACAGCCTAAAGGATATTCTGACTTTTTTTCTGACTTAATGAGTCGCTGGTGTTTCTCACGTTTGTGTATTTTATCAGTTGTGCCATGTTTGTTTATAAATCTCTGTCACTGGATTAGGAGGGGAGTATGGGAAAGAACAATACGTAAATGTGGGATCCTTAGGTTGAATTGTAGCTCTTATCCTCTTTATCCACTACCCCACCACCAGCATCCCCCCTTTCTCTCCCAAGTCTACCATCTTTCTATGAGATTTCCCAGCTTCCTTCTCAAAGTCACATCTGCAGGAAAATACTACACATTTTCTTTAAGGAAAGATGTTTTTCTAAAGGCTCCGGTACAACTTCTATTGTTGAATATGTCTGGAAGGTGGGATGACAGTACGGGTTTTCCTCATCTAACACTTCTATACAGGTAAACTACTGCAAGCCCCCAGCACTTGGTTTTGGTTTTGTTTTTCCCTCTAGATCTCCAACTGCTATTGTTGCATCCCCTACTATGTGCATCCTTTGGGCTGTACATAGGCTTCAGTGTGGATTATCCATGGCTCCCCATGGTGCTGGCAAGACTCCCTGACTCTGTTTTGTCCTTCTTCAGTTAGTGCAACACTGAGCAGGTTTATTGGAGGGCTAACTGGTCCCAGGTAGCATAGACATGAGCCAGGCAATGCTATTTAACAAATTAAAACAGAAATTGGGCTGTCTTTCATTTAGTGGTGTATGTTTGAGAAGGAACCAAAGATTGAGGAAGACGAGAGAAGTCTCTCTGTGATGACTCGGATCACACAAGTATAGCATTTGTGGAGCTTGTGTGAGAGGCACACAAGTCACTAAAGGGTGGAACTGTTAGTTATTTCTAGTCGCCAACTGGGATGGGAGTGGGAATCCAGGCAGGACAGGGCTCATACTGCCACGCAATGTGACTCTTTTTCATAATATATTTGTCAAACTCGAATGTTCTGTGGGATGAATCCGAGTTTTGTTTTGTTCCTTTAATTGTATCTGATGGCAGCAGCTGAATAGCTAATCATTTTGTAACCTCAAAGATAATGGCTTTCTCTTCCTGCAAACATTTATCTGAGGAGGATAATGTAAAATCCAAAAGTTAACTGCTTGGCGCAGATGATGAGACAGTGAGTCCTTGGCTTTTTACTTTCCCCTTATTAATTTTTACAGCTATATTTACATGTTTTTCCTAGGAATTTTTAAAACTGCCATTCTGTCAGTTTCACTTCATTAAGAGTGGCAGTCTGCCTAAGCCTTCCCCTAAGTTAGAAGGACTTTATTTTCCTTTAAATTTGGCAAGCGTTCATTGATGTATAACTGGTTTAAAAGTCCCTTCAAAATTAACAGGCTGAGATATTCCAACTGTGTAGTCCAAAACCTCTTTATAACTCAAGCTGCTGATTCTGTATTAAAATTGGATGTCCCTTGCCAAAACCAGAGCCACTGCATCAAAAGCTGCATTTCATAGTACTGCCTGAGCAATGTAACCTGGATCAAACAGTGCTGTTGGTGATGCACAGCCTGCAGTGCAGCCTTTCCTCATTCAGCATCTCACCTTGAAAATGAGAGCTGGATGTCGTGCTCAGCTCTCACTGCTTTTGAGACATTCGTTCAGCTATCTGAGGCCATTTCAGCTCAGAGCTTTGCCTTTATCCATGCAGGATGGGACCGTAGCGATGTGCAGGAGGCAGTGGGGTGCCTTCACGCACACCCAGCGCACACGAGTCACAGGGTTTCATCTGTTCGAGCCAAGAATGGTCTATTCATGGGCAGCGCCAGTTTTCTAAGGAAGAGATTTCCTGTGACATTTTAAATCCCTTTTATGTTGAAGTATTTTTAGTCATTGCTGCTGCCAGTCATGTCCAATGCTTTGTGCCTTTGAATTTCAGCTAAACTGCATAATAAGCGTTTCAGCTCACTGACACATAATGGCAGTGTTATTTGCTGAGAGTCTTATTATCTCAAATGGTCCCTTATGTTATGATCAATTCATTAGTTCTGTCCTCTGAAGTTTAAGAGGCAACAATTGCAGCTGTTAAAGAAAAAAAATTATTTCTTTTTTTTTTTTGCCAGTAATCCTTATTTTCTCCACTATCACGTCCTGAAAGTCCCTTTTAAGACTAACAAAGCAGATGATCATAGAAAGATAGAACAGTTTGGGTTGGAAAGGACCTTAACGACCATCCAGTTCCAACCCCCTGCTGTGGGCAGGGACACCTCCCACCAGCTCAGGCTGCCCAGGGCCCCATCCAACCTGGCCTTGAGCATCTGCAAGGATGGGGCACCCACAGCTTCTCTGGGCAGCCTGTGCCTCACCACCCTCTGAATAAAGAATTTCTTCCTTGCATTTAACTTAAATCTACTCTCTTTTAGTTTCAAATCATTACCCTTTGTCCTTTCACTGCAGGCCCTGGTAAAAAAGTCCCTCTCTAGCTTTCCTGTAGGCCCCCTTTAGGTACTGGAAGACTGCTGAGGTCTCCCTGGAGCCTTTCTCTTTTGCAGGCTGAACAAACGCAGCTCTCTCAGCCTATCTCATAGGTATCATATTATCAGCCATCAGAGCGGCCTAGGATGGATCAATTGTCTTCCTGTTAGCCAAGCTGCACACCAGGACCTCTTGCCACCATTAGCCCATGGGCTAACATGCAGTTTGGTTGGACTGTGATGAAGAAGTTGAGCAACTAGTTCATATCTGTTTACCTATCTTATCTTTGTACATATATTTGCGTAATTATTTATATAAATTTATAGACCTATTCATAGGCCTGAAAATGAGATTTCTGAGGGCAATAGGCATTTTAAGTCCAAGGATTTAAACAGTTCACCATCGCTGGGAGGTAGATCAACCAAGAACGTTCTTCCCTACCCCAAGCACAGAGTGTACTGCTGAGTACCAGGCACAGTAATACAACAGCATCCAGTCAGCTGTGAAAGATATGAAATAAACACAATTCTGTACTCATTTTCTTGACTTACATAGCAATTAATACTTGAATAAGTATAAAATTCATTACACTGGTACATGAAGAAGCCTATTCTGTAATAGATTGAGTAAAGCCAGAGATAATTCAGGAGTAGAGCTGAGACCTTTCCCTGGCCAGCCTGACAGGTGCTGCATTTTGCCCCATACAACTGGAATTTCACCCTTCTGCTTTGTTTTATTCTTACAGTTCTCGTCTTCGCTTTCTGGTGCTGGTGGGCGTGCCTTTAGAAAACTTCGTTCATTAACTCTCTGATAACCTCCTATTAAGGCTGCTGGCCAGGATTGTGCACAGTTTTTACTTGTCTGGGCTGGCTCTAGAAACAGCAGCCAGCTAAGTGTGAGATGTGGAAGAAAGAGGGTATAATACCTTATCATAGTCCTGATAATAATTGGAAAGTGTTTTCTGTTTCCTTGACAATAAGGGTATTTTGGACTAATCATGCCCTGAGATCAGAAGCTTTGCTACAGACCAATTATTTTTTCATAACTAAGCACACAAAGGTTGTTCAAGAAACCTCTCACTTGCTTTAACCAAACAGTTCTGTGTTAATCAGAAATGATAGACGTTTTAAATTGCATTATTCTGGGAGGTCATGGTTTGAACCAGTCCTGTAGAACACTGTGGTTAAGATAAATACTGCATTGCTCTTGGACTCTAGTTGGGCATAGGACCTAAATTTTGCATGCTGCCAGCAAGTGAGAAGATGATCTTCATTCTCTCTGCAGTTACAGAAGAACTGGAGGATGACTGTGGTCTGAAATCCTGGAAACATCCCATCTTAAGGCTTTAATGAGGACCGGTAAAAAAAACTACTGGCATTTTAATTGTAGCTCCTCAGAGCCATTTATTTCCCATACTGACAGTACTCCATTTTATCTGCTGACTGATTCTGAGAATGGAATGTTTAAAAAAAAAAACCAAAAAAAAACCCTGGTTCCAATAAAGAGTGTCTGTAGCTTTAAGAATACAAAGTGAATACAGATAATACCAAATTTTAGGGGTAAGGATATGAACAGTTGCATGTCTATGTTTTATTGTTCAGCAAAATGATTGTTATTACCGTGCTTTTCTCCTCCTGAGCATTCGAAGCTGATTGTTAATAGCTTTTTGACCCAAACGACTGACATACAGGTCATTGGGTAGAAAATGCATGAAAAAATGAAACTGTAGAATAATTGTTTTTACATAAACATTTGGTAGAGATGGTCACAGTGCTTTTAAAGTGAATCAGAAATACTCCCCGCATTTTTAAGAGTACTCCTTGTTGACTGTGTAGCAGCTGGAAAACTATAGCAAGTTTTAATTACCTTCAGAAAACAAAAGGCTCTTGCCAGCACATGCTGGTTATTATCAGCAGCTGCTGTATGCTGACATACTCTTTCAGCTCACATGAGCCTCAGCTGTCTTAAACAATCATTGTAAAACGTAAAATAGATTTATAGCAATGATCATTTCTTGTTAGATAGTTAACAACTGATGTCATTCACACTGAATTTAGGTTCACGTCATTGTTTAAGCTGTAATAAAACCACACAAAATCATAATCAGTGTTTCACGTAAGAGGGGCAAATGCCACGCAACAGGAATTGAAAGTATTGAACTGTGGAGCCTTTATTATTTTTAACAACTCAAAGCCCCCGTTGTCAGGATTTTAGCCTTTGTATAAGCTTAAAATATGTCTTTCTGACTGCGAGTAATAATTGCTGCAACTTCACCACAATAAAAAAGGTTACGGATTAATGTGCTGATGTAAACAGCATTATTGTCATTTCTATGTGATCCATCTATTAGCCAAAGCGGAGATCTTTATGGCAGTAACTGCTTTCAGATCGGATGTTGTCGTTTTGTTTATCGTGCAATTTTGGAGAGTTTGTTTTTTCTTACAGCATTAACCTTCTCTTCAGAATGTGGCACGCCACACACAATATTTATGCTTCAGCCTTCTGCAGAAGTACACATAGAGAAGGTAGATTATTTGCTACTGTATCTGCATCCTCTCCAGAAGAGGATTTGCAGAGAACGTGGTTCTTTGTGGCTGCTTGCTTTCAGTGATCTCTTCTACTTTTCCTGTGATGCAAAGCAAGTACAAAATGTGTCAGGCAATCTGTAAAATGTTTTGTTTAGTTGTTGGCATCAAGGCAGTGTGAGGCCCCTTCCTGCTGACATAAATGATTGAGATGTGATAGTTTCTATTCTGAAGCTTAAACTGGAACAAAGTGTTATATTCAGCAGACTGGACAGCTGACATTTTAAAGAGTTCTTAAACATGGATTAAAAACATGCATCAACCTCCACATAGTTTTATTTTACTGAAAAGGTCATTGTCATTTGGACTTGGGTTTTCACTCTGTCTGGTTTTTAATCGAATGGCAGTCAGCTAGAATAGAGTTCAGATTCTAGTTTTAAGTAGGGACAGGTGACATTGGCCTCTAGAATGATGTAGATGTGGTTACATACTGTCCTCACCCCCTGCTTTGTAATGGATGTTTATCTCGTAAAACTACAGTTCACATCCCTATTTATACAGCTCAGGAAGGCAAAGAAAAAACCTTTTGGTGGAACAAAAAAGCTGTAGTTTACAGACAGATAACCTGTGGGTGGGCATCCCAAAGTGCAAGAAACACACCTGGTTGTAGTCTGATGCTCAGAAACCAGTACTGCTGACTTGAAAAGAGGTTGTAGTGAGGTGGGGGTCGGCCTCTTCTCCCAGGTAACAGTGATAGGACAAGAAGGAATGGCCTGAAGTTGCACCAGGGGAGGTTCAGGTTGGATATTAGGAAGAATTTCTTCTCAAAAAGAGTGGTGAGGGAAAAAGGCTGCCCACGGAGGTGGTGGAGTCACCATCCATGGAGATGTTTAAGAAACCTGGAGATGTGGCACTGAGGGGCATGGCTTAGTGGGCAGTATTGGTGGTAGGTAGACAGGAGGAATAGGTGATCTAAGAGGTCTTTTCCAACTTTAATGATTCTCTGATAACAGTCTGCTTCAGTGAAGGTTATGAAGTCCTCCAAAACTTCAAAGAACAAGAGCTTTGGGCGCACTGAGACCAAAGACTTCACAGAATCACGGAACAATTTAGGTTGGAAAAGACCTAAGAATCCAGCTCCTGCTCACAGCAGTACAACTGGGTCAAGTTGCTAAGGGCCACACTGAGTTCATTTCTAATTATGTCCAATGTTCAATGTTCCACCACTTCCTCAAGTTCTCTAGTGGTCTTGAACCAACTGCATGGTGAATTTTCTTTTCCCTTATATCTTAATTGGAGTTACAAGGCTGTAAATAGTTTCCACTCATCCTGTAGTTGCACACCTACAGTCTGCCTCTATTTATTCACAGACATAACACCTTGTCTATGAATGACCTGAAGTTCAAGATCTTGTTTACATTCCTGTGCTATTGCTCATGCCAGGGTAAGCCTTTTTCACTTGTCACTCTTGTCATTTTCAGTGCTGTATAAATTAAAAACCATACATCAGCACAGAGAATTGAACCAGGACCTCAGACTTCACTAATCTGTGCTGTAAGCGCTATGCTGTGAGATCAATCTCCGTACACTTTTCAGTTCTGCAAGGTACTTTACGTTGTCTCTGCAATTCATTGAATGAAACTAACCTGCAGTTCCTCTGCAGACTCTAAATTGGAAAGTATGGTGAAAGTGGAGGAAAATACACTTACTTTGCAGACTCGCTTGGGTGTGATTTGGATAAGCTACTAACATATACTCAGCCTAGTCAATTCAGTCGAGTACAATGAGTTAATGCCATCTGAATTAAATTGTTTTATCGCAGCCTGAGGAGGTGCAGATTAGTTCAAGAAAATATGTGGCAAAGGAAAGATGTGAGATGAGATAATGGGAAACACAGGGCTGTTCCACCCTTCACAGTATTGGAACTTCATGTGTGAAGTGTGAGGGGGTGCTGTCCCAACAGAGCAGATGAAGAAGCCACAACTGAGATCAAATGTGAAACCAAGAAAGAAAATCTGAAATAAGCAGAAGAGGGAAAGAAAGAAAAATGAATGAATTTGAGCAGTGGGCCGGGTATGGAGTAAGGAAATACACCAGGCAGGTCACTGCTGTTGCTACTGCAGTAGATAGAGGAGACCACCAAAAATATCCTGAGCTCATGAATTAGTAGCTTTTTACCCTGACTTCTGAGTCTTTTTCCTGTCAATGGCAATGGAAAGTTGTATTTAAACTGCCATTACCTTTCCAGCATTGCAAATATGACTCAGATAAATAAGGGCAAGTATGTGCAGGTCTGCTGCAGAGAGATGTACACATGAGAAAATGAATCTGGATGGCTCTTTATTCCTACAAAAATAGGAGTCTAGAGCTAAAAATAGAGACCTTATTGTTGTTACCTACCCTTTTTTATGTTGTCTGCCACAATTTCTATCGGCATAGGAAAGAAGATTCCTAGATAAAAAATGCATGTGAAAACTGTTTTATTTATTCTTTCTAATAAGCATTACAAAGCCATAAAAGGTTTCTTTTTTATGATTTATAATTGGTCTGGAGGATTTAGCTTAGCCAGGGGAAGTTTTACTGGTTTTCACCGCTCATGGCTTTATTGTAAAGTAAGTTAAAAAAGGAAAGAAATTCTGAAGTACCATCTTAAAAGGTTTGGGCCTAAAAGAGCCTCGGGGATTTTAGATTATAAAGAGTCCATTGTGATTCTCCATCTAGAAAAACTTCCTAAAGTATCCTCTTAATTGGAATGTTTCATACCACATCAAAAACTAGAGAGAGTTCCCACTGGCTAGCAGAAATCATTAAGCAAACGAAAACTTTAGCAGCACCAGTGCTTACCTTTTAGTATGAGCGATGCTGTGTATTTTCCAAGTACAGCTGATGTTGAAGATGTGTCTTCTGAAGGTTCCTGACCCTCCTCCCCACTCCATTTAAACACCTGAGGTAAGCCTCACTGATAGGTGTTCAGCACCCTTTGAAAATGGGGCCCTGCTGGTAGCAGCTCTGTAGCGTGGGGTCTGTAGATGTTGTTGCATTTTAGAAACCAAGAGCTGGACACAACAAAGCTCAGCTATTCTGATGGAGGATGGGAAGGTCACGGTAAAGGCAAAATTAGAACTCCAGGTTTCCCAGCACAGTGCTCAGGTTCAGTAGGTCATGGTGCCTCTCCAGAACAGAAAGTCACACAGAAGGTACATTAGCACTAAAACACTATCACGTACTTCATGCAGCATTTCACCTTAAGATTTCCTAAGCTCTTTCCAGACAAATTAGACAATGAGGTGGCATTGCAGCAGCAAGGTGACAGATGTGGAGGCCATCAGGTGCTCAGCAGCTCCATGAGCCAGTGCAGTGTTACCAGATGCACCCAATACCCATAGGGAACCAGAGGGACTTTGTGCTAAAAACTGCAGTACCTCATGTTTTTGGCTTGCACATGAACCACAGCTATAGCCATTGCTACCTCTGTTGAAACCTGAGTGAAGCTTCTTACACTCACAAGCAATATTAGCAGTGCATCTGAGCTTTGGGGTGGGCTGGGCCTAATTTGCTTTGGCTGCAGACTGGGTGCTGGTGTGGAGATGTGACCATGTTGCTCCTCAGCCCTCTGTGCTGTGCACCATCACTTAATCCAGCTGAAATGCAAGTTTTGAAATGCAAGGGTGGGTTTGTTCCTGGCCAGTCTTTCTGTTCAAGAAGCTCTGATGTGACTGCAGGACAGCTTGGGTCAAGAAGTTCGTCCATAAGAAAACACATGCTTGTGCTTGTATGATTTTATTGCAGGGGAGGTGGTAAGAGCACATGTTGAGGGGATGGGGCTGGTCTTTTTAATGTCAGTCAGCGGTGTCACTGAATTAAGAGCAAAGGTAGCCTACAGCTGTAGAGTCAGTGAGGGCAGAGGCAAAAAGGCAACTCACTGTGTTGGATTTGTTTGCGCATTTCTGATGTGTTCTTATTTCATAAGTAAGTAGAATTACTTTAAATGACATTAAATAGACATAAAGCGAGGTTATCTGCGGAACAAATTACATTTTATTCCACGTTCATGTACAAGAATCTAATAAAAAATCCTGTTTCCATTGCTGAGCCATTTGCATGGACTACACAGCTTTTGTTATCTGTGATACACTGATGTTTGCAAGTCTCTTGATTACTATTGGAGGACGGTGTTATTAAATAGTGTTTGTCATTATTAACAAAAGTTCCCCAGAAACTGGCAGAGCTAAAGGATTTAAAGGTCTCATTCTGCAATGCAGATCATATCTTTTTATTAAGAATTTCTTTATGGATATTGGAAATGTAAAGTTGACATTTCAAGAGAGATCAGCGGAAGCAACGCACGCAGTGCTTAGGCAGAGGAAAGCCAGATTCTCTTGGCATTAGTCATAAAGAAGTATATTGGGAGCTCATGTGAACCAGCAGGTAGGAGGCTGTGATGTGCCAGTGATATCATAGTGCTCTTGAGCATGCTTGGGAAATGCAGAGATTCAGAACAGGTCTAAGCTCTTGATTTAATTGCTTATCTTTCTACTAGTCCAATTTTTCCCCTCTGTTTGCTTTACTTTCTTGCCTTATCACTCTCTACCACAAGAAATAACAACACAGATTTTGGCCCTATATTTTGCATCTGTCTGCAGAGATAACTTTCTGTAACTGCCATTTTCATTTTGGTATTTTTCCCTCCCTTATCACACTCCACACACGCTACCTCTTCCAAATCGCCTTACAAAGTATGCTAACAATGTGCTTTCCCATGTTTTACAGAACTCTAATGTGCATAAGATCACTGATCAATAAAAAGAAACTATTTAAACAAAAGCTTCCTATTTATTTTTAGTTTATGTGTATTTTATTTCAGTGTTTCTGCATATTTTAATTTGGGTGCACAATTTTTGCTTGCGTAGATGCCCCATTCACCTTTTATTCCCCCTCTTGGCTCCTCGCTCTGTAAATGAAAAGGAAATAACACCTTTCAGCTGATCTTTGCAAAACCCACAGGTTTGGAATGTTTTCATTGTTTGTCTGATGTAGCTAAAAACCTGCAGTTTTATACTTGAGAGCCTACTTCGCTGCACACTGAGAAATCAGAGAGGTGATTGCTCATCTACAGGCACACTTGTGAGTAAAATCAACGTGTTCCTAACATGTGTGTCACCTGGGGAAGCTGTGGTACAAATTCCCTGCAGCTGGGAAGGCAGGACTGTCTGCGAGGCAGCCCCAAGAGAGCCTCTCTCTGCCAGGGTAAACCTCTGGAAGTACATTTGTCAGATCTCGTTTCCCAATGGGGAAACTACCGGTTTCTGAGGGCTAGGGTGATTTACTTCAGTCAGTGTTCTTAGTTCTTTTTGGTTTAGACAATCATGCCCATAGCTTATTGATGCACCCTTGCCCTGAAACAGTATAAAAGGAGATCGTACCCATCGGAGTGCCACATGCTGTCGTGGCATACATTTTATCACTTCTTGCCATAACGTTGTATATTCCACGTAGTGGTACTACTGAATGTGGAATGGAAGCTCTCATAGGCTAGACTGAATTTAAGGATTTTTCTCTACCCCTTTTATGTTCTAAGCCATGATTCAGCTATAAAAACGCTGCCTATAAGGTCAGTATGCCCTGAGTAACTCCTTCATGCATCACAGAGAAGATGAAACATATCTAACAGTAGAAAGCCTCTACTGTTGGCTTCAGGTGTGAGAATTTCAGCAGCACTGCAGCACCAGGCTATCAGTCATCTGTTTTTTTCTCTCATCTGCAAGGTCAGCGTGGTCCAAGGCCTGCCATTTCCACCTGTGAATGTTCCAGCCAAAACCCACACAGGAAATTCTGCTCTGCCCTGTGGACATCTGTACACCCAAAGTGGGGTATTGCAGGGGTTTCTTAGCACCTTGACCCCTTGATGAATCATGTGTCTGTTTCTGTGGGCTGCCACAGTCGTCCCCATTGGGCTTAAGGGTAACATTGGAAACAAAGACCTTTGGCTGTTTAAACTCCATGGTTGGGCGTGGAGCCAGTTCTGCAGCCCGCTGTGCCATCATGGAGTAAAGACTGTTTGGGAGAGACCTGTGGGGTATTTCAAAATGGCTTGTGACCTGAGACGGGATTGATGAGATCAGGAGCACTGAATACTGACAGGACCAGCAGGCAGACAGCTGCTGTGTGTTGCAATCCCTGTGGCACAGCTGTATGCAGACAGGAATGTCTGGAGCAGGGTGAGTACTCCAGTGAGGGGATTACATGGTCATGGAGATTAAGATGATCAGGAATGCCTTGAGCAGTTTGGTAATAATTCTCTGGAGGTTAGCTAGAGGTAACTGCAGATGCAGGATTAGATCAGTGCAGCACAGAAGTTAGGTGCCACCTCTGAATAGCTGTTCTGGCACCACTGCTTTGGTGCCAGAAGTCAGTTAGTAGTGTCCCACTGGGAATTTGAGAGGAGCCAAGGGTGATGAACATGGCCAGTATGTGAGGTGTTGTTTGCCTCAAGATGACTTAGTTCAGCTGTGCAAGGCTCTGGTGGCATTATTTTGCCTCAGTAGAAAGGATTCTGAACATAAGGTGGCCAGAAAGAGATAAGAGGATCTGCTGGCAGTGTGCATGGTGCTGACATGACCAGGAGATCTAGTATTTAACTGCTTGAGGAAAGTGAATCTCCTTTTCCTTGAAAGAGAAACATTACATTTTCATTCAGTGCCCATGACTGTCTGTTGGGCATCCCACATGCTGGGAATCCCAGCATGTGGGATGCAACAAGAGGAAGAAAACTGCATTATGGATTTGGTTGGTAATGTGTGCATTTGCCTTGATGGTGGTGCCTGCAAAACCTGCTGGATGCCAGCATGCTCAGAGTCTTTGAACGCAACCAGAAAGTGCATGTTTTCATCACAGAGGCCATGTTTGGGCCAGAAAGGGAAATAAAAGATGCCTTGTGTAGATATTCCAGCGTCACAGACAACCACTATAGCAGGGAGTGCAGGACTGTGTGATGTTGCAGCATCGCACTTTGCTTATTTTCTGCTGCTTTTATGTCACTAAATGAGGCTAAAATGTGACTAGAAGCATGAGATGCAGGTTTGTGCCTTCTTTCTTAATTAAGCTCTTAGAGATGGGCATAGTTCTAAGTTATAACATTTGATTTAAAAGTATGTAAGCATCACACCCCCAGCATTTCAGGTGTTCTACTGGCAATGAAGTGGTGTGGAATAGGCAAGAATCCTGGAAAGTACGGTGTCCTTTGTAAGCTGAGCATCAAGCAGCAAGTGCTAATGCATGTGAATCTCCAGCAGGGACAGAGCCACCAGGCACAGTGTGCGCAGGGCTGGGAGCTCAGCATAAAAGCCTGGTGACATTTGTTTGATCCAAACTTCTCATCAGCTTCCAGTACAGGCTTTTTCCACCTTCACTGTGTGTAGGATGATGTGTGTGTTGTGGGGGCTGCTCGGGTGCCTGTTCAGGTAGTGCTGAGTGCTGTTTGTTTAGTGCCACACTGACTGGGGCTGGGTATGCATTTCGATGGCAGCTCTTTTAATCTGAGCCCTAAATGCTGTGATAATGCTTTTTTTCAGACACGGTGTCAAAGCCAGGCAGCATGTAAGTATAGCAGGCTGCATGGCTTAGGGTATGAGATTAATGAATATCAATGCATTGCATATTAACCGCCTTAGCAATGTCCTTATTAAAAATTTAACTGGCTATTTCTACAGTAAACACACTGATGTTTGCCTAGCAATAGATAACAAGATGGGTTCATCAGTGCCAGGTTCAGCAAAGGCTTCCCTGAGCTGAGTTTGCACAGAGAGCTTGAGCTTTGTGTGGATTTTCGTAGGCTTAAAAAGGGTTGAATTTGTGCTGAAGCCTTTTCTTCAGCAGGCCACTAAGAGGCTCTCTTTCCATTACCCTGCTGCTTATACTGAGAAAATTGGTAAGATTTTAATACCTTTGAACCATCTGTCTCACAAAACAGCCAATTCACTCAAAAGTTACCAGCAGAGGGGATGAGGAGCCTGGCACTGACAGAAGGACAGACAGACAAGACTGAGCACCATACAAAGCATGGTTGTGTGAGCATCATTTCCTTAGGAAATTGGGCTAAAAATACACTGCACAAACAAATCATTGGAAGGGGTCGTTGTGGACTGGTTATCTGTATTACAATTTTCTGCAAGTTTTGCATGAAAAACAGTGACTGGTTTATAATAGCAGGTAGAAGAGAATTTCAGTTCACAAATGGGAACCCTCCCCTGTTTTTCAAAAGCAGCACAAGGGGAATCCCCAAACCAGACATGAAACACGGCAGTAGTACTTACTGAGGAAGGAGTTACTTGGCTAAAGGAGCCATCCAGCTGCGTCGGTGGGATCTGCTTAGAGACCTCCACCTAATGGGCATGGATGTCTCACCACATCTGCAGTGCCATTATTTCCATTGCATGGCACCACATCTATCCACCAGCTCTGATGTTACTTGAAGAGATCAAAGCTGCTCGAAGTGAATAAGTCTCTTAATTCAGCCCATGCCAGCTCAGTGCACAGTGCTATTGGCACTGCAGGAGCAGCTGCAGCACCTTTGCTCCAGGCTTTTGACAGACATTTGACAAAACAAATTTACTCAGAAAGCTTACAGTGGTGTCTCTGAGCCTTATCTTTATATGCTGCATGTAGTTCCACACAAACAAAGGAGGTTATATTGAGCAACTGCATGAGTCATTGCAGGGTCGAAGCTGAGTGTAGGCTTAGGGGCGACAGTTGGTTACAACAGACGGGAGGAGCACATGCAAGAAAGATATGACTATCAGCAACTGAAAGCAAAGCAAGGCCAGAGGCTTATGATGTGAACATATGGATTATGATATGTACAGATATTGTGTTTCTTCTCCACTCAGTAATTAAAAATGTAAAAGCTTTTCAGGTGGGAAATTTAGGTTTCTTATGTTAAAAAACGGTATATAATTGCATAAGATATTACATTAAGACCAGCATATAACATTTGTCTTTGCTTTGCCCTGTGCTAGGGACAAAAATATTCTGAGGTCATAAATACCAGTGGGCCTTAGTCATAGCTGTAGGGTTGTTTCCTTATGTTTCTGTAACACAGCAGGATTGCCTTAATGGCCTTATGGGTTGCCCGCACCCACCGCTGCCTGGGAGTGTCTTAGTGACTGGTAATCCCTCACACAGGTCACTGAGTGGCACCGTCTCTTGCTCCTGGGCATCAAAAATCTGACCTATTCCTGAAAAAATGTCAGAATTTTCTCAAATGGAATGTGGCTGCTACAGCAAATACCCTTTTTGTGGAGCCCCTGATGACCCTGGCAGGAGAGGCTGAAGCAAGCTGGGGTTTCTTTCACCTTCAGATTCCGTCTCAGGACCTGAGGGTCCCATCCATTAGGTGTTAAATGTATTAAACCCTTTGAGCTGCTTACCCATTTATTGCCTCTACACTTTCTGATTTATTCAGTAATGATATGATATGGAGGATCAGATACAGTTTGAGCAATACACGATTTCTGCGTTTGGTAGTAACTTTCTGCCTAGAAATTAATTTATTGAGCTGTATAATCCATCAGGGCCAGGGTCTGGCTGTGTGAGGCCCTGCACACATTCACCCAAGCACCGAGTCTCAGGCTTGTATGGTTAGTCATGTAAAATATATGGAAAACCTGCCTCTGCCTTAATAGGATTGCAGAATCTATACACACCAGTCATCCCATGGCAGGGTAATTTCTAACGACCTGCTGCTCTGCAGTGCCTCACTCACGTAGGAAGCCGTCACACAGCTAATCGGAGCGAATGTGGCCCCATTTGTACTTGTCTGTCAGGCATCTCTTGTTAGGGCAACTCGCTTATCTTGGCAAGGAGGCACTAAAGGTTGATGTTGTCCTGTCTTTTTTAATTATTGCAGGACACTGTTGTAATAAATGGTGACAGAAGTAAACAAGCATCAGAACAGTAAATGAAGGATTATGTTAGAGCAGACGTATTGCTTAGCATCCCACAGATCAGCTTGCTGCTAACTATAATCTGTTTTGCTGAGGGCCTGCATTTGCAAAATCCTTGTTTCCAAGCCAATGATATATATATTCAGTCTTTCCTACTTCATTAATATTCACAGGATGAGAGAAATACGGCCATGAATAACTATCTAGCAATAGGCCATATGGGACAGACACAAAAGTATTGATTTCTATTTAACAGTATTGAGTGATCATTAATTTCACCGCACCAGTAATTAAGACTCTCGGCTGTGAAAAAATGACGGCCTCCCACACACTCCGTGTTTTCACATGGAATGAATAAAGCTAAATTTTTCACCCCAGCTCCCACCTTTTCGGGGAAAGTAAAGACTTCCCTGAAAACTCAGTTTTCATACAGAACAGGGTTTAGTCTGAATTGTTGCCCACTCCGATAATTAACGTTTTCTGCCTCGATACGATGACTGAACTGGTGCCCACATCCCTTGTTGCTGATAGCCCATTTCTGGGGCTTAATGCCCCAGGAGCCAGATGTTGCCCAGGCCACCCTCATCAGTGGCAGCAACAAGTACTCCAGTACTTTCATATTTTCATGTCTCTGAAACCACATTTTCTTCTAACTTGCCTTATTCCTTAGAGCTCAATGGAATATTTTTCTAACATTGAGCAATTATGCAGGTGTTTGGATTTGGCTCCCAGGGAAACCATCTCATGCGTGTGTCTGATTTGAGAACAGGTAAACTATTCGGATTTACGTTTACATGCATGGAAATCACCACTGGACTGAGATTAAACACAGAAAGCGTCAGCCTCAAAGGCAGTAGTTTGACAAAACTTCTAGGAAATGTAAATGAGTGTTAAGAAGTGAATTTGTTGTTGAGCAATTATCTTCAAAGCAACTAATGCTAACTAATCTTCTGCACAAAATGATGGAATTCTGCTGCATGGGAGAGACAGCCTGCAAAATCCTTCAGTAGCTGTGCACAATACTTGCAGCCTTCAGTAGTGCAAAAAAAAAAGGGCTGGAAATAGGCAGGAAGAGAGTGTGGGATGATGGCTGGAGCCTCAGGCTTTGCAGAAATCTTGCAGCCCAGACAGGTGTGTGGAGCAACGTGTGGCAGGAGGGGCTGCTGGCACCAACTGGGGGTGGCTTCTTGGCCTCCAGAGGAAGAGGATGTTGTTCTCTGGCGCCTTTGCCCTTCCCAGGATGACGAAGTCAGGTCTGAGCAAGTAGTGCTCATGCCCAAACTCATCTTCAGACCTAAGTCCAAATCTTACTCAACCACTCTGCTGAACTTCCAGGATGTAAAACGACAGGGAGTACTGAGCATTTAGGCTGGAGTTTCTGTATTGAAGTACACTACTAAAAAGGGAATGTTTTCTGCTCTCAAGAAGAGAGGCTTCCTTTTTATGCTTCTCTCGCTAATGATTTTTTACTTACAAGTAAATGTTTTTTTCTTCTTGAGCTGCAGCTTTAGAAAATTCCAGTTCTACATCTCCAAAGCCAATTCGCAGTTCTTGTGGAGTGCAGTTTAATAAACCAGCTAAATGAGAGACATCTGTCTGCAAGAAGTACTTCTGATTTGAAAAACTTAGAATAAATCTTGCTGAAATTTTCTTTGAATGTTATCATAAAAAGTACTAAATGCATATAAAAGGCAGGAATGCAAACTGTAATGGTAATATGTCATTTTAATGACTATAATTTAAGCATACGATAAATATATGCCTGTTCTTTAAAGATAATAAAATCCTGTTTCTTGCAAATTAGCTAATAGAAATCTTATGATTCAGTTGCTAATGCAGACACAATGGGAAAGGAAAATGATTTTTTTTACTCTGGGTTTCACTTTACTGGGTCCGTTAGCACTTGGAAAGTTGCAGGAACCCAACTCGCAGCACTCAGGGTATGACGCGCTCTTGTCGATCATGGGAGAAAGAAAACCGTAACAGCAAATTGTTCCTTCCTGCAACCAAAATTACAGTTTACTGCTCTATTGCAGTGTGTGTTGTTTTTGTCTCAGTGCTGCCCTCTTTGCTAGGTACGAGGCATTAAATGATTTGTATGTTTCAATTAAGTTGCTATAAAAAATGAGTAGCTGGAGGGCACGAGTTTATTACTGGTATCCAACTCTGTTTTCATTTACTAAATGGCATTCTGAAAGCTTCTATTCTGAACATAATCACCTTAGGGTATCCACCGAGTACAGCCCTGAATGATTCAATTACTGCTGAATGCTCTTCTCTCCCCAGAACATAGGGCTTCGCACATTAGCAGCATGTTGAGCGCTTCACAGTTGTTCTCTTTGCACTCATCAGGATGTTCCCAGGAATAGGCTGGAAGGATGCAGCTTACAGCTTCTTCTTTAAAACACGTTATCTATCTATGTTGTCTCATGGTAGCTCACTTCTCCAGATGAGTGCGTTAGTGCAGATGGACATATTTTTAATTCTGTTTCTTTACAGCTATGTTTTCTCCTCTCTATTGAATCATTGCATATTCTTCATAAAACTAAATTACAGAAATTGGCAAGACATGCCTTGTCCACATGGATTGTTACACAAAAATATAGTTTCTGCAAAGAGATGGTGTCAAAAAAACAGAATGACCCTCTTTGCTCTGTTTCTGAAACCAACACGTATTCCAGAGACCATAAAATAGTCAGACCAGGAAAAAAAGAGAAGAAACAGAAGTATTACAGGGCATGCTGGTCTTTCAGTCAGAGTTTCTCAGGTGTTGTGGTAGGATTGAAACATTTAGTAAAAGCGTGCCACATTTGATAAAGTTGTGAAGACTCAAGGTTGACTTCAGTAGCTGGTTTCTGGATTCCCCGTGTCCTGGTCAGGAGACTGGAGGTCACATTGAAGTCTTCCATACATGCAGTTCAGGTCGCTTTTGTTTTTGCAAAAGTCTTCTGAGTCCATGGGCTCAGGACAGACGACATCAGCACACCTCAAAACTGTTGAGCCTGGAGCTCATGATGGCGCTATTGTTTCCAGCGTTGCTATTGTCTAAGGCTTGGCTCTGGATTTCATATCAGCGTGTCCCAGCATCCTTGTTCTTCAGATGGGAAATGGAAAGGCGTTGGTGAAGTCCAGAGCCAAACCTTGTTTCTGGAAGATGAATATGTTAGAATTTCAGTCTGGAAAAAAAATTTTAAAATCACTTCTGATTAAACTGAGTTTTTGTATATCCTACATGTGGCAAATCCTATGGGCACATTCCTTCGCAGTTGCTCAACAACCCTAGAGCAAACTCTGTGACAGAGTATCAAACTGAGATGTCCTCGCTGAAGACCAGAAAATATATATTTTTTTTCTCTACACTAACCTGAAAAATAGATTTTTATTTCTAAGAGAACATGAATAGCACACCAGTTCCTCAAGGACTGATAGTTGTATCCATTTCAAGGTTGGCAGCCAACACAAATGCATTAAAGGTTAACTCCTCTTGCTTCTGTAATGTATGTGCTATTGTAAAAAATGGAATGCATGAGGAAACTGAGGCATAAAATAGGGATCAAGGGTTTATAAAGGTATTGTTAAAATCTCACCACCTGTGAAGAGATTAGGTTTAATATTTCATGCATTTGCAATTCAGTGATCTTGCACCAATGCAAATGTGATTAAATAAAGGGTAGTCAGTTTCAATTAATTTTATTAATGACTGCAGCTATATTCACTGTAAACACAGCTTCTGACACTTAATGGAACGATCTGACCTGATAAAGCGTAAACCCATTAGCTCTTTGGGCCTGGCTTCCCATCTGTCTCCTGCCTTGTGATGAGAACATAACTTGGTTGCTTAGCTTCAGCACCCTTCCCCAAAAAGAATCCTGTCTTGCCTTGCAGACAGAAGTAGAATCTACCACATTCCTTGGCAGTTTGATCTAGAATTAAATTCTCTTGTGCAAAAAATGTATAAAACGAATGCTTACCTTTGAATTTGAATATGTGCTCGCATTCCAGATGCTGGTTCTTGTTAGCCTCTCTTCATGGAATGAGGAGATCTTTACTTTTAGGTACGACCACACTGTGATAAAATTCTCTCCCAAACTTCTTTTTCAGATGAGTGAAACTGCTGTTGCTTGTTGTACAATAGCCAACGCTCTCATACCTTCTGTGGTTGTTTTTTGAATCCTCTCAGATCTTTTGAAATGAATGTCAAAGCTGTCCTCAGCATCCTTCCCTACTTTTTTTTTATTTCCCTGATGTATATTAAAGTTATTTTTTCCACATCGCTATTTCTCCACTCAAGCTTTTTTGGAACCATTGACTTCCAGGCTGCATTTGCCCAGTCTGCATTCCTGTTTCCTCTTCTCATATTTTTACATTACTTAATATTAATGTACATTTAAAGCAGAGTGCAGATCCTGCTTTTAGCTACACTGTTCTTACCATTTCTTACTGATCTACTATGATTTAATCCATCCCCACTTATCTTCAAAATACTCTTGCAATACCGGATTCACCTTGCGCACGTCTACCATGAAATGAATCACAATCGCAGCATCTTTTCGAAAGATGCAGTCACTCACCTGGAAAAGGAATGAGTTTTACTGCTGCAGGTTGGGGCTATTTGGCCGTATCTCTGGTGATGGAGAGCAGAAGAGAAGGTGCTGGAACATTACTGATTCTGGAGGAAAAAAAGTAATTTTGTTTCTAAGGAAAGCTAGCAAATCCCTTTGCAGTAGTGAAGGGGAAGGATGCTGTAATTTGAGCTTGGCAGTTGAGCAGTGCTGAAATGGAGGAGCAGGAAGCGCGAGGGCAGTTGAGTGGGACATGAGCAGCATGCACTGCCCATTTGCTGGGGCAGTAATATGTTGGGCTTATTGCTTAAAGTACTGATCCACAGTGATACTGCCTTGATACTGATTCTCTCTTATTTTCACTATGTTTTTAGTAACTCCCCAGAAAAATGGCACATTTAAAGTTGAAAATCTCACATATATTCCAGTCCCAGTCAACTTCTTGAAAATCCATTAAAGAGCAAATCACAGGCTTCTGCAAAGAGAGGCAGAAAAATCTTAAAAGCACTAAATTCAGCGATTTGGAATAAAGCTTAAAACAGACAACATCTGTTGTTTTCAATCCCATGGGATTTTCTGCTATTTTTTTTTTTCCAAATCCTGGCCCTTAAGGAAGAGCAGTGTCAGATTTAGAAAGGACGAAAAAATGGTGTATATAAAATTAGAAATGTGTCTGGAAATCTGAAATCCTTGAGTGGCTAAGCCAGCTCCAGATCCTTCTCTGCTGATGAACAGAGGTCCAAATACTGTGTGATCACAGCAGTTTTCAAATGGTCATTTTCCATTGGAACCTTGCAGTTATTATACCAGATGCCAAAATTACATTTTTTCTTGCTAATATTGTTACTATTTTGCATGCTTGTTCACCAGGACTATTAATGGTAGAGCTCTCTTTAAAGGAGATGTTGCTTACATGAGGTTGATAAAGAAGAAAAAGAACAGAAATGGTGAAGCTACCGAAACGCATGAAAAAATTCTCTTTTCAGATGACTGTTTCATTATCACATCCTATCTCGCCATTTTGTCTACAGTGCTACCTCAGATCATCACTGCAGCTATTGTGAAACTTTTTTTTACAACCTCCTAGGAAAATAAAACTATTCAGAATAGCTTGGTGGACTCATAGGGATGCCAGCTAAGCAGACTGGTGTAGTTACGCCATTCAAAAGCGAGTTTTATGCTGGTAATACATTTTATTTGCAGGGCCTGAGTAGTTGGTCATGAATCAACCAAGTGCTTACAGCACCAGCTTGTCATGGAGTATTCCTCTTAGATTTTTCTATGAAGCTGTCACCATATATTTAATTGTTATGGAATTGTTACAGAATATACAATACCATCAGCTAATAAAATAATTGTGGGATCACAAAACAATTCAGGCAAATGCACTGTTATTAGTGTATTTCTAGAAATATTCTTCTATAGTTTTTTTAATACTGAGTTTCAATTTATGAAGTACATTGCATTCCATAAAAAACAACTTGTGTAATCTTTTCTTTCTTAGTGGTTCGTAAGGCTTTGAAGCAGTTCTGCGGTACTGAGTCCAGGTACCAAAATCTTAACATGATGTTGTAGCTGACAGTGCAGGACTGTTAAAGTTTCCTAGGATTTCCAAGTTCAGTATTAAAAAAGGAATTGTAACCAAAAGGATTCTGCAAATGGCTACAACACTCAACAGTTCTGCAAAACAACTTTAGCACCTGCAGATTCCATAACAACAGGTAGGGGAAGTGTTTTTGCAGGGTAAGCTTGCCATATGTATCAGCTTATTTTTGTACATTGTGCCATGAAGCCAGAACATGGACTTGCTGAATTTTACAGTGACCTGGAAATGAACTGGCTTGCTATGCAGATTTTTGCTTTAAGAGGAGAGTGAAGTTGATTGCGCAATATAGACTAGAGCTTTTTTGTCATGGAATTGTAGAATCATAGAATGGCCTGGGTTGAATCATCTAGTTTCAACCCCCCTGCTATGTGCAGGGTTGCCAACCAGCAGACCAGGCTGCCCAGAGCCACATCCAGCCTGGTTTTGAATGTATCCAGGAATGGGGCATCCACAGCCTCCTTGGGCAACCTGTTCCATTGAGTCACCACCCTGTGTGTGAAAAACTTCCTCCTAAGTCTAATGAGCATGATATGATAAGCATATACCTGGAAATTTAAATTCTATCCTGTCTGCAAGTGCAAATTCATGTACCCACAGGTAATGTCAGGGGGTTTTTAGGGGCAGTCAGAGAAAGGAACATTAAATAAAAAATAGCAGTGCAGGAGCTTCATTGATTTCTCAGAGAAGGGTGGTACTCACATGGTATTAAGCTGATTCCATCCCACAAAGTGAAGGCAATAAGAGAGCTCTTATGGGTCAATAGTCAACATGGAGTAGTCAGTAAGTTCACAGAAATACTAGGTTAGGAACAGAGATGTGTAGGAGAGGAAACAGCAGCAGGCATTGCCAGAGATCTTCCTTAAGTCGCTGTTGAACCATGCATGGCTGTTTGGTTTCTTATTTGTTTCTAACTTCATTCCTTATTGGAAGCACTGTCATTCCAGGGGGCACTGTGGCAGGGCTTGGTATATTCAAAGCCATGAAATGCACAGAGGCTGAGGTGTAAATAAATATGACCTATGTCATTAATATGGAGAAAAAAGTGTATTATCACAAATACGCCTATGAAGTACTCAATACAGAAATGAATGTCATGTGTACAATCAGCTAAATCTCAGGATTTTATAACGCAGTTTCAAAGTCCTTGTGACTGAACACACCATCATGAGCGGCCTAGTTCACTTGTTCACTGCCAAAGCCAGATGAGTATGGTCAAAATAAGTAATACAGGACCAACACTGAGCAATGACAGGGCAAACCAAGTGTGTGTGTGCTCTGTTAGCCCTAGATCTAGAATGGAAGGATCTGTCAGAGTAAGTTGCATTGATCACCAGTCCTACCAAACCAACATCCCTTCCTCTGCTGAAAATACAATGGGCATACATTTTTTCCATCAGATATGCCTTATCTCTGTCATTAGTGCTGTTGTAGCCTTTTGGTTGATATTCAGAGCCCTTCTGCAGTTCAGAGTGCAGTTTTCTTCTAACTTAAAAGCTCGGTGAGTCAGGTGTTAATACTCTCCCTGTCAGCTGCCTTTGGGTCAGCACACAGAGTTCACTACTTGTTTACCCATTTGCAAAGACTTGTAAATTGGCAGTCACATTAACCTTAATCATCATTCACTATTCACAGTCCGGAGGTATCAGCTGGAAAGCTAAGTATATATGTCTCAGGGAAGGAGGTTTTGGAGGATGACTTCAGGGCCCTTGCAGGAGGTGACTGACCATTTGGAATTCAACTGTAGGACACATGCACAAAGAGCCACTTAACAAAACTCTTTGCTTAAGCCTCCCTTCTTCCCCCCGGTAGTTACATTCCTATTTGATTAAGAAAATGAGGTAAGAAACAGAAATGTAGGCTGAAAGGCATGTGGTCTTATGGAAGTCCTTCCATTTGTATAGACCCGCTATTACCTATAGCAGTAATAACTTGTATTTGCCCACAGTCTGCACTGAAGAGTATTTCATGCATACCTCTATAAAGCTGTTTTATAGAATCTTTACAAGCAACATGAGTATGGAAAGAATTCACAAGCTCTGGAATATGTCAGAGATTAATTTGTTAAAGCAACGTTTGGATGGCTATGTGTAACTTCAGATCTCTATTTCCATTCTCACTAATCTTGCTGCCACAGAATTGCAGTGGCACAAGGAAGGATTATCTTAATTCCTAGCTTTATTGATGATGCTAATATAATTATTTTATTAAGAATCTTATTATTTTAGCTTAGTTTTGACTGCTATAAGAGTTAAATATACCAGGAAAAATAACGGAATGAAACTGGAATAAAGCCTGTGACTCAGTTTATCAGCGACAACTTTATCTGAGTTTAAGCCACTTTCTATGGGATTCAATTCTAAGCCAGGCTCTGTGGCTATGTAGGATTTCTTTTTATGAATTTGGTATCATTTTGTCATTTGCAGCAGTCCTGTAAGTCTAGATTTAAGGTTCATTCACTGTGAGAACTGACCATCTGCTCTCAATAACTGTGAATTCACAAATTATTAAGTATTAACAAACTGTTTCTGTGTTCTTGCATGTCTCTACAATGCCTCAAGCAACTGTTCTTTCTTTAAATGGAAAAGACACGGCAGCTGTGGGATTCACAAGACATTGGTGCTTGTCTCTTGCTGCACTTCTGGCAGCGAACCGCAAAGTGCAAATAACTTTTCTAACTGCCTAATAACTGCAAACCTATTAAGCACGACTTCTGTGACACCAGACAGAAAAACAAAAGATTAGATTAAAGAGTATGTGAACACCTGTAGCTGCTCTCAGGGCTGCCTATTAAGTGGACCATGTTAGAAGTTAGCATTGCTTCTCCTTGAGCATCAATCAGAGAAGCTGTGTGATACCCAGCAGAGTTTGGGCCGGAAGCAGAGGAAAGGGACATCTGCCTCAAGCAATCCCTCTGCTGCATTTCAGAGCTTATCACCAGCTCCTTGTAAAGGTGGGGTGCAAAAAAACCAAAATCTCCATCCACATTGAGCTGTCCAAGTTGTATATTTAGGCACAAACTACCGCATCACTGGTTTCTTGTAAAACAGCTTTCAGAGGAAAAGAATCCTAGAATCATAGAACCACAAGATTGGAAAGGACGTACAAGATCATTTAGTCCAACCGTCCTCCCACTACCCTTTCTACCACAAGCTACTAAACCATGTCTCGTAGCTCCTCATCCAGATACCTCTTGAACACTGCCAGGACAGCGATTCCACCACCTCACTGGGCAGGCCATTCTACTGCCTGACCACTCTCTGAGAGAAAAAGTTTTTCCTTATGTCTAACCTAAACCTTCTCTGGTACATAGTGCAGCCATTTCCTCAGGTCCTGTTTGTTGCCTAGGAGAAGAGGCCAAATCCCCCCTCATCACAACCTCCCTTCAGGAAGTTGTAGGGTGCAATAAGGTCTTCTCTGAGCCTCCTCCAGACTAAACAATCCCAGCTCCCTCAGCCGTTCCTCATAAGATTTGTGCTCCAGACCCCTCACCAGTTTTGTTGCTCTTCTCTGGACACATTCCAGGGACTAAATGTCTTTCTTGTAGTGAGGGGCCCAAAGAAGTTTCACTTCTTGCATAATACCTTAATATTTTGAGGTGTCTACACACAAACCAGGAGAGACTTAAATCCACAGTCCCCAAATCTTTATATATTCTCTCTGTATATTTTTTAATAGAATGTTTGACCACAAGGTTGCCAAATACATGAGGACTTCTTCAAAGAAGAGAAATAAGTGAACATTTTCACTAAGGCCATTGGTTTTCATTGGGCTGCCTTGAAATTTCATTTTAGGAATACTGTGACATAGTTATGTTGTTTAATGATCTATTGCAAAAGCATGGAAAACACCACAGAGTTTTCAGAAGACACAAAAGTATTCAATTAATCCAGACAGCAGAAGATAAAGGGACTTAAATGGGCCATAATTAAGCTGGGTTTGTGAACAGCACAATGCCAGATTAAACTCAGTGTTGCTGAAAGCAGGGCAATCAATAACTGCAAAGAATAATCTGATCTACATTGACCCTTTGTCGGTTCCTAGATAACCTGCAACAAATTATGTTTCCAAAAAGACATTTAACTCTGATTTTCAGTGCTGAGCTTTGTAGGAGCCATGTTCTTTCGCTTTCCATGTACAAGTTCTGTTTTGATGCTTTCCCATTAGAGCACAGCTCTTCTGCAGCTGCTTTCATCTCCAATTTTTTGACACGTCTGCTGTGTCGCTCACTCACTCAGGGTATGATGTGTCCCCCCAGTGTGCTGGTTCACTCCCTTGACCAGCGGGTCCTGATCCATTCCCCTGTTTGCCTCCAGCCTGACTTGTGATGATAGTCCTGCCTCTGTCTGAGCCTCCCACCTCCACTGTGCTGATCCAGCTGAGTGTCTTCTCACCTCACCTTTCTCTCACACCAGCAGACATCTTCAGGATTCTTCCCAGCATGTCAGGCCTTCTCCCCATGCCTGTTTGTTGCTTTAGTTCTCCAGCAGACTCCCCTCGTTGAATCCCACTCACACTTGACATCCTTCTTGTTGACAGCTGCAGCCTGCCAGGCTCTGATGCAGTTCTGAAGGATACTAAAAAGGAAGAATTTATTTTAAAAGAGGCCCATTAAGTTTGACTACTCATTGTTTACACTGAGGAGCAGCCACCCGCCATTCAGCTGCCCCACACGCTCATCCCTGGCCTGCTCCAGCAAGTCCTCTGCTAGTCTCCTGTTCCACATGAGAGCAGCTGATTGCTCCCACCAGGCTGCCGGGGATGGGAGAGGTTTAGAGATTTTAATGCCCACAGGATTTTTAGGTTTCAGTGAGTTTTCCATTTCTCATTTCCTTTTTATTCGGTTCTGGTAATCTGGGTCAGGAAAGACATAAGTGCTTCACGGCCTCTAGTGGGCAACAGCCAGAGCTGCAGGAGTTTCCAGCCAGTAAATAAATCTATGGAAAACTTTTCATTTTAGCCAGTATACGATTTCCCTGGTTTCCTATGGTAGCAAGACTTACGAAAACACTCTTTTTGTGCAGTCTGTCTCTGCTTCCCACCCTCAGCAGCTCTCGGGCCTGTTGGCTGATTTCACCTAAGTTTGGGTGAATTTGCTGAGGTCTGAGAAACTGTTCCTTAGAGTTTTAAGGTGATAGATGTGCTTGAGTTGACGATAAACTTCTGTCACTCTTTCTAACACAAAGGTTGTGATTATGATACAACTTCACACAGCACAAAACGTTAAAACATCAGCACAGGAAAGAAGTTACAAGTACAAAAAAGAGCTGCTCAGAAAACGTCTGTGAATTAGGCTGGTTTGTTCATATGCTGCTGTAAGTCCTGACCCTTAATTATATTTGATAATTCGGTTGATGTAGGCTCAAAGAACATGATGTCTCTTCCATGGGCCTGCCAGATAATCCTGCTGGGAGTGGAGATGGAAGATGATTCAGGGTGTTGGTACTGCTCATATCACTCATATCATACTGCCGTTTTCTTCATTTACAAGTCTGTAAGGATGATTCAAAAAACCCACAGTTCTTACATTTTTTTCTTCTTTCTGCTTGCTCATTCAGACTTCTCTAACAGTGGTATTTAAAATATGACAAATACAAATGAAACTCATAGGTAAACTTTCTTTCAAAGATCATACAAGGTGTTCCCATATGATAAGAACGCCAGTGTGCATTTTCCTTCAACTGTGTATTTGTCTGAGGTAAGTCCTTTAAGTTTCTTAAAACAAAGAAAAACTTTCCTGAAAAGTGGTCTTATGTGACATCTTTTCTCCGTGTTTTTGCTTGGCTGTAATGAAGTGGAGAGAAGAAAACACAGTAGAACTATAGTAGGCTCACTTTGGGTTAATCCAAGAAAATAGGCAGTCCTTGGCATGAGCAAGGGGAAAGTGTATTGCCTCCTTTGGCACCTGTATCGCTTACTGTAGCATTTCATTTTCCCTTGAAGAACTCTTTTTCAAGTTGGATGTAGTATGCCTTGCTTTACTTAGAGCATCTGAGAATACTGCTTGAACATTCTGAATGGCTTTAGATTGAACTTATAGTAGGATGATCTCAGAGTGTCCCTGAAGTGGTATCTTATTGTAAAGACTTATTTTTCATCTGTTGCAAGCACTTGAAATGACAAAGTTACTGATAATGACTTTTCTGAGTTCATACTGTGAATGCCAAGCCTGCAAAGAAATGACTCACAGTGAACCATGCAGCATTGTTCTTGGGTGCGTAGTATCTTGCGAAGGACTTTTTCTGCCTTTTTTCCAAGAAATGATATTTGAGAACAAAACTGGAGTGTGGTCTTTTTGTGCCAGGATGTCTCTGTTGCCTTTTCTGTGAGAGGATGACAAGACTGTCATAGGCTTTTGGTCCACAAAAATGTGTCTAGCTGGGACTGTTAAAGGAGATGGTAGAATGATATGAATGAAATAAAATCTCATGGTCTCTGACTCTTCTGAAAAATCCCTTCTTTCTGTTTGGTTGTGTTTGGCTCTTCATTTCTATAATGAAGTAGTGTCCTCTGTTGGCTGCACCAGCTGTGATAGCCTCATGTGTCCCAGTAGTTTCCAAGATAACACACGTAAGCAAGATTCCTCAAGCAAGTCTTGCTTTGCAGGAAGCAACATTGGAAGAATCCATTCTTTTCTTTGCCCAAAGCTGCGTAATGTACTGCCAGTTTTTGTCTGATTTGTCTTTCTCCCTTCTGTAAGGTGCTCCGAATGATCTGGAAGACAACAGTAACAGACATAGGATTGGCAAAGCTTTTTGCGTATGTGTGTGCACTCATGCCTGTGATGAAAGAAAACAAATTTGTCGATAACGTAATTTACAAAAAAGCAAACTTTAGATCTTTGAGTTTCTGAAAGGTCAGGGAGACAACATTTCATGCCTCAAGTATGTTGAATTTTGCTTAACAAGGGTGTTTTCAAAAAGAATTTTAGAAAAGAATGATGCTGTAAAGTAATCACAAACCAGATTCATTTGCTCTCTTCAATCAGTGTGAATGTGGGAGAATCACAAACTCATTGGCACAGCTAGCATTGAGAATTTACATCCATTCTAATAAGTGCTTGTTCAAAATAAGCCTTTGATGTGTTGATTACAGCCTGTTAAGCTCCAAAGCAGTTGCTCAAATGAATTGTCATGTAAGCATTTTTTTTTTCTGCTGATGTTTGTGAGTAGTGAAGTAGGACAGTGCAGAAAAACTTTGCCTTTCTTCATTGCTTAGATACAGTCTTTACCTGTGATAAGTAACACTGTTCTGTTTTTCAACAAATTCCATCTTAAAATCTCCAGAAAATGCAGGACATTCTGCAACAGGTGAGGTAAGCCTTGTAGACTTGTTTGGAGGTGGATTTCTGCAGGAAGGCTGGAGGTCTTAGCTATACAGCTATGACTTGAAAATGTTGCCTTTTTGATAGAAGTAAAAGAAAGCTCTGGGACACTTGCTTTCTTTAAAGCTGACGGCTGCCTTACTATAACTAATAAGAAACTTGCAACAGGATAGCTGCTTTGAGCAGAGTTCTGCCTGTTTTCCTAACTATGGTTATGAATTTTTGCACAGAAATGCAAGAGTTGAATTGCTGTAGGGTTTTTAAAGCCTGGAGTACTTCACTCAATGCTTTTTCCACAAAGAGGCTTTCAGGCATTGGAAGCATCCTACAAATAATTAAAGCATTGCTGCATTTTGATGGTGCTTCTTACCTCTGCTCTGGAAATGTTTTTTGGTCAGATCTTAAGAAAATGATAAACAGAAACATGTAAACATTGAGATGCTGTTGTCTTACTGCATCTACCTTGATACCTCAAGTTCAACAAGACCAAGTATCGGGTCCTGCACTTTGGCCACAACAACCGCAGACAGTGCTACAGGCTTCAGGCAGAGTGGCTGGAACACTGTGTAGAGGAACGGAGATGGGGATATTGGTCAACAGCCAGATAAACATGAGCCAGCAGTGAGCCCAGGTGGCCAAGAAGACCGATGGCATCCTGTCATATCAGAAGTAGGGTTGCCAGCAGGAGCAGCATCTTTGTACTCAGCCCTGGTGAGGCTGCACCTTGAGTACTGTGTTCAGTTTTGGGCCCCTCACTACGTGAAAGACATCAAGGCTCTGAAGTGTGTTCAGAGAAGGACTAACGAAGCTGGTGAGGGATCTCGAGCCTTATGAGGAGAGGCTGAGGGAACTGGGATTGTTTAGTATGGAGAGGAGGCTCAGAGGTGACCTTATTGCCCTCTAAAACTACCTGAAGGGAGGTTTTTGTGAGCTGGGAGTCAGCCTCTTCTCTCATATAACAGCAATAGAATGAGAGGGAATGGCCTTAAGTTGCACGAGGGGAGATTCAGGTTGGATGTTAGGAAATACTTCTTTTAGAGAATGGTCAGGCGTAGAATGGGTTGCCCAGGGATTTGGTGGAGTCACCGTACTTGGAAGTGTTCAAGAAATGTTTAGATGTTGTATTAAAGGACACAATTTAGTGGGAAATACTGGTGATAGGTGAGCAGTTGAACTGGATGATCTTTGAGGTCTTTTCCAACCTTGATGATTCTATGATTCTGTAATTCCATATATTTTAAGTGGTTTCAGATCCTGTGTGCTCAGAAACAGACTGTTTGGAATCATAATAGTCTTATCAGATAAATTACGTGAAATAGTCATAGATCTGGCATTGAGATTTCGTGATAGAAAGACTATATTTAGGGCTGTAGTACACACAGTATGTTAATGACAGCTCCTGTGAGGTATGGAAAAAATTTCACCCTGGGCTGCGATCATACCTGATTTCAAAGACGTAAGCATTCAAGCTAGAGCAGCATTTGGAATGAGGCCCTTGAAGTGTTTTGCAGTACAGGATGTTTTCTTGGTGATTTACTGCTCTCCAAGTCAACTGTGATCTAGCACTTGGCTGGGTATTTAGGGAACACACTGTTTCCATAGGTATTAGTGCTTGAAACCATTAAGTGTTCCACACTTCTTCTACAAGAGCAGTAATTACATCCTGTCGGCAGAAATTTCTCCTGCTGTTTAATTTGGAAACCATATTCTTTTCTTCCATTCTTATATTGTTGTACAGCACTGCTGCAACCTACCAGTAGCTGCTACATTTTCTGCCCATGATGACAGCACTCTGACCCATGCTTGGGGGATGATAGGAGTGATGTCTCTCAGAATGACATTTTAGATGGTAGTTTGCTTGTGACTCAAGTCATTTTATGCTGTGCTTGACTTCAGAAATTTAACTTTTCCTTAAAGTAGCAGAAATAACTGTTGTAGCTCGTTTCACTGCAGGAGAGATCCTGAGTCAGCCCCTGAGCGCACTGGGTCTTGAGACAAATGCTGATGCTGAACTTTTCTCTCCTACTTTGTCCTTTTCAAGCCTTTTATGTACAGAAGGACATTAGCACTCCAGATGATTATTGTCTGTTAGTGATGTTTTTAATTACTTATTTTCAGGACATTTTGCTGAAAACAGGATTTTTTTCCTCCCCTGAAGCAAACCAGTGATTCACAATTTAATATAAACTTTTGTAAAAAGTTTGACTCATGCAACAATTCCAAGAATTTTTATTTCTGAGCTCTTTGAAGCATTTGATTGAACAACTGAAATATTTTGCTTTTTCTGTGCTTGAACTGGACCTCGTGTTAAAGTGGATTCGTATTATTCTAAGTACAGTAAGTAACACTTTGTGGCCCCTGGGTTTTATCATAGAAGTGTTGTCCCACAGGCTCATGTTATCAGAAGCAGATGTTGGGGCATAGTACAGGGCAGAGGATGCAAGAGTTCCAGGAACAGGGAGACAGGGAGGAGATGGCCCTAAATCGAGGGCAGTAGTGTTGGTCCTTGGGAAGGGAAATGCAAGGGCACAGGGCTTGCTGGAGTGTGTTTTATATCACCAGATGGGAGTCAGGGTGAGATTTATCACCTATTTTGACCCAAACTAAGCTGCTTTTGGCTCAGCTCTGAGAACTGCCTGTTTGCAGCAAGGCAGGTGGGTAGTTGAGCAGCCGTTCGGTGGTGTGATTGAGCAAATCAGGGAGATGCTGCTGGACTTTTGTAAGTGAGACTCAAGCTGTAGAGTTTTGACTTGAAAAACATTTATATTGGCTGTTAAAGGGAACACATGACACACAGATATGCCATGTAAACTATGGAGATTTTCCCGCAGGAGAAAGACACTGAGAAGCTACAAGAGTACAAAGTACAAATGAGGTAGATCTGCCTGAAAAATGAGTTAGGTAATACATATTTTGATCCTTTAAAGAATGTATTTTATGTAAAAATGCAGAAGCATATGGCTTTCTCATCAAGTGGAGATGATACAACTGTCCTATTTTACATAAGCACTGAAATCGTAAATCTCTGACAAATGGCTCAGGAGCCCTTTGAAAAAATGTCAGTTTTGGCTAAGAGAATGAAAACTGCCTAAGACAGTTTTTCACACCCAATGTATTATCATTGCAACTTTCAAATTCGTTTTTTTTTTTTTGATTTTGCCTTGAAATACCTATTTCAATGGAAAATTCCAAATACAACAACCTAGATACTGTTTTTCCTTTCCCCTTGTTCCCTGTCTTTTTTTGTTCAATGTGTATCAGTGTTATCTATGGATATACTCTCTCATATCTGTAGCTTTTCAGAATTTCATAATCTTTAGGAAAAAATATGAGTGTGTTTGTAGGAGAAATGTGAACTCTGATGAACATATTTTTTATTTTATTTGAAAGCAAAATGTTCCTGAGTTCAGGATTTCAGAGACCAGTTGTAAATCGAGGAGGTTTTGCAAGAACCACAGGCAGGAGACAGTGTTCTCTGATGTTGGGATTAAACCTAGAGCAGAAGGGAGAGGGCATCTTTGACTGCTCAAGGCCACAGCCTCTAGACCATAGAATCAAAGAATCATAGAATGGCTTGGGTTAGAAGGGACCTCAAGGATCATCAAGTTCCAATGCCCTGTCACAGACAGGGCTGCCAACCTCCAAATTTAATAGTATACCGTGAGTGTCCAACCTTTTGGCTGGCCAGGGCTGTACTGAATGAAAAGGCTGCATATAAAGTATATAATATAGTTCATGTATATTAGTAACAAAACTTACTTTCTTTTATTTATTTATTTTTTTATTCAAATGTAAAGTATAGAGAAAAAGTCATGAAGTCATGTCTATTAATGGCATCAAAGAAGCCATTTTTACAGTGACATATTTGTTTTCAACACCTCTAACAAAAACAGCAAATTGAGTCATATCTATACGTTCATGTATCACTGAAACATAAGGTTTGAAAATAGCAACTTTACTCTCCAATTTTTTTTCAATAGATTTTCCAGTTTCTTCAGTGTGCCTGGCTATATTCTGTTGAGACAAACTGGTTTTAGAAGAATCTTTTTTTAATCAAGATAAATTACATGCTTTCCAAACATTGCTTAATAAACTCCCCATCAGTAGATGGTTTAGATTTTTTTTCTATCACATTTGCTACCACATAACTAGCTTTTATAGTAGAGTCTGTTTGAGTTGTAACTTTAAAAATATACATATTGTTGATATGACAGACTTTTTTCCTCTATTTTATCTTTACAACATTTTCTTTGAAATACATAGAATTTGGCAGCACATTTTAGCATATAATGTGTTTTCAGTTATAATCTTTGAAAACTGACATGATTCCCGTGGAAATTAAGCATAGAACCATTTTATTTGTCTGGACACAAAAATACTCATCTGTTCATTTTTTCTTGAATGCTTCATCCATGATTTTTCTTTTTTTGTGGTTCTGTTTTCTTTCAAGACAACATTACTACTTTTCTGAAAGAGTGGTCAGGCACTGGAATGAGCTGCCCAGGGAGGTGGTGGAGTCACCGACCCTGGAGGTGTTCAAGGAATGTTTAGACATTGTGTTGAAGGACATGGTTTTGTGAGAACTATTGGTGATGGATTGGACTGGATGATCTTGTAGGTCTTCGCCAACCTTGGTGATCCTATGATTCTGTGATTAGGTAGGTTGAAATACTGTTCATTGCAGGGTAGTTGGACTAAGATGACCTTTAATGGTCCCTTCTGACTCTAAGGATTCTGTGATTCTGTTCTATGATTCTATGAAATATTCTTGGCCATCACTATGTTCTACTCAGCAAGTGGCACAAGCTACATGCTACATGTTATACGTGTGGGTTTCAATTCAACTGAATGTGTATGGTGGACATGAGAGTTAGAGCTTCTCTGTACCCTTTCTGTGTCCCGTTCTCAGCCCATACAATGCTGATGGCACACCAGCGTGTAGCTGTTGCTGAGGGCCGGGCCACTTGGTGGGGAAGAGCTGCTGCCATGATGACGCAGAGCAGGGGGCAGCCGCAATATGAGCCTGGCCAGGCTGCAAGCAGCACAGGTTGGATACACCTGCCCTAGACTCTGCCTGTCCTGGTAGCACAGAAAACCTCAAATTTTCTGCCAGCATCCTACAGGATTAGTTCAGGAGGAGCAATAATGAAGGACTGAAGGGAACCAGCTAACAGTAGGGCAGAGAGGAGCACCAACTGCCTATGTCCTCTGAGGTCAACCCAGCTGGCGGCTGCAGGGTAGTTATCAGCTACATGGCTGTGTGATTATGGGTCAGCAGCAGGAAATACCTGCTGTAATCTTGGGAGGCTGGCAGTTGAGAGCAGTGAAGAACAAAGGCCTACATGTGCTTGCAGATCAGAAGCTAATGGCAAGTCAATCACTAATGGAGCCTAACAAGGCAGCCCCCACCGCTGGCCTTGCTGCCAGTTCATTTCCACTGGAGGCCATGAGGCCCCAGCTGCAGCACAGCGTTCAGTTCCCTTTCCCCATGACCCAGCCCTGTTCAGCTCATATTGGTGCATTTGGAAAAGCTATTAGAAGGGAAATAGCTCGTTGAAGGAGATTAGAACAGTGGCTGTGTTTCAATCTCCTGTCCATGGGTAGAGGCTGCTCTCCTTGCCTGGAGCTGTAGGGTGAACACGGAAGATGGATACCAGCCTTTGAGCTGGAGGGCAGCACTGGCTGAAGAACAAAGTGTGTAGCTCAACCCTGAAGACATTTCAGCTTGGAATGGGTTTCTCAACTACCTGAAAAGCAAAGCAGGGAAGAGATGTCTGTCAGGAACTAAGCGAGCTGGCACAACATGAGTCCTCCTTGCAGGCTGGGCTTGGTCATCCTTCCAGCAGTGTCCTAGTACCTCCGGTTTCTTCTCAGGAGGCTCATAATCCTTTTTACTGCACTATAAGTAAATACACTGTAAAGTCAGAGTGCCTTTGAAGTATTAAAACCTTCCCACCTGACAGCCTTGTGGTAGAAGGTTCGGTGCATTAAATGTCAGCTTCCAAGAGTAATCCAGGGACAAGCAGGCATAGCTGCCCTCATTGCTCTGAGAAGAATCTTTTCTGTTTACAAGTTGCCTAGAAAGAAAATGGCAAATAACGTATTCCTCATCCTTCCTTCCAGTGCGGTTGTAGGGATCTGAAACTGTTTGTGAACTTGGTGTTTCAGAAGGGCCAGGAGGCCAAAGGACTTGGTCTTGAGATCTCCTGAGGTCCTTTTCCAACGTCAGTTACCCCAGGGCCATGTGATTTCTTGATTCAGCTTTCTAAAAACAAATCAGGGCAGACTTTCACCAGAGCTGTGGAGCTCTGCAGTTGCTCCTTCTGCCATAATTTTATCACAGGGGCTGCAAGCACTGAGTGCCTTTGGATGGACATGTAATTCTTTACAGAGGAACTCTTTCTGTTAAAGAGTTTTCTCTGATAGAAGCCTACTCAACAAAAAGTAGGTCCATGGTTCTTCTGTTGTCAGCAGGAGAGATTGTAGGTAAGCTGGCCCGAATGAAGATCTGTGTCTCACGGTATGTCTTACCAGCAGAAAGTTCAGTGAAGTCTGATCCGGTGTCCAGTCTCAGCAGACCTCATGACTAGCTCAAGGAGAGGGAGTAGTGAGGACTACAGTGTCTGTGAACAGTGGCAGGAGGGACTATCCTGCTGTCCTTCATCCCTGGATGATCTCTTGACCACCAAACTGTCTGAAACCAAACCCTGCAGCATGTTTTTTTCATGTTATTCAGGTGATGGTCTGTGTGCTGTGAGCGTTACTCCAGGCAGTAGACAAAATGCTCTCTCTCAGTCCAGTCCTTGGAGGATCCTCATCATGGGTTTATATAGTGCATGTTGCACTGTGGTATCAAGGCTTTAATCACCTCTTAAAACATTTGCTAGAGATTCAAAATTCTTTTATTATTCAAATGGCTACATACTACTGATTGGTCTCGTTTATGGTTTTTCAAGTACATTTTAAAGGTCAAACAAGTAATTTTAATCAGTCCCGTGTGTTTTGATAACTGATAAGTATTGAATGTACAGCAGCACGTGGAAAGAAAGATTAATTATGTTCGACCTTACATATTTGTATCAGGCACAGAGATGGTGCTTTTCCCTGCTCCTTTCACTCTCCATCATCAAGCTACTGACAAATCTGAGCCACAGCTGCTTGGATGAAGGCCCAGGACCCACATCGTATGGCTGCTAATTAAGAGAGTAGTAGCTACATCAGAGCCATGATGCCCTCAGCTAAGAGCATTGTTGGTTACTTATTCTACATGGCTTTCTTAGGCTTCCTGGCTAGTAACTGGGAATTTATCTGTTGTGATTGTTCTCAAATTCTTATGTGGAGGTTATAGAGAGCTTTCAGTTTACAACTGACCATCCTCAGTGACTGTGCAAAAATTTTTATCAAAGAAACTGAACTTATTTTCCTATTTCCCCAAATTGCAGTCACAGTCTAGGAGTGTGGTTTGAACTCAAATGCTGGACTGTCAGCCTCTGCAATGAGAACTGAAGGACCAACTGCATCTCTTACTGGGAGTGGTGGTACACACAGGGATGGGAGGCAGGGCTGATCGGCGTGGGCACTGAATAGATGAGATTGTTCAGCATAAGAAAAAAGAGGTTTAAATATGATAGAAGCCTGTGAAGTCATCTATCATGTGGAAAAACAGAACTTGTAAGAACTGTGGGGCATGTAATGAAATGGTTAGTGAGTAGGTGTAAGTAGGCAGTAGTAGTTTTCTTGTGCTTTTCCACTATAGTTTTAGAACATGCCATCAATGGGCACAATCAGCTTCAAAAGGGGCTGTATTCATTCACAGAAGATGGGTCTGCCGTAAGTACTAAGCACTGTAGTCCAACTCCAGCATCTCTCTGGTGAAATCCATGCATCCCTGACTGCTGGAAGCAGAGGCATAGCTGGGGGAAAGCCCCTCCTGGCACACCGTTATGTGCTTCTCCCTAAGCTGGTGTCCAAATGAGGCTGAAGGGCTTCGTCTTTACATCCGAGACTGCCATTCTCAGCTCATCTAGCCATGGGCAGCGGTCAGGAGACTCTGTGTGCCACAGGGTCATAGTAGTTGTTGTTAGGAGACTTTTCATCTTCGGTTGGAGGGCAGAGAGCCTTTCAGACCCTTCTAGCCAGGGTGCGGCTCTCACTCCAGAAAGAGCTGAGAGCCCCTGGGTTTTGCAGCCCATTCAGACTGGATCCAGATCTGCCCAGTAATTTTTAATTTCCACAGCACGGTTTCTTAAGAAGATCTGGAGGGTGGGGGATTAAAACAATTTGCAGTTTACAGAAGCAGCTTTGTTTTGCTCTGCTCATGGGAACAAAGTTCGCGGTGCTATTTTTATGGTACCACCTTGCTTTTATACTCTACGCTTTGTTAAACATGATAATGAGTTCAGTGCTGTGTAGAGTATTCAGTGCCGTGCAGAAAATAAAAGTATTTCCTGCTCACACTTCAAAAGAGCTGGCGTGGTAAAAGCTCTTTCAAGCTAAGGGCTGCTAGCCTAAACAGTGTGTATTCGGGGTTAGCCTGTCAAAAGCCCTATATTGTAAATGTAAATTTATCTTTGTAAGAATGACAAGCTCCTGTTCAAAGCAAAACATTATATAAAACAGTTCACCGAGGCAGTGTGTTTTACTATATTCCCCCTCTGGAACAGAGAGGAGTTTTGTGTTACATTAATCAGCTTCTGAGCCCTGAAGGTCACAATTATCTGGCCACTATTTTTCAGTATTAGCCATTTTAGTACATGATTAACTTTCATGTGTGCATCATTAAGATGAAGAATTGTTTTTGAAGTTTCAAATAGAGCAGCAGGTCTTAGCTGTAGTATTTGCCATACTTGCTCAGCCGCTATTAAAAGGGATGATTTATAGAAAATCCAGCTGTGAGTTTTCGTTTCTTCAAGAGCGGGAGGCGGGACTAGAAGCCAACCTAAAACCAGGCAGAGCATTGATCAGAGTAGAAATGATGTAGAGCACAGCTCCACAGACAACAGCTAAGCCTGGTGGAAGTATTAGCTGGCAGAGATAAGGAGGCGGAAGCAGCGCTCAGTGACAGAGGAGCCATCTGTCAGAAACTGAGCATCACATTTCAAGAAACCAGAAAATGAAGTACAGAAGAAAGTGATTTTGGTTCAAAGGTACAGTGAAGCCTAAGGATATCTATCTGCAGACAGTAAGTTTCTACACTGTGGCAGTACTGTTTGATACAGCAGCTAGTAGTGTTTGGAAGGGCTTTTTGGCTTTGAAAACAAATTTAAGTGTCTCCTTTATAAAACAGCTTTTGCTTAAAGTTCTTATTTATTTTTAAGATGTAAATAAGCTTATCTGTTTGAGGTGGCTTGCTTGAAAACTTGTAAACTAACTTTAAAACTGCTGGTGTCCACCAGTTGAGAGGCTGCTTTTGTTTAATAAGGTCATCTCCTGGCGAGGATAAGATTTGTTCCTAACCTTTCTGAAAAATATCATAGAAGAAAGACTGCTTTGGCCCCAGTTGTGAGGTGAAGAGGGGTAGGCAGGAGTATTCATTCTGGAAAAGGGAAAGGAGTTCCCACCCAAATAGATCTGAACTAACTGGAACTGCGGCATATAAACACCCTGGGGCTGTATTCTCCCCCTGCTTACGCTGATGTAAGGCAAGTTTAAGTCTACTGCAGTTAATAAAATTACTTCTGATTTAATTAAGGATAGAATTTGCTTGCACATTTCTTAATGATGAAAAAGCCCCGTGGTTCTTTCCAAAGTGCATTTAGTGTTAACAGATTATTAAGGACTTGCTTTAAAATACTTTTTTTATAAATGAATTGTAAACTCACATTGTGATGCATCTTTTTCATGTGTTTGTATCCTTCATTGAAACAAGCACCCAAGCCAGCATGAGAGATTGTAAGCAATCCTATTACTTTTTGTTAGCAAGTTCTCAGATAAGCTTTGCACTGCTCGTTGTTTCGCGTTCTTTTCATTCAGTGGCTGTTTTTGGGGTGATATGCTTTAATCCCAAAGGGTCTGTGAGGCTCCAGTTGGAAGTGAGAAGACAATGTTAGCTGTAGCAGATAGTGTGAAAGTCCTGTACAAGACCCCAGGCTGTGCTTTTAGCAATGAAGCAGTCGTCCTGCAAATTGTACTGAAAAACATACTCCTGTTGCAGCGATTTTAATGTGCGAGTTGCTGTGTGCTCGAAGCAGAAGCATTGGCTGTTGACTGAGGAAAAAGAAAAAAAAAAAAACCCGCTCACTATTATGGCCCAATATGGATGACAAAACACTGTAGCATGTGTGGGAAAATGGCTGCGGTCCAATGTCTGGAACCGTTTATCTTCTGGTAGAGTCTGGAAGATGACTGTTTTATGTATTTTACAGAAATCCCTGCTGATTGATTTCATTTACTTTAGGGGGAGGGGGCATGGTGACTGATGGTGGGGACAACTGGAAGTAAAAAAAAAACGCGTGGATTCTTTGCATTATCCTGACATCCTGTTCTGGTTAGAGTTGCTGGCACCTTAAAAGGAGACTGGACCATTGTGGACTGCCCCATGCTTCTCGCTGCTGTTTTTTCTTCTGCTCACAGTTGGAGTTTTGCTTCTTGTTTCTGGGTCTCAGCAAGTGAAAAGTTGCAGGCTGTGCTTACCACCACTGGCATCACCCTTTTCCTGACAGCACTGGGTACATTTGGGGAATTACTTGCAAAAGAGGAATGGACAGAACTTCATACGGGTCTCTGTAGCCTGACAGTAGTCTGGCCAACAGTGGGCAGTGTTATCGAAGGTGGAGGAAAGAATCTGTGACCAAAACTGAGATTTCCTGACAGTCGGGAAAAGTCTGTTTTCAACATGCAGGGCTTGCTGAAAAAGCTCATCCCACTTTGGCACATGACTTCTGTACGCTAGGCTGATGACAGAGTTTGTTGTTAGAATAAGCACAATTTTTCTTCTTTTTTCCTCTTTTTTTTTTTTTTAATTAAGAGATAAAACTGAAGTATGCTGTACGCTTTTGTCTTTACCTTACTGCTGTTTTTATGTGCACTCTTTCTGCCTGTCAGCCAAGGTGTTTGCCTTCAACTCAATTAGTCTTACATCATGGCATGACAGGCACTGTGCTTCTTATACGCCAGGCATATCTACAGACATTTACTTTCATACTGCAGGAAATTCATGTCAGCCTTTTAGTATAATGAAATAAGACGGAGAGGTAGCGTTTACTGGTCAATACACTGCTCCTGTAGTGGAGAAAAACAAAAATGGGAGGAAAATGGATTTTTCAGTTGACAATATGACTTCATTTTACACTCAGCGATCTCTTCACAGGGCCTTCTACTGATGGCTACAGTGCTATGTCCGCTGCAAGGTCACGCAGCAGAGCTGGAGAAAGGGAATGATACTGTCTCCATCCCATCACATCCAGTTTCCCATACATACCACTCAGTACAATCAAGACATTCTTCACTGACAGAGCAGGGAAGAAAGAAAGAAAGAAAAAATTCATATCTCACCCCAACAGCCAAGGAAGCTTCACATATTTATGAAATGTTTTCATCTGATTGATAGGAGTCATTAATCACTGTGCTTTAACAGTGTCCCAGGAATACACCCAGCATCATCCCTCTTCTGAACCCTGTCTTGTGTTGTTGTCCTGTGAAGTTTTTCAGCGTGCTGAGGTTCTCTGCTTTCACTGGTTACCAGGCAGTCTTGAGGTGTGCTCATTTTCTGTGTTTGTTAGGGATATGCTTATGGATATCAGACTTCTACAGAAAGAGTTGTTAAGCACTGGAATAGGCTGCCCAGGGAGGTGGTTGAGTCACCATCCCTGAATGTGCTTAAAAACTGTTTGGATGTGGTGCTCAGGGACATGATTTAGCAGAGGGTTGTTAGAGTTAGGGTAGTATGGTTGGGTTGTGGTTGGACTCAATCTTAAAGGTCTTTTCCAACCTGAGCAATTCTATGATTCTGTGCTATTAGAATCATGGACTGACTTGGGTTGCCAGGGACACATTTTGGTTATTCATTTACAGAACATCTTTTCATTAGAAGCCTCCCAGAGGGCTAGCCATTTTTGGTCTTGATCAAATGTGTTTGATTCTTTCCTGGTTTTGATAGATCTAGTCAGGGGAGCCAGTTGTTGAGTGGTTGACAGCTTGAGTTTGGGGTGAAGCTACCAATCCTTTTCTTTTTGGTGTGCTCATGAGCTGCCCTGTGACAGAGCAAATCTGGTGCTCCTGTGACTTCTTCAGACCTGCTGTTATCATGGAGTCCGTGAGGGAGAGCACCTTCTTCAGTGAGAAGACTCTTCATTGAGGTAGTGCTAGAAAACAGATCCAGTGTAAGCATGTGGTATATTGTTAATAAAACCCTATTAGATATATCTTCTCTCTCTAAGCTCATTAACTAAGATATTCCATTTTATCTGCTCACTTCCTGTTCTAGAGAAGCTGCATCTGATATGAACTTATATGTTACTTACTTCAATCATGCATTTGGCAGAAGGGAAGAAAAGCACATGCAAACTTGTTTTCTCATCCATTAGGACTGCATTTGCCAAGTAGTTCAGAGCCAGTCTGAGGACTGCCAGCCCTTGTCCCTTCCTCTTCTGTAGAGGTTTGTAGAGCTGTAAGTCACAGTATGTGTTTAGGCCCAGCCACATCTGCTACTGCCCCTATGGTCTTTGCACTTTGATTAGTCAGCTCATTAAGTCTCTTCCTTGCCTAGAAGCATCCTTCTTGTGGCTGCTGCAAAGGTGCCTTCCTGAGTAGGCTTCTTACACTGTCATTGCACCCTGTCCCACTCTTTGGTAAACTTCATCCTTTGTGCTTTGCAACGTAATATATGACAAGCATAGGGCAGGTTGTCGAACTACAGCTGTCTATTCTTTTCTTATCAGATGAAGCCAACATATTGTTAAAAAAAAAAGAAATCAGGTTTATATATTTTTAAAAGGGAGCTCTGCATGCTGTGGAACATTATAAAATACTTCACTGAATGTCTGTGCAGGACATACGGCAACATTAAGGCTGCTATGTACCAAATGAGGTTGGAGGGTGAGCCAACCAGAGGTGATGCATAAATGATTTACTTATTCATATATAACTCTAACCTAGAGTCACAAATTTTTGCTGTCCCATAAAAATGATGGCTTCATGTGACCCTTGGAAGCCTTCAGTATTAAGTGGCATTAAGTTGATGGCTACTTTTTTTGTACCTTCGGTGAAAAAATATGCATAAATCAAGAAGGATTTCCTTGTAATGTACTCATAATCCTCACAAGCAAAACTCCCACCCAAATCTAGTGATCAAGCATGGTTTCTTGAACTCAGCAGAAAGGTCACCTCATGAAAAACATGGTGGTATAATAGTCAGGCCACCCAGACAATTGTTTTTGGCTAGGACATTGCTTTAATTAAGCGATTGTAAAGTTAAAATAATAATAGGATTCTTATTTAATCAGATAAAAGGCAGGGGAGCCTACATTAAAATCTGTTTCCATCCATGAACACATCCAGATGATCTAAGATCAGTCTCTGTTTGAAGAACGTTTTTGCATGGAGGGACAGACAGGATGGGCTGAGGTTGAGGCCTGAATGTTCTGGGGTTTGTGTATTTAAATCTAATCCTTAGCATTGTTTTGTTCCTTAATTACCTCTGGTTTGTTGATTTATTGATGCCTTTGAAAGTAAGTAGACTCTCTAAAGCATAATCATACTGTGTCACGTAAAAGCTTCTATTGAATCTGTGCACGGTATGCACAAAAGGAAAGGATTTACTGAGGGGACTTTAGTGGAGATGATCTTATACATCAAGGTTAAAACAGAACTAACTGTCATTTAAAGCTGCAGTTAAGTTACTTGCAAATGACATTGAAGGTCATGTGAAAATGTTGATTAGGGTTGTCTCAGTTCTTGAAATCTGCCTAACAGCCAACAGTTTGGGCAGAAGGTGAATGGGAACCTGAAGTCTGAGGCTGGGACATCTTTAAAGAGCACTGCTGGGAGGAACAAAGCCTGAATTTACTGTTCTGCCTTTCATATTAGGGCGACCAGATTTGAGGGAATGGTTTAGTGAGCATGGTGGTGATGGGTTGATGGTTGGACTAGATTATCTTAGTGGTCTTTTCCAACCTTAATGATTATGTGATTCTATGACTTCGGGGAAAAATGGATTATGGTATGCTTTAGCATTTTAGCAGGCTCTGAACAGGGCTGAAAATTGTGAATTTCAGTCTTTTCCCAGCCATGAGCGTAAATGAAAAAAATCCCATCGTTGTCATACCAGGCTTAGTTTTTGGGAAACTTCTGGAGATTCTGCCTTGGCTTGCATTGATGGGTGGTTACTGAGCATCCCATGCCCCACATGGCCACCTCCAGACCTTGCTAGAGCTTCTTCGGGTACCCCAGTTTCTCCAGCAGACACTGTCCTCATGGCTTCCAACAACTGCCCTCCTACTGCCATTGGCTGCTGAAGACCCCAGAAAGCATCTCTGCTTGTTTTCTCTAGTAGAACAGAGTGCTCTTCCTTCCCCCTCTCTCTCCTGTGTCCCAGAAGGGATACATAGGGCAGGAAAATGGCCATCTCTTGTTGGAGATGAGGGATACAGTAAATTGTCCAGGAGATACTTTTTCATAACAGAGGTATATCCTTCCACCAGTGGCCAGTAACTTTTTTAGGCAGCCCTGTCATCCTGATTTGGTTGATAGGGTCATGTCCACAGATGACAGGAGCCATTTGGATATACAGGTAAAACAGTGTGGACCTCTCTTGTGTTTCTGAGGCAATGAATTCAAAATACAGATGTGTATTAATATTTAGTGCTTTGTACATTAAATCTCCATAGACCTGTAGAAACATGTCTAATTTATACATCCAAAGTAATAGAAAAGGTAATCACACATAATAGTCAGCCTTTTCATCACTTAACTCAGAGAGGAATGAAGACACTGTTTTGTTTGGACTGTAATTACTTATACATACCTGAAAATACCATTCCGTATTCCTTGTGAAAACGCCACAAGTTTGGTGTTATAAGAGCATTTCAGGCAACTGCATAATGAGTTAACTTCATTTTTTAACCAAACTGGAGATTAGGAGTCTGTCTCACATCTCACTGAGATATCTTCACTGCAGTTTTTCAGTGACTTCAGATGATAAGCCAAACTAGTTCATTTTAAAAATCTGTTTGAAAATTGTTATTCAGAAAATGGAGTCTTGAAAGCTCAATGCTGGTAACAAGCATTCAGGCAGACTTTTAAGACAGCAGTCAAATGCCCTTGTGGTTTACATTATTTATTTTTATTACTTTTATATAGTCCACCTGAGCTTTAAGACTGAATTCAGTAGACAGCTATAGCTCTGTCTTAATTCTTCAACCCTGGCTTTGATGGCATCCAAGCGAGGAAAGTATCTGCCAGCTCCATGTGGCTGAGCATACAGATGGGTGAAACATGTGCAGTAATTTAGAGAGCCACGAGGTCAGATCCTAAGAGTAATGAGCATTGTCAATGGTTTTTGCAACCAAGGACAAAAAGTTGTGAACATCATTGCTTGAAAATCTGGACTTTGTTTAGGTAGAACGGAAGGAAGTGCCTGTATACCAAAAACCTACATTTATGCTGAGAGGCTCTGGTAGGTAGGTTCAAAATAAGTTCCTGAACAATTCACACTAAATACAAAATCAGAGATTAGAAGGGGCTGTATGGTATCACCTGTAGTCATCCTCCATAGAATCTCGCTCTGTGGTGCATTCCACTCAGCCCAGTAGGATTATAACAGTTATTGAATAAGGCAGCAGAGTTAAGCCTCCAGGTTAAACACTGATAGGGGAAGAATTGTAAGTCTTGTGCAAAAAAAATCCCTTCTTAATTTACAGTCCTAGTACTGAGAATTTGTCCTTTGAGATCTGCATAATGGAATACATATAGAATCTTCAAATTCAAGCCTTTTAATATTGACAGTGCTCACGACTGATACTCTAACGCTTTGGTAGAGTTTTTTCCCCTTCCAGTTTTCATTGTTTTAAGTCACTTTAGTAGAGAGGATTAATTTTCATTGAAAGCGATTTTTTCCCAACATTTCCTTGTTTCCACTAAGAAAAGAACAAGAACAAAGGCAACCAAACAAAATACAACTTGTCTAAAATCTCATAAAAGCTCTTACACAAGAATTTATCAAGCCTGGGAAAATATGTGCTCTTTTGTGAAAACATATTTTTCCTTGAAGTCACTGCAAGATTGCAAAAGTTCACATAACATATTGGTATGTGTATGTGTTTATGTAAGACGGACCTCTGTATTTCACTTTCTGATGTCAGCGTTCCCTTGACAACTGTACTTTATTGATTAATAGAATGTATATAATTTGTTCCTAGCCACATCATCCTACAAATTCATTTTCTTTGGAGGTAGTGTTTATGTTTTCTTATTCTCTGAATAATTTTATTCTTCTGATATGAGAAATATTCTTTGGATCTTTCTGGAGGTGTTTCTGTGGCTGTACACAAAATCCAACAAAGTTTGTCAGATGCACTCTTACAAAGAAAGTTGTTAAATTATATATTATCTGCTGATATGTGCATTTATTATTAAAATTCTTTTACCATATCTTTTGAACTAGAATCTTACTTGTAGCTTCACTGATGAAGCAATTGGAGCTTCTGTCCATATAAATCCACTTATTTTTGCATTTCATCCAGAGATTTCAAATTCCCATTAGTAATACTTAATGGAATCTCTATGGACGAGTTATTATTATGGAATTATTTTACATCTAGATAAACTGAGAAATGGAAAGTTTGAAAGTTAGCTTCTGATCATAGTAAATCTGACGTGGTACTGAGAATAGCTCCTGAAAAGCCAGAAACTTTTACTATCCTAATCCATTTTAGGTTTTTCAGATCGAATAGTTAATTTCCTGCTAATACCAGTAGCGTTTCAAGAACCCTTTGTCCCATCACAAGTCCTATTGCTGTGATTGCCGAACGTATTTATGCAAAGTTGTGATTCTGACCTGAAGACCTTTCATCTTCATGTGAAAGTGGTCACAAGTGAGTGCCACAAGCAGTAGGGAAGAGGGTAGGAAGGAGGGGTACTATGTTCAAGTTCAGATGGTGCTGTTGCCTGATTACGTGCACAGTTTGAGACATCTACATTGTTAGTTATATCAAATATCCTCTTACGTTGGGCTTTGCCCTTTTCCCCCCATGTTTATTTGTTTTGTGGTTCATAATTAGCACGGCAGCAGAGAGCAGTCAGGGTTCTCAGATGGGATCAGACAAAGGAGCAACAGGGAGAGAACTGGGAAGACTGAGAAAAAGGGGGAGGAGAATTTCAAGTAGTGGATGAGAAAGTAATGGAAGTTTAGCCAGATGTTGATGTAAAAGCCGTCTTTTTAATGTAGAGCTGAAAGTGTAGCCATTCATTCCTACAATCCTAATATTAACAATTTACAAATTATAACAGTGACTGTATTGTATATGACACTCAGAGTGTAAATGATGGGAATGGGTTGTCAACGCACGTAAGAAAGCAAGTCTGAATATCTCTAGCACTTTCTTTAAATATAATAGTTCCTGACAATTAAATATGCCATTGGTTACTATCCAAATATTTATCTTCGGTTAAATTGCAAGAAGTCTGCAGTCAGAGAAAACCCACGCTCTTCTGTTCTATGTCTTAAAGATTAAATTATGTTCCACCTTTGAAAAAAACCCTTGGTTTCTGGTTCTATTCTGCCTTATTTTTGTGGATAACTTTGAGAAAAAGAAAGGGAAGAGAGTCTGCCATTGACAGCAAGCAGGGACAAAGGCGCTATTACTAGACTGTGGTTTTGAAAGCTGTTTACCGCACTAAGAGACCATAATGTCAAATCATGTTTTTAATCTTACGGATTAAAATGTTCAACAACAGGCCTTCCTAGCAACAAGGCTCCACCTAACACAGAGCCTCATTTTCTTGCAGGGATCCTGCAGTTTTACATGAATTTTCTGGGCCAATCTTTGGCAGCAACAGCACTAATTTATTCCAGATGAAAGTCAGGCCTACTATAATTAAACAATACCACGGTATTTGTCTGAAAAATCCAGAAACGCTGGCATTTGCTAGAGAGGCACTGTATCTTGTGGAGAACCTGATCCATTTAATTCAAGCACTTAGGTACATGGTGTCAAACAGATGATCTGAACTACTTGACGTAGCTGCTTAAATGCAATCCAGGGAGAGAGCTATTTGCATGCTGACGACTACAGAGGGAGACCCATTCCTTACATCCATCCATCCACCCACTCGAGGATGATTCAGCGTGCCTCAAATAAGTAAATACCTCTTCCATTGGGAATATAGAGGAACAATAGGAAATAAAGGCTAGCATCTCCATGCAGTTGGGATCCATTTAGTCATTTGAAGATGGATGTGACTTATCTTCCTCTTGCATAATAACCCAAGAATTGGAGTACTCACCGTGGAGGGAGGAGGTCCTCGGCTCTGTTCTTGAGTAGACTGAGCACACATCTTCCACATTCAAGACAGAGGAACTTAGTTCCTGCCTTCTCAGGATGACCATTCGTAAGTCTCCCTGCTTTTATTTCTTATTCTTTCATTTTGTGTCTGTCTGTCAAGACTGTAAACTCTGTAAGGCACCACTCCATTTGTCACTGAATGTCTGAGCAGCATTGAATTCTCTAAGGCTCTGGTTTGGGCTGAGGTTTGTAATGAAATATAAGTAATAGCAATGATTGTGCGTGTTTCTCTCTTCACGTCACAGAAAAAAAAAAAAGAAAAAAGAAAAAGGGCAGAATAAAAGCTTTGTTCTGGTAGATACATTGCTTTTTTTTGACTAGTATTGGTAGAAGATGCTCTATGACAGCCTTTGGTTATGACACAGTTTGTGGAACCTGGATAAGTCTCCAGTGCAGTTAAACTTGGTGTCTATTTATGGAATAGCTGGCTGCTCATTGATTTTCTATGGGCATGACTGTTTTTTCCTTTTTGTTTGTCTCTTCTAGAGATGTTTGTGCCTGAGTTTAATACATCTGGGAAATTTGGTGCCCCAGGGCTCTGTCTTGCAACTCTCTTAGGAACTTCCTTGGATCTAGGAAAGTATATAATGCAGGAAGGAGGCAGGCTGCAGAGTTCCTGCTCTGTGTAACAGCCCTTTGGCATCTTCTCTTAGAGTTTCTTTAGAGGGACAGAGAGCAGGGGAAGGAGCCACGAGGACAATGTCCCGCCTTATGCAGTCACTCCTGTAACACCACTGAGGAATGCACTAGTGATGTTTTCCTTCTGTGAGTCATTGCAGAGCTGCCAAAAGCTAGAGGAGCCCACTGCCCAGTGATGAGTAGTGGTTGACCTTTATTCCCAAGATGGAGCTAAATGAATTGCTTTCTGAGCATTGGCATCAATGCAGCCTGGTTCCCTGTGGATTTGGATTCCTTCTCCACATCTCACTGAATCCAGAGCCCTTACTGGAAAGCAAGTAGAAATGAAAAGCATTATGTGGAAATCAGCACGTGAAGCTGATACATACACTATGGAGACAGAAAAGGAGCACAATTATAGGTTTGCCGTAAAAACTTTAAAGTTATTATACTGAAGAACTGTTGAGAAACTCATCATAAGGAAAATATGGGACCCACCCCATCAATTCATTTCAAATGTATTTCAGCCCAGCAAATGAATAGCCTGTGATGAATTTGGTGAGTTTATCAAGCTTAGTAACTAACTGTACAGTCTACAGACAGCTAAAGTTATATTACTGCATTGCTCCTATAAAGTGACAGTTATTTTTATCACCTTCCACTTTGGCACCTTTAGAAGTATTATTGGCTATACCTAACTTTTATGACATAATATTTATAAGAGAAATAAACTTGCTTTTACATCTCAAACTATATTAAAATGTTTATATAGTAGAGAGTTTTAGAAATGTTAAGGTCTCCTTCTGCATCTCCCCATCCCCAGTTTTAAAGATACCACGGCTTATATATGGCTTATTTTTCACATTAAAAAAAAAAAAATGAAAGCAAAGATTTGCTATGAATGATGAATGAGAAGAATTTTTTTCCTTTGGCTTGGAGTTGGTCTTCAACCATGCAGGAGCAATTCAGCTACTGACAGTTAATGAAGGGCATCCAGAGATGCTAGCCATTCTTGAAAAGTGATTTTCATCTGGAAAATGAATTTGATATTAATTGTTCAGCAGAAGTCACAAAAATGAAATATACTGCTGTCAAAATGTTTAGCATACGGAACCCACGAATGTGTTAATAGTTTAGAATTTACCCTTTACTTTCAGATCTCTAACCACTTTCTCCGAAAGCTGTTCTGGTATTTTTATCTGTCTAATTCTGCATAGTCATTTCTCTGTCTGAGTTAGCATAATCATCTCTCAGCCTGTGGTAATCCATCATGATCTATCAGTTTGATAGATTTCAGTGTCAGCTTGGCTTAGGATTGTCTTGTGCTGGTGCCGCATCTGAAAATGGGAGCTAGGAGAGTAGTGGTCAAACACTGGCTTCAGCCTGGTGGAGTCTGGAGTCTGTTTCCCCAGTTCTCCCAGTACTCAGTGTACAGATACAGTTCAAAGAATAAATCTCTCCTTGAAAAGGTTGACCCAAAATCTCTGAGAAGAGCAGAGCACTCTGAAAAGCATCACCACCCAAAGGCTCTCAGCCTTAATCTGAAAGCCCTTCGATGCTCATCTCCCAGGCCGACATTGAATGGCACCTCTAAATGAAGGAGCTCAGTATTAAACAAGCAGTGCCAAGGTTATTTTTTCCAAAAATTGATAGAAGTTAAACTCTGATTTTGAAGATTTAACTTCCCTGAGTATGGATAAGGATGTAAGAGATTGCCAAGTGGCAGAATGGTGACCCATAAAGAAATACAGGTCAGTGGGGACTTCAGCAGATGTGTTAAAAATAGATGAAAACACTGTGTGTTTCCATCAAGTCATAAAAAAATACTTTCGGGAGAAAGTCTCTCATAACCTAAAGACGGGAGATGTTAAAAACTAATGACCTGAACCAGAAAGTGCCTTGAACCAAAGTATCTTCAGATTAGGCATATTCAATATAAGCAGAAATGTGAATACTTTTGATATCTCTTCCCCTTAGCCCTTTTGTCTTTATAAAGGGCCAATCTGGAATTCTCTTTGAGCACCTTTTTTCTTCGATTGCGGGTGTACATATTCTTATTTGAATCAATGTGTCATCTTTAGGCAGTGATTAAAGAGATGAAGAGACTTGATGGTCTCAAGGTAGCACGCTTTAATTGGGGATGAATTATTTACTCTCACTAGTTAAGAATTTTAGTTCAAATATCCAAAATGGAGAAAGGGAGAAGTGCTTGTAAGTTATTGCAGTCCACTCCTGTAAGCTTACGTGGCATAGATGGTTGAATTCACCATCTGAGAGAAGAGTGGTGGTAAGAGGAGGCAGTGATGATATTAGGAAGATAATTCTCAGAAGTAAGAATTCAGTTTGGAAAATGCTTCTTAGAAAGAGATTCTTGCTATGATGGATGTAGGATTTTAGGAAAGACATGAAGATTGTAACTATTTTTTTTTTCTAAATCTACGCTGGCATATTAAATAAATTGTTGTACCCTATCATATTAAATAAATTGTCCGTAACGAGGAATCCCTGCACTGTGAAAGCATTCACCTCTGATATGCACAGCAGTATGCTGGATATCTCATAGCCTGGAGTCAAGCTGCCCAGTCCTGTGCTTTTAATTCTTGGCAGCTATTACAGCTACGTCCAATAGAAGATGATTTTTGTTGGGACTATTCGCAGGCGTCTAAACATCTTACAAATTGTATATAGTCAGGGATGAAAGAGTGATGAATTGCTAGGTAGTTCCAAGGTAAAAGCAAACAAAAACAATAAAGTATGCATTATATTTCAGTTAAGGAAGTTAAGGATCGTCTTTCATCAGAACATTCCTCAGGACCCATTTGCTCTGCCATCCCTTCTCATTTTTTCATGTCTTGAAAGCCAGGTTTGCTTTCAGGGTGCAGTATCCTTGTGGCAAGGGGGAGCTGGTACTACTGGTCTCACTGCCAGCTGCTGTGCTTTAAGCAGCTCCTCTAGCACCCAGCTGTTGAAGACCACTTTGGAAGGGCCTTTGCACTTACTACAGATGCTAACACACCACTGTCTTCCAAAATGATGGAGGAGAACATTTTGCCCTTTGCATTTCAGGGCACCACGAAGTCTTGGAGACTTCTGAAGCCAGCTGCCAGATGTAATTAAAAATTAATGGAGCAGAGCAGTTGTACTTGATCCCCCTAGCAGACAGTTGAATAACATCTTTTCCTAAGAGTAACTTTTTAAACAATTCCTTTTATATCTGTGTTTCTCTCCTTGCTGGCCAAAATGTCAACTTCCTCATCGAAAAAAATGGAAAACAGTATTAGTGGACATTCTCGATTTTTTTTCTAATGCCATTTCCTGCAAAATCTAGTTGGATTCTGTTCATTGAACATAGGGTGAATCCTGAGACTGATTGCAAATGAAAGTATAAAACGGAGTCAGCAGGCATTGAGCGAGGAAGCAGATAGGACTCAGATGGGTGGTGCAGGAGTTGCCTTCAGTAATTGTGCACACTCAACATGTGTGAGTTGATGCTTGATGTATTGCTTCAAAACTGGTGTGCTTTGGAAGAGAGAAAAAATGTTGTCTTTTTGCATGCTCTTAACTAAGCCTTGAAATTCAGACTGGATATATTTTAAAAGACAGGAAATAGAAAAAAAGGAGGAGTTAGGGAGGTCTGTGATCTCTGCATTGATGCCTTAGGAGGTCATGGGGAGTGTTAGTGCTCAGGCTCTTAGATTGAAGAAAAACAATAATATGATGGCCAGGTAGTACTAATTGATACTTCTCTACAATTCTATATACACTGGGCATTGCAAAGACCAGCTAATTGTAGAGACTTAGTTATACGTAGAGAGGGAGATTTAGTTCTTCAAATCTTGTATGTATTTTTGAACAGCTAAATACAAGGAAGTGTACTTTTGACTGAGTGTTTCCCTGCAGAAGCAGAGAAGAACAGTTGTCGTTGCTATGAACTATTCATAAGGCTTTGCATACAAGTATTTTTAGGCCTGAATTCTGATGCTTTCAACCATACTAAATAGCAGTCTACTCTTTGAGTTATTAGTAGCGAGAGAGATGGTTGGCAAAAAAGTAGTTACTCATAGTCACTGTAGCTACACGGTTACCCCAACTGGAAACTGGTAGATAAGCAATATTATTTGAGAAATGAGCATTTTTCTTTTTTGTGTTTCATTGGAAGTATTATTCTTAGCTTTTCATTTTTTTTTCATTTTTCCTTTCCTCCAATCAAATCCTCAACCTTCAGATACTCAGTTGTGCAGATCTCTCATCCAAAGGAATTTGGGGTCGTTTGGAGGGAGGCGTGGTTCAGTGCTCTTTGGAAGTGGGGGTTGACTGACCTGAAGGTACCAGCCATGGAAAGCAGTAGTGCAGAAAACGTCTCCATTTCTCTAAGCAGGAACGTAAATGATGTTACTGTGCTGGTGCAAGAGGAATACAAAGATAATGTTTGCAGAAAAAAAAGATGAGAAGCTTACTGAATTTTTGCTGAATAGCTACTGATGTGGCAATCCGGAGGTAGTTAAATGCAAAAAGTGGAAAAGTAAGCAGCACATTCCAGCCGTGGCAGGAGAACAGTGCTTATGTTAAAGTCTCCAACAGAGGACAGAGCTGGAACTGTGTCATGAAAACTGCTACTTCAGTGCAGAGTAGTAAATTTGCCACCTAGCCAGTCTGAGACCAAAGCAACCTGTTTGGTCAGGTGTATCTGAGAATATATATCTTTCAGAGTTGTCCTGGATCCCACATTTTTCTAAGGAAGGGGAAATATTAGTCCTGCAGGTTTCAGCAGAGGGTGGATTAGATGAAGTTTCATTCTCCTCTTTGGCCTCATTTTCTATGGTTAATTTCACTTTCTTGGAGGAAGTCTTTTCAAGATAAAAATGAGTGTGGTCATTTGTGAGAGGAGAAGAAAAACCCTAGTCCATTTTTTTTCAAAATGGTCATTTTACAGGATGTGGCTACTGTTACTATCACTCCAAAGTACATGAGTCAGACAGTGGTATTATCAGCTTATTCCTTACTGTGTGTTTGCCTAAGATCCACTGCAGGAGATGTGGTTGTCATATTCAGCATTTTCCTACACCCACTGATGAGAGCAAATGGAGGAATGAAGTAAGACAGCCACTGAATTGTCCTCATCCCTTGCAGGATAGGTGTGGGAATGAAGGCAATAAAATAACAGCCGGGGGTCAGAAAGAGGCCATACGCTTAGGGCAGTGAAAGAAAGAGGAGAGCCCAGCATTAAGGAACTCTTTATTGTGTTGAATATATGGGAGAAATCAAGGATGTGCATTTTGCAAATCTGTTTCTTGTTTCAGTAGTACAGCACGTGCCTTATGGCACAGTCCAGCAACGCATGCAAGCCAATGGATGTTAGGCATGTTGAGGCGCAGTGATTTCCATTCCACTTGCAAATCTGTGGAAAATCCTGATCAGAAAAGCAGTCTTACTCAAGACAGCACTGAGCTGTGCAGTTGCACCCCTTAAAGCAGCAGCTGGAATTCATTTTTTCTTCTTCAGAATAAGGCCTTAAATGTATCTCTTGATTGGGATCTAGGTTACAGGAACAGACTGCTTTATAAATGCAGCAGTAGTGGAATTTTCCAATCCAGAAATAATTCAGTGTCCAAATACTTATTTTATCTGATTTATGACTTCATAGCCATATATAACCCAGTACTGCCAAATAAAATTTTCTTTACTGTGGCATGTGTGCAGTTCCTCTTCAGGTATTTGGAATGATGTCCAACATAGAAATTAAGTGGAAGTTTTATGCTAGAAATATTCAGCTATATTTGGATTTTAAAAGAATAACAATTTTTTTTTTCAGAATATCAGTGCCTAAACATATATATTACATTCTTCACAAAATCAAAGACCCAAATACATGCAAAAGCTGTGTAGTCGTACATAGTTGTTAGGGTCTTTTTCCTTAATACTATTGGAAAAGTACTGTTCCGCACTCCAGCAATTTGACAGCTTCATTGAATGTGTATCTGTCAGGAAACCAGGCAGAAAAATAACGATGAATTTGCCTTCAGAATCCACATGGGTGGATGGATGTGTTGCCAACACCCATGTAGAGACATTTAATTGAAAGAAATTTATATAAGTTCCCTGTAGTAATGATGGCATTCATTGATGCCAGTGAATGTTAGGGCATATAATAATAGCAATGCATGTTTAAGCATCAATCATTTAATGCAGACATTGTCAGAAGAATTAAATATATCATGATGTCCTTCATTTCTTTCTTTTTATTTAGTATAATATACTGCTGCAGTCTAAATCTCCTCAGCCTCTTTAATAAAGATTTCTTCTCTTAATTTGGACAGCTGCATAATTGGGGTGCTAAATCATCCTCAAGGACGTAATCAAAATTATCCTCTATGTAACAATTTGCTGTTTTCTATGCTTACTTCAGAGCAGAAGGAACAAATTTAGAAAATTGCAATCTGTGCTGTTGTCTTAAAAATCAGTCGCTGATCGTTACAATGTAATAGTTTTGAAACTAAAGCTCTCCAGGTCCTATGTAAATAGATCTAATTCAAAGTTCAACATATTTGTTGTGGCAGGTATGGTTTTTAATGTAGGAAAATCTGATGTACGGAGATCATAGAATCACAGAATCATAGAATGGCCTGGGTTGAAAAGGACCACAATGATCATCGAGTTTCAACCCCCCTGCTATGTGCAGGGTCACCAACCACCAGACCAGGCTGCCCAGAGCCACATCCAGCCTGGCCTTGAATGCCTCCAGGGATGGGGCATCCACAGCCTCCTTGGGCAACCTGTTCCAGTGCATCACCACCTTCTGGGTGAAAAACTTCCTCCCAGTATCTAACCTAAACCTCCCCTGTCTTAGTTTAAAACTAACTATAATCTAACTATATTCTCTAATCATAAACCAGCGGCAGAATCTGGAAGAAATGTCTCAGTTCCAATCTTGACCATTATAGTTACATAAAATGTACAATAGAAATAACTGTCTACTTATAAAAAGTCCTGGCATCCATGCACCAGCAATTGCTATTCTTGATGTGAAGGTAAGAGGAGTGACTACAGCCGAGCCGTCACTCAGGAGGCACCCAACACAGAGAAGGAGTCCAGAGGCAAGACCCCAGGCTGGGATCCCTGCACATGAGCCCTTTCCTGTCTGCTGTGGCTGACAGCCTACACGTCTGTTAAATCAGATTTCCTATTTTTATTCTAAAAAGAGGCAATTAGCCGGGTAGGACTCCAACCCGAAAACATACGCTTTGGTATCTACTCAGCAGGAGGGACTTCAGCTTGTGTGAGCCCTTGGAGTTACACTGAGCTGCTAATTTAACTACTTGGTGCATGATGAAGTTCCTGCAGTGACACTCAGCAAAAAAAATAACATAGCCAAGAAATGGTACAGAAAATTCAATGAAAGTTTGGTCGAGCCAGGTGGCTCGTGGACATGGCAGCATCCTTCTGGCAATGACCTGCCTCTGCTTACTGAGAGCATTCCTCCTGCAAACAGACTGCATGCTAATTTTTCAGTGCACCCTCAATTTCCACTGTATAATAGCATTAATGACCTTGACAGAAAGCATTTCCTGGGGATTAATAACCATTTGAGGTTTAATGACCTGAGGCTATGCCTCAGGCCATCAGCTGCTCCAAGTTGCTCATTAAATCCTGAGGATACGCAGTCTGCTTCAGTCATTCCTGGCTAAATATTTGGTCAGTGTCACCTAATAACAGCATTTTCCCTGAATTACTTCCTCCTTAGGGGGTCCTGGTTTTGGAAGTGTGTTTGTCCTTAAGTCTTTGGGGAAAAGAACTTGTCATTAGTTTTTTAGGTGATTCTGTATTGCAAGTCAGAGCATTTACTCAGGCTGTCACTGAGTTTCTGCTTTGATGAACACAGTTAAGAGGACTGAGATAGTTCAATACATAAATTGCACCTGTAAATATGAACTATTTGTTTTAGGTACTGACAATCTCATAATGTAAATCAAGAGCCAGTAGCCTCCCCCAGTCCTATTGCTGGCAGTTCAGCCAGTGGTAATTTAATAGACAAGTAACGCAGGGCAAGTTAACACTTCTGGCAAATGGTGACTTGGTACTAGCTTTGAAGAATACCCCAAATTCATGTCTGTGTGGAAGAAATACTGTAATAGAGAGTGTGTTTCCTTGTTGCAGTGCCCTTCCTAGGCCAATTTCTTACTGATGAAGTCATAAGTCAAAGCTGGTGTATTGTCCTATGTTATGATGCGTATTTGTGAAGGGTGAGCTTGTTTTTCTGTATATGATTTTTCGTTTAAGGGAACATTCTTCTCACATCCAGATGGCATCAGGCACAATTGGATCTTAGTTAAATCTGCTGCTATGGTGTTACATCGTGTTCCTTGTTTATTTGTGTAGCAGCACGGTGCCGCGTGCCAGCTAGGAATGGCATAAGCCAATTGCTATTAAAAGTTTCCTCCAAAAATTTCTAAACTGAAACAGAAGAAAAGTGAAGGGAAGAAGGTAAACAGAAGCATTTTAGGAGACCACTAGAGTGAGGAGGGTGCTGGGTTATGTGTCTACAAATCAGTTCCATTGTGCCCACATCAATCATATGAATGCTCTGGTGGGACTTTGCCAGCATCGCATTTGCACATCAGTTTGCACTGTGCACCGAGCAACCAATGGACTGGACAGACTAAAGGGTAGGAACAGAGCTTTTTGGGAATGGGAAGAAGGGGTGCTTGCCTTTCTGAGAGGTCTGGGAAGACCTGACCTTAAAATGGCAATAGCTTAGAAAAAACTTTGCTGGTCCTATGTGTGAGCTAATGTTGGCCAGAGACAACCTGCATTTTCAGAGAAAGAAGAGGATTTTTCAGGCACATTCTAAGAAGTTTAAATGCTTGTAGTTGTTTATACACTTAAAATATTAAAAGAAAACCAGATCTTGATAAGTAGTTCAATTCTGGTAGATTTAGGTATATCCTATGGGAACCAGGAGGTGAATAAGATATAGATGGAGTGAACAACTGAAGTACTTACTTCCTTGCTTGTGTTTGAGATTAGTGAATTCTGAGGTCAATTAACTTTAACTCAGTGACATGCTTTGTGTGGGAAAAACATTCTATTTGTGGTAAACACTGAGCACCTACACAGGAATGTTCCTACATTAATCTCAAATCCCTTTACAAAGATGATGATTCCTAGCCTTTATATTCAGCAATCACTATGTATGTATACAAGTACTCTACATGGATGACAAAATGGCTGCTGTGAAGACAAGACAACTAGATATTGAAGTGTATGTTTAGTGGTGAGCATCTGACCTATCCTGATAAAGTGTGGTCTGCCGAGACCCTTAACGTGTTGTAGAACAAGAGGGTCTACTGCTGGCCCAGCCTGTGTACTAGTTCTTCTGGCTGCTCTTGCCTTGAAACAACCATACAGCATCATTATCACATTGATTTTAGATGCAGGGATACACTTCTGGTTGGAATTTCCTTTCTGAAGTCTTTTGAGAATTCACATTTGAGCCAGATGAGATTTTTCCTGTTCATCAAGAGGAAAAATGCAAAACATCATGAGAAACTTTAAAACTCCAGCACTCCCTGAAAGTGCTCACCACATTTTCTGAAAAAAAAATATTTGTTCCAAGAGAATTCAAGCTCACAGGTAATCAGCATTCACTTTTTTTCTGCAGTTTTTCTACTGCTGATTAGGAGAGGCCTGATTGGTAAACAATGAATAGAGAAAATGCTTTGAAATGAGTTAAGCAAATAGTAGCTTTGTAGACTCTGTTTTGAAGCTACAAAGACCCTCTTAGCAACTGGCTTTGGCTTTTGTTGAAGAAAGAGTAATGAAAATCCCAACTCTGCTCCCAAAATCGGAGTCAGCTAATGGAGTATCATTATCACTGAATTTCCACCTTTTGGCAGCGTTGTCTTTCCTGCATGTTCTCCAGTGCAGGTTAAGCTAGTGGCTGGTTTGTTTGGGTTATTGTTGGTCTTTGAAGATGAAGCCCCACCAGAAAATAAGGAACCGTAATTTTCAGTTCAGCAGTGTGATTACTTAGCAATAAGTGAGCTTTTGAAGGATTACGGAGTGGACACAGGCTGCCATGGAGTCACAGAATCAGAGAATCCTTAACCATGGGTCCAGTATTCCTAGCTTCCAGTGCAGAGCAAAGTGAAAATACAGCCTATCTACTAAATGAAAATACAAAATACCTTTATCATTTGTTCAATTTTAGCCAGCACTTCAGACCAATAAAAAGGCTCTTAAGATGGTTATTTAAAATCTTTAACTTCCATTTTGCTGAGATTTCGTTGTCAGATTTAGGCTTCTCTTGAAAATTGAGCCAGGTGTTTTTACAGTAAAATCCATAGGAGACACGATCTTTTGTAGGGAACTGCCTGCTTTCTGCTTCTGTTTCTGTCTGGAGAAGAACTTATCTCATCCTACTTCTGGCATATCTGAGGGTAGGCCCTGCCAAAATCTGAAAGTGAAATAAACCATCAAAAATGTCAGATTCTTAAAAGTGCAGAGCAAGGTCAAGGCTAGAAAAATGCTAGACTTGGAAAATAAAGTACTTCTCCTTCAAAATGAACACAACCAATTTTCTGTCTTTGTATTTATCTGTACATCACATTTGTGATGTGAGACATCCCCTGTCTCAGGGGACACAGTGCTAGAGCAGCGCTGGGATCCTGTTCCTCACGGAGCACATTTGGAATGGGGAAGGAGCTGATTCCAGCTGGGAGCTATCAGCTGGCACAGCCCTGCTGTGTGCCTAGAGGTGAGACCTGAAGAGGGGATGTGTCCTCACACAGTCCCTCTTTTGAAGGACAGCTGCCGCCGCTTAGGAGCTTCATTCCCAAAAACCAAGTGGAAATTTCACTGAACCGATTGAACCTCAGTCCCTGAGATTTTGAATAGGAGCTATTTCTCATCTCTTCTTTAAACACTGTGAGGCACGTTGCCTTCCATCTCTTTAATCCATTGTAAATTAGCTTCTAGCAGCTACTGCCAAACTACAGTATGGCACTTGCACAGCACATGCTCCTTCAGCAGTGAGCACAAAGCAGCTTCTGTTTGTGGGGAGCATGTTGCAAGTCTGTGAGTGACACACTGCGAGTGCTGAAGATTATGAAACATATTCTGAAACTGAGCAAGCCATAAACACTTCATTTTTCAGAAATAGCCATGTTATTTCTGTCATTCTGCTTGGCAAATGTATGCACACATCTTGGTGCATCCACGTAGCACACGTTGAATAAGCACCAAGTGCTAAAGCAGCAATGTGCCAGCAACACTGCAGTGTTCAGAGGAAATATTTCAAGTATGCACTTCAACACTCTTTTGGACTTTTATAAAATCCCATGATCTTTTTTTGTTTATTTTTTCTTCACTAGCTTCTCTCTTGGACTAAATTGACCTTAGACGATAGCGTGGAGTTATATTCATTGATCTCGTAGTGAGCGCTCCCTAAATGATCACGAATCAGGTCATGGCTTAGGATAACTCCTAATTCCAAGCAGGATAAATCTGTTGGAAGGACAAGTTGCTTATGCTTGTCTGCGGCCAGATGCTCCCATGAAATAGGTAAATCTAGAGATTAGTTGAAGGTTGGAGCAAGTCCTTAATGACACTGAAAGTGTTCCCATCTGCTATCCAAGCCCCCAGTCACCAAAGTCACATAGGAAGGACTATCTCATATAAAGTGGCTTTGTGGGCCTTTTGTACTTGGGACACACTTTTGAGCATAGTGCACACTTCAGCATATCAACTCATAATTGTTCTTCCTGAGAAAGGAAGAACATTTCTTCCCATTTTGAATTGAAGTGTAAGTGTTAAGTGGTGTGTCTTGTTTTCCACTGAAAGTCTGGCTGAGTAAGGAATTAGTCATTACTTTCCAAATGTCTGGCTACCAGCACTGCCTGGTGACCAAACCCTCCCAGCCTACAGCAGGCATGTAGGCCTGTGAGGCCAATGAGGACGTGCACTTAGCAGCCAGAGCACAGGGGGTCAGTCCATGAGGTGGCAACTGAGGCTGTCTGATAGATTTCCCCTCAGCTATTAGATTAAGAAATGGTTGACATTCAACAGGCAAGTTAAAAAGTGCCAGGTTCTGTATTCCACTAACATTTGCAGAGACAAACCTTCTATATTCCCTGTTTTTATCCAGCTAAGAGACGTTTACATGAAAATGGTAGGTTGAGGATTTGGTAACTTTACCGTTTCCTGCTGCCTACCCTACAGGCTCTGTTTCCTGCACCATCAGGGAGCAGGCACTGGTAAGTCTGTCTTTTCCATCATCTTCTTCTAGGGCAATGCATGGCACAGAGCTGAAGGGTAGACTCCAGCTCTATGGTGTGATAACTGCAGGCATCTAACTCACATAAGCTCTTTCACGCTATTTGATAAAAGAGCAATTTATGTCTTTTCCTTCTTGTAGCTAAAAATAACAGTGAAAAAGTGTGGAGCATTGTAGTCCTGGGTAGTGTGCTAATTAGTTCTTTGCTAATTCTGCGTTATTGCTGGCGATGATTACTGTCAAGTAATTACAGTGTTCCTGTGAGCCTGGCTTCCATTCACTCTGTGGTGTAACACTGGTAAGGCAATGAGAAATGGTGGTACTATGGATACGCAGTGCTATTTCTGCTACAGCAAAATTTTGTGTTCTAGGGAACGGTTATTTTGTGCAACTGTTTTAATAGCTGGAAACAGACCTTGGTGAGCTGTAGAATGGAAAACCTGTATTTCCACTACATTAAAAGTCTTTTTGTACTTGAAGGAACATATAAAACCCCAACGGCCTTCTATTTTAAAAAAGTATATGGAAAGGAAACTAGAGACTTCAGCCAAAATACTAAAAATAATAACTACACCAACACAGCCAAGTTGTCTGTTCTTTCTTCCTTCCAGTATGAATGAATACATGTTTATGTACAGCTGTCACGTAGGAATTGCTTTAGCATGATTTCTGTACGTTGCTCTGTAGCTATATGGACCATAGCTTCCATTGCAAAGGTGCTAAACAAAAGAAAACTATGATTTCTGCGAAGAAATTCCTGGAAGTGTTTTAGTTCAGAGATCAAGAACATGACAGTACACTGGTAAAAGTGTTTGCTCTGTAATCGTGTTTTCTGAGCGTGTTTATATATGTATGTGCCACCGTTGTGTGCAAAGCAGCCGCATACTGCAGTCGTGACCTCCCATTTCTGCAGCCATGTCATCACACCAAGGCAGAATCGGCTGTAGGAGAATCCATGGTGCAAAGGTGCTTGGGCAGGTAAATGGGAGCTGGATACTTTGAACATCTTTGAAGGTTTAAACTGCCCCCTACCACTTAACAAACATAAATATCCTTAAAATTCAGCCCTTCGGGTTCACCACATTGATACCAAAAGTGGTTTTCACCTACTCCATAAAATTAAACAGAATTTCTGTCGTGTGGTGAATAACAAAAACTGTCTGTCCAGATGTCTGAACGTCTCTCTGCTCCTGCTGTCAAACACAGCCTTTAATCTGAGAAGTTTCTCACATTTAGCACTGTTTTTGTGTTTGAGAGAAATGTTGGCCTGACACTTCTGTAAAAATGGATGTCTTTCTGAAGGCACAATGATGAAAGATTTTCTTTCCTAAGTGAGTAATTATTTCCTTTAATTTCTTTGCTTTTCCCCTGATTCTATTAAGATCAGTATACAGTACTGTAATTGGGGGCTCTGGACTAAATCACGCTGAAGCACAGAAAGCAAAGGCTAAGATGTAGTTTACAATAACATCTTCACATATTTCACTAATTACATGAAATAAGTTTAAAAAGTAGTAGAACTGTTCAACAAAGGAGGTTGTCTGGTCCGACCTCTGCTCATGGCAGAGCCAACTTAACACATCACATCACGTCGTGTACTAAAATGGGATCAGTCTTAATTCCAGACAGGAAGATGTTCCAAGTTCAGAATGTCAAGTTAAAGAAAATACTGTTTATGTTTAGGGTTAATTTACTGTTTCTCAAGTTATTTCATACAGTGACAAGAGGACAGCCTGGAAGTTCTCGTTAGTAATATTCTTGTTGTAAATAGCTGCTGAAGAAAAGTCTTGAATAGAAATAGGTGTTTGAAGTTTAATGATCTCAGAAATAACAATAAAGTAGATGTCTACTAATTAGGCTCAGTTTCATTTTATAATTATTCTTTACTAACAGTCTTGAGGCGTGATGAAATGTTAATAAAGTTGATGTACTTCAGTGATAACAATTACAGAATAGTTGTGAATCAGAAAAAGCCATCTAGGTTTGTAGGTACAGCTTTGGCTGTACTTTCAGGATAATGCCAGTTCTCCTTCTGGTGGGTTGTTTGGAGATGACAGCTTCTTTGTAACTGTGAACAACTGACATTCTGCTGTTAGGGGTTTAGAATCATAGAATCATAGAATCGCTAAGGTTGGAAAAGACCCACAGGATCATCCAGTCCAACCATTCGCCCTTCACCAATGGTTCCCACTAAACCATGTCCCTCAACACAACATCCAAACACTTTGAACACCACCAGGCTCGGTGACTCCACCACCTCTCTGGGCAGCCCATTCCAGTGCCTGACCCCCTTTCAGAGAAGTAGTATTTCCTAACGTCCAGCCTGAACCTTCCCTGACGCAGCTTGAAGCCATTCCCTCTAGTCCTATCACTAGTCACCCGAGAGAAGAGGCTGACCCCCAGCTCACTACAACCTCCCTTCAGGTAGTGATAGGGAGCAATAAGGTCTCCCCTGAGCCTCCTCTTCTCTAGACTGAACAATCCCAGCTCCTTCAGCCGCTCCTCATAAGGCCCGTGCTCCAGACCCCTCACCAGATTTGTTGCCCTCCTCTGGACACGTTCCAGGGCCTCGATGTCTTTCTTGCAGTGAGGGGCCCAAAACTGGACACAATACTCGAGGTGCGGCCTCACCAGTGCTGCGTGCAGGGGGACAATTACTTCCCTGTTCCTGCTGGCCACACTATTTCTGATACAAGCCAGGATGCCATTGGCCTTCTTGGCCACCTGGGCACAGTGCTGGCTCATGTTCAGTCTAGCATCAATCAACACCCCCAGGTCCATTTCCTCTACACAGTCTTCCAGCCACTCTGTCCCAAGCCTGTAGCGTTGCCTGGGGTTATTGTGGCCAGAGTGCAGGACCCGGCATTTGGTCTTGTTGAATCCCATCCCATTGGCTTCAGCCCAGCTATCCAGCCTATCCAGATCCCTCTGTAGAGCCTTGCTACCTTTAGTTTTGTTCAGCTACGTTTAGTTTTGTTAAGAAATAATACACAGCCCACCTTTCTCAATAGACTTTTTAATGGAAAGAGCTAATAAGGAAACAGTGGAATCTAAAGGCAGAGCAACTTGTTGTGTTCATCAGCTGGTAACTGCAGATAATACTGATAACACCAGCACTTTGCATTACATTCACCGTACAGAAGCCATGGATCCAGACTTCTGTCTCAAGTATCAGCTCTTCCATATGTCTGTATCTTATCAGTGTTGCTTGTGATACAAATTACTCTTCTCACTCAGAATTCCAAAAGAAATGGCTTTAATCATAGTTTATAATAAACAAGAACTGAGAAGTCTTTTTTATTAATACATCAAAGTGTTATCTCCAAGGGAGTTAGCTTCATAGTGGTGCTCTGTGTTTAATATAAATTCACAGCATGAAGGCCACCTCAGATGGGTAGAGATTCTCTGATGTGTATCTGATTGCTTGCATGTAATTTGAACATCTACAGCACATGAAGGGTATAATCAAACCATAATTAATACGATGATAAGGAAGTATGTTTTGTACTACTTATTTGCATAATTCAGGGAGAAAGTCTGCTGTGACTGCATATATCTTCTGGGTGATTGTTTACGTTTTCACTTGAATTATAACACGAAGCATTCTCCTGCATTCCGTAGTGCCTTTCATCTGAGGAGCTCCAATTACTGTTTGGCCAATTAACTTCAGTACCGCACACATGCAAACCATGTTGGGTATTGTGGAGAAACTAAGCAGAGATGTTTAATTCTGAAACTTGACCTCCAGTTTAGGACACTGAGCTTGAAAAACGTGGTTTCCAGAGATAATAAATCTCTGTCCTCTAATTGGAGCTACAAAAGCCCATAAGAGCTGAAATAATGCTCAGAGCAGCGCTGCTTGCTCCTGGGAGCCCTCTGAACATCAGGCCACTCCATAGACGTTGGGCATCCTGCATGCTGTGAGAAATCAAGCTGTCTTCAAATTCCCCCTAGCCTTGCAAGAGATGTCGTTTTCCAAAAGCTTGCAAGGATGGAGGGTAGATGAAAACTGCATGTAGAGGGGTCCATCTGTTGCATCCAAATTCAAACCAGGTCTCAAGGGCAGAGTACCAGAAAAAACACCTTGTAGATTTATGTGCACTAAAGAAACATGCATTGTATACAGAGGAAAGAATTTATTGCTAGCGTAGTTAAAGGTATTAGCAGTCTAAGCAAAGAGCCCACATGCAAAGAAAATAATTCTGAAAGCTAATAATTCCAAGTATTCAAATATGGCTACTTTCTAATAAGGGTACAGCTGGAATTGATACATGTATGCTTCCTGTTAGCTACACTGCTTTCTCGTGTTATGCTTACCCTTCCTGTGAATTTCTGGGTCCTAAAATCAATGTTGCTAGTGTTCCTCACGAAGAAAAGAGGTGCAGAATGGCTTGAAAGTCTTCATCTGAAATTCTTTACTAGGAGGAATATGATGTTGACAGTGGAGATTTTGTTCTCCTCACTAATGGATCAGCTCAGGGCTAGTTTTACACATTTTGTGAGGTAGTCACAGAACCACAGAATGGCTGAGGTGAGAACGGATGTCTGGAGGTCACCTGGCCCAACCCTGCTCCAGCAGGGACACCCAGAGCACGGTGCCCAAAGCAGTGTCCAGACCACTTTGGAAGATCTCTAAGGAGGAGATCCCACAGCCTCTGAGCAGTGTGTGCTTCATCACCTGCACAGCGCAGAAGTGATACTGGTGTTCAGAGGAAGCCTCTTGGCCTCTTGTCCTGCCATGGTATACCACTGAGCAGAGCCTGGCTCTGACTTCTTTGCACCCACCCTTCAAGAATTTATGAACGTTGATGAGATCCCTCTGAGCCTCCTCTTCTCCAGGCTGAGCAGTCGCGGCTTTCTCAGCTTTCTCTCACAAGAGAGGTGCTCCATGACCTTGATCATCTTGGTGGTGCTTAACTGAATTCTTCTTTGTGGCAAGTGTACGTTGCTACCTCGTGTTCAACTTGGACTCCCAGGCTCTCTTCTGCATTGCTGATTTCCATCTTTTTGGATGCTTGCTTGCATTTTCAATCATCTTCAAAGACAGTGGTTCATTAGAAGGTACATGATCTGAATATAACGTGGTTATAAAACATGAATAGCCAAATACAAGTGCAAAGCTTCAAATACTATTTATTATCAATGTCTATTTGTTATGGTGCTATCAATGGTATGCTGTAAAAATTGCTTTACAGACCAGTGAGTGGCATACACTTGAAGGTTTTCTAAATACTGGCTAGGCTCGGCATTTGCCTTTGAAAATTGAGCTCAGCAGTTACTTTAGTCTTCAGGCCACTCTTTGCTTCATTCTACACAGAAGTTTAGGTGCAGCCTACCTAGATCTCTCAGCATGTAAACCCAAAGGCAGAAACTCTGGAGAGTCTGTTTTCAGAATCTTGCCTATAGTGACTCTGTGAGTCATCGAAAGTGTTAGAATGGATCCCGAAGGATGACACTGTTACCCCTTCTGTGCTCATTTATAATACTCCTTCCACATTAAAGATATAATATATTTTATCTTAGAACCCTTTAAAGACTCACATTTTCCATGAGTTTATCCGAACACATTTTTCGGTGGACATACAGTGCTGATGCACAACTTTATTTGAAAGCCTTATTAATTCTCAGGTCACGCTGCTAAGCCCAGCAGTTTTTGCGTGGCTAACTGAATAGGTAGGAGAGGCAGCATGGTCCTGTGAAACAGGTGGGTAGTGTTCTGTCCTCTGAATCTGCACAGAGCCAATACTCACGGGTGCTGTCAAAAGGCAAGAAAAGGAATATAAATTCTACTGAGGAGGGGGGAGGATGTGAAGGGAATGAAACTCTTAATCACATCTGGCCATTAGCAATATCAGAGTATTTTTCCTAAGACGAAAGGGAGGAGAGCCTGGTGTCCTTGTCAGCTCCCAATATATATATTATTGGAATTTTATCTAGCTCATAAATCCCACTAGTAGTTTCAGCTGGATAAAGTATTCTTGTTTCTTGTCATTAACTGCTGCAGCATTCCTTTATGTCGCTGCCACATTTCATCCTAATGCAGCTGCACTTCACCCACGGATGATGTGATCCCTATATATAACTTTCACATCAGTTTTTATAACCATTTAAAGTGCCTCAAGAGGACATGTGGGATGCAGGGTATTGTTTTATTAGTGTCATCACAAATAGCTGCATTGTACAAATCAATTGTAAGCTAAGAGGAAAAGCGATTTCGAAGGGATATTTGAAGATAGGGTAAGATTTTGGCAGTTAGGAGGAATTTATAATCCCGATTTACAGATTTAAAAGGAATATGGTAAAAAAAAAAAAAAAGGAAGCAAACTAACATGGAGTAAGGTTGCATAAAGTGGATAGATGTGGAATAGTGGTTAGAAAAATGTCAGAGTAATGGACGGCAGATAGTTAATTTTAAGGGACCTTGGAGTGGAAGATAAAGATAAGGAGAAAGGGAAATCAACAGTAAATAGAAGTGGTCATGGTGATAAGCTGCAATTAAAGATCTGGAGGGAATGCTGAAGGAAGAGCTGGATCTTGGTTTTATCATACAGCCAAACCATCTAACACTGACAAGACTTTTCAACATCATTTGGCTCTGTTAAACATCTTTGCTGTGTTTTTAATGTAATGTCTGAGACTTTCAGATAAACTTAGTGTCCATGTCTCGTTGCATTCTCATATTTAGGTGCCTGACTGTGCCAACCATCCATCACCTGTACTTCTGGAGTTTCATAGAAATCTGCAAAAGGGCAGATGATTTTAGGTGAAGACTGTTAATACAGACGCAGTGTTACCAGACATGTAAGGTTTCTTGGCTGGTGAACCTGCTATGAATGTCAGGCCTACCAGTTTAACTGGTATCATATTAATTCAGGAAAGGAATTCGTCGTCATCCTTTCACTCAAACAGGAGTTAAACTCCTAATTCCTGGCTGGAATGACAGACCTTTCTTCCTGGGAAGCACAGCCTAGCTGAAGGTGAAAGGCTGATGAGGAGGAACTCATCCAACCTGGACTATACAGAGTTTGAGTACAGAAGAGAACAAAAGAATTGTCACAGTTGATCAAAGGAATACTTCATGTGATCCCAGACTGTCTCTGAGCATAAGAAATGTCAGTGGCTCAGAAGGAAAAACTGAGTAAGAGGTCATCTAACAAGGAAAAAGTAATCTCATAACATTGCATTTAGTTTGGTTTCATTTATTCAGTTCAGGAGAATCCTTTTCCAAATCTGAGGTAGCAGCACTGAGTGCTCAGATAAGACTAGAGCTCAGTTTTGAGCCCACTCACCTCCTGATCCCAGTGTCCTTTGGCAATGAGTTTTATAGATTGCTTAAAAAAAAAAAAGAAAAAACCTTATCAGTTCACATCGCTTTGTTTCTTTTTTTTCATTCCTTCAGTTTCATTAATCTTCCTATCCTTGTGCTACAAAGCAGAGTGAATAGAAGCTCTCAATTTCCTATTTTCGTATTACCCATGATTTTGTACCCTTTTATCATAACCATTCCTTATTCATCTGCTCTCCAAGGTAAACAGTCTCAATCTTTTCATCTTTCAGTATATGAGATTTTTTTTTCATGTCCATAAATAATCATGCTTCCCACTTTCATCCTTTCTGAAAAGTCAAAGAATGAATGGACATCATCTGACTATTATTCACCAAGTGTAAAGAGCTGCAGAGAAAGAAACCACTCATGAGCTTGAAAAGATCTTTTTTTCTATTGACATTTGAATTATTTTCAGCCATAGTCGTTTAAAAGGTCCATATTTTATTGTATTATTACTGGTACTGCAATATTCTGCAAAAGCTTAATGTCTATTAAAATAATGCTTTGACGGCTTTATTTCTTCTTGGTTGCAAAACAGAACCTTGCCTCTAATAGTAATTATACAGCATGATATAAAGTAATTCCAATGAAATTCCACTTTTGAAAACGTTATTACCAGGATTTATTGAAGAGCATGCACCATAGTGTAGTAATATAATACAAATTCATTGTATGCTTATGTTTTATTTTATTTGTGATAGATTAGTGCTATAAATGGTAATTTTATGGGTACAGTTGCCTTTGCATTATTATTGGAATCCATCTGGAAAAGTCCTACAGAGTGGGAGGAAATGGGGCAAACCGTAAGAGCTCAACCTGAAAGCCTTCCCTCAAATGGAGGTCTTGGGAGATTATGCTAAAAGCCTAAATAATTTCAGAGACATCAATGTACTTTGCATAAAAATTTATGCTATCCTATAAATAGAACTTACGAATTTTTCCATTTAAAGAATTCTGTTGGCTATAATGCGAGATGAAAACATTACAGAACATTTTGCCTGTTTTTACTACGTTGCATTGGCATTTTTTCCTTAGGGAACATGAAAAGAATTATATTTTTCCATGATGTACACCAGCCTGCCTACTGTGGTGAAGAAAGGCAATAATCCAGTAGTTAGGGGATTAACCTGCTCTTTGCAAGCTGCAGATGTGAGCCTCTGTTCTGCTGTGACCTTGGAAAGTGTTCTTTACAATTTAGCACCTAAACCCTTCCTTAAGGTTAATTTCTTTGCTCCAAAGTGACTCAGCAAACGCCATTCATTGGAAGCCTGTCAGTCTTCAGTGTTGCGTAGTAGCTGAGTGACAATGAAGTGATGCATTAGGTATCTTGGAACTTCAGAAATTTGACTTTTGGCCTCCAGGCAAGATTTCTGAGAGCGTTAGTACCTGAGGAGTAATATAGACTTATTTTAATGGGCAGTTAAAGGAATCACACACTTCCCACAGACCTAATCTCTGTCCTCCTCACGTACTTTTGAAGTGCTCTAAATCATCGTCTGAAAAATAAAAATAAGAGTAACGTGGATCTTAAAGAATATGAGATGTAAGGGCACGGGAGCAGTGGGAATCGCTGAAGTATCCCAACCTTGGTCTGCAGGAAGGACCTGAAACACAATGGATCTGTTCTCACACAGCCCTGGCCTGAACTGAGCTTTCTATCAGATCCCATCTGCCCCCATGAGTTCACCATGCAGGTGACGTGGTTTTTGTGCGGCATGGTGCGTGTACAGGGCAAAAGGGATGCATTCAGCTCAGCTAGGCAAGGCTGAACTCACCCACACAGCGCCTCGAGCATGCCTCAGGTGTGAGATGGGATCAATGTTTTGTCCCTCAATACGATCTGCTTCTCCTTTCTCACAGATGCACTGGGGCTACTGAAGGTAAAGGAAGTTCTTAAGCCCAAGGCTGAGCTGAGCCTCCCAGCTGACCCTAAAATGCTGGGTACACATTGTCCCAACAGTTTTCTTCATCTTGAAGGAGAGGATAAGGCAAGGATTTGGATCCTTTGTTAGCATAAAACATAGCACCAAACTAACTAGCTGCAAATACTGTGAGCTGTAACCGAACTTTGTTCTGCTTCCAAACAACACTTGCAGAACTGAGACCCATTCTACCTAACAGATCAGCTCCTGGCTTCCAGTGGAGCTCACTGATGTGTCTGTGCAAGAAAACAGACTCCTTTCCAACAATTTGATCCATCATTTTCTCTAACACTCCCAGATCTTTTATCTGAAACCTAGGAAATTAGAATTTAAGTGGTTAGCAAAATGGGGGGAATAAAGAAGAGCATAAATAGTGATTTGTTACAGACAGTTGAATAATAAACGTTATCACACATGAAGTTGACATAAACACAATAGATGAGGTAATTCTGTACCTTTTTTATTCCTGTTGCTATTTCTTCTGCTGGATTGTGCAAAGGGGTATCTGAACCTTAACTTAAAATTACAGGGGGAAAAAAAAGAGAAACACCAAAGCAGAATAGAGAGGAGGCAGAAGGAGCGTGGCTGAGAGGCTGAAACAAAATGAAGTTACTGATGGTGATGAGAGAAGGAAAAGAACTGTAATAACTGATACAGACAGTAAGGTCCCAAGCTAGAAACAAATTTACTTCCATGCTTTTCTCTTGACAGTGATTTTAACTTAACATATTTTTAAGTATTTCATTCTTTCATGTGAGGAATGGCTGGCGCAGTGATTTGGTTTTCTCTGATTAATGAAAATGCAGTTAATGTGGACTAAATTGGGGCACTTGGAGGCACTGGGTCAGCTTGCTAATTGAGCAGCATTCCCAGATTTTGGGGTTAGTCTTCTCCCAGCTTAAAGGGTTGAACAGGTCTCCATTGGATTAGCCAAGAGTTGGTATGTCATAGAGGGAAGTAGGAGAAGGAGGCAGCAGGGTGGGGGCAGGCTGGGTAAGGTGTTGCTGTTGGGAACTGCTGACTGCTGGAGTCTTCTGGTGTCAGGCACCATTCAAGTTCATTAAGAGTTTGGAAAAATGCTGGGAGAGAGAAAGACTGCAATCCACCATTCCATTTCAATTCCAGAATAGGCAGAGCATTCACGGGTTACATGGGAGATAAGTGCAAACCCAGCGCCAAACATGGGCCTGAAGCCATATCCCAGCTGTGCTCTTGCCATCTGCCAGGCTTTTTGGGTGAACCTCACTTTCCTTATTTCACTCTACTTACATCTTAAATAAATAAACAAATAGATGTGAGATTTGCACTTCAATCTCTGCTGTGCCATGTGTGCTCTGGGTTATTTTATCAGTGTCTCTGATACGCATTTAATTTTATACACAGTGGGACACCTCCAGGAAGATTAAGAACTAATCCTGAAGGAATGAAAAAAACACATAAAACCCAATGGTGTGTCTGATTGAGGAGGAGGTTTTAAGCCACTGACTGCATATGTGCACTGAAAGGTTAGGGTGAAGCGGGGGGCAGCTTCTGAGGTGCCCCTGGTGCAAGATGTGAGGTCAGCAGTGACGTGTGTGCAGGGGACTTTGCATGAACCTCCTGGCATGTGCTGGTAGATGAGAGGACCTGGAGGCCATCATCAGCCTCATCTCTGTGGATGTTTAAGAATGTGGTTTAGTGATGAACTTGGTAGTGTTACGGCTGGTCTTGGTGATCTTAAGGGTCTTTTCCAATCTAAATGATTCTATAACTCTATTATTATGTCTCCCCAAAAATGTGGCTGAAGAACTTTTGAGGAAGTGAATATCAGCTATAACTTGTTACCAGTACAAAAGAGAAATGGAAAGAATAACTTGTTTATTGCCAAGCTTCAACTAAAAGCAAAAAAAAAACCCTGAGAACTCCAGCTATGTGAGACATACTGATGCATGTCAGAATCTGCAAGTGAGTTATTGCCTTGCCTTGCTAATGAATGATTGTCATTAGCTGCTACCCAAGCAAGTGGAAAATTATCCATGTCTGTTTTTCAGGCAGTAGAGCAGTACAGTAGCACAGAAGCAAAAATCCACCATCAGATCAGCTGGGGCAAGCAGCCTTTTGGTCATAGAACCCCACAATTTCACTTTCCCAAATTCCCAACAGGAGCCAAGAGATGCAGTCCGTGAGGCTGGGTTTGCAAACCTCTGTGGCTCCTGCCAAGCATTCAGCACAAATCTAGGAGCCATGTCCTTGCTCAAATCACTCTTCTCAGTGTGACAGCCCTTCTTTGTGCAGTTGACAACCTGTGATCACATGTAGTTTTCCAGGTGCTTGCAGGATTGCACCAAAGCAGCACAGCTGCCACAGGCTGGCTTTGACAGCTGCTTTAGCCTGGACGTGGGAGCAGAACCAGACCAATGCTGCCAAAAATATTTCTGCAACCCTCCGCTGACATCTTCAGTGAGGTCTTTTTGGTGCTGTGCTCATCTCTTCCCAAGTAAGTCTTGGCTGATGGTTAACTAGCAAGCAGCAAAAAGCAAATAGAGAATGTTAAATTGAGCATCTCAAATTGTATTTTAAGCATTAAAATATCCAGTAATGAAAAAATCTGTATTGCATACTGAACTATAACTTGGATTACATGCCCGAAGCGAGATAACAGAAATCAACTTTCGTGTCTGCTGAAGAGCAAATACTTGCTTGTGCCTTTTCACTTGGACTTGAGTAGCAGCCAAGAGGGGAATGGCTGAAACAAGTGCCTTTAACAAGGAGAAATTCACTGATGTGAGCAGTCATCCTTTCGGCTGGGCCAGTAGCACGTTGCACTTCTCCCTGTCTGCTCTCTTCTAAGTAAGACCTAAAAGCAAAAGAGTAAGTGGGGGGAACTGGGCTGTGATGCATGTCTGAGACACAGTGTGCTGAAAGCTAGTTTTGCAAATCTCGTTCAAATCTGCATCTGTTTGTTTGAGGTAATTGTTCAGAAAATCAGAATACTCCCAGTAGACACCTTCATGGAAGGGATGGTCGAATATTTGAAGGCAGAAGTTAATCTGTCAATCAGTTTGAGTTTGAGGGCATCGCAGTATGTTACAAAGAGCCTTTAAAAGCAATACCCTTAAACAACAGTAGCCTCAAACAAATACTCAATGGGTGAGATTGTTGCCTACAATTATCCACCCACTGCAACTGGAGATTTTTCAATCTCACTTGAGCTGCAGGAAGATTCCTCAGCAAGTTCCTCTGAGCAGCCAACTGCAAAAAAACATTGAAATACGATAAGCATATAAGAGCATTAAATGGTAGCATTCTCCATCACCCACAGTCTCTGTTAGTTGTGCTTCCAGGCTAGATGAAGCTAGAGTGTACATACAGCTGTTATAAGTTGTAAAATACATTTTGAAATGGGATTGATCCATCTGTGTTTCACGAGATTGAATTAAGCAAAAGAAAAAGTCTAAAGCCTTGTCTTTTCTCCAAGCATTTAATAAAAATATTCAGCCACGCTGGAACATAATAGAGATGTGCTTTCAGCACACAGATGTGCAGTAGTGAGAGCCACGTTTTATGTAAGCTGCTCATTCTTTTGTGCAGCGTTAAGAACTGAATGTACTTTCATGCTCCGTTTTTTGGCCTTGACATGAGCTAATGTCAAAGCAAATGAAGACCTGGTGGCAAATCCTATTCAGCAGTGCTAATGATTGTGGCCATTGCAGAGCTGCTCCTGGCTGTCTAATCATCTTTGGGAAATTGGGCTTTTGATAAGTAGACCTTGTATTCTGAATTTTTATTTCTTCAGCAAAATTCACTGGTGTGGTTCAGTGTACGAAGGATCAGAAAAAGGTGTGTGGGTCACATACTGCAGAGTGTATTCAAAGCTGGTTTTATGGTGAGCTTCGGGGGTAAAGTCATTAGGAGGATTTGAACAGGACTGCATGGGGAAAAATTTGTGTCAGCATCTCCTATCTATAAAAGTGCATTTTAGTACGAAACAGATTTATGACTGGGATATTTTTGCATGCAAGGCAGAACATGCAAAAGAGCAACTGTGCCTGATTTTATTTTTCTAGTTCCATTGCTTGTTTTATATTTAGGGTTTCATATTATGGCTGCCTAGATTTTACAGCTGCAAATGCGCCAAAACTCTTGTCTGATTCATTCAGGTCGAATAATAAGCAAAATAAATGTCTACATTTTTCAACACCTGAACACTCACTCCATTCCTTAGCTGACATACATCTAATTTTTGCAAAAATAAGAGATGCAGGCATGCATTTTGACTTGAATTTTGTAAAGCAGAACCAGTCAGGTGGCAATTATTGATCTAGATCTGAGAGGCAAGGAAGTGTTGCACAGATTTTACTGGCAATCCATGTGGATCTGGGTGTTCCTCTGTTTTTAGTTGTTCTTGGTAAAAAATGAGTGACCATAATATTGGTATATTATATAATACCGTATATAATAATTGAGTGAACATAAATTGGTTATCACAGAAATCGGGAAATATCCATGTCTTGAGCATGGTTTTCTTCCAGTTCCCCCATACTCAGCTATCCCTGCTGTCAGCCCCAACACGAGGGACAGATCTCTTGTCCACCTGGCCATTCCTCTTCCAAGAAGCTGGTTTACATCATAAAATCATAGAATCATTAAGGTTGGAAAAGACCTCTAAGATCATCTAGTCCAACCATCAGCCCATCCTTACCATGCCCACTAAACCATGCCCCTCTGGGCCAAATCTACACATTTCCTGGACACCTCCAGGAACAGTGACTCCACCACTTCCCTGTGTGCCTGTTCCAATGCCTTACCAATGAAAGCTGCTTGAAAGTGGAAAGCTAGTCCAGAGCAAGCTGTGCCTGTGCTTCAGGGAGAAAATAAGACAAATTGATTCATTTCCACACTGCTTAGCACTAGCTTTCTCAAGAGAAGATTTGTCTTGAAGGGAGATAACTGAAGCAGTCCCAAATAGGCTTGGAAGTGGACTAAAATGAAAGAAGAGTGAGTGCTCTGGGGGCAGTGATGGAAGCCGCTGCCTGTCATGGTCTTTATTTCATCTGGCTGCATAGGCATACCTGCAGCTAGCAGTTTATCCTTCCTGTGTTAACAGCCACAAGAGGAAAGCAATGTAAGTAAGTGATCTATCCCACCTATTCTAGACAGCACTTCAAAGTGAAATGAATCACCCTTCAGAAGTAACTCTCTATTGACTGTGGAGGGATTCAATGTAATTGAGTTCAGGTGGCTATAGGTAGGCAGGTGCATCCCACCTGTAGCATTAGACCTGTCCAAAGCTTTTCCTGGCTTCTCTGTGAGAAATGTCAGAGGAGGAGAAAACCTGGAGCATGTTCCCTATCATTTCGTTTCCACCTGGCTTCATCTTCACCTCTGCACAGCAGTTTGCCCATAGGGGAGGATAGGACCCAGGGCCACAGGCCTGGCAATCAGCTCTCCTTCGCTGTGGAGGTGATTGAAACATGAGTGTCCTTGTTTCATGCACCAAGCAGCTGTGCAGACCCTGGAGACCTATGGAGGCAGGTGGATTTCTTTGATGGGTTCTATTTTCTGATGCCATGAAAAAATACTTCAGAGTAGTAACAATGCTTTTAAGCAGGGAGCATCTATTACCAAGTCTCTTTGCTATTTCCTTGTAATTAAAGAACTTCTAATAACAAAGTGTGAACTCTTTTCTCTTTCTCCTCAGAAATCGAAGCAAAGGAAGCGTGTGACTGGTTACGTGCAGCTGGATTCCCCCAGTATGCTCAGCTCTGTGAGGGTAAGTAAGTTTTGCTCCTGTTTGTCCAGAACTGAAAGCTCAGTGGGTCCTCTCCAGGAGAGCTTGCAGTCAGCCAGCTCTGCATTTGAGTGAGTTATTGCTGTGGCTGGCTGCTTCACAAAGCCTCAGCTGCTGGAGTTGTATGAATGCCTAAAGAAAAGTAGGATTCCTGCCCTCAAGGCCATGGAAAAAAACAGGGGGATACAGCTTGTGTAAACCTTGAAGGTTAACAGAAAAAAAAAACGGCACAAAAAATCTAAATACATACATCTCTTTTTTTTCTTTAATTATTATTAAAGACTTCTTAAACCTTCAGAAATAAGATTACAAATATTGAATGTTTTTGAAAATTTCAATCTTACTGAAAAGATTGAAAACTCTGCAGAGGTACCAGAAGTGAACCACTTGGGCTGTGTTTCACTTTTCACCTCGCTGTAAAGCAAAAAGAACAAATGGAGCAGTGCTTACTCAGTGCAAATGGCTGCGTCCCCTCCTGAACGCTTCTGTGGTGGGTGGGTGACACAGTTGTGATCAGAAAGTATCATCCTGGAGGGCAGGGCAAGTGTTTACACTGTGCTGCACTGAGTAGCAGTTTAGGGAGTGAGATGCCTCTTTTCTGCTCTCCGTAGCTCAATGCTGACAGGGAAACTGCAGCTAATCCTCATTTTTTCCAAACTGCCTATTCTGCTCTTGCCAGAGACGAGGAGCCAGCTCAGGCCCACTCAGGCCTATTAGCCAAAGTGCAGCTCTGCCAAGCCCCGCTGGACGCTGGCCAGGGTCAGCTTGGGTCTGGAGGCAGCACAGCTCCTTGCACAGAGCCAAGGAACCTCGTGGGTCAGAGCTAGCACTGCAGAGCTGAGAGTGGTGGGGAGTGCGGTGCCGAGGACACCTCTGTGGCTCCTAACAGCCCGCTGAGGGCCTGCTGGTGCCAGTGGGCCTCACAGGTGCACTCGGGAGAGCACGCAGATGCTCAGACAGCTCAGCAAGAGCCTAGTGGGCTCTCTTAAATCCAGCAAGGAACTAGGACTAATAAACCTGTCACCCAAAGGTAACATAGATGTCCATCTACATCAGTCCCTCTGTGCCCAGCAGTACCTTTTGTGTCTGCGTTACAATCAGAATATCTCACTTCCCCTCTCCCCGAGAAAGGAGAGCCCAGTGCCTGCTGAATTCACAGGGATGTTCCCTCCAAAATGCAACCCATGCTGGGCTCCCACAGTCCCTCGTACAATCAGTAAGCACTCTAGACAGACGGCCTCTCTGAAAACAAGGTCATTTTTCCAGGCATCTATTATATAAATGTTAAGCACTAGTGTCTGAAAATGCTGGCTGTGGTCCCTGTGTCTCAGCTTCCCGCCGCGGTTCCTAAACATGGCAGGGCGATCTGGAGCGCAGCCATCGCACTGGAGCCCATCCCACTGCTATGGAGCCCACTAATGTGTTGCAGCCATGTCACTTTTCATTACAAATGTCAGCTTCCAGAACACTAGTCTGGCTTTTTGGCTGGTATTGGGGGTTATAATTCAGTTCATTTTTTCATCTCTGTTACGTGAGTAGCCCTTAGTCTGAAACTGTTGTTGTTGTTGGGAGTTGTATTAAAAACAAAAAGCTCAAAATGTTCCTATTTCATGGGAAAAGTCTATCCAGCAATTCATTAAGTCGCTCTGATGGGAACAGAGAACCTTATTGCTCATGTTGGATAATGAAAGCATGTTGGTAATTCTCTGATCTCATTTGTTTGTGTTAGGCACCAGCTAACAATTTAATATCTTATTAAAGCCAAAGTGAAATAATGTTACTGTCTCTTCGGTGCGCAGGATGCTCTGCTATGCATTTAAGAGAAAAAAATAATAAGGTGACTGAAAGGTTCACTGATACAGCTGGAAGGGAACCAGAGCTGAATGAAGTCAGTCATACTAGATTTCAGCAAGCGAGTACACAGAAAGCATTTTTGTTGTAGACAGTTTATTTTCACTTAAATAGCAAGCAGTCGTCTTAATATTGTGTCTTTTTTTATAGACTCCCAGTTTCCAATTGACATTGCTGCAGTAAAGAAAGATCATGATTTTCTTGACAAGGACCTTGTAGAACCTCTTTGCAGGTAAATAACACCTAAAGTTTCTTTTGCGATAATTTAAAAACATGAGCTGGTTTGTTGCTTTTAGCGTAGTAGCCTAGCACAAGAGTCACAGAGTCACAGAGTCACAGAATCATTAAGGCTGGAGAAGACACAAGATTTGAGAAGGACCCAAATCCAGTGGATTTGAAACCCCTTCATTTGTAACAAAGAACCAGCAGTAATACGAGGAAATTCTGAGTAAGTGAAGGAGTCATATTTGAGTTGCACATGAACAACTGTGTGTCCAAGCACGTCTGAAAAGATAGAACCTTATTGCACAGAATTCTGCAAGTACTTTCCCTGGCAGCAGTCATGACTTTCATGTTGCTGTGGTTCCCTTGGTACTCTCTTTTTGGCATCACCAACAGGATTAGAACCAGAACTCTATAGCGCTGCAGCTACTATAACTGCTCATTGGTCTGCCCTTCCCAGAGGCTTGTGTTTGCTCTTTTTATAGCTTTTTGTACTCTGCCTGTGATGAATATACTGTATTGCTTTGTACGCATACCACTCCCCAGGACTTAAGAAGCAACAATTCTGTGGTAGTTCTGCAAAACCTCATTACAGAGTCATTGTTTCCTCCTTATTTCTCCTACTGTCTTCTCAAGCTAGTTTCTTTTCCTCCACTTCAGTAAGGATGAAGGAGCATCTGGCCCCCAACCAGACAGGCTTTATTACATGTTATTAAAACTTGCACAACTCTAGCATTAAAATATTGAGCAAAACTCTATTTGCCCTTCTGCAACTGTGGCTAAAGTCATCAGAGAGTACACATACACTGTTCCATGGCACACTGCTCTGTGCTTGCAGGCATTAATGAGGATGTGACAGAGGACCTCAGAAAGGATTTCCTACAATGTTAGCAAATAGGGCTGGAAAACAGTTAATCTAGCCCATCTTTCCAGGCCAGGAGATGCCATCCTTCCTGGAGGATCTACAATATCCTTGTGCATACCTGTCAGAATGCTTTCTCAAAACTCCCTTGCTGCAAAGTACTTCCCAATTTGTGTTTTACAGATCCGGGGAACAGAATATTCGTTTTATCTCCCTAGTAACCTCTATGTTTAAGAAATCTGCAGGGAAAAAAAAAAAAAACAACTGGATCCTTCAGTAATTGCTCTCAGGAATGCCTGCAAGCTTGATTAATTGCTGTTATGACCTAGTGGGAAGGATTTCTACACCCATGCCTAAGAAACTTTCTTCCCACACATACGCACATCCCACTGCTTTAATCTGGCACCACTTAGCTGTAGTTCAAGAAGTGGGAAGTGGTAGGAGGCTGAAGTCTCTTCCACCTATCCTTTCCCACAAAATTGAAGCACCATCCAAAATTGCGAGTATGATCTCAGTCCCTGTCCCATTGTCTTGAGAGCAAACAATGAGTGGCAGTTATAGCATAGCTCTAGGACTTTCCCCAGCCATTCTTTTTCTGAAGTACTTAGCAATAGTGGTACTTCAGTTATGATCAAAAGCATCCAAGACCTATTCAGCTAAGTGGTAACAGCTCACCTTTTTCTCTTCCAGACTCTGCAGACTCACATATACACCTAAATGATTACCCTAGATTTACATTTATGATGATTTCTTTGTGAGTAGAACACCAGCTAGAAATTGGTGTTTGTTTTTTTTTTCTCTCTTTTACTGAGATTTTAAAAAATAGAGATTTACTGATTAAGACAATATATATTTGCCTAAATTGAATGATGCTGCAAAGAAAATGAAAATAGATAAATAAGTAAAGGTTTTAGTGACTGTCTAGTAACTTCTGTAATAATTTTATTCAGAAGATAACATTCTTTGGCTTTAATTTTTGTTGAGTGCTTTTAAACAGTTTATAGTTTAGAAGGAAATGACACTTTGTGTATGAGCCAGGTAGAAAGAGAAGCATTATATATGGGCTGTATAGATGTGAGAGTCATGTTTTCAGTTTGCAGACTTTTAATTTGCAGTAATTCAGCAGCACTAAACCTTTACCTAAGAGTGACCGACCCATAAAAAGCAGTTCACAGAATCACACACAGAATCTCAGAATGGCCTGGCTTGGAAGGGACCTCAAGGATCATGAAGCTCCAACCCCCCTGCTGGGCAGGGCCACCAACCTCCCCATTTATTAGACCAGGTTGCCTCATCCAGCCTGGCCTTGAACACCTCCACGGACGGGGCATCCACAACCTCTCTGGGCAGCCCGTTCCAGCACCTCATCACTCTCCTGGTAAAGAACTTCCCCCTAACATCCAACCTAAATCTTCCCTCTTTCAACTTAAAACTGTTCCCCCTTGTCCTGCTGTTATCTACCCTTTCAAAGAGTTTACTCCCTTCCTGTTTATAGGCTCCCTTCAGGTACTGAAAGGCTGAAATGAGGTCACCCCGCAGCCTTCTCTTCTCCAGGCTGAATAAGCCCAGCTCCCTCAGCCTGTCCTCGTAGGGGAGGTGCTCCAGCCCCCTGATCATCTTTGTGGCCCTCCTCTGCACCCTCTCCAACAGCTCTCTGTCTTTCTTGTACTGGGGGCTCCATACCTGGACACACTACTCCAGATGGGGCCTCACAAGAGCAGAGTAGAGAGGGACAATCACCTCCCTGTCCCTGCTGGCCACCCTTCTCATGATGGAGCCCAGGATACCATTTGCTTTCCGAGCTGCAAGAGCACACTGCTGGCTCATGTTAAGTTTGTCATCCATCAGGACCCCCAGGTCCTTCTCTGCAGAGCTGCTCTCAAGGACTATTCCTTCTAGTCGGTATAGATGCCTGGGGTTCCTCCGGCCCAAGTGCAAAACCCTGCACTTGGCCGTGTTGAACCTCTTTAGGTTCACCCGGGCCCACCTTTCAAGTCTGTCAAGGTCTCTCTGAATGGCATCCCTTTCTTCCTCCGTGTCAACTGCACCACTCAGCTTGGTGTCATCAGCAAATTTGCTGAGGGTGCACTCGATTCCATTGTCAATGTCATTGATAAAGATGTTAAAGAGCACCAGACCCAAGACAGACCCCTGGGGGACTCCACTCGTTACCGGCTTCCACCTGGACATAGAACCATTGATCACCATCCTCTGTCTGTGGCCTTTCAACCAATTTCTTATCCAACAAGTGGTCCACCCATCAAATCCACATCCCTCCAATTTGGAGATAAGGATGTGGTGGGTGACTATGTCAAAGGCCTTGGTCAAGTCCAGGTAAATGACATCGGTCGCCTTCCCCTCATCCACCAACACCGTCACTCCATCATAGAAGGCCACAAGATTGGTTAAGCATGACCTCCCCCTTGTGAAGCCGTGCTGGCTGTCTCGGATCACACGCTCATTCCTCATGTGATCAAGCATGTCATCCAGGAGGATCCGTTCCATGATCTTCCCCAGCACAGAGGTGACACTCACCGGCCTGTAGTTCCCCGGGTCCTCCTTGCTCCCTTTCTTGTAAATGGGAGTGATATAACACTTCCTCCAGTCATCTGGGACCTCGCCTGACAGCCATGACTTCTCAAATATGATGGAGAGCGGCTCGGCAACCACCTCAGCCAGCTCCTTCAGAACCCTGGGATGCACACCATCTGGCCCCAAAGACTTGTACTCATCCAGTCTCATGAGGTGGTCTCGGACTTGCTCTGCCCTTACAGTGGGGGAGGATTTACCCCCCTGGTCCCTACCTGGAGGCTTGGGGGTGCAGTGCTCAGGGACGTGAGAAAGACTAGAATCCTGGCCACCAGTGAAGACCGAGGCAAAGAACTCATTCAGTACCTCAGCTTTCTCTTCGTCCATTGAAACCAGTTCTCCTTTTAAATTTACTAAAGAAGGTACACCCATTTTGGCCTGTCTCTTCTGGCCAGTGTACCTGTAGAATGTCTTCTTACTGTTTTTCTTATCCCTCGCCAAGTTCAGTTCTACCTGCGCCTTGGCTTTCCTGATCCTACGTCTGCAAGTCCGGACAGCATCCCTGTACTCTTCCCAGGTGACACACCCTTGTTTCCAGAGCTTGTATGCACCTTTCTTCGCCCTCAGTGTGCCCAGCAGGTCCTTGCCGAGCCATGCCGGTTTCCTATCTCGTCTGCCCACTTTCTTATTCAGAGGGATGGAGACCTCTTTTAGGAGGGCATCCTTGAAGAGTAGCCAGCTCTCCTCAACATCTTTATCTTTAAGGACAGCATCCCAGGGAATCTTGACCAACAATCCATTGAACATCTTCAAGTTTGCTCTTCCAAAGTTCAGGGTCCTGACCCCACCCTTTGCAAGGCTCACATCCCTCAAGATCACAAACTCAACCAGGGCATGGTCGCTGCAGCCCAGGCTGCCTCCAACGTTGACATCTTTGATGATCTCTTCCACACTGATGAGCAGCAGGTCCAGCAACGCTTAACCTCTGGTTGGTCTGTCCACTACCTGGACCAGAAAGTTGTCATCAATGGATTCCACGAGCCTTCTGGACCTCTTGCAGCTCACCGTGTGGTCTTTCCAACAGATGTCCGGGTGGTTGAAGTCCCCCACCAGGACGAGGGCCCGTGAGCACGATGCCTCCCGCATCTGGAGCAAGAAAGCCTCGTCAACAGCCTCCCCTTGATCAGGTGGCCTGTAGTATACCCCTATCACCAGCTGACCTTTATTAGTCCCATCCCTAATTCTAACCCACAGGCTCTCTATCTGTTCCTGACTGTTTCTCAGAGGGAGCTCCTCACAGTCTATCCACTCTTTGACATAGAGGGCCTCTCCCCCCCACCTCCTACCTTGACTATCCCTTCTAAAGAGCCGATACCCATCCATGGTAGTATTCCAGTTGTGGGAGTCATCCCACCATGTTTCTGTGATAGCAACAAGGTCATAACTTTCCAAGTGCATCACAGTTTCCAACTCGTCCTGTTTATTACTCAGGCTGAGTGCATTGGTATAAAGGCACTTCAGCTGGGCTTTCCCTCTCACCGCCTTTATAGGGGATCTGGGGTCTCCTAGAACAGTAGCATTCCCAGCATCCCCCTGCCCTACTCCATTCCTTCATACCAAATGTCCAGTTTGGTACAGTTCCAGTTGTGCCAAATGTCAAGTTTCTGGTTCACCAGAAAGAGTAAACAGTGTCAGCTTCTCCCCCTGCTACAAGCTGTGTTTCTGTAGTAGCGACCAAACCAACATCTTCCAAGTTTTCCAGCACACTGTAACTCCTCACAGCTCAACTGACCACAGTGGCCAGAGTTCTACCCTTGCTTTGTTCTGTGGTGACATTAGCACAAGGTGAATGCCAATATATCTATCATTCAAGAGCTGTGGGCTGTGACATGCTTTTTGAAACAGAAAGCTAAGATTGGTTGTTATTTCTGCAGATACAGATTACCAGGTTGGGTGCCAAACTTCCATTCTTCTTACACCCAAAACTCCCACTGCCTTCAAAGCAGTGCATGGCCAAGCCTTTGCGTTGGTTAAAAGTGCATTCAGGCTATGCTAGTAAACAAAGTAGGGTACTCCTTTTTATTGAGAGGATAATTTTAAACACTGAATTTCACTGCTCTTCTGGATTGAAATCAGACTCTTCACCTCATTATAATCAGTTTTCTATGACATTCAATATACAAGACGGTAAGAGGCACAAATGCAGAGGAACCCTTTTTACAGCAGCTGGTAGTGCTTTAGTCAGAAAGCCTGTAACTCCCTGCTGCAAAAGATTTCTGTGACCTTTTTGAGATACTCTAACACTCCTGCTGTTTACAATATCATTTGAAAATTTGGCAGAGCAAAGCCCAAATTGGAGGCTTTTGGGTTAGAGGCGTATCTTTTTTGCTATCAAGAGATTCCATTCAGATTTTATTGAGTAACGAACAATAGAAAATTGCCATGCAATCTGCAGGCAAGTGCTGTCAGCCCGCCAAAATAATAATTGGGCATGAAAATTTTATAGCTGGATCTCTGTGTCATTTCCAAAATAGCAGCAACAAACTCTGCTCTGGGAACTTTTGTGGCCACTGTGATAAGAGGGTGAGAAGGAAAAGCCAAACCATGTTGTATGGTTTGTATTCATGTAAATAAGTGACTGGGAATATAAAGAACAAGTATGAAATACATGTCTAATATGAGGGCCCTAAATGAGGCCCTTTAAATTTGAACTGTGCCAAATAGCCAGCAGCCTCCTTTTCCACAGTCCGTGTCTTTTTGATTGTTAGCAATCCAGAAGTCACTGTATATGGGATAGCATACTATTAGAGTTTGAAATGGTGTTTGTATAGTCAGTGCTATCTGCTGAGCTAAAATTGCTGTGGGTGCTGTTAGGAAGTAAGCCAGGCTCTCCAGATGCACCATGGAAAGCCCTGCTTTGATTTTAGTAGAATGTCTCCTGTTGATCTCAAGGAGAGTTGGTTTGCTTTGTGTGAGCATGCAGAAGTGATAGGACTGGAAAGCAGCATATTCTCTTCACATGCAAAACTAGTGGAGTAGGGATGTGCAAGCTTTCGCACGAGTACCCATGTAGTAATGGAAAGGCCTTTATTCAGAATTCAGTTTTCGGCACATCTCCACATAAGGAGTCACATGTCCTCTTCCCAAATTCCATCACACCAGAAGAAGCCATCTAGGGGCATTTGTATGCAGCACCTAAACATGGTGAGGAATAATAATGAAACAAAGAAATAGTGTAGGATTATTTCCCTCAGAGAGGAGCTTAGACAACTATAAAATGTGTTTGCTAGGTCATGATCCATAACAAAGGACATTTGCAGATCTGCAAAGGTAGGAGATGCTGCAGCCAAGGCTGCTGTCCGTACCAGCCCTCCCCACCCCACTGGATGTGGTACCCTGTGCTGCCTTCCTCACCAGCATGTTGCATGCAGCTGCTGAACAGATCCTGAGGAATTCATGGAGCTCCAAGTTGCTTCAAAACAGACTTTCTATTATCTAGATGGCTTTTCCAGCAGGGCAACGGGTCATCCATGAGGTTTTCCAGATAGTCTTTGCTACAAGTTTGTGTTTATTTGTAAGCACTGCTTGGTGCTATACAGTATGCAAAATGCAGACATACTCTTCAGCTGATCAAATTCCATCAGATGGGTTAAGAAGTACAGCACTGGGAGTGGGATTCAGAGCCCTAAATACACGTGTCTACTGCCACTTCAGATCTGCTAAGATAGCTCAGACTTCTCCGTGGGCTGGCTTGACCAAGGGCACCTGTAGCACCTGAAGGCCAGGCTTGATAATGCTGGGGATCTAAAATAGCATTAGACTACTATTTGAGCATCTGAATCATTCCTCGTATGTTCAAGCATTGCATCAAGGGATACTTTTCAATGTAGGGATGATGTTTCACCATAGTGTTCACCTGTAATGACCTGGAGAAGTAAGATTAGCAGGGAAGTACTTGCTATAGTGAATATTTTCCAAGCTTCTTCTGAACACTGCAGAGCTCTCCAAACAAGCATTCAAATGCATCCTAGATGATTTGTTTTCTGTGTAGTCACCTCTCCTGTGTTTATTTAAGGTGGTATTTGTGCCTTTTCTCAAGTCCAGGTTTTGTGTTTTGTTAGCAGGAGTCTTTTTCCCATGTAGCGCCTCTCACTTTGACTGCGACATTAATAGCAGCCTTTTGTAGCTAGAGACTTCTGTTTCTTGGTTTTAGAAAGATTTGTTGAGGACTTGGCTGACAATAATCTAACAACTTTAAGCAGATCAGAAGAGCTTTCTACCACTGCTGGCACATAACTGCATGAGAAGTTGGAACAGACTCGCTTTGGTTGGAGTTGTTAGTAACAGGCAAGCTAACAAATCTGATCATTAGATCTCTAATTTCACTGGCAAATCTTCCCATGGTATTGGAAGAGCCCCAGACAGCGTGCCATTGTTTTGTAGATGCGTAAATTTAAAACCTAAGATTGAGCCCTTGGCTCTCATTAAGAAGTAGTTTTGTTTTTGATGGAGTGAGTTCCTTGTAAGAAAAGCCAGATTAGAAAGTGGCCAGGACAGTGCTGTAGCTTTCTAAGCCTCCAGTTTGAGGAGTGATACCGGCTTGGATAGAGCTGACCTGTCAGTTCTCTGCTGAGACCAATGCAGTTAGCGGGAAGGCAATTGCTTTGGATGGTTTTGTTTGTTCAACCATGAGCTTTCTTCACCTTTCTGTGCTTAAGAAGAAACCCTTTCGTACAGAAATACCACAACACTTTCTGCAAAGTGTTAAGCTGCTGGCTGTCGCTTTCTTCTCACTCTGTTCCTAAAGTGCCTTGCGTGCTCTGGTGGTTTTAGATGGCAAACAGCATCATGCTGAGTGAAAGAAGTGTTGGCTCCCACATGTGAAGTGTTTTCTTCTGCGTCTTCTCTTCCAGAGAAGTGGTAAATGCCTTATCCCTAGAGACACTCAATGTCAGGCTGGACTGCTCTGAGCAACCTGATGTAGCTGTAGGTGACCCTGTTCATTGCAGGGGAGTTGGACCACGTGGCCTTCAAGGGTCCCTTCCAACTCAAGCGATTCTGTGACAGAAACTCTGTGACAGGATTTCCCAGTCCCTGGTCTGGCTGCACTCTGGCTGATGCTGAGTCAGACAGGGTCCAGCAGACCCTGGTCTTCATCCCCAGTTTGTCAGACAGAGGAGAGAAACCCAACCCATAAGACCCAGATGGAATCTCAGGACATCCCCAGGTCTCACTCACACTGACAGGAAACAGACTGAGGGCACCGCAGTGTTCAAGTGAATCCAGGTGCTGCTGTAGAGACCTCCTGATGTGCTTTTAGTGGTGCTTCTTGCAGACTAGATGGGCTTATCCCATGTAAAGTCACTGCAGCAGTTTGATTCAGATGTGTGGCTGCCAGGTCTGGTGTCCAGGCAGCACATGGAGTTTGTCTCTCCCAGCACAGGGCAGTTAATGCAGAGGTGTGGAGACTGAGGTCTGAGCTTCTGGTTCCCCTCTCAGAGGAAGCTGGTTCCACAAATAGAAAGTTGGGTTGGAGTCCTTTGAATGTGTGTCTGTGCCTCTGTGTATTTGGAGTTGATATCAATACACAGATTTATCAAAACAAGAGCAGAACATTGCTCAGCTGGAGCCAGAGAAAATGCAACTTTGGGTTGTGAAATTCCATGTTTGGGCAAAAGATGAGTTTTGCAATTACAGATGTAACCTCTGAGGACGATTGTCTGTGGGCAGAAGGCTCAAGATAGTGTTACAAAGACACAAAGCCTGCAGTTTATTACAAGAGCATGACTACCATGCATGTGGTGTGTGCTTGTGCATTCATTATACTCACATTAATGTGATGAGTATAGGGCCTTTCTGATACGGCATCGGGTTTTATTGGCCTGAGTTAAGAAGGAGCATTTTATCTACAGATGAGCAGGTGGTACTTTGCAAGGGAATTTTTTTTCTGGAACATCTGCATTTGGTGAGCCAGCTCTTTACAAGCAGGAGGATGCTAATGCCAAAATGCTCCAGTGCTGTATGAGAGATTATATCACTGATGTGATTTTTTTTTTCACATGTCCTTGTAACTTATCACACACATTTCAAATGCTATCAGTTCTGGAGATTTGCAGCCTCTTCCTGGGGTGCAGAAACCAGGGGCAGCTGTTGCTGCAAAGAATTAGGAGATAGCAGCAGCCCACTGAAGTGTTTTGAGGGCACAGTCTTCTCTCACTGTGCTCATGTTTCAGCCCTAAATGAGGAAAATGTTTACAATTCAACATATTTAACTCTGAGCCTCTGCTTTTAAGAAGCAGATGATGTCATGAATTAGGACTCCTGAGTATAAATAAAAAATGAAGAAATGATGGTTAGTGTGGTAGGTTCACTACTGATAGAGCATGTTTTCTTGTGCTCCGTCTCTGCACATGGACACACATTAGTGCGTATTCACTTCCCTTCATTATTAGAATGTCATTTCAACCCATTATTTTCATGGAATAGCCATGGATTTAAAGAGCAGAAGTCTTGCAGACATTCTGGTAACATCATTACAAACAAATCATGGTCAAAAATAAAGAGGAATACTTAAGGATGTTAAATCTGTTTCCTTTGATGTGTGCTAACCTTTCTCTAGGACCCCTATGTTTAGGGAAGGAACTATCAGCTGTGAAAGAAATATTTAATTGCCAGAAGTTCTTCTTTGTATCAGCTTTTAAAAGCTGTATTAATTACCAGAAGTGAGGAACTGAATCCGAAACTGACTCTTTGTTTTGTCTTTCACGAGCGCTTTGAAATCGCTAAATCTCCAAATATTTACATGTAATCATTTTAGACGAGGTATGTTATGTTCCTACAGAAAGCAATTTACTGCCCTATTCTCTTGTCATTTCCCCATGCATCAGAAGTGTTTTGATCATGCCTGTTTCCTTCGTCAAGCGCTTAAGTGTCTATGAATTAAAAAGCAATGTAGGAAAACTGATTATCAAAGAATGTAAAGCAGGACGCCCTTTTAATGCAATGGTTTCATAGCTTGGAATAATATGAACAGTATCGTTTTCTGAATCCTGTTGTATGCAGTTAGCACTTTACAGGCAGATAAGAGAAAAGCTTTTGAACTTATGAAAAGTCATGCCCTTTAGTCCGAGGCAGCTAATCTGTTGAATTTGCTTTCTTCTGTAGACGACTGAACACACTGAACAAGTGCGCCTCAATGAAACTCGATGTGAATTTCCAAAGAAAAAAGGTAAGGCAACTTCATGAAATGTACTGGCTTTGCCTGGGCTTTCGTGATAACAGCTCCCAAATTTGTTATTATAGTAAGTAATGCTCTTAAAAGTTAAGTGTGTTTAACTCTGAGCATGTGAGTCAGCAATATCTGGGAGTAGAACAGTTTGCTGAATCTTGAAAATAAAAAGAAAAAATGAAAACCTGAGATGAATACAGTGGGAACAATACTAGGTTGTGTTAGAAGGGCACATGCAGTGCTTAAACGTTCGTGTATCTGCGATTCAAGTTAGCGGGTGAAAAAACTGTACGTTACTGCCTTGTTTGCCAGTGCCATGTGAGTACACAATGGAAAATGCTGCTAGGGAAAAAAAGGAAACTCCTCGAACACAAACAATGGCTTTTCTTTATTTCTTGTACCAACTTATTCCCAGTTAAGAATATGAAAATAAATCCCATCTTCTTTACAAACTTCTATGTAACAATGGAATTATTTGAGTTTAAAGGGCTTCAGTGAGGAATGCAGGAGCTGCCTATTGATTTTGAGTATTTTGTAACATGCCCAGTGTTAACTCTTGAACGTTTGGTTTCCTAGTCAAAAATTCCCCCAGGCACATCAGTAGAGTACAAAGACGGTGACTGGTGCTGAGAAATCTTGGTACCTATTTGTCTTTCTTAGGTTATTTGTCTAATTCTTTTTGAAGACTGCCTCCATGAGCTGCATTTTTTGTATTTTTGCATATTCGGTCTGTTCATACTCAGTTCATTGTTTGAGGGACATTGTACAAAGAATGGGTTCAGGTTTTAGATATTCTACCATCCACTCTTGCCCACTTGTTCCTCTGCTCATGTAGCCTACTTAGCATGCATTTTGTTCATTCACAAAGCCACTGGGATTCCGTCTCTTCACTGCCTCGGTGCTGATGGATTTTTCTTGTCTTTGCTAAATGCTGACACTTCCCACATGAAACACCCACCTCACACCTACAGGAGGAACAGTAAACTCTCTTGGCTGTAGGATCACTTTATGGTTTGGGCAGTTAGGCAATACAGCAAGAGATTTTGGGGCAGATAGGCAATATAGCAAGAAGTTGAGGTTGATCAGCAAAACCCAACTCACATCAACTCAAGTTGATCTGCTTGAAGCAGTTTCAGATCTGTGTGCATACGCACACGTGCTTGTGTTCAAGCAAAGATATTGGAGCTGACAGAATTGCAGAAAGCAGCATATAGGTGAATGCCAATTGTCCTATGGAAATTTTGTTTAGATGTTATTTCCCATCTTTCTTTTGGCTTTGTTGTGAGGTTTGTAAGTTTGCTTGCTTGCTTTGTTATGTGTCTAACCGTGTTAAAAATGGAGGATTCTTTTATTATTAACATTTTTGTTAAATTTTGCTGCCACTCCTTCCTCTTCTGAATGGATTGAAACTCTTAGCTGCTCTTCTGGCAGATAACCATTATTTTGCTGTGAAGATGAGGCTGCCCTGCCTGGTACCTCTTCAGTTTTCCAGCTAGGTCACTCTTTAAATGCACAAGGCCAGGGAGAAGCAGAGCACAGATGCCTGTGGAGAAAGAGGGGACAAAAGAGATTTGGGATGGCAGATAATGATCAAGTGAAAGTAGGAGAGAATGTAGGGGAAAGGAGATAAAGGAAGAAGGACTGTCAACAAAAGGAAAGGTAAATGCAAGTATGAAAGCTGAAAGTTGGGTCTAGAATTAAAGATTGAATCAAGTAAACTTTTTTTGGTTTTGTAGTAGATATTGCCTTTCCTAATAGTCTCTATGATGATCTGAACAATTAAATGCAAAATCAGCTTGCTTTGGAGGCTCAGCATAACAGGTTTGCACAGGACTAGAGCAGCTGCTTGAGCAATCCACCCAAGTACAGCCAAGCAAGCTGCCAGAGGAGGTGACTGTGGAAGGCAGTGAGGGTGAGCGTTCCCCACCACCTGCTTCATGCTAGGAGGTGTACTCATGCCTCGGGCTGCTCTCTTCCTGTTGGCTTCATCAATATGCACGCGGAAACCCTCGTATATGTGTTGCAAGTATGTCTGTAAGCGATTTGGACAGGCAGAGATTAGCTTTTGGATTAACTGCCTTCTGCAGCTGTCGATTTATGAGAATTCCTGCCCCCAGCTGGAAAAATGTGGCAAAATTCCACTGCAAATAAACCTCCTTTTTGCCTTTTGTTAGCATCCCTCTCTGTCTGAGGAAAGCACACCCTCAGTCAAACAGCCATACTATTTTAAATCAGCTGTGACAAATCTGTGAGCCAAAAACTCTTTCTCTTTGGCAAATGTTATCAGTCTCTCCTCAAGAAACTTGCCCCTTCTCGTCTTCCCAAGCATAATGGTATTAAATTGGCTTTTGAGTGTGCTCCAAAGCTGTGCACTTGATTTCGACCTAGGTCAGAAGAAATACACACTCAGTGCTCTACAATGTGTGCTCCTCCGTGTGAAATGAATCGTGCCTTTCAGACTGTCCCCATAGCTGGTGACACGTCAGTTGGCAAAGCGCTCCCCGCATTTTTGGGGGACTGCCTCATTTGTCAGGGCACTCTGATGTATAACAAGAACACTGGGTCATTCAGGATGTTTGTGGGTTCCAGAATTTCTACTGATTCCATCAGAAGAGAAAGCACATTATGTCACAGGACACACAGTGCGGCCGAATTTGGAGTGAGTCACCATGGCAGCATTTCAGTATCCAGATAATTCATTTGTCTGATTTTTCTTCTGATGAAACACAACCATGTTTCATTACCAATTCAAACAATACATTAAATCTTCCTTTCTTTTCTTCTCAATAGCAAACACCCTCTATATTTTCTGACTGCTTCTTGGGCAGAATATAATCCTCTCTTTGCTGTGGTCAGTTGCAAAACTTGTTTACTGCCAATATCCATTTGGGCTCATCTCTATATATAAAAAAAAAAAAAACCAACAACCTCATTTTCCTCTAAGAATTATTTGAAGTACATTCACCACCAAATTTATATTTATTTCTGTCTTCTCCTGCTTTGTGCATTCCTCTTGTTTTCACAATGTTTTCACCACTTGGGCTAGTTTCATCAACCCCAGCTTGTAAAAAATACAGGCTGAGCCCTGTGAGGTCATACAGTAATGTCAGAGCAACTACAGGAATTTGTGTCAGCCAAGAATCTTCTTTAAGGTCCCTTTTGTTTATTGGGATGTATAATAAATAAGAATGCATTTTTTTAATCCCATTGATTAGTGCTATCAACACTTCGGCAGTGATGTGCTTTGTAGATAGAATCACCACTAAATATTTTCAAGTACATACCCTTGTGGTTTCTAAAATAGCCACTTTGTGGCATGATGAAGGCCATAATAGATGGATTTTTAAGTGCCTCAGTCTGTGCAGTCAACCACTCTGTATATGCTCACAGCAGACTGCCAAGCTGAAGCGAAGGTAGAGCTGGCTGATACTCCATTTCTTCCCCACAGACAAAACAGCCAAAGTAGCATTAGCCTTCTCTAGTCCCTTTCCTGCTACATCACTTGCTGCTTAATTTTTCTCTCTAGCTAGCAGCAGAACTAAAATATCCATTCATTCCCACACACTTAACACCAGCTGCAGGAGCACGGTGCGTCTCAACATGAACAGATAGAACAGGAATGACTAACCTCAGATTTCATAGCTACATTTTGTAGTTCGTACGTGATCTAAAACATCCGGCTGACTTCAAGTGATAAACCGGGAAGAACTTACAGCAACAAGGAGATCTGACACGTTGCTGATCCCAAACTCCATCTCCTCAAGCTTCATATTATTTAAGGTTTAGAGGTTCTGATAAAATTTGTTTTACATTTTTCTATTAGACAGGCCAGTGGAGATCTCGTTAGAGAGGGGAGATAACTTCACCATCGTTGAAAATTACTTCTAATTATACACTTTTAAAATGAGATGTTTTCCACTCCCAAAATAGTCTTTCTGGTTTAACACCTTGTTTTGGTCTGACAGCCTGTCATATTTTACTGCCTTCTGCCTGTTTCCAAGAATGTGAGGAGCTGTGTGGATGTCATGTAGGTGAAGTTAGTTTGTTCTGCTGTAAAACATATGTACAGGAATAATGTGGTATAAATCTGGTTGAAAGTCAAGGAAAGGATACTAATTAGCAGCTGTGGGCTTCACATCCTCTGGATGCAGCAAGTTCAAAGCTGTGTGCTTCATGCTGAAGATGTGTCTTTGCAAGCAGATGAGAGAAATGTCATAGGGAGAACTTTTTTATCCAAATTTTTTTCAAGGTACATGTTGTCTGCATTTCATATGAGCTCCTGGAGCTGCCAAATTGTAAGCACAATACTGTATGCCTAAGACTGAGGGCTCACCTCAGCAGTGGACACTGCACCATCTAGGACTGAGCATTACTGCTCTTCTTCATAGAATCACAGAATGGCCTGGGTTGAAAAGGACCACAACGATCATCGAGTTTCAACCCCCCTGCTATGTGCAGGGTCGCCAACCAGCAGACCAGGCTGCCCAGAGCCACATCCAGCCTGGCCTTGAATGCCTCCAGGGATGGGGCATCCACAACCTCCTTGGGCAACCTGTTCCAGTGTGTCACCACCCTCTGGGTGAAAAACTTCCTCCTAATATCTAACCTAAATCTCCCCTGTCTCAGTTTAAAACCATTCCCCCTTGTCCTGTCACTATCCACCCTCGTAAACAGCTGTTCCCCCTCCTGTCTGTACACTCCCTCAAGTACTGGAAGGCCACAATGAGGTCTTCCTGGAGTCTTCTCTTCTCCAAACTAAACAAGCCCAGTTTCCTCAACCTTTCCTCATAGGAGAGGTGCTCCAGCCCTCTGATCATGCTGCCTCTTCCCCACACCTGCCCTCAGACGTACCTTGAGCAATGCCTCCAGAAGTTGTTCTTTTTTTTTTTTTAACTGTTATTTTAAGCACTGCAGCTGTTTATCTGGAGATGTGCTTCTGAAACGCAAGGCTTGTTGAATTCACCTGCTCTGTGAAGATTATTGCTGCTCTTGCAAAAGGTTGCTTAGTTCTCACTGCAAAACTAAGTGCAACATTGGATATTTTCTGTCTTGGGTACTTGAATGGCTCAGATTGATGTGGTGCCCAGCTGCTGCCCAGTCTGTATTGCTGTGTATCTTAACACCATCCCTTTGGATCCCTTTAGACCTTTCAAAACTTTTTTTTTTTTTTTCCCCTACACAGTCACTATGAGCATCAATCCTATGCAGTTTAGGGCATAGGCAAATCAGCCCACAGAAGCCAAGAGGCATTGATAGAACTCATAAGCTCCCTAATAAAGAGAAGGCTTTTATTACGTACTTGTGGAGATGCTCACTGCAGTCTTTACAATTAAAGATGCTGTTATGAAGGGGCTGATGGCTGATCTTTCATAAGACACAGTTCAAGGAGACCTTGCAAGCTGTCGCTCACATGAAACAGCAGAGTCACATTAATTCAAAAAAAAAAACAAGAAAAACACCTGCTTTTAATGTATGCCACTTGCTATTTTCTAGAGTGAAGATTCAGATGAAGAAGACCTCTGTGCTATCAGTAATAAATGGACTTTCCAAAGAACAAGCAGACGATGGTCTCGAGTGGACGACATTGATGCTTTACTTAGCCAATCAGACAGACATGGATCTTCTGGGGATATTAAAATGAAAAATACGACAAGCAGTGAGAGCGTCCTTACAGATCTGAGTGAACCTGAGGTCTCATCTGTTCACAGCGAGAGCAGTGGGGGAAGTGACAACAGGAGTCCATCCAGCATTAGCAGCATTGCCAGAGAGACCTGCAACTGCTCTGGCCAGCATGAGAGCACACTGCTGCCAGACTTAACGGTGATAAGCACTGCCCTGTCCCCCAAGGACAACGTGAAGAATGAGAAACCAATGCGAACCAAAACAAAAACCTTTCTAAAGCGCATGGAGACACTAAAAGCAAAAGGTGTGCATGGAAAACTAAAAGGCTCAGGAAGAGCAGGTCCTTTAGAGATAAGCAGACCTGTTCTTCAGCGTGAGCCAAAATCCTTGAAGGATATGCACTGTGTACAGATAGTCAATGGGGATCTCCAAAACTTAGCACAAGATTCAAGCAAACGAGGACTTCCCTTTTCTGCCAAATCCAGCAGTGAAAGCAGCCAGTCTGAAAACAGCAGCAGCGGGGTGAGCACACCGTGTTTGAAAGAACGCAAATGTCACGAAGCAAACAAGAGAAGTGGGATGTACCTGGACGATCTGGATGTTCTGGCAGGAACAGCTTTACGGCAAGTGGTGGACCAAAACCGCAAAAATGAATTTCATTCCCAAGAGAACTTGGTTGTGCATATTCCCAAGGACCACAAACCAGGGACCTTCCCAAAGGCACTTTCTATTGAAAGCCTCTCACCTACAGACAACAGTAATGGTGTAAACTGGCGGACAGGCAGCATCTCTTTGGGAAAACAGAACTGCTCTACTCCAAAAGAGGCTGGATTGATGGCTTGCTGTCCTAAAGAGAGCAGAATTAGTATTTATGACAATGTGCCAGGTTCGCACTTGTATGCTAGTACTGGAGACCTTCTGGATTTAGAAAAAGGTGAACTTTTTCCTCATTTAGATGACATTTTGCAACATGTCAATGGACTCCGGGATGTAGTAGATGGTTGGTCAAAGAATGTGTTGCCAGGTCTGCCAGTTGATGATGTGTCAGTCAGAGAGTCTCCGTCATTACCTTTCCAGTCACCCACACAGATCACACTTGATTTTGAAGGAAACTCTGTCTCTGATGGCCGGACCACACCAAGTGACATGGACAGAGATGGAACATCCCTGAACGAATCAGAGGCTACTGGTGTTAGGGACAGGAGAGACTCTGGGGTGGGAGCATCTCTCACAAGGCCAAGCAGGTAGGTAGCAAGATTTGGTATGAAAATCCATCTTTCCTCTTTCATTAACAATAAGACAGACTGTGAAATATGATAAATGAAGCAGAAGTTCTCAGTCCAGGAGTCATAAGGCTGACATCATTACATCTTACAGTGGTACTCATCCTGTATGGGAAAGGGGACTTCCCAGGGAAAGTGTGGGAGTTCTGTAGAAATTGCATCCTTCTATGGAATTTTTTAAGTGCAGTCAGTGGAGAATTGGCAAACTAAAGGGTTTTTTTTTTTCTCTCTTGATCCATAATATTCAATTACATAATAGGATACTGTATATATTTTGGAATCTTATTTTCCATTTGTTTTTCAAATTATGTACTCCAGTGTGTATGTGTCAGTAGTCTCATGCACCTTTTTAGGCTCTGGTCTACTTTAAAAATGTGTCCCTTTGTTCACAAAGAGTATTTCCCTACTCTGCCCCAGTCTCTTACATACCTGGTATACAATTAACCTGTTAATAAAAGATCAGGATGAGTTCTGCTGAGCCAAGGGAACATGGCTCTGGGTTAAGGCCTTTGTGGGTCCATACTGCTGTGCGTTTGTGTGTGCAGAAGCAGTACCTGTGCAGAGCAAGTATCTGTTACTTTCTGACCTGCAGTCAGTCTTGAATCCTCACAGAGAACCTTTCCATGCCATAGTTTATTGCTGCCCGTGGTTGCTCACCACTGTCACAGCAAGTGAACTTGGGTAAGCTGCTAAGTAAATAAGCTGTGTCGAAGTTTGTAGGAATTGTGCCAGAATTCATGTTCAGCAAAACAAGAAACTGAAAGGAGGTGGTTTTTTTTTTTTTTTTTTTTCAATACATACAGTATTTAAAGAAAATACATTGGAATAAAGAGAAGATGTGAGTGTCTCAGTATGTGGTTATGGCTCTTACCTAGGGAGACTCAGCGTTCAATCCCTTCTCTGAAAAATCCTCCAGTATTTAAAAATAGAGGTAGTTGGAGAACTTCATCTACAAATACCTCAGTGATTAGACTGGTCTCCTGAGAGGTAAGGGACCAGGCATCAAATCCCATTTCTGAGTCAGGAAGAGAACGTTTTAATCTGGAACTCCCACATACTATTGAAGTGTGTAGGCTAATGGGTTTAAGAGGTCACACTCCTTCTTTTAATACATGTAGGAGACCCTCACCCTCTTGGGAATCTAATGTAAAAAAAAAAATAAAAGCTTGAATATTTCCAAAATAAAAAGATAAAACATTGTTTTGTATGCCTCCAAGCTATATTTTCTTTCAGCTGACACACCATGCATGGTAATGTGCGTATGTTTTTTGTATGTTTTGTACATTTCCTTATCTCACAGTGTACTGTCTTTTTCTACCCAATTAAGAGTTCTCTCTTTTTCTATTTTCCTTTTTTTTTTTATTATTTTTTTTCCTAAAGACAATTACGATGGCATAGTTTCCAAATTTCTCATCATGTGAGCCACTCCATCGCATCACTTCACATCAGTAATCAGTCAGCAGCCCAGCTGAATCTGCTGCAGAAATTCTCTCTACTTCGTCTTACAGCCATCATGGAAAAATACTCCATGTCAAACAAACATGGCTGGACCTGGTGAGTACCATCAGTAACTGGAAAAGAGATATATTTAGAAGGAAATAGTTTTTCCTAATTCTATTATTGTGATAGTGAACTGAATTAATACAGTTGGGAGGTACAATTGACAGTAATTGTAGCATTTGAAACTGTCTCTTTTAATCTGTTGCTACCTAGTGACTCAGTGGCCTAGTCAGATCCTGGAGATCTGACTTCATTCGTGTGCTCTTAACGGAGAAACAACCTCAGCTTCTCTAGCAATGCTTGTGTTCCAGAAAAATAAACAGGAGTAGGAGGAGAGTGATTGCAAGGAGGAAGTGTTTACAATAAGTCTTCCCCAGAATTGATTTTGTGATTCAAAAAGAAACATCTGCTGATAGTATTTCATGTATTTGATATTGTTTTGTTTGTGCTTTAAGAGAACAGTTAGAACAGTTTGAAGGATTTTGAGTACAAATGGAAAGAGACACACTTTACCCTTGGTCTGGACTTACATGAAAGTGAGCTTGTAGTTGTAACAGCTGTAACACCTACCTGGTCATTCGGACAGCGGAGTCAGGGGAAGATGGACAGGAATGGTGACAACATGGCCCCTTTGTATCCAACCAGCTACAGAAATCTGCATGTATAATAACGTAGTGAACCTGATGGACTGCATAGACTGAGGTAGCCTGGAACAGAAATGAACATAGACAAGAGATTATAAGTATCTGAGAAATAATGAAAAGTATGTTTTTCTCCTAATACATGGATTCTGTGACCAAAAACAATATGGCTTGACATTTACATTGTGATTTCCACTTTCAAAAGACTTCACCAAAATTGTCTTGGATTCTTCTGTGTGCTAAATAAGACAAGTTTGTGTTCAGAAATGGAGAAATAGATACAGGGGACTACATGTGAGAACCACCTCAAAAACATCAGCCCCTCCAAAAAATTGAGAGTCAGGTTGGCTGCCTCTGTGGTCAGTGGGAGAAGACACGCAACCTCAAAGGCAACTCATTCTATCCAAGCCAGAAGGTTTGGGTCAACCTCTGAAGGTGCCTCACTCCACATTGGTTATAGAGGCAGTTAGGACTGCGAAGTCTTTCTGAAATCAATTTTTTAGAGCTAAAATTCAGTAAGATGAGCCCCCAGCTTGCAGTTCTCTTTCGGTGAAGTTCCCTCTGGCTAGCTGACAACATGTCTGTGCTGAGACGAGTCTCACTTTAAGCAACACCAAACAGGCAGATTAGAATACAGCAAGTTCTAGATCTTGCTGTTTGTACTGAGGTTTCTCTCCCTGACCACTATTTCTTCAGTTTGTATAAACAGTCACTTACGAATTTAGAAGCAGTGGGACCCTATAAATAGCTTAGATCTATATGCTGTTTTCCTTCAATAGGTCATTTAATCTTAGTTTTATCTCCTTCTCACACGGAAAAGAAAATCGTCATCATATTCAGGTCATATTCATTATTTTTTTTTTAAATTCCTCTGTAGTCATTACTCTCAGAAGGAATCCAGTTTCTTTCATTTTCACCATCAGTTACAGAAGAAAGCAAGCTTAACAGCTTCACTTAAGTAACTTGGCTAAAATCAACTGTATGACTCCAGGGATGTATCAGACACATAGGGATTTCCCACCATCATTTATTACTGTAAATTGTTCAACAACAGAAATAGTAAGTTACGTAACTAATACTATAAAACACGGTTCAATGCACTAGAGAACTGAACTTCCTTTCCTTTTAGATACCCTCTCCACTATGCTGTGCCATTCCTTTGAGACCTTATTAGATATTTTAAATTATGTTGGCTTCAGCTGGGTGACAACTGTACAGTAAATCTGTTTTGCTAGAGCTGACTGTTATGCTATATATTAGAGCCAGAGGCCAACTACCTATAAAAGTTGTTAAGATGTCCATTGATTATACAGATTGTAAAGTGTTGATTTATTGCATGTTGAAAATTACTTGATCATCTTTATAAAATAGGAACTGGTCCCCGTTACCAATTTCTGCTGGCAGTGTTACTCAGAAATGCTCTGTAAATACTCAAATATTTTCGTGCACTCTGTTCATATCAATTTTCAGGTCTGTACCAAAGTTCATGAAGCGGATGAAAGTCCCTGACTACAAGGACAAAAATGTCTTTGGCGTGCCTCTGATAGTTCATGTCCAGAGAACAGGACAGCCTCTTCCCCAAAGCATTCAGCAAGCACTACATTACTTAAGGGGCAACTGTTTAGATCAGGTGAGAACTTTCCTACCAGGAATATGGTTGATTTTTCTATAAAAACACTCTAAGCAAACAGTGGTGAACCTTTTTGTACTTAATACCAGAATTATTTGAATGAAGAGTCTTATATCTCATGCTGGGCCCAGATCTCTTCTACTGATTTGATACTTGGTAACAGTACTGATCGTTTGTTATTTTGGAATTTGTATTCAATAAATTAGTTGAATTCTTGTAGATATAACAGTCCTGATGATTTGTCCACAATGATATGCCTATAGGAATAATGTGAAATTTTCATGTCTATTGAGTCAGTCCTGGAAGAAGCTCAGGAGTCCTATTTTCTACTTGTATCTGCACTGCTTATGCTTCACTTTTGCCACTAAGAGTTAAATGCATTCACCATTTCACAAGATATGGTACAAAAAGTTTTATTTACTTAGCAAAGAAAGAAAAGTCCAAGAACAGAGAGCAAACTCAGCAAAATATTCCAAGTATTCTGTTGACAAAGTCAGACATATCCAGATAGATTTGGGTCAGCACGGGTTCAATGCCAAAGCCATTATGGTACATTTCCTATTATAGCGTTCTTCGCTGCAGCAAGCCAGTTGCAGAGGGGCCTGTAAGCTCAAAGCATTTCAGATGTTTTCATTCCCTTTACTTACGGAGCAAAGACATAGTCATCATATCTTTATTCTTCTTCCCCTAAGAATGATGAACATAGGGCTGAGAGAAACCCCCTGGCTCACTGAGTTCAATTCTTTACTATTGTTGGCATCATGTCATATAACCTCTTCTGCAACTGCTCCTAGATAGTTTTAAGTTCAAAAGGAGCAACCAGCATTTTAGCCTGCAGACGTTCCCGACTCTGAGCAAACAGGGTGTGGGTGGAAGTGGTCAGTTCTGTTTCTGATCCTTATTCTGTCTGCTGTGCAAGTTGTAATGTTTATAGAATCATAGAATCTTCATTGCAAAAGACCTTCAGGATCACCAAGTCCAACTAACAACATCACCTACTGAATTCCATCACTAAATCATGTCCCTTATTGCCATACCTACTCATCTCTTAATACCTCCGAATTGTGGGACTCTGCCACTTCCCAGTGCAGTCCTTTCCAATGAAGAAAATCTTCCTCATATCCACGCTAAACCTCCCCTGGCATAACTTGAGACTGTTTCTTCTCATCCTATTACTTGTCACCTAAGCAAAGATACTGACACCTTCCTTGTTGTAATCTCCTTTCAAGTAGCTATAGTAGTTGTAGAGAGCAGTGCAATCTTCCTTTAGCCTCCTCTACTCTAATTCTAGCCTAACCCTCTTTCCTCAGTCACTCCTCAGAAGTCTTGTTTTCTAGATTCTTCAACAGCTTTGTTGCTCTTCTCTGTACACGCTTGAGAAAATGAATACCTCTCTTGTAGTGAGGGGCCCAAAACTGAACCTCGTATTGAAGGTGCAGGCTTACCAGCGTTGTATACAATGGCACAGTCACTTTCCTTGTCCTGCTGACTATGCTATTTCTGATACAAGCCAGGATGACATTGTCCTTGGTCACCTGAGCACACTGCTGGCTCATTTCCACCCACCTGTTGACCAGCACTGCCAGGTCTTTTTCTGCTGGGTGACTTTCCAGCCACTCTTCTAAAAGCCTGTACCACTGCACGGGGTTGTTATTACTGAAATGCAGGATCTGACACTTACCTTGTTGAATGTCATGCAATTGGACTCCGCCTGTTGATCCAGCCTACCCAGATCCCTCTGCAGAGCCTTAATGCCCTGAAGCGCATCAGCACTCCCACCTCACTTGGTGTTATCTGCAAAGTTACTGAGGATGTACTCTATCCCTTCATTTAGATCATGGATAAAAATGCTAAATAAAACTGGCCCCAGTAGTGAGCCCAGGGGAGTGCCACTTCTGACTGTCTGCCTACTGAACTGAATTCCATTCACTAGGACTGTTTAAGCACTGGCCATCCAGCCAGTTCTTCACCCAGTGAACTGTACATCTGTCCAAGCCATGAACAGCCAGTAATTCCAGGAAAATACTGTGGGAAACTTTACTGAGATCCAGGAAAACAACACCCACAGCCTTTCCCTTATCTACTAAATGGGTCATCTTATCACAGGAGATCAGGTTAGTCAGGCAGGACCAGCCTTTCATAATCCCATGCTGGCTGCTTCTGATCATCTGGTTGTCCCATATGTGTCTTGTGATGTTATGTAACAGTCATCTTCCCCAGAATGGAAGTCTGAAAATTGAATGTCTAGCTGTGAATCACATCTGTTTCCTTCTGCAGCATGTGGGGAGACATAGGCGGAACTTCTTATCATTTCTTTCTATTGACTACAAAGAGACCATGTAGTGGTCAAACCTCTTGGGTGTTGAAAGTGAAGTGAGATGAGATCCGTCTTACAACATGAAGTGCAGGAGTCAAGGGGTGGGATGGGTACCTTGTTGAAAATGCATTGGTAGAGGATGGAAGTGGAAGATTAATAGAGAAAAGTGAAAAAAAATATGCTGAGGAGCTAACATACCTGGTTATCTCTTTGTTAAGCTGTTTCTGTGGACTGAGCTGGGAAACCCTGTGTAAGAAAAACACTGAGGCAGCAAACCTAGAATCAGTGATGAGACTGGAGGAGGAGATAATTTTCTAAGTGTGAGGAAAAGAGACGGGGAGACAGGAATGGGCCAATCAGCCAAGTAGTAGAGCAGTAGGAAGAAAAAGTAAAGACCAGGGAGTAAACAAGGAAGAAAGTAAAAGGGAGAGTAATACCAAAGAGAAGGGAAAAGCTCTCAAGAGATTTGAGGCAGTCAAAAGGAGTGTCAGTGGGAAGTCTCAGACAAGTATCTGTGCCAGGAGGGAGGGTTTGGTTGCTGGGAAGCATCAGAGCTACGTGAAGGGTCATTTCAGCTCAGCTTGAGTTTCCCCTCAGGGTGGAATTGGGAATAGAAAGTGAAGTACAAATCAGGACAATTTAAAATATCTTCCACCAAAAACCTTTCTAGGCCAAAAACCTCCAGGCAACTCAGTTTCTCTGCTTTAAAGTCATTCCCTTTGTTTCCATTTAATTCAAAATCTCCTAATGCCTGTCCAGAGGTCTAAGCAGCCTCCAGTCTTCCCAGCAGCTTGTTTATGTGTCTGTTCTGTGCACTGCAGAAGGGAATCTCAAGTCCTGAATAGGCGTCAGAACTTCTACACTTAGTAAAGTTGAGGTTGCTGTAAATCATTGTAAGATCTGGCTTCTGACACCAAAATGCCTAAAGATGATAGGAGAATCCTCACCGTTAGTTGTAGAATATATTACTCAGTTTCGACTTGGGAAGTAGAAACTGCTTTGCCTTTGTCAACTGCATCTTTATTTCTGTCATGCATCATATGGCTGCTTGCAGGGCAGATGATCCACAGCATGAGGATAATAAAGAGATTGGACCAATCTAATCACTGATAAATCACTGGATTTATAGCCTCATTTTATTTATAGAATGAGTCTATAATTTTGAAGAACAGAGATGAAATATCTCTTCCTATCAAGAGAAGAACTGGTTCTCTTCTGATTAATAATGAATTTTTCAAAAACAAAAAAAGTTCAGATGAATATCATTAAACAAAAACAGGGGTCGAGAGTAGCAGAATGATGTCCAGCAGGAGATTGCACTGGTGAGATCTGATGTCTGACTTCTCGCATCAAACTTAGCTGGAAGTTTTTAAAGCTTCTTTATACCAGCAAGAATGCTTTCCATCAAAGCAGTGAACTGAGCTTTTGCTCTCACATTTATCTACCACATACCCAAACTGTATTATTTGGATAGGATTAACGTATGTCCTTCTGTGTCTTCAGAACACAGTTCTATGAGGAAAAGGGATTTGAAAGGAAGAAGGGAAAGGGAGAACCAAATGAAAAGAGCCAGATGCTCTTTCTTGTATCCTTGTGTTAAAACTAAGGAGAGCTTCACCTGTGAAGGGAGATACAATACACAGGATGTACAGAGGGCAAACTCTGCTTCTCTAATTCCTACATATAAATTTAGATCACGAGCGACACTGCATTCACAAATAAGAAGGCATACAGAGAAGCAGCTCACTGCCACTGTTTGCAGTCTGGCATAATAGTTCATCTCCATATAAACGAATACATCCCCTCTCAGAGCTGCACAGCGTGTGATTCGTGTCATCTGTGCTATTAATGTACAAGCTAACAAAAGTCCTAAGTACCTTATGATTGAAGTGTTCTAGAGAGGCAGTTCAGGATGAGCATGTACCCAGGTGACCTCTGCGCTGGCAGAAGGGAGAGGATTAAGGATGAAGGGCATATTTCCTTGCCTTTACACTTTTTACTTGGTGGAATACACTGTGTGGAAGGCTGAAGAGTGAGACAGTGGACACAGAGAAGCTGACATCCAAGCCATAAATGTGCCTTTTTATAGATCTTTCTCAATAGTTCACCTTTTCCCCTGCAAAAAATGAAGGCAAAACAGTGCTAACACTTCCCAAATGAAAGCCTGTAAACTCGGAATAAATAATGTGGTTCAGGCTCAGGAATTCGCCCCAGGGGAATTCCACTTGTGAGAACTTCTGTAGAAGGGCAGCACCGCTGTGAAGGCACTCACAGGCCTCATTTTAAGAATTACCACTTCCTCTAGAACAGAAAGCAAACAAGATAAAAATGTATCTTAGTGACACTGCACAAATAATCCCTCTGCAGCCTCTACTTTTAGACTGGGGTTTTCAGTGGAATTTGGGGGAAGCAGAGAGCAGGAAGGGGAAAAAATAGATTTGGTCTTGATTTGAAAGCTCAACCAGGATGTACTGATCTATTGCCACAGCATTTATTACTTAGCTGAGCATAATATTTTCTTGTTAGTCTTCAAAATATATACTCAAATAAAGATGAGGAACAAGATTCTCAGCTGGAGTAAATCAGCAGACAGCTTCCAAAGCCAAGCAAGCCATGCTGATTTATATCAGCTAAGCATCTTGCTTATACTCTTCAAGCAACAGCATAACCACATGCACTCTGAATGCTCCATCTACTATCTGATACAGATCTGCAGTGTGATTAACTCTTGCAGTCCCACCACCAGAGCATGCAGTTGTGTACAAGACCATAGGCAAGTCACAGCTGTGGCATCTACATGTCTTCCTCTTGTTCTGGCCTAGTGTAAAGTAAGCAAAGCGTAGCTTTTGTTGTAATCAAAACCTCCCATAGAAAGGAATTAAAAAAAATATTTTAAGTAACTTTGGGTTTTTTTTTGCCCCATTCCACGTGGCACCTTCTTAGGTGGGTCTGTTTCGAAAATCTGGGGTGAAGTCTCGAATCCAGGCCCTGCGTCAGATGAATGAGAGCTCCCCAGAAAACGTCAACTATGAAGACCAGTCAGCGTATGATGTGGCAGATATGGTAAAGCAATTTTTCCGTGACTTGCCAGAACCTCTCCTCACAAGTAAGCTGGGAGAGACTTTTCTACACATCTACCAATGTAAGTAGCAAAATATTTATTACTGTTTACAACTCAAAGTTATTGTAAGTTATGTAATAATAAATTGTAAGTGATTTTGATGTGTTAACGCTGAATGGGATTCTTTCTGCTCAACTCTGACGTGTATAAAAGAACATCTCTGCTCTCCAAATCCTTAACTGAGAGATTTTTAGAACTGCCTGAAGGTTTCATTGGCAAAACATTGGGAGCTTACAAATCTTAAGAAGCTTTGAATGTATCAACCTTGCAGTCAGGAGGACACCAGAAAGACAGACTGTCCGTGAACATTAAAAATGCAAAAGACATCCCTTTTTGCCTCATTTCTTTAAACTGTGAGCCCATTTCATGCACATTCTAAATATAAGTGAGTCTTTTGAGCACGGAGGAGTATTATGCCCATGAGAATGCATGCCTGTGCAGTCTGTTCCTTGCTGTGACTTGATTATTTGTAAAGCTTTTATGTGAAGATCTCACAAAGAAATAAAAAAGTCAAGGATTTCTTGCTTTCATTTCAGCATAAGGATATGTCTGCCTGCACGCACATCAGTGAGCTCGTTCATAAAAGAAACAGGAATTATTGGTGCTCATAAAATGACAATCACAATTGCTTCCATCAGTGAAGTGACCAAGGAGAATACTGTTGTTTAAAAGGACGTGTTCTACATGTCCTTGGAAACAAATTGCTTTTAAACTATCGCTTGATGAAAATTGGAGTGTCCTATCTTGGCATAAGGGAGACTGTAAACAAACAACACCGAAATATGGCAGATCTCAATGCCATCAGTGTTATTAGGTCTGTAGCCAGAAAGAATCCCAGGCTGAGCAGTGAAACAGTGCTACCAGCCAACAAAAGATGCTGTAGAAGGGGGCATGGGCTGACTCTGCACTGATCTCCAGTGAGAAGTCTGAATTAACTCTTTATACATTTGTGAGAGTAAAAAAAGAAGGCCTGGAAAAATATTCTTGTATTACAACAGTACTTTGAGGGAATTCAGAAAGTCTTGATTATATGTCTGTTTAGAATGAGATGAGAACAGGAAAAGATGGGCTTTTGTTGACAACAGAAAACAATGATTGGATTAAAAACAAGTAGCAATGTTTTTTTTCCCCATGACCATCAACAAATATGTTTTTCTGTTTTAGATGGTACTGACAGAATCCCTTTCATGGAAAGAAAAATGTTCAAAATTGCTGGGATACCAATTGGATTTCATAATGTCTGCAATTAAATAAATTTGTAGCTGGGACGTTTTCTTCCCATTCATCCTGTTTAACAAATTATTTGTGTGAGGTTAGAAAGGATTTTTCCTCTCTTAGTTTATTGGCAAGGGATCTCTGGTTCTCTGGGAGTTACTGAACATCTTTTTCAGATATCCAGGATGTTTTTCATGTGCCCAAAATGGTTTGATTTGCTATAACACAGAGGAGCGGGGAAGAGAAGATTAGCATTGCAGTCTATATGGCTGAGCATTGATGGAACTTTCTCCATTTCCCTAAAGCCCTTCATTGCCTGATGTTTACAAACCTATGGGATGAGAGGCAGAGATTCCTCTGACTTCCCAGAAAGACCTGGCCTTGAAGCTTCTTGAAAATCAGAGGCATTGCACTGTGTTCAGTTTATCATTCGTGTCAGAAAGCTTTTAAAATAAAGTGCTTGTGCAAGATTAACAGGCAGAGCTTAAAAGCTGGCTGTTCCCTGTACAGTAAATCTACTTTTGTTGTTATTCTTCAGTTGTACAGAGCGTATGTAATATGGAGAGGAAGGCTCCAAATCCAAACTGAGAAAACTTACAGTAGTCTTAGATGTGAATCTGAGATGCTGTTTAAGCATATCCCTTACTGCTTCCATTAAATTGTGCTACAGTGTAGGGCACTTCAGTATTTTTCAGAAGCTCCCCTCGGAACTTTGAACTGTCTTCCCAAGGGGCAAAAGTAACCTGACAAATAGCAACTAAGTGCTCCTTCCATAAGCTTTAAATGAAATTCAGTGTCTTTCTTGGGAAATGGCCTTTCCAGCCAGTTCTTTGATCTCGCAGTTAACCCCACTGAACATCGCTTGCTTTGCTGCAGATGTCCCCAAGGAGCAGCGGCTGCAGGCGGTGCAGGCAGCCATCATGCTGATGTCAGATGAGAACAGGGACGTTTTGCAGACGTTGCTGTGCTTCCTGAGCGACGTCACCTCTGTGGAGGAGAATCAGATGACTCCTATGAACATAGCTGTTTGTCTGGCCCCTTCCCTCTTCCATCTCAATATAGTGAAGAAAGAAAGTTCTCCGAGGTAAGTTTCTTCTTAACCCTATAAATAAGCCTGGCCTTGACACAAAAAAGCATACAGGGTAAAATTCTTTGAAGTGTTTGCTCTCTGTGACACGTTACACAGGGCATGGCTTCAGCAAGAGGGGAAAGCAGACACTGCAGAGCCAGAAGCACTCTTGCACATGCACTGAAGATGTTTTTGGAAGCCCAGCAGGGTGTTTGTCTGCATAGTGTGAATATGCAAGTGCCGACCTTTCATGCAAATTTTCAGTGATGTCTTAGTGAGTTTTATGTTAGTAGTGTTGGCTTCTGTGAAGGGAAAGCCTGATTTTCTTCTGAGTGAAGTCAAAGATAGCTCATGTTTTGAAGGATTTGAACACAGTCTTTCAGTCAGTGGATGTTTGCAGAAATGAAGTGCAATGCTTATTAAAAGAACAGGATGCACAAATGTGGGATGGCAGATCAGGAAATCTTGATCCCGTTTGTATCGCTGAGTTTATTTCAGACCACGTTAAGAAGATGTATGATACGGTGAGTGTAGACTAAGCAGGACATAGGCCTGCTAAACATAAGTGGTCCCAACTTGATGTCCCTTCTGACATTTTTTCCTGTCTGATTTAGAATACACTGAGATTTATGATTGTGTACATGGGTAACATTTTCTGAGCAAGCACTTTAAGCAGTAGCACTGTGCCTGTTAGAAATCCTTTCCAAGATATACAGTGCCTAATGCAGGACATACATAGTCTTTTCTGCTTTATATTTGCTGCAATAATACTTTAGGTACAGTTTTCTTTTTAAAAAGGCCCAGTGGTCTGAACAATCTTTGTGATAAACAAAAGTTAAAGATAGACTTTTTGCTCTGGTGTTAAGAACATCCTGCCACTATATTTGCTTTTGTATTGAAAAGATGCAGCTCTTTTTACCTGAGATACTGAATTCAATTACAGAGTAATCCAGAAAAAATATGCAACAGGGAAGCCAGATCAGAAGGATCTCAGTGAAAACCTGGCAGCTACTCAGGGACTTGCTCACATGATAATGGAATGCAACAAACTTTTTGAGGTGAGTGAGAGACTCAAACAGCATTATTCATGGACACATAATGCTGCATCCTTTGAAGTATTTATGTTTATGCTTGCGTTCTCTATCTTGCATTAGCACCGAGATTGATGGTGCCTCACTTACTTGTAAACTTGCTCCATCTGAAATTTATCTCTCTCATTTCTTTATGACTGTTCCCTTCTAGCATTTGAAGATGCAGCTATTAAAAATGCAGAGTAATTATTCCACGGCGGTTTTCAACTCAAAGATTAGTAAATCTTAGTTTAATTAAAACCAAAATGTACTGTTTTAACATTTCATTTCATTGTAAAGCTTTTAGTACATGAATTAAAACTAACCCATCTCAAAAAGAAGAGCTGATGCATTTTCTTTCTTTGTGTCATGCGATAACGTTGAAGTCACACAGGGAGATGTAGTCATTCCTTAAGCTGCTTTCACTGAAGGTATAGGAGAGGTAGTGCTTGTAACTCCCTTCCCTAGAAGCACAAAGTAACATTTTTGGGGACTAGAGGAGTAATCTAATTGTATTGTCACAGAGCCGATCTGTCTAATGTGGTTTTGCATGAGTAGTGCTATTCTGACCCATTGACTGTTCCATTATATTGCCTTCATTTCTCAGTAAGGCAAAAATAGCTATCCATTTTACTGACTGTAGGCTCATTGCAATTGGATGCTAAGTGGTCCATCAGCCTAGAAAGCATTGCCTTAAGGAAAAGTTCTCAGCAGGAGATTTTCCCTGTGTGATTTCCCCCACTTCTGTGATGCAGGTCCCACATGAGATGGTCACTCAGTCCCGAAACTCCTACATCGATGCAGAAGTGCATTCTCCCACCCTGGATGAACTTGGGAAACAAGTGGATGAGGAAGGAGGGAACTACCAGATGTACCTTGAAAGTCTCATGCAGAATCTCCACAAAGAAGCAAAAGAGAAATTCAAAGGATGGGTCACCTGTTCCAGTATGGAGAATACAGAACTCGCCTACAAAAAGGTAATTAGGAGAGAAGTGGAAGAAAAGGTAAACAACCAAAAGTAAAATACAGCCTAGCTATGGGACCCAGTGACTTGCATAACTAAACATATATCCTTTCATCTGTTGAGGCAGTGATAGTCCAGGGCTGCTGGAATTATAAAAACAGAATGGAGGCCCACACATCAGAATGCCTAACGTGGGAAGGTGGAGGGTAGGGTTGACTATGGCACTGGCACTGTAGGGAAAGTAGTTACACCAGTACAAGAGAGTCCTGGACATACGGGAGAGTCCAATGGAGGGCCAGGGTGACAAAGGGACTGGAGCACCTCTCCTCCTAGGAGAGGCTGAGAGCTGGGACTGCTCAGCCTGGAGAAGAGGAGGCTCAAGGAGATCTCATCAGTGTTCTTAAATCTCTGAAGAGAGAGTGCCAAGAGGCGAGAACCAGGCTCTGCTCAGTGGTGCCCAGTGCCGGGACAGGAGGCCTTGGGCACTAGCTGGAACACAGGGTGTTCCCTCTTAATACCAGGCAGCACTTCTGTGCAGTGCAGGTGGCACAGGCTGTGGGATCTCCTCCTTGAAGATCTTCCAAAGTGGTCTGGACACTGCTTTGGGCACCCTGCTCTGTGTGTTCCTCCTGGACCAGGTGGCCTCCAGAGGTCCCTTCATACCTCAACCATTCTGTGATACTGTGAAGGGCACTAGAAGGAGTGTGCAGTCTGGGTGGTGAGGGGACAGGAGGCAGCATTTCCCTGTTAAGTGCAATCCGTTTCTTAGCACTGAGAAATCACAATTACTCTGGTTAGTAGTCAGCTTCTCTGTGTGAACTCTCTGGAGAGGTACTGTGGGAGGTTTAAGAGTGAGGAGCAGGACAAAGGTGGGAGTAGGATGTGGGAGTGGGAGATCTTGGGGAGTGGGGCATGGATATGTGTAGAGTCAGGGGCATGGGGGACTGAAGAAAGGACGAGGAGAAGACCAGGGTGGGAGGACTGGAGAACTGAGATCTATAGGGAAGAAGAGTTAGAACAGCATGAAGTAACTTAAGATGGGAAAGGTGGGAGCTGGGATTCTGGGAACACAATTCTGTGTCTCTGGGAGATGCTGGGGGTTTCTGGAGCACCGGAATTTGTATGTGAGGATGCCAGGATTGGGAGGGGTAGGAAGACAAGTCTTGCAAGATACAGTTGGCTCGTTTGCTGCCTGAAATACAACAGCCCTAAAACCACACCGAAATGCTGCATATGAAGAATTTGGGATATTCATACTGCACATATCCCAGCACTTTCTGCTCCCTTATTGCTTGCTCTGAAGGTGTAACAGTATCGATGAGCTACAAGACCTGGCAAGTAGCTTATGTTTTCCTTCTTTGGGAAGTGCTTTCCCAAGACTTTTTTGCAGCTGTTTTGAGGAGGAAACACCTGTGTATCTGACACAGAAGTGAATCAACTTATTTTCTGCTCCTTCAAGTTCTGTTCTTCCACTCAGCAAGCTGACCCTCAGTTCTGGCTACTGCATCAGGTTGCCCAGGGTGGTAGCTTTGTTTCAGAGCAGTGTTTCAGTCTGCGTTTTCATCTGTTGTCACTTTTACACATCCATATTCTTCACTGCACCTGGGTTGCTTGAGGTTAAAATAGTGTATGTGACACCAGAAATAATAGAGCAGTTCACTGGTATGAGAACTGGTCCAGATATACATTGGTGTGAAAGCAGAAGTATTAAATCACTTTGGTTTTCCATCCAGGACCAGTATGCACACATTTTTACATGCGAAGAGCAGCAGTAGCAATAATAGTGACGATTAGCAGGGAAATTTGCATGCTCTCAAGCTTCATCTTAAGCTCAAGTCAGATAACCATACCAAGATTTTGTCCTCATTTATTCTCTGCTGAGTATTTGCATATATTTGCATGAGGTTTTATGCTCTTTGCTGCTTTCCTTCAGGTTGGGGATGGGAACCCTCTAAGGCTTTGGAAAGCCTCAGTGGAAGTTGAAGCCCCGCCATCAGTTGTCCTGAACCGAGTGTTGAGAGAACGTCACCTTTGGGATGAGGACTTCTTGCAGTGGAAGGTGGTTGAGAGCCTGGACAAGCAGACAGAAGTTTACCAGTATGTTCTGAACAGCATGGCTCCCCATCCCGTAAGAGATTTCGTTGTTCTAAGGTAAGCTAAAGGCAATTCTCTGATATCTTTGCCATCTGCAATGCAGACAAGCAAGATCTGCTCCTATCTCACCTCAGCCTTAGCATCTGTAAATTGTGCTTTAAGAACTTTACTTCTGGGCAGCAGCATTTATTTCTTAAACTGAATTAAAATTATACACCTAGAGCACGCTGACCTTTTCTCTGATGTAATTTGAGCAGCGCATACTCCTGAGGCCATAAATATCATTTATTCCTTAGAACAGATGTCTGATAATAGGTGCCGTTCTCTTAGCTTTGTTTGTTGTCAAAACAGTGCAAACAGAACCCAATTGTTTTTTACATTGCTTTTGCTGTCCTCTGGGGAGTGTTTCATGTTTAAGAGCTAAACTTTTAGTGAAGAAGATAGCAATGCTTTTAAGCTGAGGGTCTTATACAGCCTCTATATAAGTTGTTATTTTAGATTTGAGGTTAAAGTCTTTGTAGACCAAGAAGCGCAGGAACACTAACCCATAAAAATTATAGTGTGGGAATGAACAGGGACAGTGGATTTGTGTTCTGACTGTTTTCAGGGGATGAGATCTGTCAAAGAGACGTATAGCTGTATATCAGTATTCCAAATTCAGCCTCAGTTCTACCACTGTCTACGTGCCCATACAGAACAGACAAAAATATATTCCTCTTATGTACATCCTGCCTTTGAAATCCCTACCCTTTTCTTGCTAGGAGCTATTGTGGAGCTGCTGGCATATTTCACTTGCAGGGTCAGTCCTGCAGTTACTTATTTCAGGATGATTTTGTGTGTTCCCATTCTCGGTCGTTGCTTTCTTTGACTAAAATGATGTGCCAGACAAATACTAAGCAGTTTTGAAAATGAAAATAGTCCAGTGAGTCAGAACTGTATTAAAGGGAACAAAGATTGACGGAAAAGGATGAGCCCAATAAAATATAATTTGAATAGTACAACTCCTTTATGAACTTCATTATTCTCTTGGAGAATGATAACAAGCAGATATTGTTGGAATGGGGGAAGAATTACTGGAACTCTTGGAGGAAGATTTTTGAAATATTTTCTGTAAGACTTCATAATGTGAAAACCAGTCCTCCCATTACTCCATTTCCTTTGCCTTCCCGCAGAATATTGGGCTAAATTAATTTATTTCATAATTGATTCTCTTATATATTATCAGTTTATACAAGTGATAAATTTGACCCTCTGTTTAGCACCCAGAAGAGCTTCTGGGAGGGGCAGGGAGGTTTTGATGACCATAATTCTGTCCTGTTATTTGCCACTTAATTCACTGTTAGGTTTCATGGTGTTTTTTAAAGACCTGTTCTTTAAAGACCTGCTGTGCAGTCTCATCAGTTAAAGAGAAATCTTGCCATCAAGCCCTTGCTCTTTTCACTAACCCACGCAGAATGACCCCCAAGGACTGAAATATACGTCATAAAACTGAATCCTGGTGGGTTTTTGAGGTCTGGAAACAGCCATCAGGCAGATCTGTCACTTTCTATTGTTTATCTCTTTTGATTTATATCATTAAGTGTAGAGCAAGGTTAGCCAGAGATATCACAGTCAATTTGATACATTATGACTGGTAGGAAGTGAACAGTGAAATTGTAAATCACCTCTGGGGACGTGAATAAATATATTTTAACAGACTGCTGTTTTCCCCTCTCCAGTCAAACTGCTGGCTGTAGAAGGATAAACCTCATTGTTCTTCGCTTCTTGATTTGGCAGTCATAACAAGGAGATTAGGCTCCCTTGAGAATATTATAAGGGTAGGAGCATAGGGCCGGTGCTTCATATGCCTCAGATCTGAGGCAGTTTTCAGCTGCCCTGAACTTTCATTACTTTTTGTTAAAGATTGCTCAAGCGTTTAGCGCTACTTAAGTATCACTGCATGTCTGTGAGTTAGGTGTCATACCTATTTTTATTCTCGCAGATATTTAGAGAAGTATGGTAACCAGCCTAAATCCGTAGAACCAAGAATAGCAATTGTAAGTCTTCTGCAAAGTCAGATATACATAGTTTTCTACTTCAGGAATGACACAACTAAGTGTCACACGACTACCACAATGGTGTGGTCACAGCTTAGCGCTGTGGAGGTGGCGGCTCAGCATCTCACGGGAGAGACCTCTTCACGTGTTGCATCTCCTAAGAATAACTCATCATTTTCGTTGATGTACGTACACAGGCAAAACTTTGTGAAATCGGTATTTTTTTTTATATTTTCCTGAATGGCAGCTCAATTTCATGTCAAAAATGCAGAATGTTAAAATATCTGCTGCCCAGACTTCATCAGTCCTTGAAAGCTGCTCACCTGCTCAAGCATGCAGCTTCCCAGGGCAGCTTAATCCCTATCTCAGACAGTCTGTGGCAAGGTGATGCACGTAATGCAGTGCAGTGGAAATTTCTTATTTCCACAGTGTAGGAAAAGAATACAGACTATCCTGTGAGATTCCAGGCAGACAAGAAAGACGTGAGATACCAGGAAATGTAGAGAATGCCAACAGAACAAGAAAAAAATGTTAAGTATTAAAGTCTCGATCTCCTGAACCTGTAAAAAGCATCTGCAGCCTGTCAGAGAGGCTAGAAACTTGGGAGATGGAAAAGATGAGACAAGTGACGATGCTCAAAACAAAAATACGTCTTAAAAGGCCAGCCTGAAATTTGGTAATAAGAAAATACCTATCTGTAATTGGCTGACAGATGTGGTGATGTGTTCATGAAACTTCACAGTTATTATTTCTTCCCAAGTAAAATTTGCTCAATAGTTCTGTAACGTTGGTGAAAGAAAATGCTCCTTTCTTCCTGTGAGGAAAGAGAACATAGAATGTAGACCTTTTTGAGAGAAGAGGTAGAAATACGCTGTTTTCAGGGCCTGCAGAAGCATGTTGGTTCTTCCTATGTAGCACTGGAGAAACTTTCCATGGAAGTGTCTCTTTCTGGAGTGACAGGAGGACTGAAGCAAATGGACACCACCTTTGTGCCTGGGTGATCCATCCCTCTGGGATACTTAGATGTTGGTTCAGGTGTTTGTTTGACAGAAAAACCAAAGTCTGCCTAAGGAAAGGAAGCCTCAACTTCATTATCATTCCTAAGAGAGTTAACATGAATTTTCAACCTTTGGCTATTGCAAGAAATTAACCATTAAAGACTGTATTTCAACATTGCTATTTGGAGTGTGTGATGGCAAATATAATCACGAAATTACCACCAGCCACATGAGGAGTCTTTCCTCAGCTGCTGCGCATCAGTGGATATTAGCAGTAGAACACCCTGATAAAACATGCTGCACTTATACATAACATCTCCAAGATTGTTGTAAATTCATATCATTGACTGAATAATTGCATAACTGTAAGGATGCTTTTTTTTTTTTTAAATCCAGATGCCCTGAAAATGTGTTCTGAGAGTTGCAGGAGCCAGTGAGAATTTCTGGTGTACTACACTGTATTTGCTGCTCTGTAATAGTCTGCATGGGTGCAGTGCAACATTTCAGCCTTTGCTGGATGACTGATGCTCACTTTATGGCCTTTCCAAAGCTTACAAAAATGAGCTGATGCCTACTCCAGTGGTTATAATGTCACTGTGGTAGTGCTGTATCCCAGCCATTACTGTGCTGCATACCATCTGACCTCTCAGTCCTGCAGTAATTCAGCTTGTTTGGAGTCAGATGTATGGGCAGAGTGATAGCCTGTCTGTCTGCAAATGGCTGTGTCATGTCTCTAATATATGACGGTTACAAAATCCCTGTGGAGGGAAGCAAATTTTTTTCGACCTGGATCCATCAGCAGCATCAGCTGTTCCAACTCATAGTCAGAATCTCAACATGAAGGGGGCAGCAAAACCAGGTGGACATTGACTTTCAGGAAAACAGTGTAGATAGCATTGCTTGCAAGATCTGTCCCTGAGTCAGTTCAGAAGGTGAGCATTCAGGGGGTTAATTAGCCTCATTCTATGCCAAAATATCCTAACCTCCTAGCAGTTCATAGCAAAATTATGGCACCCACCATTAAAAATAATACATTTCTGGGAGGAGATCTAATGACTGAGCTTGATAAAATTTCAGTATCCTGTTTTGAGCAACAATCCCAATGGACTTGTAACATGAAACTCCTTCAGGAATTCACAGAACATAACAGGCAACAACTCCATAGACAAAGTCACTTAATGTGCCTCTGAGAGCTGGTTGGTTTCCTACTCCCCTGGTTTCTCATGGACATCTTGTGCTGCTTTTGTGGCTACCTGCCCTCTGCCAGTTGCCTGCCTCAGTCTTGTCCAGTCTGTCCATGTTCTTGTGCCAGCAGTGTATTTCAGCTTAAATATGTCTCCTCTCCCACTCTTCTATTTTCCCCTGCATTTATTTAGAGGCAATATTCTGTCATCAGCCTTACAAGGATATGGCTTCCTGGCCTTACAAGGATTAGCAAAAAAACAAACTGTAACTTTACTTCTGTTCTGTGTCTCCAAAAGGCTAGTTACTAAAGTGATTCAATCTTGAATATGTTGCTGCAGGACGTGGAGGACAGATTTGCCAAGGGGAACGTGCATGCTGGTTGCCATCTCTGTGGAACATGAAGAGGCTCCTCTTATGGGAGCGGTGCGAGCCATCGTGATGGACTCTCAGTACCTGATAGAGCCATGTGGCTCAGGAAAAGCCAGGCTGACCCATATCTGCAGAATCGACCTAAAGTAAGCATCCTGTCTGCAAAATGCAGATGTTCATTCAGTGAGGCAAAATCCTCCAGCTCAGAGAGAGGAGGTGTTGGGAGCAGATGGCATAGACAACATAGCTTTGCTTCTTTCTAGTCCTCTTGTGGACTTTTCTATCCACCAGGCTCATTTCTATGTTCAGCATATACTGTTTTTATGATGTGATCGTAGAACTAAATCTGGTTGTTTGATTACTGCAAGGAAGCACTGCCTACAGTGACAAGTACTCAGAGTCCCCAACAGCACCATGGGTAGCAGAGTATAGGGAGCATGGCAAGACCCTTCCTGTGGAGTATAGCTCTTGTGCATTTGGGTTTCTCAATAACTGCATCTTTTTTTGTTTCTTCAGAGGACATTCCCCAGAGTGGTATAACAAAGGCTTTGGACATCTGTGTGCAGCAGAAGTTGCCAGGATCAGAAACTCATTTCAGCCTCTGATTGCTGAGGGACCAGAAACGAAAATCTGAGGAAGTGTTTGTGGAAATGTGTACGTGTAAATCGGGGTATGGCAGAGAACAGGAAGACAGAAAGCAGAGATCTTTTTGGGGTTATAGAAGTCTGACCAGGCCCAGGTCTGTTCAAAGGTGAAAAAGGAATTTTATAGGAAAGTTCTTTTATTCTGGAGACTTTGCCTCTCACGTCCCTTCTGCATTAATTTCAATTGCTGAAGTAAAATTTCCTTCAAAGACCTTTTATCTTTATTGTTTTAAAACCATACTATTGCCATGACTTGTGTGTTACATAACTCTGGTATTTAAAGGCTTCTAAGAAGCATATTTTAATTGTACATAAATTGTGTACAGTATGTATATATTTATCTATATTACATCTATATATATATATGTATATGTATAAATTAATTATTTTGTATATAACTCAGTGCTTTCTAGAAGTCACTTGCATCATTTGGACCGTAAATGAATCTGTCACTTGTTTCTTAGTGTGTCACTGCTACATAAGCTGTGTTTGCTGTTATCACAGGGCTACCAGGCATAACCTGCGTGATAACAGAAACGTCTGTTCTCGGGTTTGTTTTGTGTTTGTGTGCTACAAGAAGGTACCTAGAAATAGATGTAGAAGAATTAAGAGAATTAAGGAAGAGGGAGGTGGCTGTAGGTTAAAAAGTAACGAGCGGATCCGTTTTGACAGGTACACTGCATGGAGTGTAACTGAGACATTTTGAAGGCCATTTATATTCAGCTGCAGAAAGTTTGTGACTGTCAGTACAAGGAAATGTTGGAAACTTAGCTACTGCCTTAATTAATGGTCTGTCTGTCACTAGAGAACCTCGCTATGTCAGTGTTCAGTGTAACTGCTCATTCTTAGCAAGTACAGTATAACACTGTGTGTACTGAGGTATCTGAAATCAGACTGGTAAGTTAATAAGCTGTAAATCTTTTGTTTAGCATTTCATCTAGGCTGTGAGGAAGTGTTTCTGTGTTGTACTTTCCTTCATCCATAGAGATGGCTAATTACTGAGAAGCTCCAAAGCAGATTTTCTACATCCAGTGGACACAAAGATGTACGGATGAACACCACGCCTTTTAGTACTCTTCCTATAAAAATAAATAAACTTTTTGAAGCTTTTAAACACATCTCAGAGATGTAAAAGATTAAATGCAGACTATGCTTGGGAAGATTGCTTTTATAGTAACAGCAAGCATTTTTGTATTATATTGCACTGATCTGCATGGTCCTGCCTCTATAGGCATTGGTGGGAGCAGGATCAGCCCCTGACTATGAGGAGTAGGAGCCATGTAAGCCTATTATACCGTTTCATTTTCAGGGACCTATTATTTGCTAATGGAAGAATGCTTTAAAAGTCATAATAATGATGTGTTGATGCTACCATTGAGGCAGGGTTCTCTTCTGTTTTTAACTAACCTAAGACCAAAAATGATATTACATCTATGATTCAATAAGAATGTACAAGCCTGTTACTATTGTTCTTCATTAATCGCATTTGTTCACTTTGTCTTTATTTATTGCTGCATAAACCAGCTGAGACATTCATAGCCAATGTTTTAGCTCAGTCCTTCCAGCAAAATCCACTGAGATTTAGTATGAGGTCAGTGAAATGGGAGACATTTCCTACAGGAAGCTAGTCTTCTGTCCCGATCAACTTTATGGAGAAGGTTTCCCATGCAGTAGCTCTGCTTGTGTGGTGAATCTGCCCTGGGTACAGGGATTGTGGGTAGACAGTTGAAGGTAGAGCATAGCTCCACGTGTCCCTGTGCACATGAGTAAGGGCTGTGCTGGTGGGGTGGACAGTGGCAGGGTGACCCAGCACGGTCCCACCATGGAGCAGCAAGTCCCTGCAAAAGTCACTGGCATCTATCCCTTGTCAGCTGCTGCACTCTTTGTCTCACCCAGCAACGCACAGGATCAGGGAGCTTGGTTGCCTATGAGCTCATGTGTTGAGTTTGTTGCCAACAATCACAGAATCATGGTTTGGGTTGGAAGGGACCTTTAAGATCATCTAGTTCCAACCCCCCTGCTATATGCAGGAATACCTTTCTCTAGACCGGGTTGCCAAAAGCCCCATCCAGCCTGGCCTTGAATGCTTCCAGGTAGGGGGCACCCACCACCTTGCTGGGCAACCTGGTCCAGTGTCTCACCACCCTCACTATAAATAATTTCTTCCTAATATCAAGTTGCAACAGCAGTTGCAACATGCAAATATTGGGAGTTTTTAAGTATTAAGAGATGAGCGAGAGCACTTGCACCCTATGTGCTCGCCATGAGGTCCTTGTTCTCCCCACGTGAAAGGCCACAGGCAGCCATGGAAACCACCCACTGCCCACATTCAGCCTTTCCCCTGCTGCCATTGGTTGGGACTGCGATCCCAAGGAGCAGCACCTCCTCCCATCAATGCCTGTAGCCATGGCAGCAGATTTCATACCAGCTGTTTTCCAAAACAGGAGCAATTAGAGTGCTTCTGCTACATTAGTTTGCATAAATGAATACAATTGTGCCGCAGTATCAATGGACGCAGATTCTCTGACTCTGGGAACGGCAATTGTCTGACACTAAATTCTGAAGGAAATGAAGGGAAAACCTGGACAGTGGTTTTATCCTATCTGAGAACTCATCACTCAGCTGGAAGGGGCCCTGTGCCACTGCCACCGTTAGCAAGGTGGGTTTGTCCTCCTACCATTGCAGAAGCTCTGTCTTATGCTCCCAGCATCTCTAAGCCGTGTATCAATGAAATACGTTCTTGTTAAAATGCACATTATGCCATGTCTACCATTCAGCTACCACAGTACTATTGTTACATTGCCGTTGAGAATACATTGAATACATTATGATGATTATGTTTTGAAATGTTATATTCATATCAATACCTCATATTTTTACCTCATCTGTTGGTATCAGTCATTTAGTTGTAAATAAATAATTGCAGAATTGAATAAATTTGCATACATTAAAGAATGACATTTGTTCGATGTGTTCATTTCACCACTTGGCTCAGGACAAAATATGTAGCCTTGCTTTCTTTATTACAACCTGCTGTGCATTAAGCTTTTCTGATACAGGACCTCAATAACTGCTTTGAGCTCAAAGTGATATTATTGTCTACCATGTTTCTCCTGTATCATAAGCACACCAGAACTTCATGGCAAAGATGAAGGATATGAGGATAAGATACGAGGAAAGTATTTTCCAAAGAAGCCAGGAAGTTGGAGGGCTGACTTGAGAAAGGTAAACTCAGGTCTCCAGCAGTACTTACGCCCCTGATTCCAATGAATTATGAATTCAACCATGTTTCTGCACCTACATCATGTTCAATAAATAATGGGGAGATCTGTGAGAGTGTCATTGGAGATGGGGTTGGGTTCACATTCTCAGATGCTGGCTGTCTCAAATCCACCACTGCCAAGGAGAAAAATGGTGCAACAACAGGATAGTAATTCCTGAGGTTTGTCTTACACATATCATCTACAGATGGAATTTATTCAGGCCTCTGGATGGGCCTGTATCTCTCCAACTGTATTTAATTATCAAAAGAAAAGGAATCTCAGGAAACTGGATGCTGAGTAGGGAGTCAGCTATGAGAGGTCATCTAGGAGGGAATAAATCTTTATGTCCCACCATTTACAGAAAGCTAAGTATTATAATTTGTACTAAAAGAAAGCACTTTTCACTAATTCTCTGCCATAATAAAGGTGAGCAGCTGTGTATGTCCATCCTTTCTTGCAAAAAAATTTACAACATGTGATGTGTTCTCAATTCCTTTCTTATCTCCACTCACCAGTAGTGATGTCAGGACAAACAGGCCATCATAACCCTTATGGCACAGATGCTTCAGCTCCTGGTATGTGCAGCCTTCATGATGTTGAATTCTTGGGCATCATCCTCCTTGTAACTTCTTGCAGAGGTCACAAGCAACGCGTCCTTCTGTCTGGTGAACTTGCTTTGCAGAATTAGTGTCAGTCTTGGATGATCTTAGCATGCCTAAGAGATGTTGCTCTTGGAAGTGGTGGGTACTTGTTAGGTGAGAGTACAGGCTGGACATACTGAAATGGCTGTGAGATGGAAACGTTGAAAGACCTGCACAAGAGACTGCTGCAGTCTGCAAATCAAGTAGGAGAGGATGAAAAATGATACTGTCACTTCAGCTCAATAGTGACACAGCAGAGGCAGGGAGTGATCTTGCAAGCAGCACTTGTAGAGCATGGGCCGTTCACTCTTTGGGAATTTAGCTTGGCCATGTTGTGCTCTCCTTACTAGATCTGCAACAGCCACATCTGCACAAGGGCTTTATTGAGACAGGTGGTTGGCAGGCTGATCATGTAACAACTTCACCATGGTGTGCCTGCACCAAGGTACGGGGTGTCAAATCCCAGGTTCAGAACAGGGTGCGTGCTTGGACTAAAATGTACAAGTTTAAATTGTAAGGCAGCTAGTTCCTATGCCCTCAGCATCATGGTTGCCCAAAGATGTAATGGATGCCAAAAAGATCCACACATATCATGGTGCAGCTGTAGACTGTAGGCTGTAGATCTGAGCAATGTCAGTCAACAAATAAATGACAGGGAAAATGCCAATAGGCTGATGTTGGGGAAGCTCTCACACACTTCCCTGATATCCTCCCTAATTGATAAAACTACCCAGACACCAGAAATGTTGCTATGCCTCTGTTGAAGACTAGCACCTTTTTGCATAAAACATAACCTAGAGAGAGAGCATTGAGTAATCATGGCCAAGTGGTCAGTGGCCACAGCCCCACACTGGGGAGGGCACTGCCATCCTGCCAGGGCTTGTGTCTGCAAGGGCCTGTGCAGCACAGTAGATAAAATGAGAAAGCTTTGAGCAGAGACTTGAGCCACAGCATGCAGTTCATTGGCACTAATTTGCAAGGAGACAGGATGGGATGCGGGTCATGACTGCACTTTACCAAAAAAAATGCGTCATTCTGGGGCAGTATCTTCTTCTCCAGCAGAAAACAGCCCTGCTTGGAAAGAGCAGCTGCATGGAGCTTCGCTGACATGCCAGCAAGAGGATTGCGGCTTATTTCTTAATCAAAATAATTCTGCAAAAGGGCATTTAGGGAAACTCGGCCCAAAACTGCAGACTCTGCTCTTTCCTCCTCACCAGCTTGTAACAGCTCAGAGACAGACACATGGCTGAAATACAGAGCCAATACTTGCTACAGCAAGGATTTGCAACAGCTTGCAATTTATGGGTGCAAATGAGCCTCATGGCCATCTGTCCATCCCCAGACTATGCCTGACACGTTCTGCAGGTTCACTGGAACAACTCTTTCTCCTTGAGAGGCCACCTATTGAGTTACTATTTGTTTCTTTTTTTGTTTGTTTGTTTGTTTGTTCATTTAATTAAATGAATGCGGGAACTGCAGACTCCCAACCAGACTGCAGTAATTCTATCAGCAGCATCTGCTGGTTGGCAGTGCCATGTGTGTGGGACAGATATGAGCTGGGTACCTGCGGGCAGCCCGACCCCAAACACCCCAACCCTGAGCCAAGCAGCAGCCCAGGCCCAGCCAGCTCCAGTGCTTCTCCATACCCCACCAGCTCCAACTGGGCCTGGTGTTCACAACAGTAGAAGGTCCACAGACCAGGAGCTCCATAGGTGCTCTGACTTGACTATTTTTTCCCCACACTCCTTCAGTTTTGAGATCTGCCATGAGGGAGCTGCTTTACCCACACCCAGCACCCCTCTGCATCCAGCAATATTGATTGTCACCAAACAACGTGAATGAGAAGCCCACCACCCTGTGAATGCAGGTCCTATTGGCTTCATGGCTGCCCCACTGTCCTGCCCAGTGCTGACCTGATTCCCAGGCGTCAGACAGAGATGGGCCCATAAAGAGAAATTCACATCTTTTAGCTCTTTAGTTCTGCTTCCCCAGTCACCTCCCTGCTGACATGTCAAGAGGAAATGGCTTTAAGTTGCACCAGCAGGAGTTCGACTTGGATATTAGGGAAAACTCCTCCAAAAGTGTGGTCAGGCACTGGAACAGGCTGCCCAGGGAAGTGGTAGAGTCATTGTCCCTGGAGGTGTTCAAGAAGTTTGTAGACATGGCACTGAGGGACACAGTTTAGCGAGTAATATTGGTGATAGGTGGACAATTGGACGTTATCTTGGTCTTTTCCAGCCTTGATGATTCGGTGATTCTACAATTCTTTCCTCCAAGGAGATGTGTTCATGACATTCTCACAGCATTGTTGGTAGCGCCCATGCATAAATCACACCATCAACTCGCTTTGGGGGTGAAGGGATGGAGAAAGAGCCATTTCAGAGTCAGTATTTGGTCATTCAATATCTCTGCTTCTCCCAGGGCTGCTGAGCCAGCTCCAGGCTAGACACTGTCCCATCAGCCATCAACTCACCCCATCAGGAGCCAGCCACCACATCCATGTTATCTGTAGACTCTTCCCAAACACCAGACCAAACCCCATCTGCAAGCATCACCATGAGTGGGATTTACTCCCTGGCCACACTGTGTCACAAACTGTGGCTTTTCATCGTGTTGAGCTGCTGGTCTCAAGCCTGAAGGATTGTTTCTTGCTGCACTGTTCTCTTGACACTTATGATCATAGAATCATAGAACGGTTTGGGTTGGAAGGGACCTTTAAGATCATCTAGTTCCAACCCCCCTGCTATAAGCAGGAACACCTCCCTCTAGACCAGACTGCTCAAAGCCCCATCCATCCTGGCCTTGAATGTCTCCAGGGTGGGAGCATCCACAACCTCTCTAGGTACTTGGAGAGCTGCTGGAACACTAGGAACAATGGCAGTGGAACACAGCAGTGGCCTCTGTCCTGGACTTCAGGAGTACAGACTTCGACCTCTTCAATGAATTGCCTGGCAGGGTGACATGGGATAAAGCCCTGGGGGGAAGAGGGGTCCAAGAAAGTGAGTCAGTATTCAAGGGCTATCTTTTCCAAGCAAAGAAGAAGTGCATCCTGAGAAAGAGGAAAGCAGGTAAGAATGCCAGGAGGCCTCCATGGATCAACAAGGAGCTCCTGGACATAGTTTGCTGCAAAAAGGAAGTCCCTAGGGAGTGAAAGCAGAAATGGGTTACCTGGGAGAACTACAAAGAAGTTGTCCAAGCCAGGAATCAGGTTAGGAGAGCTAAAATCCAGACAGAATTATATCTAGCCAGGGACATAAAGGGAGTAAGAAAAAATTCTACGCATATATCAGTGATAAAGGGAAGGCTAGGGAAGATGTGGGTCCTCTCCAGAAGGAAACTGGAGACCTCGTCATAAGAGATACAGAGAAATATGATGTTCTCAGTGAGCTCTTTGCCTCAGTCTTCACTGGCAAGAGCTCTAGCCACACTGCCCAAGTTGCAGAAAGCAAAGGTAAGTACTGGGAGATGGAAGTTCTGCCCGCTGTAAGTGAAGATCAGGTTTGTGACCATCTAAAGAACCTGGAGGCAGATAAGTCCATGGAACCCAATGAGATCCATCCACAGGTTCTACGGGAACTGGTGGATGAAGTTGCCAAGCCTCTATACATCATATTTCAAAGATTATGGTAGTCTGGTGCAGTTCCTACTGACTGGAAAAGGGGAAACATAATGCCCATTTTCAAGAAGGGAAAGGAAGAAGATCCAGGGAACCACACACCAGTCAGCCTCACCTCTGTGCCTAGCAAAATAATGGAGCAGATCCTCCTGAAGGTCCTACTAATGGAAAATAATTTCCTACACATGGAAAATAAAGATGAAGTGATTGGCGGTAAACGATGTGGCTTCATCACGAGCAAGTCATGCGTGACAATTTTTGTGGCCTTTTATGATGGATTTACGTCATCAGTGGATAAAGGAAGAGCAACTGATGTCATCTACCTAAACTTGTGCAAACCATTTGACACTCTCTCATGACATCCTGGTTGCCAAATTGGAGAAAAAATGCATTTGATGGATGGACCACATGCTGGAATAAGGAATTGGCTGTATGAGCACACTCAGAGAGTGTGCTGTTCATCCTGGAGAAAAGGAGGCCTTCCAGTACCTGAAGGTGGCCTACAGGAAAGCTGGGGACAGGCTTTTTGGAAGGGCATGCAGCAACAGGACATGGGAAAATGGCTTTAAACTGGAAGAAGGTAGATTTAGACTATTAGGAAGAAATTCTTTACTGTGAGGATGGTGAGACACTGGAACAGGTTGCCCAATGAGGCTGTGGATGACCCCTCTCTGGATGCTTTGAAGGCCAGGCTGGATGGGGCTTTGAGAAACCTGGTCTAGGTGGAGGTGTCCCTGCCTTTAGCAGGGGGGTTGGAACTGGATGATCTTAAGTCTCTTCCAACCCATACCATTCTATGATTCTATCATTCTATGGTCCTACGATTCTATGATATATCTCACCACTGACATCCCCAGGACAACAATGGAACAGTCTGTGGCTATTATCACTACAACTAAAAATAATTGCTGAAAATAATGAAAAATTAAATGGGTATCATTGGGCTAAGCCAAAATGTTACATTATGACTTACTTGGCCTTACCAGGTTTCTTGCCTTGGGCAACTTTTTTTCAGCAATCACTTGTATTTATCAGAGAAGAGATACATTTATTGCATTTGGATTTTTTGAATAATTGAGTAATTTAATCTTTTAAGTGCCTCTGAGATCATTTGCTGTAATTAAAGACAGAAGATGAATGACTGAAGTGTAAGAGTAAAGTGGAAGACTTTAAAAATGAATGTGCCCTCCACTGCATCTCCTGTGCATTTATATAATGATTATTCTGAATTAATACGACCACAAAGACAAAAGAATAAAATAAAAAGAGCTTGGTCATGTTATTTTTCCTTCCTGCCCAACAATAACATGTCACCATCTGGAACAATGTACACGTGAGCAGCAGGCACATGCTGTGCAGTGCTGGGCCCCACAGCCTCCAGGTCTGAGACACAAGGAGAGGCAGTATCAGCTCACACGTCCTGCAGCAGTGTGGCTGATAAACAAGTTACAAATGTATATAAAATCCATAAAGTTCAATTAGAGGTGGACTTAGAGGTAGGCAGGCCCTGCGACAATCTCCAGCACGTGCTATTGCTTCTGCTGGCCTACAAAACTTTCTTACCTCATAAAACTTTACAGTGCAGGCAGTTTATAATGCTGCACCTCTTGAACTAACTACTTGGCCAATTTGCAGTTCCCTTCAGCAGGAGGTAAAGAGCAGATTTCCATAGACAGGTGTTTAGTTTACTCAGCTCTACCCAAGGCCCACTGTAGGGCCTGCACTGCTGGTGTACATCCCAGCCAAGGCCCACTGTAGGGCCTGCCCTGCTGGTGTTCAGCCCTGCCCAAGGCTCAGTGCAGGGCCTGTAAAGCAGAAGAACCAAAGCACAGCCAGCTCTTTGCTCAGACCCTGTTAAGCTAACACCACACGTGATGTGGGCACTGGAGGTGCTCAGCCCCAGAGTTAAGTACCTCCCCTGTGACACTCAAGGCTCTACAGACAATCTCTAGCAATCAGGGCAAGCAATTCACACCTCTTCTTGTGCCTTTGACTTTTCTGCCCTGCTTTGTTAATATTTTCTCTGGCTTCTCTCTGCTCCGCTGGTCCTTTTGCCATGCCTGCTCAAACACACACAGCACCACGATGTACTAGCCAGCAAAATGTCAGCGCCCACAAGCATCTTGGCTGCAGGCTCCTGGTATTGCAACTTTCTGGTTTCTTAATGAATTTGGTTTTCTTAGAACTGTTGGACAAAGTGGTGGTTTTGCTCAACTCACAGTACAGAACAAAAGCCTCTGATACACCAGACTCTGCCATTCTGTCACCTTATTATTCTCTCTTTTTTCAGATTCTATAAAGAGTGGGTTGAGCCAGCCAGCACCACCCTCAGCCTTGTAGTTGTTGGCAAAGGGCGTTTCAGCAATCTGAGAGCAACGCATTGGATTGGGAACAAACTTTCTCCTTTCCTTTCCTCACCTCTGCTTTGCAGCTCTCCATGAGGAAGGAAGGAACAAGACTGGTCTTTTTCAGCTGAAGCTAAAGCACCTAGAAATGGCTATTTTTTTTACCCTTAGGAAGGATGGAAGTTTTTTCCTGTGAGGCTTTTGCAAACAGAATGAATCTCTAAATGACTCAGAAGTAAATCGATAAAACATAGTTAGAAAAGCAATGTGTTTCTTTAAACATTTTCTCTCTTGCAAGGCTGCTATCCCATTCATTAGATTTTTTCCTTTCTGTTCCCATTGCCTTTCACTGCAGCATGTGCTTTGCTGAGGCTGTATGGTGCAAGTCCCAGAAGCTGCCTGCTTTGTGCCACAGCTCTGCTGACAAATTCCTTCAAGGCTAAGAGCAGCTCTGCTCAAACACAAGAGCTGTAAAGTTTACAGCAGTGTTACTAGGGGATAAGCTATCACAACAAACAACTTAGAATCATAGAATCACCAAGGTTGGAAAAGACCTCCAAGATCATCCAGTTCAACCATCCACCTACCACCAATATTTCCCCACAAAATCAACATCTAAATGTTTCTTGAACACCTCCAGGGTTGGTGACTCCACCACCTCCCTGGGCAGCCCATTCCAGCACCTGACTACTCTTTTAGAAAAGAAATTTTTCCTAACATCCAACCTCAAACTTTCCATAGGATTATAGAATCATAGAATATCCTGAGTTGTAAGGGACCCATGAGGATCATTGAGTCTAACTTCTACTAGCACGGTTACTTCCACAGGTTTTATATTATTATTAGTAGTAGTAATAATAATAATAATAATAATAAAATGAACCCAAAGCCCCAAACCCTCCTTATGCCCCAGTCAGAGCTCTGCTGGAAAAGCCTCTGCTTAGATGCAGGCCCCAGCATTCTCCCTCAAAAGTCAGGGCTATTTATGCAGCACAGCAAAAACAAACAGCAGCGCAAACTGCTTGTGGAGTTACCAATAGAGCCCCTCCAAAGGAACTCTGCACTTCAGACTGCAGACTGGAAAACTGGACAGATTAAAAATTAAGAGCAGATTGCCATCTGTTATCCACAGTATCTTTATTTCATTTCAAAGATTGTTATAAAAACAATATAAAATTAATTCTTGCAATTAGTTAAGATCCCTCTGGCACTCACACTGCACAGTCTTGAGAAAGAAAACAGAAGCATTGCACTCAAGTCACAAAAGTATTTTGAATAAAAGTGTATATATATTATTTTACAACATGTTTAATTTGGAGCACTGAGCAACAACATTTCAGTCCAGAAAATCCCATGGCCGCAGCTGGATCAGAGGAGGTGCTGGCTGGAGCTATCTGCATGAGCACACTGCCGCTCTACTTCCTTGGACAGGGCCTGATCCTTGCCTCCAGGGCTTTTCTGCTGTTAGGATTTCTAAGAAAACTGACAAGAAACATGCACTGGCCCCTGATAACTGAAAGTCATAGAATCATTTGAGTTGGAAGGGAGCCTTAAAGGTCACCTGGTCCAACTCCCCTGCAATGAACAGGGATACCTACAGCTCTGTCAGGGTGCTCAGAGCCATGTGCCATACCCATTCCGCAGGCAGGCTGCCAAGGTCAGAGCTTCAGCAATCCCCAGGGCCCGCTTAGCAGTGACATCTAAACCCTCTCCTGAAGGGCAAAGCAGCAAAGGCTGTGTTATTTCTACGGGACATGGCACCATTACAGGATGTGATCACATCGCTTTGCAGTAGCAAATCCCACTTTACCTACAAATTAACTATCCAGCTGGTGCCATCTGCCTGTCGGTGGTTACATATCACCCAGCCTGCAGTGTCTCATTGCTAGGACTGCTGGCTTCACTACTCACACAGTGACCGGCCTGTCCATTAGCACAACACAACGGGCAGGATGGAAAGCTGTCAGTGCAGTGCCAGCACAGTCCAGGCACTCAGTGCCCACCAGCTCCACATTGTTCTGGGTATGCCTTCACAGGTCTGCTGAACCTCTGCAGCCCAGGGAGGACATGGAAGCTCAGCTGACCAAAAAGATCAGGCCCGGTTTCATTTTATTTCACCGACAACAAAATCATTAAAACACACGTACACAAACACAGTGTGGAAGTCACATGTGACCTGGCTACATTTTAAATAAAAGTCGCTTTTTGTTATGGGTTGAGGAGGTATCTGACACAGTGGAGTAAATGCATTTGCTGTGTGATTCATTGCCATAACACAGAGAAAGCCATTTTGCATTTGATACATTTAGGGTGAGCCATTTCTTTGTAATCCTCGCTGCACCAGGCAGCAACACATAAATACAGCAGCTTAAATTTTGCTCTTCTTCAGCAAGTGCTATCATGCGATAAATAAATTTTATGTACATTTTTAATAGTTCTTGACTTACTTGGAATTTTTCACCTTAATATCAAATATATTATCACCTTGATATCAAAATTTTGATTAGTGCAGAGAGAGACCACTTTAAGACCGGAACTGAAGGGCAAATATATTAATCATGGTGATAAAATACTCTTTTCTATTTCTGCAGATTACTTAGGAAAAACAAATAGTTTTCAGTTACAAATGAAAATAGTATTTCATACATAAGTTTTAATTTACAGCACAGAATCACAGATTCATAAAATATTCGGATTGAAAGGAACCAAAGGAGGTCATTTAGTCATCTGTTAGCCGTCGAGGAGATAAACATCACATTTAATAGAGCATAATCAGCTTAGCAGATAAATAATTCTTAATTAACACAGAGCACATTTCCTTTAAAATATTCTTTCCAGTGACTGACATTATTCACATAGCAATAAAAACACAATTACAGCTGAAGGCTGTGCAGGCCCAGAGTTAGAAGTGGAGAAAAATGGCCACACCGCTTTCTACCACGGACGCTCCTAACGCAGTAATTCACAAAGCAAGCAAAATAACACTGAGTTTTCTTCCATCTCTATTTCTACTAATAAATGATGCTGCTAATATTTTGCTAAGTTCAGCCCAGTTATACTTTGGGAAGGAGATGCTGTCAGGGCCAGATCCCATTGCTCAAAAGAAAGCGTCCCACAGAACCAGAAGAGCCTCATGGAAAATGGACGCCTCATTTCAGAAGCAGCAGCTCCAAGATCTCAGACTCTGGCAAAAGCAGCAATAAAGTGCTGGATTATTACAGCAAAAGGTTGGGATCTAAATTCTCCATGCTTAACACAAATTATGTGCAGAGAAAGGTCCTTTCACTCTTCTCAACTCTTCCCATCAGATTGCACAATCCCTGCCATCCCAGGACAACTCCCTGATGCCTTTCCCACAGATCCTTGAAAGAAGATTTCCCTAACAGATCCTCAAGTCCTGTGCAGCCATCAGTGCTGACTTGAGCTCAGAAGCACAGCAGCAGTAAGTCTGTGGCGAACATGAAGCCCAGCAACCAGAGTTGCTGTTTGTGCAGTTCTCCTCTGTCGCTGCTCACCCACATGCCCTGCTCCAGGGAGGTGTTGGCTCTGATCACCTAACATCAGCATTAGAGCCTACTTTGGAAGTATAAATCATCTTTTCTTGGATAATTTTGGCATTCAGGCTCTTCCACCACTCAGTGTGCTCAAAACACGCTTATCAAACTCAGTAAGGGAAAACCACAGAGGGGAAAGCATCCGCTCAGCCAAAGGTCCCAGGGAAGGTTGTGAGATAGCTCCAACCACAGGAATTAAAGACTGGTCCCAAACCATATGTATTAAACCACAGAGGGTGGTTTCTGGAGGCCATACACTAGCAATCATTGCTCGTTGTCAGTGTCCTGCAGCACCAGGCAGTGTGCACACCTTACTGGTGCTGAAATGACCACCACACTGTGCACTCCCATTTCAGATCTCCCAAGGGGATGCAAGAAGAAGAGCCGTGGGTGATGGATGCAGGGGCAGCTCTATTTATACCGTCTTTCTGCTCTTTTGGAGTAGTACATAATACAGAATATAGTAACAATAAAAGCAACAAATATGAAAGAGATGAAGGCGAATAATGATTTTCTGGTTCGGAAAAAGTGGCATTCAGGACACATAGCAGCCTCCTCCGGGCACAGCACCTCAGCAGTGTCGGGACCAGGAAAACCATTGTTGTCAATTATTTCTCTGTAGTGCTTCATAGAAGGCTTTGGTTCATATTGATTTGCAGCATAACTGTACAGGCCATATTTAGGAGCAGTCTTGTCATTAAAAGAATAGACAAAATATCCTTGGAGATTAACATTATCCAAGGCATAAGCTGGAAAAAAAAAAAAAAAAGAAAAAATGTCACTTTGGCATTCAAGAGCATTATCATATACCAGTACATAGAGCAGGATCAGCAGGCTGTGAAACCCAGATCTGCCCCCTCTCTTCCTACAAATAAGGTAAGGTGCACATATATCCATGCAGTATTTGTCATAAAAAAATGTTTCTCAGCCATTGCCAGACAATGTGATCTCTGAGTATTCTGTAAATTATTTTCTTACACTTGGTAAACACAGCTGTGAGCACAGGACTCTGTTTAATGATCAGCCTGAAGCCTACTGTGAAAAGATGGGTCTTCTTTTTTGCATAAAAGAAAGCAAGAAAGCAGGTTTTCGTGTCCCTGCACTAGGACTTCTGCAGCCTGTTCCCCTGGTTCCAGAGGATAAGGCCAAGGAAGGAGGATACCAGGCTGCCCTTCTCACTACCAAAGGGATGGTGACATCAGGGAAAGGCACACCAATGCTGCCCAGGCCCCCATCAAGCCTGGCCTTGAACACCTTCATGGATGGGGCATCTACAGCTTCTCCACAAGTAGTTCTCTCTCTGCAGCCACATGCAAGACACTAAGCACTTTTAACCTACTTCTCACATGCAAAATGAGATATTTACCTACCCTTCAACAGAGGTGCTATGTGGAATAATTAGTTTGCATTTGTAAAATTGCATGTGGATTTAATGCTGTCACATAAATGGTTATTGCTGTTCTTTATTTTCAGTTGGCAAAGATGAACATAAACACTCCATGAAAAAATGCAGCCTCAGCCCAAATGGCTCTGTATTGTACCCTGGAAGTGTTAATCTGCATAAACCTATTGGCTCCTCTGGAATCATGCAGGAGAGCAATGTGACAGTGCTGCCACATGCAGCCCCAGAGACCAGCTGGAAGAAGGCAGAACAGGAAACTCAGGGTGAGACCACACATGTACCAACTGCAGCGTGACCCCGAGGTAAGGACAAAAGGTTTTTCGTTTCAGTCAGTGCAGAACATCTGGCAGAAAAAAAATGTAAGTCCTGGAGAAACCTGAGTCAGTCAGGGGAACAAGGTTAAGAGCTTGTTACGTGTGTAAGGAGAAGATGGACAAAAGCACAGTAACACTGTGGGGGAACATACAGAGGGTGAAACAGCTCTTTGGAAGACAGAGCTCTGGGTAAGTACTAAGACTGGTTAGCAGAGATATGTTCACCCATGACAAAGAAGGCAAAAAGCCTGGAAAATATGGCTTGCACACAAGGATTATATTATTGGTGGGAAAATACAGTAGCTATTTCCAGGCTGTTTAGAAGAGGTGGGCAGTAATTGAGTGATGCAGTATGAATGACAAAATTCTGTGAACAATGGGATTATGTGCAGACTAATGGGAACTGAGAGAAAAGCCCATATTCACACACTTAGAGACATCCCAAGAACTGGTACAGCCTAAAATATTAGGAAGGAGACAAAGCAAACAAACCAAACAGATTGAAACCACAAGCCCAAATACCTCTAAGGTGTGTTTTTAACTACAGACGCAGAAAACATGCACCCAGTACTTCAAAATGTTGCCAGAGGAACTCTTGGGCACTTAGTATGAATGTTGACTAATTCCTAAAGGAGGTGGAAATTACAGACAAGGAAATTAAAGCCGACACTTAATGCAGTGGACTGGATGATGGAACTGCCAGCCATCCTTCACTACCTACTAAAATAATGGGATAGATTATATAAGGCTTGATAAATAAGAATTACAGGAGATATATATGATTAATGCCAATCAGGTTAGCTCTATGAAAAATGAATCTTGTCAAACTAATTTGACATTCTTAACTTGACATCATTTTTATGAGATCGGTAGATCAATACAAGTAATGTTTGATGCGATATACTTACAACTTCATAAGGCAACTGACTTGATATTATATGGCATTTGGATCGAGAAAATAAAATGTTATGAGGTCAAGGTGGGCCCATAATAAACAGATTTCAGCTGGACTCAAAAAGAGCAGGTAAGTCTAGAAATGTAATTGCAGAGAGTTAATTGTCCCAGTAGGTACATGTCCCAGTAGGTGGTCATGAAAAAAATAGCTTTTACAACTAAGATATTTAATCATCTTTCAGTGGCCTGAAATAAAACTGTTTCTCACAAAGTTTGCAAAGAACACAAACGTTAGGGACATAGCTAGTGTAGCAAGTTTTCCACAGGTAGGTTAGAGGTACTTGAACATGAATAAATACAAGGATGGCATAGAGGTAGACCACACTTCAGTACAAACAGTTCCATCCCGAGGAGGGTACCTATAATGAGTAGATAACAGCAGATAGCAACAGACTGCATGTGACCAACACGCTGCCAAAAGGGCTAATTGGCTGCTGAGACTTACAAAGAGGAGTAAAATTGTAAACGGTAACATTATACACAGTTCATCTACAGGTGTGGCTACAGTAGGAACAGTGTGTCCAGACCTGGAATTTACACATCTCAAGAAGAATGCTGGCAAACAGGAAAAAGTTTAATAATTGAAAGATTCTAAATCATGTTTTATCTAAGGGACACAAAGAGCTTTGTTAGAAGTATTTGTCAAAGAGTTAAATGAGAGGTGGCTTATAGAACCATAGAATCGTTTGAGTTGGAAGGGACCTTTAAAGGTCATCTAGTCCAACTCCCTGCAATGAACAGGGACACCTACAGCTTGATCAGGCTTATTTTCTGCTTGTGACAGCCAATACATGGAAATGCATTACAAAATTGCTGAAAGCTGAAGACAAATTAACACTAGAAATAAATTTTTTTTAATAGTTATATGTTTGAAAATGGTGGGTAACTTGATACTGAAACAGCTTATATTGAAGTGTAGGAAATTCTCCATTAAAAATGAGCTCGTCCAGGTCTTGAGTTTTTCTAAAAAATATCTTCATTGTGTGACAGGATGACTCAAAATGCATCCATTTTGCCTTATAATTTATGAATCTCTGAGACAGAGAGAACAACTGGCTTGAGTTCTGAATAGCAGGAAACAGTCCAGGAAGCAGCATATGAGGTAGAGAGCTGAAATATTATGAAGAGCCAAGATAACTGCTGGATTAGATACAGAGACAGCTGAGAAACAGAACTCACATCCAGCTCTGAAGCACACCAATGGAGAGAGAAGCAACAAAGAAACAGAAGGGTTGAATTGCAACAGGAAGAAACTAGGACTACATAGACATGGAGCTACTCACATAACATTTAGTTAAAGCTCTTGTACCCACCAAAAAGTTCTTCTGCAGGGTTATGCAGAATACAGGCATGGCCAGTCATCCTTATGCTTAGTAACACCAATCGGTTGTAAATAAGAGGAAAAACTAAGCTGTAATAATTTATGGCGTATTCTAAGCAAAGCTTCATTTTTTATATATTTTTTTAAATTAAAACATCCTCTTTCACAAAGTATACACACTGGAAGTGGTATTTATGACATATAAACTACCCATGATTCCTTACCTTTTAAAGCTTCATTGATGTAATTCTGTATGTAATATACTCTGAGCTTATCGTGCACCATATTCTGGTCATCATCAATTCCATTAGCCATAACATAAACCGGGACATCGCCATACTTTGATTTAACCCATCTGAGCACTTTGCGCAGTCCCCAGGGCACTACTGCAGCTCTGCTGGGGGAGTGCAGCCATGTGATGTCGCTGATCATCTGAACTTCAAGATAGTGATCATATTTCAGTGCATCTTCTTTCTCCCAGCCCACGAGGATAGTCGTGTAGTGACTTAAAGCAAAGAAATCAAATGAGCCCTGGATTAATTTCTTTTCGTCTTCTGAGAAAGAAGGCAAGTGGAAATTATACAGGTCAACGCTGTTTCTCTGGTGAAGCCATGCCCTCATCATGTGTGGGTAGTCACCACTGCCAAAGATGGGCTCTGCAAGCCAGCCAATGTCAAACTCTAAAATTCTGTCAGCAACTTCTTGGTCGTTCCTGGAAAAGGGACAAGCTGGTTCTACCCAATCAGCTTGCAGAGCTATAGATATTTTACCCTTCTGAGATCTTCTGAATTCTTTGTCATAAAGATGCCATGCTTTCGCATGGGCTCTCAACAGATTGTGTCCTGCAGTGTACGTCAAGTTTTTCACAGAGGGTTCATTCATCGTGATCCAAAATTTTACATGGTCCCCAAGACTTGCAAAGCAGAATTTTGCATACTCAACAAAAGCCTGAACGGTTTCTGAGTTTTCCCAAGCCCCAAATTTGGCAAGAGAAGTTGGAAGCTCTTGATTCTCAGCCATAGGTTGCCATAAAGCAACAACAGGAGTTATATTAACCCTGAGAAGTTCACTAGCAAAACACTGATAATAATGTACAAGTGTGTGGTTGATTAGAGAAAGATTGCCTAAAGGAAGGACTGAAGACCACTTCAGTGAAAAATGGAAGTGCGTGACATGCATTTCTTGCAGAAGAGAGATCTGGAGTCTGATGGCAGCGAAGTCAACACAGTGATGCTTGCGTTGGGAGGTGAAAACTCCATCCACTTTAATTAATTTCTTCGTCTGGTGAACATCCCACACATAAACATTAGGGTCAAGAAACTGGGCAGGAGTTGTGTCTACCTAGGTAGAATCAGAAACACAGCCGATTCAAGGTGCTTGCTCTAGGTATGTGGGAACATCATTACCATCAGGCACAACTCACTGACAGAATTTTGCAAGACAAACAGTACATTTAGCACTTCTTAGATCTCTGATACATTAACATCCCTGGCTCATATGAAAGAATTAATCCTCTGCTAACATGTGATGTCGGAACAGTACCAAATCTACATATCTTTTTCATCCTATTTGCCATACAAGCTTATGCTAATAGTTACTGTGCTTATACGATCTCTAGATTGCTGCACTACTCACAGAAATGAGGGAATGCTCGAGGCTAAAGCATAAAACAGCAGCAGATCTCCAGAGAAGCAGATTTGCAGCAAAGACTACAGGTCTTTTAAATATGTTTTTCTTTCAGGATTAAGCTACACCAAAGGTTCTGGCTGTTGTAAATTACCCACTGGCTTCTCTTTCAAGACCACTCCTTGAACACAGTAGAAGGAATAATGAATGCAACATCATTTGTGTCCTTTTTTTTTCATGACTATGATGCAAGATGCGTAAAGCTCCACACTTGATTTTTAGCACAAATTCAGTTGACAAGCAGATTTTTTCTGTCTTGCTAAAGAAGTCCTTTTTAATTTAATTATACGGAACTCAATTCCAAGTTATTTCAGCAAGATGTCGATTTCTGATGGATTCTTTTTCAGACATCTGAGTATCATAGAATCATACAATCATAGAATCATAGAATGGCCTGGGTTGAAAAGGACCACAATGATCATCGAGTTTCAACCCCCCTGCTATGTGTAGGGTCGCCAACCAGCAGACCAGGCTGTCCAGAGCCACATCCAGCCTGGCCTTGAATGCCTCCAGGGATGGGGCATCCACAACCTCCTTGGGCAACCTGTTCCAGTGCGTCACCACCCTCTGGGTGGAAAACTTCCTCCTAATATCTAACCTAAACCTCCCCTGTCTCAGTTTGAAACCATTCCCCCTTGTCCTATCACTATCCACTATATATCACCCCACAATAAGCAGCTTTCCTGTAAGTCTTAGGGCTTCAGATGTCAGATGTGCCTGTTATGACATGCAACAGACAATAAGACATGAGCTCCTCCAAGTCCCACACAATTATAATTTCACATTTAAGTGAGTATCACAAACATAATAAGGACTAGAAAATGGAAAAATGAATTACATAAAATAGTGCACAAAGTAAAATCCTCTTTTATAATCTATCATAAAAAAGATCCATACTTAAAGGTGCTGTTCCTATATACCTGTTTATTTGTCCCTCTCTCTCTCCTTCTGGCGCAAGGCTCCCCTGAGTTAAGATTTCCTTGTCCTGCCCTCTGTTTGAAAAGCAGGTGTCAGCCTACAACCAGTGTTCAACTCATAGCTGAGGCTTTGCAGACCGTATAAAGAGCTGCTGAAAATCAGCTGCTATTTTCTCCGGAGAGGTCAGTGCAGTGCTTATAGAAGAAAGTAATAAAAAACAGCGTGTCTGCGGGAAATTGCTTTTCTGGAGAATTGTCCCTTGTAGATTACTAAAGCATGCATTTCCACTAATACTCTGGGAATGCTGTCAAAAGAGTTTTTCCACTGTGATGCATCTACAAATCACGCTACCTAAGCCTTACAGCACAAACTGTTTGGACAGCATTTTGAAATGAAAATATTCAGCTTTGAAGGTTTAGGGGATAGGGGGGATTTTTACCTGTCTTAGGCTGACTGACTCCGTAACTTTACAGCAGTTATCGATCCCAAAGGCAGCAATTTCATTTCCAGTCCCTAATCTATCTACGAGCTGCGAGGATAATGACTGCTGAATTTTCTTGGAAATCAATGCATCAGATAAGGAGGGTGTCATATTTTTCAAGAGAACAAAGTTTGATCTTAGTTTTGGAGTAAGGAAAAACAAACAAGCCCCCTATACTCTAGCCTGAAGAAATATTCTGTCTTGGTGGAAAAATCTAAATTAAAAATTCTGCTCTTGGATCCAGTCTCAGAGCTGAATTTAACTGTACATCCTCACTGTGGTGGGAGGAGCCCTGTAAGCCAAAGCAGCATCTGCAAATTACAGAGCCAAACAGTTAGAGACTGTAACTAAGCTACAGTTTTTACACATTATGAAGTCTTAACATTTGAAAGGTTCTCTTGAAATATCAGATTTAGCAGAAATTCAAACATTGAGAGCTATGAACTGGATCCTTACTCAGTCTGTGTGTTATCCAGGGGCACTGAAGCTTCAGTCAGACACGGTTCTATACTAAAGGGCAAGGCAGGAATACAGAAATTTTATCCAAATCCAAATAATTTACTTTTTTTTTTTTTTTTTTACACATAAGTCCTCTAACAAAGGTGCCAAAATGTATACACATGAGACGTAGAAACACACCATTTTAAGCACTGGGAGTTTTCAGGAAATTTTCTAAACCATACATGACCACAGCAGGCAAATACATTGCCATTGACTTGAAAAAGCAGTGACACTCTCAGTCTCATAAATTAGGACCTTTAGAAATATGCTTTAGCACATCTAAGCAACTTCCATTAAACAGAATTAGAACTGACTTCAGTAACGCATCACTCAACATACTCAGGGAGGTGCATCAGACCCTTTCCCTTCTATATGTCTTTCTAGGTTGTTCTTTTCTAGACTGTATGCCAGACTGGCTCTCCTTGGTCACACATAGAAAGTCTAGCAAAGGATGAAAGGCACAGCATTTGCCATAAAAGTCTTATACCCATTTCCTTGCAGTGCTGTGGTAATATATGCCAGCAAAGTCCTCATTTGGCAAATTTACCAACATAATCTTGTCCAGTGGTTTGGCTGGAGAACCTATTGGCTGCACCATCAGACTTACCTGAATGTAGTTGTCAACAATCCCCCAGGCAAAGCCACAGGGAAAGACCCCTGCTATGGGCTGGTTTTCAGGCAAAGGAGGGAAGCCATTTTTTTCTATCAGCTTTTGATAGAACAAGACAGAAGATTTTGGTATCAGCTTTTTGTCATGGCTTTGGAAGTCGACATAAAACAATCCGCGCCGAATGCTGTATCCCCTGTGCCATTCAAAGCCATCCAGAAGGGACCAGACTGTGTATCCGAACACATTGACTCCATCGTACCGGATGGCTGAGGAAAGAACAAAACCCAAACTCATTGCAGTGCTCTTTTTTTCCTGAGCAGATTACGCTGTATCAGCAAAGTATGCAGTATTTACATGTAAGAACAATAGGTCAGATAAGTATCTCAGGGTCTGCTTTAAAGCCCATTTAAGAGAGACACTTCAGCTTCAGCACTCAGGATGCTCTGGGACAGGCTCCCAGGGCATGGACACGCTGTGCAAGGCAGCAGAACTACCTGGCTTGGCTTTAAAGAAACCAGATTTAGAAAAAGAATTGGTGCAGCAGCAGTTCAAGCAGTGCTGCTGACAAGGTGTGCCAATGCTTGGCCTTGGAGCAGGGCATGCTGTGCCTGAACAGTGTGCAGCCTCTGAGCCAGAGGGCACTGCGCTCTGCTAAGCATGTGCTGCAGCTCACTCAGAGCCAAAGTGTCACCAGCGTAGCACCACCTGGTCCCCAAATCCAGACAGACTCATTTTGCTCATTCCTCTCCGCTACTAATATAGATGAAGAAAACCTGGACAACACTTTTGGGTGAAGACTGACTTTGTTAATTCTATCCCTTTATGTCTTTTATGGCATAGAGTTTTCCAGCTTAAATATTCAAAGATTCCTAAAAATATATATTCCAGGTCATCTGTTTGGCTTTTGTGAATCTCCACACACTTTTTAGGTTAAAATCAGAGCCTACTGTCAACTGTTAGTATTGCCAGTGTTACAGCTTTGAGATTTCAAGCAATACTCACATTTAGTTGAATTAAACACTAAGATTCAGCAGAACGTTCCTGGGCAAGGCTCAACTTCAGGAAAGCGCACAGGAGAGTGCTTATTTTAATTATGTAATTAGACCCACCTAATTCAGCAATGCATTTAAGTGCATTGTTAAATGTTCTTTTGAACTTGAGTTTGGCTCAGTAGTCATAGGAGTCTGTCTTTATTACTCAACATCTTCTGTAAGCCCAAACTGAGTACTGACTGCACATAATATTTTCCAACTTAACAACACTTTGGAGCGTGTTTCAGGGAGCTAGAGTATCAAGATCCTCATTTCCTGGTTTTGTTAATGTACCTCATTAAAGTAAGTTATGAAGGACCACATGGATTCTTGATTGTAACCCAGTTCAAATCAATTGAATTAGCTGTGGTTATATAAACTACAGATTTGGCTCAGTCTCTATCGTAGGTCATGAGAAAATGTCTAAGGAAGTGGAACACGTCTCCTCCTAAAGGCATCATTCTCTTATGTTTGGCATATGCTGGTATTTTCCTAACCTCTGCTCATACACACGATGACATCTGCCGTACCAGCAGAGTAAAAGCCGGCACAGGTCCACTTTGTTAGACAGGATTTCTCTTTGAACAGCACGTCACCCCTTATGTAAGTCATCACACAGCACTCCTGCGCTTCCTGAACACCTCAAAAGTTCTCCTCAAATCCTTCTTTCAAAATGTAATAGCTTTAAAGTGTCGCCTGTGAAAGAAGCGACTTGAAAAGACTGCAAGTTTAGAAGTCTCGAATGTAGTTTCCCTGGAGAATTGCATATTACTGAAAAAAAATACAATAAAAATCACTGTCTTTTTTCCTTTTTATTTTTGCTTTGTCTCCTTGCCCTTTTTTTAGTATATGTCAGCGTGCAAACTAGACCCACTGAAAGTGAAGCACTCCGGGTGTCTGAAACTGAGTGCCCTTGTCCATAAGACCTGTGGGAAGTAATGCCTGAGCTGAGCAGTCCCCACAGCATGCCTAGACGTGTGCTGCTGCACAGAGCTGGGCCAGAACTGGGTTAATGATTAAACAACACTGACTGTATCCTACCAGCACTTCAGCTCCTGTGCTGTTCAGCTCAGTAATCTAGAAACAGCCTAAGGAACCACAACAGTCAGCACCACATAAAGATCTGTAAAAGCTCTATGCTCAGCGGCTGTCCCACCCTGGACGGGTGGCTGAAACCCACAGTCCATTTCCACATGGAATTTGTCCAGGGATCTATGTTTTGCCTCTCAATATACCTGAGAATAGTACAGACCTGACCTGACAGAGGCCTGGCCATTCCTGTTCTTCTTGCTACTCCCTGTGTTTAGATCTCCTAACTCCTCAGGTGATGACCTATCCTCTTGGCTAGTCAACATAGCACAGAAGAACCATCATGCCCTTCTGTTCTACATGCTCAGCTTCACAAGAAACAATCAATTTATTTGTTGTATCACAAAGACAGCAGAATATGATCCTGGAGTAAGATAGCCACTCATGAGGATACCATGAAGACACCCATGAAGATACCATGAAGACACCTACAACCAATTAGAAACTTTAATTAGTATTTAATAGGCAGAGATACTGGCAAGATCTAGGAAGGAGCAAAATCACATCCATGTGGCCTTGGATTTAAATTATATATCCTTGCTTTTCAGTGCTGTAAACAGCAATTCCATTTTACTGCCATGTCACTGCTGGAGTGAATCTGGTGGGGACTAGTTCATGAATCTGTCTGTGATAGTGCTTTATCACACAGGACAGACATGCCCTAAGTCTCTGACAGAGACAACATGTGCCTTTGTCTTTGGTCTTTCACGTTGTACAATTAAGACTGCTCACTGCCAACATGATGTGTTCTGTGGATCTTAACTTAATTCTATAGGTGCTGCACAGGGAACTTTGATATTCACATTGAATAATTCAGATTCTAATGGGCAGAAGAGTTGAGTGCAATAATTTCCATTGTAATGATGCCAAAGTCCCTTCTGTCCTTTCTGCAGATCCAGTCATCTGCCTTTGCTTTTTTTTTTTTTTTTTTTTCCTGTTTAAAGTTCAGACGTGTTGGAATTCACAAGTTAATATAATGACAACACCACCACAGTCGCTGTTGCTGTTATTACTATTTACAATAACAGGAAAGAAACTCTATAAATTGAGATTGTTTCCAGCTATTATTAAAAGGTAGGTCCATGTATGTATATCCAGGACTTTATAAATGGAGCAGAAATATGGGTATCAGCCATAAGAATCATACAATCATAGAATGGCCTGGGTTGAAAAGGACCACAATGATCATCGAGTTTCAACCCCCCTGCTATGTGCAGGGTCACCAACCACCAGACCAGGCTGCCCAGAGCCACATCCAGCCTGGCCTTGAATGCCTCCAGGGATGGGGCATCCACAACCTCCTTTGGCAACCTATTCCAGTGTGTCACTACCCTCGAGCCTTTTCAGTTCAGTACTTCATCTGACTTCATACAAACTAGTAATACTGTGCACACGGCAGTTACTGTTTCACTTTCCTTTACTGCCATTTCAGATGCACTGACTCATGTATTTATTCATCTTTTAATTTATTTGTAAGAAATAGGTTTCTGAAATAGCATATTACTCTACATCTCTGTGATGCTGAGAGTACAACTAAAGTTGTTTCTGCCTGTCACATGTATGAAAATGGCAACATAACACAATGGCTCTCTTGTCTGAAGAAACACCTATAAGAATTCTGTTTTTAAAACCAGAAAAGTAAACTGTAGACCTGAAAGTCAATTATTCATTTCTAAATTAACAAATTAAAGATGATGAAAGTGGAAATTGGAACCCCAGCAACTCATTAATGAGGACTGAAAGAATTTGTTTTGGCACAAAGAAATGGGAAAACAGATAGTAACAAGGTAGTGTATTTCTCTTACTGTGAAAAAAAAGATAAGTTAACAAATAACGTAGATTACATAACATGCAGTTCTCCTTAAACTGATGTAAATTCACTTCAAATAATTGTGATTGATATTGAGAACTGCATTAATGTAACATTTGTGCAAGTGCAAAACTGAGATGCAGAATGAAACATATTATTTTACCTGTACATTTTTTACACAGGAACTCCTATTGGATTGCATTTTCCTTTCCACGTACATATTCTCAAATTTTGAATATGTATATACCAAAGATATGGAAGGTGATTATTAATAAATAACAATAACATAATAAATTTCCCTAAGTCCACTGAGAGTACAATTCACACAGTTTGCACTTCCTCCCACCAAAGAGAGCTGAAATTTTCCTACTGACTTCAAAGACAGCAGCATCGAGCTCAGTAAATGCTATCTGCAGATATGATGGGTCTTCCAGAGATGAAAAGAATAAACTCAGGAAAGAGATCTGCAGTCTCATTTCACAAATGCCAACATGAATGTTAAAGACTAAATTAGATTTCAGCCCTTTTTTTTTTTTTTTTAACAAATCTCTTTAAGCTGTTATTTTGCATAATTATTTTGACAAGCACATATTAATACAACCTCAATCCTACCTTTCAAGGTTTCCATAATGAACTTCTTGAGATAGTAAATATATTTGGCATCATCTCTCTTGGTGCTACCAGAGACAAACCAGCTGTTTTCCACAATGAATACTGGGGGGTTGTTGTATTCAGTGCTTATCCAGTAAAGGAGCTGCCTCAAGCTTATTGATTCCAACTGCTGGAATTTCATGTGAGAGTCCAAGAGCTGAAAACTCAAGGTAGCTCCAAAAGAAAGAGCAAAAAAGTCAGCTGTTCCCTTGATGTACTTCTTGTCTTCTTCGCTGAATTCAGGCAGCAGAGATGAGAGGTTACTCCTCATGCTCTCTGGATAGTCGCCATTAATAAATATGGGCTTAGCAAACCAGCCAAGCACAAAATCGAGGGATTTTTGACATTCTTTTATATTTTTTTCAGTCATATGTTGAGGTTTTATCCAGTGTGAGCTAAGGGCAATGGACACTTTTCCTTTTTGAGTTGGACGAAAATGATCGTTGTACAGATGCCAGACTTTAGCGTGTGCCTGTGGAGAAGAAAGACTGTCATGAACGCACCCCAAGTTCCATTTTAAGTATTGTAATTTGTCCCAAATACAGTCCGGTGTCATGTAATGACCACATAAACGTTGCATTTGAGGGTTTGATCTTATCGATTCATCAGCGGTTTACAACTCCTAATTTAACTTCTCATCAGTATAATAACAAAAGGCAAATCCCTTTGTTGCTCTGGGAAAAATGCATTGCTGTTTCCTATGAGACAGATACAACTCCAGACACTGAACACATCTTCAGTGTTCAGCTAGACATCTTTGTTAGCTTTTAGTATTGAGTTTGGACATGTTTCCAGTGCTTCCAAAAACGAAAGTGCATTTAACTAAACATGTTTCAGAAGATGTCTTCTTTAGATAAATATCACTTTACTTGCAGATTCACAGATGTATGAAGAAGTCAGGCCTATTTGTACAATCTACTGAGATCTCTCAAACAATTCAAGACAAAGAAAACCCACAAGCTTGTTTCTATTTGAACTGGAACACACAGTATAGGAAAAACTACCAACCTGGTTTTAGAAAAGTCTATGGGGAAAAAAAAAAAAAAAATATCTCTGCAGCTGAAGAATTGTTCCAATAATTCAATTTAACTTATTCATTAAAATTTGCTATTTATCTCAAGCATCAAATTTCAACCATTTCACTCGGTATAACTTTATCTGCTACTATGGGATGTTTCCTACCAAATTTCTTCCCCATGATCTTACAGAGTTAGTTGAAACAGACTCTCGATGTTCCCTTTGAAAGCTAAATAGATTAAGTTCCTGGAGCCTTTCATTATCTTCAGGCGTAGTTTCAAGCCCTCCAACCACTCTCACTGTTCTCTGAATCTCTTCCAATTTGTCATCATCCATCTCAAACTGCAGAAGCAGGATTAGACTTAATACACTAATGATAGTCTTGCCAGCAGTGAAACCAGAGATAATTTAATATATTGTTTCTGCTTATGTGGCCATAGCATTACACTGCAAGCATATCCTCATCTAAAATACTATGATATCTCAAGAGCACTTCACCACCTAAAATACATTTTTCTCTGCACCTACATTATCAAATTTTGACAGATCTATGAATCAACATCATATATTTTCGTCATCTTCACATTAGTAGAAATTGTAATGCTTCTTTCTAGGTAATTGCTTGAAAGGCAAAAGACACAAGACCTTTTCATTAGAACAAACTCTACCTGATAACTATCCCCAGTTTACATGTGCGTTCTGAGACTTATCAGTTAGTATTTGTTCATATAATGTTGTGATGACACGAATTTTCATTCTTGCCATACAGGTGTGCTGAATACATGACAGACTATTAATCAAAATGTCACAGGCATTTTTTCAGTCCTCCCTAGAATAAAAGCCATATAGAAAACCAGTCTTCCAATTCATGCAGGTAGTGTGTTAGCAAATTCTATCATTAATATCCTAACTTTTGTTTACAGAATCCTTTTCATACACTCTTACCATTCAAGCTTTCAAATGCAATGGTTTCCAGTTGCAAGCCTTATGAAAAGCATTAAACAATTAAGATTATTAATCATTTTTTACATAGATACTGTCAATCGATGCCCCGTCCCTGGAGGTGATGCCACCTCCCTGGAGGTGTTCAAGGCCAGGTTGGATGGGGCCCTGGGCAACCTGGTCTAGTAAATGGGGAGGTTGGTGGCCCTGCCTGGCAGGGGAGTTAGAGATTCATGATCCTTGAGGTCCCTTCCAACCCAGGCCATTCTGTGATTCTGTGTGATCTGTGTAATTACCAAGGAAAAACAATGGCTTCTATCATTATACTGTTCTTGCAGAATTTTAATTGGAAGTGAAGGGCAACTGAAAGATCAGTAATTACGGCTCAGTTCAGTTGCTCCCATACAGAAATCTACTGTTTTTGAGTCATCATGGGGTATGTGAAACATCTATGTCTGATGCCACCAGCAGAGGAAACTGATGCCATGTCCTTTTATTATGGTCACCAAAACCCAAAGAACTTAGAAAACTCTAAATCACTGTAGGATATACCTATGTATAAACACCTGAATCAAGCTGTCAGTTGCAAACTTTGACATACGTGGTCTCAGGTATAGTATACCAGCAATTAACACAATGCAGTCCTGCCACTTGTCTATATTACAATTAATTCTGATGCTAGTGAGAAACTGAATATAGCAACCACTTCAAAGTCTCATGACAAGAATGAAGCTGACTGGCACTTACTTAACTTTACACTGAAGCACCACTGTGCTGACAACAGAACAAAAGGCATTAGGCACCATGACCAACCAACATCGTAAATATGATTTTGAAAATATCATTGGGAAGAAATATGTCACCACTTGCAAGGTCACGGGATGTCTGGAGATACATTATTGATAGTACAATGAAGCAAGGAAGGAGAGAATCCCACAGGTCAGCCTTTTCCATAAAGTTCACTATCTTATAACAATGAAAAAAATATTAAGTACAAAAATGTGGGATTGTCTTATTCAATTTTAACTTCCAAGATGGTCATCCAGTCTGTCTCTATAGAAAATGAGGAGGCTGGTGTTAAAAATAAGCAGCATGAGTCATTCTTTGGGAGTGCATCTCTTTCCACTGCTGGCAGACAAAGCCTATCATTTAGTTTAGACAAGACTTATGATCTACAGACAGCTGAAAGCAGGTAAGAGGAAGTCCATTTAAATGTTTGCTGCCTGAAGTGTGCGTGAAGTGGAATTATACTACACATAACTGTATACTATCCATAATAAACCAGCTAAACATAGAAAATAGGGCATTACAATTCCCAGGCTTGGTAGACATAGTTTAATGGAGTAGTTCAAACACGCACAGAAATAAAGCTGGAAGGAGCCATGACGGAACAGAGACTCTGGATATCTGGAACAGGATTACTTTTTCTAAAATCAGACGTCTAGCACAGCTTTAGATACTTTAGAGTATTCCAGCCTCTAGATGCAGTTTCAGAAAGTTCTGAGTCCTGTACAAATTCTAAGGTAAAACTGCCAGCCCTACAGAGATGCCTGGCATACTATAGAATGCGTTGAATGATAATTTGCACAAGCATACCTATCTTCATGCAAATACAATCCCACTGCTAGGGTGTGACTCAGTTTGAACTGAAGACACTTCGAATTCTGCCATCCACATGTAAGCTAGATGCCCTACTACAGAGGCTACTGCTGTAGACTCTGGCTCCACTTAGCTACCTGACATCTATTTTCCACTCCAAAATGATGTCTGTTCCATGTAAAAGCCCTAAATAACTTGGAAAAACTCACATGGCACTACCTATACTGAGCTAACGAGATCCCACTCAAGTCGATCTACTTAATGAAATCTAGAGAGTGATTCAGTGATAAAGTACAAAGTCCATATCATGGCACTCAGCAGGATTACTGCCTAAGACCCGGAAGTTTTAGAGATTAGGAGTAGAATGCAGTGTAGGTGCCCAGGACCTTTTGAGATCAAACCAGGTATGATTCAGGACCCAAATGGACATCATGCTCTTCTGGAGCAGCAACTGGAGGCTAGACAGGATATCTGAGGGTGGCTCGAATCATAGAATCAAAGAATCATAGGATGGTTTGGGTTGGAAAAGACCTTTAAGATCATTTAGTTCTAACCCCCCTGATATAGGCCTGTCCAGATCCTTCTGGATGTCCTCCCTTCCCTCTAGCATGTCAACTGCACCACTCAGCTTGGTGTCATCTGCAAACTTGGTGACGATGCACTTGATCTCACTGTCCATGTTGCCTACAAAGATGTTAAATAGCACCGGTCCCAGCACTGATCCCTGAGGAATGCCACTTGTCACTGGTCTCCACTTGGACACTGAGCCATTGATCACAACTCTCTAAGTGTAACCATCCAGCCTTATCTAGCAAGGGTCCATCCATCAAATCCATTTTTCTCCAATTTGGTGACCAGGATGTCAAAAGGGACAGCACAGAAAAGCATAAGCCAGTCTACTATTGGTTATTTTATATTTATCTAAAATCTTACTTATTCATCTCATTGACTTCCCTAGAACACATTTTAGTTCACAGTTGACTAGGATTAAGATTGTGGCAAACCACACTTCAATACTTTTCATGACACATAACATGTTGACTCTTTGTAAGCTGCTGATGACTCTTAGTTTTTTCCTTGTTAGCTCAAGCAGGTGTATGGTGCCGACAGATCACTCAGCTTGACTGGAAAACTTTACCAAAAAAGGCTAGTTACAAGAGCTGTGCAGTCACCCATGTGTTTTGAGCAGAACTAACTGCTACAGCTTGTGTCCTAGTTTTGAGGTTGCTGAATTTGGGTAGTCTTATCATTATTACTTGCTTTCAGACAGTAGCACATATTGCTAGATACCAAACACTTGACTGACACCTTTTTTGGGGGATACTTCCCTACATTCTTAGACTTGAGTTAAGCTGGTACTGGGAAAGCTGCCAGTTACTATGGGGACTCTGTGCTTGCTACAGTACGTTCTTTAGGAACATAATCTCAGCTAAGCTTTTAAACACTTACTTTACCCTTGAAATTCCTACAGCACTAAAATAAAAGTTTTCTATCACCATGATAATGGAAAAAATTCTCAAGATGTAGCTTGTCCTTGTCAAAGCCCATCCACATCATTGAACTTAATTCATATTTCAGGCTCTGGCATAGACCTGTTTTCAAGTCAATATATTTTTTTTCCCATAATTTTCCCACACAAATACCTATTCAAATTATGCTCAACCTATAGTCAACCTGTGAAACTCTGGTATTTATCAGCCCAATAATAACCAAGTTCAGCCTACATGAAGTATCAAACACATTTCCAAGGCTTAAAAGCCCCTTGCAATGCCATAGCATGGGCCAGACTACAAAGTCCAAATTCCTGCAGTAGTAGCAGAAATAATTCAACGTAGGCAAACAGACTTCATAATAATATGTCGTTGTCATATCCTACTCTACTGCAGTGCAGAGCTACGCAGTCCAAGAATCATTAGGTAACGTCAGTTCAGTAACATACAGACACTTGTTTGCCTGACTACTCTAAATTCCTGCTCAAGATCTTCCTGGGTCTGGCACTGACGTGTAATATTCTACACGTTCTCAGTGCTTATGTCTATCATGATGCATAGCTTTCACAACAGCAAATCAAGAATTATAATTGGGAACATCATGATTCAGTAATTTGTGTTCATTCCTCTAGAACAAGTTGCCTCAATTTCCAGTTGTGTGTCTTCTCAACCAACAATAATACCATTCATTTCACAAATAAACTGCACAAATTACCTGCTCTCCATGCTCAGATGAACTATCTGGTTTAACTCTCTATTTGCATGTTAATGAAGCTGAATAGGGAAGTGTTACTAAAACTCATTTCGTAATACAAAGAGAAGAGTTAATTGGAAAAGATGTGCAAAGGATTTTTGATTACTAGAAGGCAGACTGATGTATCTCCAACAAAAATGTCATTACTCGGTCCTATATCAAAAGCCCTTCTGAAATGAGTATAATTATTGGAATGGTATGGCAAACTCCTGTGCATTATTAGTCAGAATACACTTTGTACCAAGAAGAGGAAAGATGCAATCACTTTTTTTTCTCCATTTCATCAAAAACACATATTTTAATCAAAAGATGCAAGAAAAAGAATGTCACATTTCATGTAATGTTTCACTCTCAGATCCAAAGTGAAGTAGGTTTTATCCAGACAGTATTTTGACAAACATTATCTTTCACAAGAAGATAATATTCTTAACACTGAGTATCAGATACAGAAACTTAGAAACTGCTTGAGAGTTTTCCTATATTCTAAAGCCAATGTGATAGAACCTTCACATTGTTGTAGATAATATGCTAGCCATGTAATTGCTTCATTTTTTTCCTCTATATTTTTTTTCAGAAATATCTGTTTTTCTAGTTTCCTGATAAAGTCTATTAGTCACAAATCATTGATTCAACTAATATGGTATTTTTGACCAATTTCAACACTGCAGGACCAGAGTTAGACCTATAAATGATACATAGGATGCTAAGTGAACATTTTTAAGTGTATAAATATGTAATGTGCAGCTTGCTACAATGTTAGCTTTCAGAGTTGATAATACACCTGAAATACATTATTTTGTTGTACTTCCTTTCTTAGTGCAATTTAGTAATGGGGTTTTGTTTGGCTATGCGGGTCACGGTAACACATTCATACCTCACAAACATGAATGAATTTATGCCATACAGAAGGCAGGAAGCAATACTATTCCTATTTTAAGAAGAGCAAACAGAGGTATTATGGCATTTGTAGAAGAAGAAAAATTAAACCAGGTACCTTAACTTCTAGAGCAGTGTTAACTCCAGATCAACGCCTCTGCTTGGTCTGACACTCATCTCTAAGAAAAAGCACCAAAAATGTCATTAAATATTTGTCTAAAGGCACAGAGCTCTCTGAACCTCATCCTGCCTCACAAAGCCTGGGGAACATTAGCTGGATGATGCACACCTGCCCTGCAAATCCCACCATTGCCATCAGAGGCTGAGCAAACACAACCATACACCTCTGGGGGAACATTCATCTCACCTCATTTTTGTCATCACCTGCATCTGAACAATTCAGGCAAATGGCAAAGGTGGAAGACTCTAGGCCACAGTTCACCCAAGCCATTCTTAATTGCCAGACGAGAGTGAGATGAGAAGTGTGCGTTTCCATCCACTCACCCCACGGGTGGGTTGGCACCACCCGCTGAAGCCCACATTCTGTCTGAGCAAACCAAAGCATCAGAAGAGGAGCGGGCTGGGAAAGTAGCTATGGGTCTCGTGAGATTCTCTGAAAATATAAAGGTCATCTGGAAAAGAATTAGGTAGCATCTGACTTCGAGAAGCAATGGGAGACAAGATAAAAATAGCTTTATTTCTGACAACAAATGCTTCTGAGACACTTGATGCGTTTAATCATGTTCTGTTACCTCTGACAGAAAAGATTAATTACGGAACTGCACAAAAATAGTTCAAGGAATGTTGTGACCCATGTGCATATTAAAGATATGAGAGACTCTTAAGCAGAGTACAAAAAGAAGATAAAAGTACAGAGCAGTCTGAGTGATTTAAAGCTGAAAGACAATCTTGCAGTACTGAAGGGAGACTAAATTAGTCCCTGATAAAAGACTTGACTCTGATTGGAATCTGGGACACAATACTCAGGCAGTATTTAGTGGAAGACCGAGAAATAATCACTGCTATCAAAACTAGTTTGGAAGCACTGAAGCTACATAGACATATAAAAGCCTCAGAAGTGAGAGCGGCCTGCAAAGTCATCTACCAGAGTGCAAACTTCTTGGGTGCAGGTCAGTTTCCAACCTTGCTGACATGCTCAAGCACACACAAAAATACCAACTAAAAAAAGTTGTGAGGGGAAAGATGTGGAGAATTTAGATGTAATCCACAAAAGCAACTACACAGAACTGCACATCCAAGGGATTAAACACCTCCTCTATGAGGACAGGCTGAGAGAGCTGGGGCTGTTCAGCCTGGAGAAGAGAAGGCTCTGGGGAGATCTGAGAGCGACCTGTCAGTATCTAAAGGGGGACTGTAAGAAAGAAGGGGACAGACTCTTTAGCGGAATGTGTTGTGATAGGATAAGGGGAAATGGTTTTGAACTAAAAGAGGAGAGATTTAGGTTGGATATAAGGAAGAAGTTTTTTACAGTCAGGATGGTGAGGCACTGGCACAGGTTGACCAGGGAGGTGATGGATGCCCCATCCCTGGAGACACTCAAGGTCAGGTTGGATGGGGCTTTGATGGAGCTGTAGGTGTCCCTGTTCATTGCAGGGGAGTTGCACCTTTAAGGGTCCCTTCCAGCTCAAACTAGTCTATGATTCTATGTTGCTGTCAACAGTGAAAACCAAGATAATAATACCATTTTGCAAGAGTTGGTAATCATTGGAAATATATGCATTAGAAAAAGTGTGAAAGTTTGGAAGAATCTTTACCAGGAAAAATGCTAAAGTTTGTGGCAACCGAATATATTATTACCCAAAAAGAAACAGTCATACGCTGGTTGAAGAGAAAGAATGCTAGAAACACCAGTGAGCACAAAAGTTAAACATATAAAACTCAGATAAAAGTGACCTACGGTATTTATGGAATATAAATATAAAATATGTAACAATGACAAAATAATGCTGAGTCACAACACTGAGATTAAACAGATGCTAAAAGCCAACTGGAAAAGAGAAAATTTGTAATAGTACTGGTGAGGAGAAGGCATCAATTCCTGACCAAACCTTTGGTCTCATCCAGTTTTATACAAAGTGCATAGCAAAGGAAACAAAATAGTTGAGAAATAAGTAGAGCATCTCCTGCAGGAATCTTTCAGATCTCCAACTACAGAACATTGCTCCAAAAACTCCATAACTCACAATTCTCCCTATACTATGGCAGGATCCAAAAGATAAGATAGACAAACGGTTTGCTCTGCAAGTCACACAGTGAGGGGGACAACCACACTAATGCATCTGCCAGTTGAAAAAAAAAAGGAACTATTTTTTTCTTACATGTAGACTGAAAAGGTTTAAATGAATATATGAAAGACAAACATTTTCCATACCTTAATGGGGATAAATTCTGGAAAAGATGACTAATGCACCCATCTGTGCGTATTCACCTCTTCAACGTACCACTTGGAACTGCTTGTTCTATACATTGCTGGTCTATGTTTGTTATCCCAGTAGTTTAACAGAGGGACTGATGGTTCAGTGGGCACCCAGACAGCAATCTGATCTAGGGAAAAGCTGTGGAAGTGCATGAAAAGAATGCTTTGAAAAGTCTCAGAGAAGTTGGCAAAAGCTAAACAAAGAAAAAAGGCTAATTCCCTATAATTAAAATTGTGTGTTAGGAAGAAAAACTACATTAGCGAGATTGAAGTAAACACAGAGGACTAAAGCCCATTATCACTATGTGTCCTGACAGACAAGAAAGTCACAAAGAGGTATTCCTGTGTGCTGGGATTAATCTAACTACCTATATCACAACGCAGATCAGATGGACGTTAAAAGCAATCTATAATTTTGGGTGTAAATGATAGAATAAAGAGCCTAGATTACTCATTACCCTAAAGAACCCAGATTATTCACTACTCATAACCCTGGATTAAAAGCATCCAGTGTGGAAGAATTGTGCTCTGGTGTGAATGATTACCCTAAAATCTTAACCTGGGCACAGCAGTGGATTCAAAATAAACTGGCCATGCTGAAGTATGGAACTACCCCTGGAGATGTACCAGAACATTTTGCGTGCAAATTAATGCTAAGAATTTTCCAGGAGAAAGACAGCAAGAAATCCCAGTAATGTCAATTTCATAAATGAGTATCAACTTATTCTGATTTGGCAAAGCAATGTTTGTAGAGCTGGGAAAGGCTGACGGAAGAGCAGGCAGAAATCATTCCTGAGGTACAATCATGTGCTGCCCTAAAAGCCCTAGATGTTCTTTAGTGACTTGGAGATGAATGGGTAGAGAGGCTTTTACTCAACAATGGTCCCAAAAGAAATTATATTTCAGGAGGACCCATGCCAAAGTATTTATGGATCCTGACCATCAGCCACACAGGCCATAAAAATATCTCAAACCACAGAGAGAAGCTTATTGGAGCAAGGAAAAAATTCATGAACACTGAGCATTTCTAAGGCTCTGATGTGGCCTATCATAAAAGCAACAGAAATTACTCTTAGCCAGAGCTGAAAGAGTTAACAAGCACAAGCCATAACCCTGGTAGAACAGATTTAAGAAAACTTATGAATAGACCAAGTGGTACAAGGCAAGAGAGAAATATTAAGGAGTACACCAATTATCTTACCAACAGAGAGCAAATATGAAACCCCTTGCTCTACAAGTCTGTATGAGCTCAGTTCTGTTCTGGTTTGTTTATTTTTCTCTATGATTTGATATCCATGTTTGCAGATATGATTAAGACTTTAACCAAGTCATTAAAACCTTGCAGTGAAGGGAGTGGAGACTGGAACAAAATATGACCTCTTCGGCACACAAAGAAGGCCAGTACTAGTAGCCACAATGGGAATGCTCTTCCAGCAGGGCCACTGATGGTTCATGCCAGCACCCTTCCATAAGGAAAGGAGCTCAGTTCATTCTGTATGAAAAGAAGCATGCGATGCTCCTGGGAGACTTAGTGCTAACATAATGGGAAGATCAAGAAACTGTAGAGTGGGTGAAAGGTGTAATTAGCAAACTCAGCCTATTTAAGACTGTCAGTACTGTGGGCTCAGCAGAACAATGAACTGCAACAATAGGTGGTCCCCACAGCATACCATGGGGATCTCATCCAATCTGTTCACAGGAAAAGTCTCTTTGAGGAGGCTAGAACAACAGAAGACAGTTCCCTCTGGGAGAAGACATTAAATAATGGATACAGAATTACTGAATGCGTACTATAGTAAATGCTTCTACTATACAGGTAAGATCCCCTCTGTCTCCAGCCCAAAGATAACAGCTCCATGGTTGCCAATATTAATTGGCAACAACAAAACAGTAACTGCTGTACCTGGATACATCATCGCTAATTAATGACAACCAGGGCTTCTACCCACCAAATGGCATCAGAAGGTATTTCTGGAGCTTTGGATGAATGTACTGGTGGGTAGCTTTTCCCATTGCTAGTTCCTCTGTGAGGAACAATAGCCATTGGGCAGTAATAGTGAAGAAGGAATAGGAAGAAGTCTCCAGTGGCTAACACAGAGGCATTTGGTTCTATACCGTGGTATAGGAATTATAAATTCAGGCAATGTACATGCAACCGATATATTACAAGCTGTAGCAGACCATACACTGCTGTGTTCATGTCCAAATCTAGCTCTATCACTGATGAGATCATAACTTGATTTACTTTGCTATAACCTTGGCAATTGAATGTAATCATTCTGAGATCAGAGTTTTGCATCACTGACAATGGGCTACAGAATAAGACAGAAAGTTCCAACTGGTCTTCCAGATGGATGCACGAAGCAGGTCACCAGGATAGGCACTGTGTATGGGATGGTACCAATTTTCAATCTTCAGACAACTGTTTCGATCATAATTTGACCAGATGTGAACACAGAATCCTTCCTTTTTTTTTTTTTTTAATCAGCCTGCAACTGTTTATGTGAGATGCAGCCATGTTTGTATGCATACCCAGTATACAGCAATCACTATAAATTATCTCATTGTTCAGTTTCGTTCTGTTTTGCGTGCATTTAATGGAGCTGCTGAATGGTGTGATTTCAATTATCCAGTACCTTTGCTTAAGTTGCAAAAATCACTGAAATTGTATACCACATTAACTTTAACCCAGTAACTTTTGGAATAGATTTCGCATGGTTGTTGCAGATAATAAAGCATTCTGTAGTGTTTGAAGTCCAGTTGGTTGTAAAAACCAGCCAAAAAAGCAATGATTACAGCATATGGCAAAACCAAACATACTGAAATAACAACTGCAACAGAGAAGGCTGAGTGTCATTCTTGATGGGAATTCCTCTTGTGTGGTCCCCTTCAGCTGCATGGATTTTGAACTTAGCTCTACGTCATGTAGCTGTGATCCCACCTGTGTCTTTTATACTTCATAATTTGTGTGAAATAGAAGAAAAAATGAGCAAATGGGGGAATAGCTATACCCTTGGAAGAAAGAATCAAGGACAAAGCTTGATGTCTCAGTTGTCTGCCCATCTTTACAACACTATGGAAGTCTAACTGAAAAGCTTGAATTAATACACTGGCTATTACTAGCTGTAATTCTTCCTCATGTTAGTGGATCCATGTTTGGCTATGAAAGGAAGATCTGGGAAAGTGAAAGAATTAAATCTGCTTACTCTGCAAAGGTACACCTCATCAGTGTCCACAGTCACTGGGGGAGGCAGGCCTCGGACAGACACAGTTACTTAATGGAATCAATGCACTCCTCAGCAGCCATTCAGCAGATTAAGCGCAGCTGTTCAAATCAGGTCCCAGAAGAGGAGTGAAAAATGTCAGCACAAGGAAAGGTAGGGAAAAGATTCAGGTGGGGCAAGAGAAACTCTTGGGTTATGGCATTTTTAAAGACTCAAACAACAGAGCTATGACATCAGTAAGAGACAGGAGAACAAAATGGGACATCCAATTGCGGGGGGGGGGGGGGGGGGGGGGGAGGGGGGGAAGGGCAGAAGGAATTTGATTTTTTCAATTTCTTCAGAGCCAAGGATAATTTATGTGTATTTACTCAGGTTTTTCCACAAGCTCTCAGCTGTACTGCAATCACAGAGTAAACTGGATCCAATTTATATTTCCTCTGATTTGGGAATTGCATTTAGAACCTCATCCAACGCCCGCTGAAATGATGAAAATACACTTTTCAGATATGAATAAGTCTCTTTATGTCTGTTTCTAAATGCATGTTTAATGGCATTTATAAAATTGCTCTGCTACAGAGATGAATATTAACTCAAAAGCGTACAAATGAAAGTTTTCCTGCTGAATTCTTCCAGTCTGCGAGCATAATAAAAAGCATCATTTAAGCTCTTAGGTGGAATCTTACAGAACAGAAAACTGCAACAAAGAAGAAACATTTAAAATACAGTTATGTAACTCTTATTTATAAACATAACGCTCATATTGTTGATCATCTATGGAAATTAAGCCAGGTTTTTCACCAGCTTGTATACAAGGAATCTAACTAGTTTGGCTGACATAATATTGAATAAATGTTTTCACATAATGGTTAGGAAGCTAAATGTTAGGAAAGGGGAGATAAAAATATGAGCTACAGTTGTTTCTTGTTTTAAAATATATCCTATATTTTTGTATGATGCAATATAGAATAGGCAAAGGGTCAAAACATCAATGTACTGCAATCTCAGACTTAGCAATTCAAGGCAGAAATCACAGTAAAAGAGAGTCGTCATTCAGTCCTTAGAGAGAGAAAGGAAAAAGAAGGCAGAATACAGAAAAAGAGAAGAAGGATTGTTGCCAGGGCAATTGTTTAGTCTAAGTCATAAAGAAAAGGCTGTGCATTGGTTTAATACATACAGTCTTATAAACTGATCAACTCCTCTTCCAGCAGTCCTTGTTCAGTCTCTGTACTCTCACCGTCATAGTACTGGGCACTACCATAGAATCATAGAATCATTCAGGTTGGAAAAGACCTTAAAGATCATCGAGTCCAACCATGACCCAACCATACTACCGTAACCTGTCTTAAAGAGGGGCAGTTCAAAGCAGAGCCAGAGAGACACCTCACTTCTAAGTCACTGACTTAAGAGCTACACAGGTATAGCAAAACCTCTCCGCAGATGTCCATGAAGACATCTATCAAAGCGTTCTCAGAGCTACATAGGTTTATATAAACTAGCAAAGTGTTACAGTCCCTCTTCTAGAGAGCAGACGTCAGGCTTGAATAGTGGAGGGCAGGAACAGCAAGAAACCCAGTGACTGAGCTGTTTTTAAATCCTGCCTGTTTTTTTTATAGCAGTACAAGCTCATGCAAGCAGCCAGATGTATTACGTATACTCTGGGCTTGTTAGATAGAAAAGGAGATTAAGTGTATCCCTGTGCCTAATAAAATTATAATATGTAGCTGGTTAATTTCCAGCCATAGTGCCCACATCTCCTTTAGCAACAGAACATAGAGCCAATTAATTGGAGGACTCGCTATCTACAAAACTCCATGGACCAGAAGCTGATTAGCAGCTGGAGTACATGATGTGTGCTCCTACAGAGCAGTTTCCAGATTACCTCCATCCAAAACCAATCCTCCAGCACTTGAGGCTATGAACTATGTTGCAGCAAATGGAGACAATTAGGAGATTGATGGTGCACACACAATCCTGTGCAGAAGCATACTTAAACAGCTTAACTCTATAAAAGCAAGAAATCTTTCGTATTTCTCATCAAAATCCAACAGGAAGAGAATCTTTCATTTTGAGTGACCTCGTGTGGTGTATAAGGTAGTGACAGAGTTGTACAGCATTATTTTTCCTAGAGAGAAAGATTTTCTTCAGCTACAGTCATGCCAACACGACTTCCAATGAGAATATCATACAAAGGATATTCGGGAAAAAAAAAAAAAAAAAACAGATTTAGGAGAAGATACACTGCATTAGTATGATGCTTTATATATTCAAAAACTCACTGACTGCACAGCTTATATGAAACTTTGGTTCAATCATGTTAACCAGTTGCCCAAACATCAATGGAAAGCAAGCTGCTGGTCTGAATCTGGGGCTGCAAGGCTTGAAACACCAGGTGTTTTGCAGAGATGAAGGGAGGAAGGCAGGAAGGGAGGAAGAAAGGAAGGAAGGAAATAGAAGAAATTCTTGTTCCCTGCATTAACTGAATTTTGATTTTCACTGAAAGTTTTAAACACATGAATGTATGCTGTTACAGAAGAGTGAAAAAAGACTGAACTGTTTGCTCCAGGTTTCTTTTACTCTCCACGGAGAGAATCACAAAATTTCAGGTTCGAATTTACCTTACCAAATGGCCAAAATTGGTCAGAAGTGTCATGCCCTAAACATCTTCCCAGAGCATAAAATGAGCATAAGGTAACTAACTCAGATGTAAATGCATGCAGTGTAGCATGTAAAGTAAAGTGAGACAGTCATACCAGTTTTTAATTGGTTCTTTCCAATTTATAGGATACTGTATAGCACACTTTAATTAAATACACTTAATATATATGTAAAGTAAGAGAAGTTTATTGCTACCCTGAGTGCTGTCTCCATAATCCCTCCTGTGGGGATGACTCCACTGCAGGAAAGAAAAATGGAAAAGAAAGCCAAATCCTGATTTTGAAGTACAAGTCGTATTTACTGCAGAGCAGGAGTTAGTTCTGCTAAATCTGAGTCTCTCTAGGATTCTGCAAGATGGTGGTTAATCAGTTGCTGCATTTTCACTGTGGACCCAACAAAAGATTTCACATAAAAGTATAAAGCATTCTGAGGAAGGCATTGGAAGGGCTTTGTTAAATCATGTAATATTGTAGAAGAATGTGATGAGTGGTATTATTGTGAAGGGATTCTGACTTCAGAGAATTTTCACTACAAAAAATACTTCACTGGAAAGTCATTACCACCTTTTGATCCCGTGTCTACTACCTGACAGGGATTAGAAAAACAGGATTATAAATTTAAGAAGAATCTCAAGGGCACCAGTCTGCTGCCATGGGCATATATATGACACAAACCCACTCATAACTTGATGCAGATTCACTCTGACATTGGCTAGGCATTTTGTTCATTCTATTCCCTCTGGAAGACTATTGCAGAGTCACACTTCACAAATGGTTACCAATTTTTTTACAATTACAATGCTCTTGTTCAGGTAAATAAGCCATGTTCTAGTGAGATAATGCCTCATCTCTGCTGGAAACATCATCTGATACAGACATTTCAACTGCCTTACTGAGATAGAGATTAGGTTATTTATTATCTATTAATTATCTTCTTTTCTTTCTGTAGATAACCAATTACCACAGAAAGCTATCAGCTTGATTCTGATACCGTAAGTTCGCAGTGTTTTGGGTCCATTGCATCTGTAGTTATCTATACCTAACTCTCATCCTTATTATCTTTCCTGTCTAAGATTCTCAGGCCTCAACATAATCATACTTCTTGATAGATCAGACAAAAAACATTAACTGGTTTTGGAAGTATATTTGTTTATTTCCCCAATACTTGGTAGCCATATATCTTACCCTGTCCTACATTTCCTCATGCAAAGTGAAGAACCACAGGATAAGGCTACTCAGTATCCATGAGATTTTGCAAGGAATACCATGGCCATTTGCTTGCTTCAACTCTATGGGACCAAGGAGGCACTGCCTGGGGCAAACTGTATTGATGTCCATCAAATGCTTCCCTGTGTCAGAAGACTCAGCTGAGTGCTCAGGAAAAACAGAGGGGAGCAGAAGATACAAGATTTCCCCACAGATCTGCAGAAGGTAGCATATGCCTTAAACATGTAAGGCCCAGGCAAAACCTGCATATGATCACATAGCAGAGCACAAAGTGCTTCAAGCCAATTTTTGAACTCTCCTCGCCTACCATCTATCCCAACTCTCCTCACCGCTATTAACCCAAATGTGATAGTCTGTCTACAAAAAACTGGATTGGAATTCCTCACTATGGATTGTTTATACCCCATAGACAAAGTTGGGATTTTTTATTTATTTATTTATTCATTTATTTTAATTATTATTACTATTGTTTTTTGGTCTTAGGATGAGATTCACCATGCTCACTTCTCTTCACTACCTGTAAAAAGACCCATAGATGTCTGCTGAATATGTCTAAAGTTAGCTCTAAAATTATCTGAAGTTATTAGCTTGGAATTACTCTCTCCTGTGTCAATTCCACAGCCTGCAAGAGAACTGTCCACCTGGCCATCACCAGCCTTGACACAGCACCGTTGTATTACTCTCAGGTTCTTGATTCACCACTTGAAATGACCCACCTCTCTGTCAAAGTTTTGCAAGCAGCCAAGGACAGCTTAGTCAGTGTCTTCATTTTCTAACAGTGGTGCAGAGCCAAAGGACATGCAGCTACACCCCTAGTCAGCCCAGTGGACAGCTGACTCAGAACTGGAGAACAAGTCCTAGCTGCTCTTCCCTCTGGGATCTCTGGGAATGCTGCCAAGCCACATAAAGGGAAATATCTTTACACTAGACCACATTTTATAATGGCTATTGAAAGGCCAAGTCTTGAAAAGCCAAGCAGATGCCAAACTACGTCTCAGAGCTCATGCAAACACTGCCTGGAAGACAACACGGTGATGCTGGTAAATTGTGGGACAGGATCTGTTTTCCTGCTATGGCCTCTCTCAAGCTAGCAAAACACCCTGCTGCTGACAGCTGTAACTCAGGGTGGACGTGAACCTCAGGTAGTTTAACATTATGTTTTCAGACAATGGATAAATATAATTTGCTACTGATAAACTTTGCAGGTTGAAGATTATCTCAGCTGTACCCAGTGCCAACAAATTACCTTTATGCTATACACAAAAGCAAATGTGGGGACAATGCCAGCTCTAATCTCCATCCATCTCTCCTATTAGCACCATGATGCTCATCAAGAGCTGGCAGCCAACTGACAAGTGAAGCACCATTTCTGTACTGACTCTCTCCACCCTTGACTAGGCACGCTGTTCTTTGCGTGCCCTCCTGCATCCTCTGTCTGGAGGAGATAAGCTGATTAAAACAAAAACAAAACAAAACAAAACAAAACAAAACAAACTGCTAGAATATCTCACAGACTGTTCTTCAGTTAGCCCATCTACTTCACAGTCATTTTTTGCATTTATATTGGCAGTGTCCTTCCAGCAATGCAGAACTGCAGTGGTTTCATTGGGCACATTCCGGAATGTGCCCACACACTGCCTAATGTCTTCTACTCTCGAGAGTTTGGTCTTTAAACATTTTGAGACACAAAGCTGAGGGTTTGGGTTGGTGTTTCCCAAATCTAAATATGATCACAGCAAAAAACGATAGTGAATGATTCAGTAGCGGGGTCGGTAATTAATCTTACCAGAGATATAACATAGGGGCCAAGAAAGTAGTAACTTTTTCATACCTGTAGAAGAGTAACAGAATATTAGAATCACTGCAATAGATCAGGCTGTTCAACCCGTCTCATATCTGTTGAAGAAGATCCAGAATAAGGTAATCCACAGAATAATGTGAAAGTGCCTCAGATAAATGTGCGATATTCCACCCTTCAGACATCATACTGATCTCTAAGTGGGATCAGTTTAAACTTTAAAAGATTAGATATAATTTTTCTTTCTTTTTTTTTTTTCAAATAAATAATCATTTTAAGTTATCTCTATTCATTACTAATCCTGGTTTTTAACTTTGCCTGAGTTCTGGTCCAAGTCACCTCTTTCACCAATGAGCTCCACCTAATTGGCCATAACAAACTACTTCCTTGTTTCAGTTTTGAATTACTATCTTCTCCATTTATTTATTGTTTCTATGAACACACACAAGACATGAGTCCCTCACCTGTCTCTGAGCAAACAAAATTTTGAGTTGTGTTCAGTTCCTTCCCATCCCACAACTGAAACCTCTCATGGGCTTTAGCTACAAATTTAGAGTCTTCTTCTTGTTATCTATTGACAAAAATTGTATAACTTTGTTAGTTAGCCTACTTTAAACATATATCTTATTTAAACTACAAAGTGTCATATTAATGTGTCACATAAAGTCCATCATTCAGTGATTTATGGCAACAGGAGACACAGAAGTCATGTACAGAACTTTGGCTGCAGAAAAGCTGAAGGCTGAGATGGGGAGAAAACAGGGAGACCAGAAGGGAAGCCCAGGCACCTGAACAGGACATGGCATTTAAGAAACTGACACAACTGCTTTGCTTGAAATCAAAGTCGTTCTTCACATGTGTACTTTTACATGGCCACTGCCACAAAAAATACTGGAACATCAGAAAAGGCTCTCAGAACACAAGATGTAGATCTCCTTAGTTCAACGTTTCTTTTTTTCTCTCAGGCCCTCACAGTGGTACCCTATCTCCTAACATATGGTAATTAATCTTTAAAAATACTGCCTGTTTTCCTTTCTAGCTGTTCTTAGCAGATTCAGAAATCCAAGCTCTCAACTAAACAAGATCATCCTTCTTTCTTTAACCATAGATGAGTAGGTGTTCAGTCCAAGAAAAGTAAGCACCTTAGGAAGAGCAGATTATACTGAGCAATACCCGAAAGATCTGCAACCTTGCAAAATAAAGATGGGGCTCTGGCTACCTTCTGAGAGGAAAAACAGTAAGGAAATACTGAAGGGAAGATAATCCTCTGTGACGGGAACAAAGAGACACAAAAATAACCAATGATGAGGATAGTTAAGCTGTCATGGGGAATGGGTTTGAGAAGAGGAATTATATACGTCAGATAGGATGAACTAATAAGGACAAGCAGTCAACTTTAGTATGAGTGGTACAATCCAATATGTGGACAAATACCAGAAAAAAATGAAAACTGATATTTAGTAACAGTGCTTTGCCTAACTTACTGAGTTTGGCAAAATGACGGAGCTCAGTTTTGATGTCTCTCAAGAACCAATTTCTTTTTAATATTATTATTAGTGGTAGTCAGGTAGTGTCAGTACCATATCAGGACAGATTCCAACATCGAGTATAAAATCCTGCTGCAAAATGAGCCAAATAAAAATGCTTTGCTATTCATGATAAAACAAGATATGCTGTGTTTTATTGTACCGAGTACAGGAAAACCACTAAAACCCTTCTAACCATAAAATAGAAATACTGCAGAAAGTCTCATTCCAAATAAGGAAGACTGTCTCCTGCAATATATCTTGGCCTAGTAGTTTTTTCTCCGATACTCCCGTAAGATTTCAGCTGCTTGCAGCAGCCACTTAGATATCTGAAATTGTTTTATTACACAATCTGTGATGTAACAAGAAAAAATGAGTCTGCCTGGCAGCTCTTTGGGCAGCTGTCATTGCTACTGTTTCTGTCTTATGTCCAGTGTCAACATTGGTGTCACAGGAAGCCATGTTCTCTAATAGTTAATTCTGGTGAATTTCTCTATAGATTTGACATACCAATTGACTTGCTTTTCCCTGCATACCTCTCAGTATGACCTTTTCTGCCATATGCTGAAATAGTTCAAGCATTTCTGCATGGTCTAAGGGTCTCGATCCCCTGTGAATATGAAATGCAAGTGCTTTGCAAGTCTATTTTCAGACTCCCCAGGTCCTTTCCCACACTGGGAACATGATGAAAAGGCTGGATGGGGCTTTGAGCAACCTGGTGTAGAGGGAGGTGTCCCTGCCTATAGCAGGAGGGCTAGAACTAGATGATCTCAAGGTCCCTTCCAATCCAAACCACTACTATTCTATGGTTCTATGATACAACGTGTGTTTGACCCTTTCCAGTTCCTCTCTAACTTTGTAGTTCACACTTGCATACCGATTTCATCCCTAAAATTAGTACTCCCACAAAACGAACAGTCCATCAGCAAAAAATTGGATCACCAAGTTTAGTTGTCTGCAGTATTACAGTAAGCTTCCAAACCCAGATACTACTCAGTAGTATTCACTACTCAACCCTTCTTTCCCACGTTCATGGCATTGTGAGCCACAAAACAAATCTTGAAGCTTTTCAATGCAAGAAAAACCACCCAGGTTCTCCAAATGCCACCAGGGGCCATAGGATTGAAACTGGAGAGGACAAAGATATCATAAAACTCCTAAGGCATTGAAACAGAAGGGAACAAGGAAGGTTCCCAGGTTCAATCGGGAATTTTCTCTAAATTTCTCTTAATTCCATGTTGCTGAGAGAAGGGAAGAATGAGGTGGAACAAGAACCATCACTGTTCTTTGACAATATAACTTGGGTGAAATTCTTTCCTGACTGCCAGGCCAGAACACCCAAAATCAGATCCCACAAGACAGTACCTTTACACTGCTGCTCCTATTACCATTTCACCAACAACCAATTTTGAGATGATGTCCATATCATTACTCTAATCTGTGCTATGGAAAAATACCATTTCTGAGCTGCTCTGTGCTACCGTTTGCCAGTTCTAATATCCAGACTCTGAGAATGACCGTGCCAATTTCCTGCTGCTTTTATTGGAATTCTCCCCCCTTTTAAGCAACCATCTCCAAGTACTGCTTTCCTGTTTGACAGAAATAGGGTAAGGGAGTGGGACAAATGACTGAGTAATTACGGTTTCACACAGAAGTGGCACAAGCAGCTCATGTATGAATACAAGACATGAAGAAACAGCTACGGTGCAAGAATTTTGCCCTGACAGTTCTGAGACTGTTTTACTTATTCCTTCAAAGAATAAAAGCCATCAGATTTCAGCTTCAAGAAGTCAGTCATACTGCAGTAGCTTATATAGCAATTTCACAAGGGTAAACTGACCCAATTTGAAGCCGTGGGCACTCATCCAGTGAAGGAATACAGAAATCAGTGGATGAAATGACTGATTGACTCACTGTATCAAAAGAAAAACTTTCAATAACTCATCAGAATTGGAAAGCAAGAATTTCCATGGCAAAGTAAAAATAAAATGACGACCTTTTATTTCCCCTAGTTCTCAGCTTCTTTGGGAAACTGACGTCTCTCTCTCTCAGATACTTTAACTCAAATGAATCAGCAAATTCCACTTGCACAGGTTTTAGATCCTTCTGACTTGCTCTAATTAAATTACATTACTTTCTGAAAACAGGAGGTATTAGCAATCTGAGGGAAGGCGAGCTAGCCTGATGGGGGGCACTAATGACAGGTAACAATAAGGAAGAAAAAGAAGGACTTTTTGATTGTACCAAGCATATTGTAAGGAAGCAAAACTACTGTTGGACCATATTCCTGCAGCATTATTCCTTGCCCTGGTTGCTGTACCCAGCAGTCCCTTCACATTCAAAACAAAAGGCATTTTCATGGCTGGGAGGGGAAATGGATTAAAAAACTGAGTTCAAGAGCCCTTTCAGTGCATTCCCCAGGTCCTACTCTTGGCACGGCTGAGGTGCTACATGAGTACAAGAATACACATATTCTTCAAGGAATACATCTGTTTAGCTTGGTAATTTACTTATCTGCTTGGAAGTGACAGGATTCTCAAAAGACGTTAAAGGAAAATTCATTTCTCAGTGATTTTCCTTAAGCTCCTTTGAAAAGCTCTGCATTAACACAGCGGCTCTCCTTCCTTTTCCTGGCTGCTCAGTGCTCCCCGCCTCCCAGTGCTGGTGGCAAGGAGAGGACAGCAAGTGGAACACCAGAAGCCAAGACAGGATCTTGGATTGAGGTTCCATCTCTGTGAAGCATGATGTGTGATTTCATGAAACCACCAGCTAGCTTCCCCAGAAAAGCCCCTATGAGATTTACAAATAAAAATGAACCAGAGAATGCCTTACCTCTGGGGGACTCCAAGCCATCTCATTTCACACCAGGTTTAATTTTCAGTGCCAAATATGCACACAAAAACACAGTAATTTCTCATAAGCCCACCCCCTGCATTCCAGCTCAGCACTCATCACCCCACATTTCCCCGGCTCTTCATTCATTGTCCATTTCCTAGCAATCCCCTTTCCTATCACCGTCTGCTTTTGTTAAGACTCTTTCTGGCTGGGTTGTGCCCCCTCGTGGGATACATAAGTGGTTATGGTGTTCTGCTCTGGTGGCCTTTCTCTCAGATTACCAACCTGAGCTGTTCAAACACAGCTTGTTCCCAAGTTGACGTTATTCTACAACAGGAACAGAAAGTAAGAATGAAGTAAGTGTGTTACAGTTAAACCATCATAAGCCAGCTACAGTTTCATTTCAAACCTGAGGTCAGAATTATTGGATAGACCTTTAAGTAAAATTGTATTACTTACACAATATAAAACAAAAGAATGAGCACCCAGTCTGACAGTGCAATATATTCCTAATCTACTTTCTTAAAAGAAAACAAATGATGCATAATTCTATCATTTCCATATATATTTTGTAAAGGAAACAAAATTAGAATAATTAATCAATAACTACGTTCGTCGCATGCCTGCAGCAAAAATTATTTCTTTAAAAGGCTGAAAGTTAAATAAATTGAGTAAACTTTGCCCTCAGCTCTGGAAAACAACTGATCCAGTGGAGCTGTTGCATATTCAAAAGGACAAGGAAAAAGCTGACTGAGGAAAAGGCACTGGAAAATCCCAGTGAGCTGTTATCAGAGCATGTGAACAACAGCTCCAAGCCTGTCTCCTCTTCCCACCCAACTATTTGCTGTCTTTCCTAGAAGTACAATCAAAACAAACAGATGTTGCTGTTTTCCCAACTGTAAGGCAAATAGCTTGTAAACTTGCACGGCAAGACATATTCCCAGTGGGGCCAACATATTCTAGCTTTTAGTAAGGGCATTAAACTGATTAGCCTACAAGAGGGTTTCTGAGTTGACTTTTGGACTCACAAAATAACAAGGCATTTCCACAGCATAATCTCTGCTGGCCAATTTTAAATGATTAAGCTGTCTTCAGAGGGGCACTAACAGAACTCAAAGCTCAGCTGTTACCATGACCTAAAGAGCAAGTATCAAAATGTGCAGATTGAAGTGACAGCCCACTGGAAATGTGTGTGGTTGACCCTTTTGCTCAAAAGCCCATTGCACGGTGCCCTGCAGCACTCCCAGCCTTTCAGCATCCCAGGCTGGCTGGATCTTGAGATGTGCACAAGCCCCCATGCTTCTGATCACACAGAAGCAGCAGAGCCCATCTGCCCATCCACAGTCCCATTCCCTCAGTTCCCATACCAGCTGTTTTAAACAACATCTGCAAAGATTTTGGTAACTGGGAGAATTTGGAATATCTTTTTGTTCAGAATCCAAACAAAACTGAACTTTAAACTTTAGTAGGTTTTCATGACAGAGAACACTATTTTCTTCCCAGACTAAACATATATACAAAGGAAGCAACACAAATATGCTTAACTGTGGCCAAGCTCAGAGACTCTTCAATTGCTTTGTTCTTCTTACCCCAGGAGGCTTCTAGAAGGACCTTCTCTGCCAAATCTCCAGGGCAGTATACCACAAATGCACTAGAGAAGGCCGGGATTTCTGTGAGTGTTTTGTGCTCTCAGAATAGTATTGAAGCTGTTACAGCAAGCCAGAAGTTGCTATCACCAATATCCTAAACTAACTGTATTCACTGTTGATATACATCGTATTACAATTTTTCTTCCACTGAATTACATTTCCAGGGTTCAAACAGTGTCATGTATCATTCTGCTATGAATTTGCAAGCAAAGAGATATGTAGATATACAATACAGGTTTATACAAGTCCTGTCACCTCCACTGACAAGAAATGCATCAGAAGTGACTCTTCTCAAACTGCTCTACCATTAACAATGAAAAGCCATTACAGACACAAAGACCTCCAACACCTTCTCAGTGTTCTCCACAGGCTACCAATGTCAATAGATAATCTCATTTTACTGGTGTGGAATATTTATCCTTTTAAATCTATATTTTCTTCCTCTCGTTGATATTTATTATACATAGGAGTATTTAGAGAGAACACTAGTGTGAATATAATTCTTCTGCATCCTTATAATCATTTGTCTCCTACTCATCCCACTTTTCTGAAAGCTCCAGTCCCTGACTATGGACAACACATATCTCTCCTCTTGTGCTTAGCCACTTACTTTTCTTTCTTGACAACCCACCTTCTGCTTCCGCTGGCACATTTTCTTTCACATGCAGAAGTTCAGTTCTATTTCTCTTCCAGAAGGCAGTCTTTTCTTTCATGTTCATATTCATGGCCATATTCCTTGGGTCACCTTCTCACTCAGATATCTGTCCAATATTTATTTCAGTAATTTCCAAAACACTCTGAGATATTTTCTATAACCTTATTGTCCTGGTTTTGGCTGAGGTAGAGCTAATTTTCTTCATAGTGGCTGGTATGATGCCATGTTTTAGATTTAGGATGAGAACAATGTTGCTAACACACCCATGTTTTAGTTGTAGAGCAATGTGTACACACAGTCAAAGACTTTTCAGCTCCTCACACTGCTCTGCCAGCAAGGAGCTGAGGGGGCACAAGGAGCTGAGAGGGGACAGAACCAAGCACTGATGATGCTTATGGACTGATTGGGCATCTGTCAGTGGTGACGAGTACCTTAGTCACCAACGCAGCGTCTCCAAATCACCACATGCTACACTGCTCTCAATTTATTGTCCTTATAGCTGCTGCTTGGAAGTGGTATTATCAGATATATAGATGTATTCACTACCTGAATTCATGTCTAGTTGAAGTAATAGTAAAAGATGAGGGATACAAATATTTTATTCCTCAGAGTAGACTAAGAGGGAGATGCTGTTACTCAAAGAAAGAGTTAATAAATGTGAGGAATGATGCTAAGGTAATTGCTCAATTGTGTTTACCAAAGCAAGAGAGATCAGAATTTGACCCTCCAGAAGATGGGCACGTGATGAGTGAAGCAGCCAGAAAGAATTTCATCCTTACAGGAGAAGTCATTTGAACCAGAAAGAACTGTTTCACCCGCTGACAGTTGCTGAATAGGGGCTTATTTTACTTGACCTATCATGAGGAGAGCAGTAGGAGCTCCTTGCCTTCAGGCAAGACAAAAAGGTGGGAGACTAAAAAATGGCCAGCTCTCTCAAATCAAAACACACATCTAATTCTGCAAAAATTGAGGGTAGGCTTTATTTTCCAGGTCCCAACAATATCCCAAAGTATGTGCAGGAAGCGTGTTCATCAACTAACTACTTTCAGTACTGGAAACCTTTCATAGGAGATGAAGTGGAAAGTAGAGAAGTTTGTCACATGAAGGAACAGATGGTGACAGTCCTCCTCCCATACACTTCACTTCAGATCCCTCAAAACTATAAGAAACACAGGATCTCTTCTAACTGTGGAAAGAAGTTGAAAAGAAAGAACCAAGAATATATTGATTTTCTGGGGCCTTATTAATGGGAAATAAAAAGGGTATCAAGGAGTGGACAGCTTTAAGCTTATGTACCCAATGAAACTCCGTGAGATGTGATATTTCTTTTTGCCTACCTAAGTGCCCTTATCTATATCAAGCTGTTGTTAATCAGTACTCATTATCTTTCTGGCACAGAGCAGAGCCCTGCCCAATATGTTAAGCAAAAACTTTGATCGTATATGAAAAGCATGGTATTTAAAAAGGAAGCATACTAAATTACCTTGGATAGGAACCAGAAATATCACCTTGGTACCTCCAGCAACTGCTGTTGTAACAATTAATGCTCAGGCACGTGGCACTTAAAATGAGATGTAAAGACACAGATTTGGGCTTGTCTATAGAATTAAATACAAAGATTCACAGCTTTCCTAGGTCCTGTCTGTTGAGTTTTAAGAACATTTTCTTTAGTCTCTGAAAAAGTTTTTTATGTTACAGAATGTATACGCCTGAGGGAGCCCGGTCTTACTTTTCCTTGACAATACCTTATTCTCCAAGTAGTCCTGATATTTCTATAATTAAGCATCAAGGCACTCTTCAAAGATAACAAACCAGTTTTTATTATAGTAGAATATTTTAAAACACATTCCTTTAGCAAATGCATATGTTATCAGGTAGAAATGGCAAGGGGAAAGTTATATACTCTATCTTTGGGGGAAATTTTAATAACACGAGCATCAGTGAAAGACCAAACTCCTGTTTACCACATTTGAAAATGAAACTCAATTTATTTTTTTCTTTTGATGACTAAAGCTTCAGGAAGGTATGTCAACTTTCAGCTGTTGATATAATTTGCAAACACAGCATAAACATTCCTAGCTACTTGCACATAAAACTGCATTTAAATTTCCTGCATGGTTTGACTGTAGTTGTTTGTCATCTCTAGCATTTGAAAACTACTTAATTCAAATGCTTGGTGATTAGCATAATCATTACTGCAGTGAATTATTTACAACTATATTTATACTACCCAGTTGGAAAAAAGACTGAAATTCAGAACTGGAAACAGAACCAATCTGGTTTTTGTTCTTTGAATTAACTCATACGACAGTAAGGACGGGAAGAAAAATACTATTGCTTCGAATCATTTTTAATTCTTTCTAAGAAAAAAAAAAAAAAAAGAACAAACAACTGTATGTTCTTTTACAACTACAATGAGCCATGTTACTTCCAGGAAAATCCAAAGTCATTCCACTTGCACTGAGTGAAAGTTTGATGGCTGTCTGAATGCTGAAAGAAACAACATGCAGCAAGAAAAGACCATTCTCCTGTGCTGCAATTATTGACACCTTATTAGGTTTAAAACTGAAGGTCAACTAAAGTGTACTTACCCTTTGTTTTGGAAGGGAAGGAAAATCAGTACTCTGTTGCTACGTGACTGGTTTCCAAGCAGCAGTTCCACTCACTTCTTTGGGGAAACAAAGTGTTCTTCTGTTTTCTTCTGTTTCTGCAAATGCTGTTTGTATTGAGTAAATCCAAGTGTGTCCAACTCAGACAATACAGTGTGAACTAGTAATGAAAAAAATGCATTTGCAAAAAACAGAACGTAAGACAGTGATCTCTATCAACAAGAGATGCATCAGGTACATGACAGATTTCTGGCATGACATTTTCGGGCTGTTGACTCAAAGAGAATGCCAACCTTTATGACCTGTACTTGATCCACCCAATTTATCTTGTGAATAAATATGTATAGCTTCCTCTGTTTCTTAGCAGGCTTGAAGTGCATGTCAAAAGTAACACAAGTGTCAATGGAAATACTATCAAAGGGTGACGTTTTCAACAAATAATGATTGACATCCCTGAACAAACAACTATGGATGCATCCTTAAACTGTTTTTTTCCAATGTGTGTTTTTAAATGATTATTATTTAGTCTTTATGAAAAGTGTCTGTCCATTCAGAGTCTGATATGTCACAGTGGTGGAAAAATGAAAGGTAATTAAAAAGTGCAGGACAACAGAATAAAATCCATTCAAGCCAAACTTAAACATCATTAATGAGATCGAACTTCATCGCCCTGTTTTCAGCAACCCTGAATTGAACAACCTGAATTGAATCAGAGCCTTATTTCATTATTTATTCAGATAATAGATAACTCATTCAAAAAGAGAGAGCCCAAACTCCACATTCATATCTGCCAAATTTTCAAGAATTTAAAGGAAATTATTTAGTCTCTTAATTAGTGTCCTGTAAAACAAATTAGTAGACTTCAGCTTTCTTCAGCTATTAAGTTTTCCATTCCTGAGGGTCTTCAGTCTGAATAAATGCAGAAAGAAGACATTTAAAACTTATTATAAATAAGGAAAAAAATGTCATGTTGAGAGTTAGTCTGCTCATTTGCTGAGAACAAAGCATTTATGAAGATGTGTTTTACCTTTTAAAAGGCAAACATTCTGCAAGCTTAATTTTGCAGGAAGAAAAGAAACAAGAACAGCACAGAGAAGGAAAATGAATTAGGAAGAAACCTGGGACTGGATGATTCAGGTAATGTAAGACAAAAGCAGCAAAAGTTTGGGATCCTGAAATGGTATTATTGTGAGGGATGACACAATCTCTTCTCTACTGATGGGGCCGTAAGAACTGGATCTCCCAGTAGCACAGTGCACACCCTCCAAGCTATGTGATGAAGAAATAGACTAATAACTACTGTTCTTATACAAACCAAGGCTGTATCAGCTCCTGAGAATAACTGACCAAAGTCACCCACAAAACTATACACACCTCCCTGCATCCATTAAAGACCATATTCAAATTGTAAAGTCAATCATGCAACAATTATGGTTAAAAAGGAAAATTTAATTTGCACATGGAAATGTAATTCAATGCTTTTACCATGTGTGGTATCATTTTGTCAGTCATTACAAGATTACATATGTTTTCTCTACAGACATCAGGCTGCGTATTCAAAGAAACAACACTCCGCAGCTTCCTATCTCATTGTTTGCATGGTAAAAAAGGTCTAATATGAATAAGGCTGGGTAATGTAGAAAGGAAGAAGAGGACTGCAGTGCCAGAACTGGTAACTCTTCTGTCCTTAAGAATCTGTCTCTGCCTCTGCTGAAGACTCCAACCTGGAGAGGTCACGGATGGGAGCTCTTCTCCATGAGCACCACATCCCTTTCCGTCTCCAGGAATGATCTGAGATTTTAAGTTCATACATGTAGAAGAGCTGAAAACGTAACTGACCAATAATAAAAAAAAACAATCACACAGGAGAAAAAGGACACTAACAATCAGTGGACACTTTTGGTCTTAATTGCATCTGTGTTTTAGTCCCTCATTTGTGAAACATGGAAAATACAATGATACCTTACTGCCTTATGCTGTTGCATAAAAAGAAATGTTCACCAATAGTGAACAAGCTGAATGATGGAGATTAGGAGAAAACAAATGCTGAGATTCTGTTGCTACACCAATTATTGGTAAACTTTCCTGGTTTAACTGTACTTTCTACAGTGCCTCGACAAGCTTGTCCCTCGGTTTCTCCTTTGGTAAATAGAAAAGGCACTTTCCTTCTTCATAGTGTTTTTACGAAAACAACCAAATGCTTCAGATTATGAAAGACTCAGATACTGCAGTGATGTGGGATATCAATACTTAAAACAGACAGCACTATGGAAAAGCCAAGGGCAGACGTGGCAGTTATTTGTCTGTTCTCCAAGGCCTGTGTTAATTTGAGTCTGAAGCTACAAACAGAACAATGGGTAGAGGGGAGAACTACACAGAATATGAACTGCCTCATTACCTACTCATTTTGCACAGCACTTCAGAAAAAATAAAAATAAAGTGACAGACAACATTAAAACTCTATCTCAGCAAGCCTAACACCCTTGAAGTAATGATTCCAAGGTAATCTTCCTTCTGACAACCTGAGCGCTCACATTTGCAGCTATAATGATGTCTGTTGTATGTCATCTGTAGGGAGAGAGACACAGAGCTTCAGCCCCCAAGGCTCTGCACCCCACGCACCAAGCCAACAGCCCTTACCCTTGTGTGGAGCCCCACTGCCTTCAGAGTAACTATGCAAAGCGTACCAAACAGCGCACCAACAGCAGTGCAGCGACTCTGTAAAAAGCACAAAAATGTGAGGTGATGCAGCCCTGCTGCAAAACTTGTGGCTAATGCTGCAAGTACTGAAGTTTAGGAATAGCTTTATTAATTTACTCACTTAGTTCAATGAACTGAACTATCACAGCACAAACTTGGCCAGGTGCACCCTAAGGGCTGTTGAGAATGCAAAGGTTTCTGGACCAGGAATTTCAGTGCCGCCTGATATCGTGCCCACATCCTCCCCACCTATACTTTGTCTTAAAATATGTATACCTCAAACAATGCAAAGGCAATGCAGGAAAGTGGCTAAAAGATGAGTAAGAAGTGTTGGATGTTTTCTTGAAGTTCTCATCTCACGTATGATACTCTACGACACAACTGCTGCGGGTAAGCCATGTTAAGCAGAAGAATGTTAGCAGAGAATGTAAACATGCACCAAGGTAGGACAGACCGTGCCTTGGGGGCCACATCACTCCTGCTACACAGACAGGAGTCTAGCAGTCCTTTACCCTGCCAGTGAAAAGATTTGTACACAATTTTGCTTAATTCTCCCCAAGAATCCACAAACGCCTCCAGTACAAATTACAGTTATATTATATACTCGGTATAAAAAATATTTATAGCAAAGTATTTATGCCACTGACAAAACTAGCTGATGAGTAGAGATTCCTTTTTTTCCCAAAAATTATTTACATTGTCAAAAAAGCCTGAATTTTGTCAAGAGCATCCTTCAGTATGACATTTCAGCTACTTCTACTGTCTCCACTAACTCAGTAAGATTTTTTTTAATCAAGCGCTTAAATTCCTTCTGTAGCTGTGTTGAGTATTTCCACAGTAACTACAAGCCAGTGCTGAACTGGCACAGCTGAATGCATCTCACCCATCCCCAATAGCCCAATAGCCCAAATGGAGGGCAGAACTAAATATTTCTGTGGCATACAGAGAACATTTCAACTCTCCGTCATAGAATCATAGAATGGCTTGGGGTGGAAGGGAGCTCAAAGATCAATACCACCCCCCTGCCATGGGCAAGGCTGCCAACCCCTTGAACGAGATCAGGTTGCCCAGGACCCCATTCAACCCAGCCTTGAACACCTCCAGGGATGGGGCATCCACAACCTCTCTGTCACTTTATCTTGTCAATACCTTAAGATAACGGCAAATAGAAAGCTCGTATCTCCAGTTTATGAATCGTATGTTTTATACCTGCCTACCACCAGGGAGCAGGGGGCACATTGAGCCCCAGCCGTCATTCCACTTTGATTTAGTTTCCAATCCAGCTGCTGCCCAGCAAATTGATTCATGCAATGGGGAAGGCTGTGGGCACCCTTCCTGCTGACACAATCCATGGGCTGAGGAGCCACCACAGCTCCTCCAGTGGGAAGAAAAGGCCCCTTCCCACCACCTGTTCCAGGGCCACCCACCGTTTACCTGCAGCAAGTGGTGTGCCGCGCGGTAGCCCAGGCTTGGGCCGCCCTGCACGCCGGGTGGCAGCCGCCCAGTGCCATATCCATGCCAGGCCACCACATAAGGGTTGTCCATGGTCAACCAGTAGCGGACCTGTCCACCAAAATGCCGGAAGCAGAGCTCAGCGTAGTCGTGGAAGAGGTTGGGCAGGACAGGGCTGGCCCAGCCGCCGAAGGCATCCTGCAAGCCCTGTGGCAGGTCCCAGTGGTAGAGAGTGACAATGGGCTCTATGCCCAGCTCCTGCAGGCGGCTCAGGACTTGGCTATAGTGGGCCAACCCAACGGGATTGACGGGTGCTGTGCCATTGGGCATCAGTCGAGTCCAGGCCAGCGAGAAGCGATAGTGGGAGACCCCAAGGTGCCGCAGCCCCTCGATGTCACGGAAGATGTTGTTGTAGCTGTCGCTGGCCACATCACCTCCTGTTGGACCTGGCAGGATGGACCCTGCTGGGGTGGTGGGTCGGTGAGTGAAGGTGTCCCAGATGGAGGCCCCTTTGCCACCCTGCCGCCAGCCGCCCTCCGTCTGATAGGCAGCGCTGCCCGCGCCCCAGAGGAAGCCGTCGGGGAACGTGTCGTGGAGGAAGAGCTGGTCCTGTGGGTACGGAAGGTGGGCAAAGCGGGCCCAGGTGCCCGCGCCCTGCCCCGGTGCCCCAAGTAGAGGCCGCCCGAGCCCCAACAGCACCAAAAGCACCGGCAGCACTGGCAGCACCGGCGGCGGCGGCGGGGCCATGCTCCCGGCGGGGCTCCACGACGGCAGTTCACTCCTCCCAGCCCCCCGCCGCCCCCTTTTATCCTCACCTCTCTCCTTCCCCCCCCGCCCCGGTGGGCACGGCCATTAATAATTACCTCGGAGCTGCCGCCCGCATCCTTCCCGGCCGGCGAGGGGAGCGGAGCGGCTCCCGCGGGGAGTAGGGCTGCCTCGGGGGCGGGACCCGGGCTGAGACGGGGCGGGCGGCTGCGGGGCGGTGGAACGGAGCCGGCTGCCCTCTGCCCTTCGGGGTCGCCTCCGTCACCCCGGCCCCTCGGGGCGAAGATCGCAGCGGGAGCCGCCCTGCAGCCCCCCGGTTCCCTGCGGGAAGCCAGGAGCCCGCACCTGGATGCCGTTTCGGAGCCGCTCTCCTTCCCTCCGTCCTTTTGCTGCTGCTCCGTTCGCCTCCCGTCCCTCAGGGGACCCAAACTGCTTTCCCAAGGAGCCCCCGAGGGCCCCGACGCCGCATTCTTCCGCCCCTCGCCGTCGGGGGAGCCGCGGTATCCCCGAGCCCCGAGGGGAGGGAGCACCTCTCAAGGGGAAAACGCGAGGAAATGAAGGTGCTGTGCTGATGGCTGCTGCTTTTATGCTTTTTTTTTTTTTTTTTTTTCCTTCACCTGGTGGTTTCTTCGTGGCACTGTGTCAAGAGATATCGCCATTGTGATCACTTATAATAATAACCAAAGGGAGACTCGGTGACCAAGGACCTGACACCCCTGGTAATTCACTGACCGGCACCTCGCAGCCGTATCGCCTTCTCCTTTCTGGAGCTGGAGGTTGGTACGTCTGGCTGCTTACCGAACACAGAACAATTTCCAATGAGAAGTGCCTCGCAGGTCTTTATCCAGAGGAAACAAATCAAGATGTACATTTCAGTCTGATTATTTGGTTACGCTTTCTAACTGTCCGTGTGGGCATGAAGCAAGGACCTCATTCTAAAGACAGGTCTCGGGTTGCTGCTCATGTCTGCTTCAGACGACAAAACCTGGGCAAGAACTGCCTCAACACATTGCAAAAACTCAGTACTTGGTTGTGTGAACTCTAACACAAGTTGGGACACCTCAGAATAAAACACCAATTAGACAGGTTGTTAGAGAGATGTTCCCAAGAGATAAAGTTATTGCTTAACTAAAGAATGAAGGCATTAAGAGCATTTCATTTTATTTTTAGAAAATAGATGCCCTCGAGGTAAAATTACAGGTAATCACTAGTAATGAGCTGATGGATTGAAATGCCTCTTGCAAGTTGCTGAAGGTTTCCTCCAGTGCATACGATGGGTTTTTGCACCACCCAGGTCCAGGCAGAGCCTTTTTCTTGTTTTGTCTGTTTCTATTAATGGTGATTAATTTGTTCCCACTCTAGGCAGGTAAAGGTCTGAATGGGGGACCACTGCCAGTCCTTCCTAAAGGGAGGAAGGTTGTGGTGTGGGAGCAGGCAAGTGGAGGGCTGAGCATCAGCTGCTATGAGTTTGCTATAGTCTGACAAGCTATTAATGTTTGATTACGGGCAAAGTGATAACTTGAACTCCAGCTGCAGCAACAGAAAATGTTGTCAGCATCACACAGTGGTTACTTGCAGAAGCTGGAGGTCAGTCGTTGGGTGCACAGTGGCATTGGTTGGATATTAGGAAAACTTAGCTGAAAGAGAGGTGAGGCATCGGAACAGGCATCCAGGGAGGTGGTAGAGTCACTGTTCCTGGGGGTGCTTAAGAAATGTGGAGATGTGGCACTGAGGGCCATGGTTAGTAGGCAGTATTGGTGGCAGACGGATGGTTGGACTAGATGATCTTAGAGGTCTTCTCCAGCCTTAATGATTTTGATTCTCTGACTCTATTGCTGTGGTCCTTCCTGTGCAAAGGGTGAAGAGCCCTATTCCGCTACTGACCCAATTTCACTGGCAGTGTGCTGCCTTTGCTGGAGCTCACTGCCTGAGCATTTTGAAAAATGGGACATAAAGACATGTCTCAAAAATATCCTAGTCTATGCACATTATTGATACCAAGTCCACTGCTGACACTTAAGGGAAAAATCTTCAGCGGGTATCCGGTGTCACAAGAGATTTTAAACTAAATCTAGATACATTTGCTAATTATTAACCAAAACACAGATCAGTTACAGTTAGACACTTAAGTGAAGAACTTTCATGAGGAATTTGTCTCTACAGTCAAAGGAAAGAAAAATCTTCATGGTGTTGGTATGAGTCAGCCTGGCTGAGATCTTAGTCAGCTTCTGGAGTGGGCGTCTTCATGAAAGCTGTCCAAGGAGCTGCAGGGACTGTGCTGCCAGAGTAAGAAGCTTACTTTTGAGGGCTGAAATCTGGCCTAGAGTTCCTAACTCATTGCTTCATCCCTGTACATCTGTCACATGAAAGCTACCCTCTTCCTCTTCCTCTTCCCCTTCCCTTCCCTTCCCTTCCCTTCCCTTCCCTTCCCTTCCCTTCCCTTCCCTTCCCTTCCCTTCCCTTCCCTTCCCTTCCCTTCCCTTCACTTCCCTTCCCTTCCCTTCCCTTCCCTTCCCTTCCCTTCCCTTCCCTTCCCTTCCCTTCCCTTCCCTTCCCTTCCCTTCCCTTCCCTTCCCTTCCCTTCCCTTCCCTTCCCTTCTCTTTTTTTCTAATATAAATATCAAAAAATGTGCACTGTGGCCTCTAGTTGCTTAGAGGTTTGTTTGGTTTTGTTTTGTTTTCCTACAGAGAAAGCTTGATTTCATGTTTCAGAACAGCACAGTCACCCATTGCTCTGGTCCAATATGTATTTTTTCCACTCTGACAAATCCTGTGCAATACTAACCATGCAGAAAGGTCAGCCAAGCACTTGTAGATACCTGGAATTCCCTCTCCCCTGCTCCTTGAGTTCAAAGCATGTCTCCATTGCATCCGTGCTGCTGAGCCAGCACACTGCCAATCTGTCTCAGGTTGGAAGGCTGGGATTTGTTACCTTCCAGCCTTCTTTGTACTGCTGATTAGTGAGGGTTCAACTTTTGATAATATATATAATGGACACTGTAGGTGTCAGTATAATTTTCATTCAGGCTGTGCTGAGGAATTCTCTGCCAGCTGTGCAGGCAGGACATGCAATCAAATCCGACAGTGTTCTGACCAGGCATTGCTCTTTCTATCCCAAAGAGGCTGAACCTTCTCCAATACTGACATTTTTAGGTAAAATAGCTCTATTATTGCTTTGGATTCATTTGACAGTTTTCCCCGAAGTCACATCAGGCATCGTCTCAAAGCAGCAAATCCCTTTCTCATCTGAAAATCTCTGCAGGAGAACTCTGCAGCCTTATACTGGTAGTATCTGTGCTCCTCACTGTGGCAGAACAAGAAGTCTTGGTGCCTGGAACAGCCATCTTCTGTTTTAATGCCCCTTCTCTGTTGACAAGGCTATTTCCAAACACATACAAGCATGCATTCAGTTGAAAATAGACTTGTGTAATAGATTTACAGCCTCAGCATTTCTCAAGGCACAAAACTCACTGTCCATTGGGGAAACTGCATAAAAAAATTACCCTCTGAATTAGATTTGTGCATTTTCCCTACTGCTTCCGTCACCACATAACCGTTCTAATTCCCATCACATTTTACTTCCACTTGCTGATGAATAGTTGTTCCCAGTGGAAAGCTGTGTAATAGCATTCTAGATTTACCTTCTTCATCACTGACAGAACATCTCAGCCTACCAGGCAAATAAGCTCTTCCTCAGTTCACTCAAAGAAAGGTGCAAGTTCAACTTGCTTGAAAAAATGTATCTTCCATAGCTATTCCTTCTTCCTCTCTTTATCCCACCAATTGTATGCATTCACAGTACATTCTGAAGGACTTTTAAGACAGCAAGAGACTGTAGTGAAATTAGAAACATAGTGTTGTCAGGTCCAAAACACCCCTGCTAGTATAATGAACTAGCATGGGAATACCTGGGAAGATGTCAAATCCACCTCTGTTATAGCAGTAATCAGCAAATTGCATCAGATTGGATATAATGCGGTTCAACAAAGCAAAGTGCAAGATTTTGCTCTTGGATCGAGTTAATCCCAGATATGTATTCAAACCGGGTGAAGAAGTCCTCAAGAGCAGCCCTGCAGAGAAGGACGTTGGTGTCCTGGTTGATGAAAAACTGAACACAAGCCAGCAGTGTGCACTTGCCGCCCAGAAGGCCAATGGTATTCTGGGTTCATCAGAAGAGGGGAAGAAGCAAGGTGAGAGGAGTGATTGTCCCCCCTTATTCTGCCCTTGTGAGGTCCCATCCGGAGTACTGCATCCAGGTCTGGGGCCCTCAACACAGGAAAGATGTGGAGCTTTTGGGAAAGGTCCAGAGGTGGGCCATGGAGATGGTCCAAGGGCTGGAGCACCTTTCCTATGAAGACAGGCTGAAGGAACTGGTCTTGTTCAGCATGGAAAAGAGAAGACCTCATTGCGGCCTTCCAAAATACAGAAGTTTATGAACATGAGGGAAATGAAGTTTTTGTAAGGGCAGATAGTGATAGGATAAGGGGAAATGGTTTTGAACTAAAGGAGGGGATATTTAGATTAGGTGTCAAGGGGAAGCTCTTCACTGAGAGAGCGGTGAGGTGCTGGAACAGGCTGCCCAGAGAGGTTGTGGATGGTCTGGTCCCTGGAGGTGTTTAAGGCCGGGTTGGATGGGGCCCTGGGCAACTTGATCTAGTACTTGATCTAGGAGTTGGCAACCCTCCCCGTGGCAGGGAAATTAGAATTTGATGATCTTTGAGGTCTCTTCCAACCAAAGCCATTCTGTGATTCTATGATTGGATATAAACAAAAAGTTTTTTATGATGAGTGGTGAGGCACTGGCACAGGTTGCCCGGAGAGGTGGTGGATGCACCATCCCTGGAGATGCTCAAGGTCAGGCTGGATGGGGCTCTGTGCACGTGATAGAGCTGTAGTTGTGCCTGCTTGAAGGGGAGTTGAACTAAATAACCTTTAATGGTCCCTTCCAATTCAAATGATTCTATGATTCTGTGATGATTCTATGATAAATCATCCATCTCTGCTTTGTTGTAATAAAGAAGTGTCACAGAGAACCTGAAATGCCTTTTTTGATGCCTGAGGATTCCATCCATCTATTGTGTGACAAACCCTTTTTGGCCCATAAGAGACTCTCAATTTTTCTCCTTTATTCTGTAGTAGGATCTGGTGTGAGGGTAGGAAATCAGAAATCTAAAGTCATAACATTTTCATTCACTCCTAACTGTGTCTCCAAGATGTGTGCAAATCCAGAACATCCCCTTCTTTGGAAGTAGAATTCTGAATCCTTTGAATCCCTCTTTGGAGGGTGACCAGAAATAACTTCAAGTCACACTTACAAATGTCTACTTTATTTGTATGTCACCCTAATATAATCCAGGAAGCGACAAGTGCTATCTGGATCCTTTCTTATACCTGAACTGAAAGGGCTGCAAAACCTTCCCATTCTTACAAACTCTGCTTCGGGCAAACCAGTAAACCTATTTCAGCTCCCAAATCACAGAAGGTGATGAGGGAAGGGAAGAAAAGTGAAATAACTTCTTGAAATGTCATTTTAAAAGTCATCTTGAAAATGCCATCTTTTACTTCTGGAAGATCTCAAACCACTCTCCATTACCCAGATGATAAAGCAAAGCTGTGTATAATGTCCCTGTCTTCAAAAGTATCAGGAAACTCCTTCTGAGCTGGTGAAAGAAGACAGAAGTAAAAAAGCATGGTTTCTCTGCCAGGGGAAGTGAAGAGGTGGGTACAGCCTCTCTATTCTGATAGTGGGCAGGGGATATGAGTTTGGTTGGCAAGGAGGGGCCAGAGCAGAGGGAGAGGACTCATGGCTGCTGGAGAAAAGATAGAAAAATGTGCTCTTTGCTAACTCAGCCATCCAGCTTGCAAGCCACAGGCTTTGTCTCTGCTTTAGACAGCAAGCTAACCCAGGCAGCAGTGGCTGAAGAAACAGTCTGGCCTCTGCAAAACCTACTGGACTGGTAAGAATAAGTAAGGTGGGTGTTCAGGGAACTTACAGGCCAAACAGGGAGTTGTCCAATGAATCAAGGCATTGTTAATGTAGACAATCCTGGAAAATCAAGGGAATGGATCACTCATGAGGGTGAAAGAGATTTAACAATTTAGATGGGATCTAGTAGATGGATCTCAACCCTAAGAGCTGCATCTCTGTGAAAATGCCAGTTTGTGATTCCTGATATCATCTAAAAAAGAGCACAAATGATTTCACTGTTCTCACTTCTATTTTAATTTCTATTTGTGATACACTATTATCATTTTGAAACCAATTCAGTCAGTCTCCACAGGATGGCTCAAAGCTTGAATCTTGTGGCTCCGTCTAGTGCTATCAGCACTCTAGAGACATGTATGGTGACTTTTCATATACAATCATCCTATCTCTTCAGTTCAGGCACTGTTGAGGCATTTCCCTTCAGTCTTCAAATTCCCGTTGTTTTAAAACCTCTGGCAAAGTGCCATGTCTTCCATGAAAAGAAAGATCCATGGAGGTTTGAATGAAGAAATAAAAAGTGCTACTATTAAAAAATGAAAATGCAGTGCTGAGTTTTACATACATGGATGTTGGATTTTTTATACGTTAAACTCAGGCAGTGCAGAATATCCTGCAGAATTGCTTCTATCATCATATCTTTAGATCATTTTCCATAGGAAAAAATGGATAAAAATTACTCCTGATAAAATCATAGCAAGACAAGCTAGTTATTGATAAATCTGTGTTTTAATGGGAGGATGAATGACACTTTGGTTCAGATATTTGCTTCTTGTTGGTTTCAGCTCGTGCCAGCATTGGTCTGTTTTACTGTAGACAAAGACAACTCATAAAGAAGTAGGAATGGTTTTAGGAACTACTGTAGTGTTTTGATTCTCTTTAAGAATTTCTGCCTGGATGACTTTTCTGCAGTTAAAAGTTATACCATTTTGAACTGAACAGAATTGAAACCTTGTAAACTAGTCATTTAAACCATATTGCACTGCTGTCTTACTAAATGTACTGATAACATATCTTCAAATACAGAAATATTTTTCTGGGCTGCAGGCATACGATGCTCTCTAATAAACACTGATTGTATTATACAGAAGTAATATTGAAAAAATAGCAAAAACTCAGTCTCTGTACTGTTTGAGATGTGTAATGCTGCAATGTGATTTATAATCAACGGAGAAGCCATTTAGTCTTTTACTGCATGCTTCATATTCATGTAAATGTACTTCACAGCTATTCCCAGATAATCTAGCAAGGCTGTACTCCTGTGTTTCTGAGATTGGCTCAAAACTATTGGGAATTTAAGACATTTCCAAAACACTAAATATGCACAGTAACTTCTAACTGCTTTCAGGGTCTACTTCTTCAAATATAGTTGCAGAGCTGAACTAGATTAGGCCAAGATATTGCAACAGCTCAGTCTTGAAAAGTAAACCTTTCTAATAATAAGAAGAAGATGCCTTGAGGAATACTGCAGAGAATTTCACCTCTGAGACATGAAAGCATAGATGCATGCCCAATAACCAAAGTACTAAACATTAAGCATTTCTTCACAGCTGCTATTCAGAAGAATCAATACGCCACTTCAAAAACTGAAAGCCAAGTAATTTCCACAGTAAGGTTTTTGTGAGGGTTTTTTGGTAATACTTTTTTTCTTCCCTGTGCTTTCTCTGATATTTTTGAACACTGCTTGAGGAAGTAGCTTTGTACCACACTGCAGAGCAGCAGTCACCAGCCACGGCTGTCCAAGTGATCTGGTCAAATGGAAAGATGGAGGAATATCCGTGGGTTCCTGCTAGGCTCTGTAGGTGGGACAGCAGCAGAGACTCGAACGCTTCTATGAAAGCTTAATATATACGAAATCTTAAGATTGGATCTGTGCAACAAAGTAATGAGAAGCTTGAGACTGTCTGATAAGCAGTCAGATTAACAAGTAGGACATCTAAGAACTAAGAGGCTACGCTGGATACATGTCATGTAGGGAGAATGATGTGCAGACCAGAAAATATCCAAATAGGATATATAAAGATAAATAACCTAATGAAAATACATAGAATCATAGAATCACTCAGGTTGGAAAAGACCTTAAAGATCATCAAGTCCAACCACAACCCTCCGCTAAATCATGTCCCTGAGCACCACATCCAAACGGTTTTTAAACACATCCAGCGATGGTGACTCAACCACCTCCCTGGGCAGCCTACTCCAGTGCTTGACAAACCTTTCTGTAAAGAAGTGTTTCCTAATATCCAACCTAAATTTACCCTGGTGCAACTTCAGGCCATTTTCCCTCGTCCTGTCACCTGTCACCAGTGAGAAGAGACCAACCCCGCTCTCTCTGTGAGAACCTTTCAGGTATTGGAAGAGAGCAATGAGGTCTCCCCTCTGCCTCCTTTTCCCCAGACTAAACAGCCCCAGTTCCTTCAGTCTCTCCTCATAGGGCATATTCTCCAAGCCCTCCACAAGCCTTTTTGCCCTTCTTTGGACCTGCTCCAGCATCTCCATATCCCTTCTGTACTGAGGTGCCCAAAACTGAATACGGTACTCGAGGTGAGGCCTCACCAGTGCTAAGTACATTCTTGCTGAAGGCATTTAGGTGGCTGAGTCTCAAATTGAATCTCATCCTGCTTGTACTATGATGGGGTTTTTTATCATATTTATACACCAGACATCTATCACCACAATTAGTATAATGTCTTGCTTTACCTACATCTGAAATCTTCTGAGAAATAAGACTCCCATCTCTTCTTTAAGGTGAAATTAGAGACAGAATAATATTTACTAAGAGTGTTCAGATCCTTATACTTCTTCCTGGGCTGTCAGACTGTTACATGTTTTAGGTTTATTGCCTACTTCAAATGATAAGCTAACAACCTCTTCCTTGGACCAGAACAGCAGGGGTAAATTAGGAAGATGTATGCACTACCAACGTCTTCAGCTCTGTGACAATGAGTGTTTATGAGATTACGAATTTTCTCAAGATTGGTGATTAGATTTCCACCAGCCACTCTGCATTTCCCCTACAGTGTCACAGAAGGATGAGCAATATAATAAGCAAAGAGGAGCTATGCAGCATTTTACGGCTCCAGTTGCCAAATGCAGGATTAAGTCAAAGGCCACAGTGAATAAGCAACACGTTGCCACATCAATGTGTTACCTCCTTTCATTCAGCAGATAGCTTTAGAAAACATAATATCTGTGTGATTCTAAGAAAAATTGCATTTGACATGTCTGTTCAATGTGTGTGAGAAAAGTCCCAAATGCAGACTGAAGGAAACACTGAATAAGTTTGGATGTACATGTATCTGAGCTACAGGTAAGAAAGTTAAACAGAATAATTCTCAGAAATTGTAGGGCCTGCAGGACGATTATCTACTGATTGGTACAAGTATCTGCAGTAAGCATTTTCCAGGTGTAAATCTTTCATTTACTATGCTCTTTTATATATACCCAGAATGTAAACCATGCAAAAATTCAGCTTGAAAAAACACTTTGGAGTCTGCATAACTACGTTCGATTGCATTCATTGCTGTGAGAATGTTCTCTCTTACCAGCATGGTGTATGTATTCTCCATCCAAACCTAGATTTATAAAGCTGAAAAAAACTTCCTCTGTAGCAAAGATTCTTTCATGTGCACATAGTGAGGCAGTCCCACCCACAGAGAGAAAAGCAGACCACTGGCATTACGAAACATGCTTCATAGGAGACAGCAGTGTGTTTTAAATGTATTAGGTACTAAAAATTGTGCTAGGATGAGGCATTATCAAGCAATTCCTCCTCTGGGCTGAAACAGGGAAAGGATCCCTTGCAAGTATTTAGCCAAATAATTTCTCTGTTACTTATGAAGGAGTGGCTATTGAGTGAGCTACACATTTGGGGCCATGATGTCAGGGCAGATAGGTGTTTGTGGGCAACTGACTATCAGAAAGATTGGTATGGCATTTTCTGCTTCAACTCTCTAGATACCAAGAAGAGCTCATCTTTTCTTTTCCTTTTTTTTTTTTTTTTTTTTTTTTTTTTTTTTTAATTATTTAAGTTTTCGTTTAAATTTCTGTAGATCTGATCTTCAGGTGGGAAACATAGGTTCCCTGAAAGTAATGGGTCTGTGTCAATTTCTCCTTATTCTTTCTGTCTTCAGTTCATATGTACTTTTGAGTTAAAAATCTGAAATTTTTGAGGAATGCAATTTACTACATACTTCCATTTATTTTTTCATGCCTTTATTTCATTGCCTCTAGAGAGTCTCCTTTCTGTGTGCAGTGGCTTTTCTGGACATTCCCTTGCAGTGGGTGTGCTGTAAGGGCAGTACCAAAGCCTGCAGCGTGTGAAACTTGTCTTGGCATGTTTGTTATTATTATTTCAGCCAGCCAGAGGCAGTTCAGGGGAGATCATAAACAAATGCAGGAAAATGGTTATTTATCAAAGTGTGGCAGGGATCTGAAAAAAGCTCAGCAAATTTACGTGCAGCAGGGGAAGTGCTTCCTGAGGCTGAGGGCATCCTCCACAGTCTCACAGCTCTCAGTGCAGTTGGTGCTGTCAGACCTCAGAGTTAGCGACTCTGTTCTCCAGAGGTTGCAGCCTTGCTCTTGTCTCTTGAAAATGATGACAGCCTTGGCTTGGTGCAAAGGCTCGGCCTGGTTTACTGCCTCCAAGCCATGGCCTTTACACTCCGATGACCTGACTGGTGAGGCATTGCATGTTTGCCTGAAACAAGGTGTTGACACCACTCTGCAGTCTTTCTCCTGGCTAACGTAACTCCTTTCTAACTCCTCTTTTACAGTGATCCAAACAAACCAGGTCTTTCACTTCGCACACATCATTGCTTAGCTGCATCCTGCTCTTGTTCCCTTTCCTTCCTTCATCTTTCATCCCTCCTGCCCTTCATCTAAATCCTAGGCCATACAACACAGTCATGCCTTCCACCCAGCCTATGAGAGAAACACGCACTCCAAAGCAGCATCTCACACACTTTTCCTTTATAGCTTTGGCTTATGTAGAGGAATTCTGTTTTGTTCTCAGTTCATTAGGCCATATATGAACAATACTGAATGGTGCTGCAGAATAACCTCTCTAACAATAAACATCACCAAGATATCTATAGACAAGTGCCCATTCCTTAAAGAAGAGGTAGGAAGGACCTTTACTATGAAACTTATTTATGCAACCTGTGTTTTTTTTGCAATTTCTTTTCTCAGCTTTATGTGATATAATAAAGCTGCATAAAGATAGTGAAGCTTTTAGTAAAGCATAGTATCATAGAATGCACTGAGTTGGAAGGAACCCACAAGAATCATTGAGTCCAACTCCAATAGCCTGCTTAGCATTCCATGGAATAATAACAGTGGTAAAAGTTCTAGTATGGCTGCAGATTTAAAACTACATGTTTGGGTGTAGAAAGAGAATAATCATCACCAACAGAAACACATTTATGCTCCTTTAACTGGGGGCTTGGATCCATGAGAAAGTCTCTGGATGGTAACAAGTTCAGGCTGATCTGCAGTTTGGAGAAAAGGAAAATAAAAGTTAGAACAAATGTGATTTACAAACTTGGTAAAAGAGGGAATTCATTGAGAATGAAAATTTAAAAAAATAGCATTTTTTTCCAAAGGATTTTGGAGTTTCTGTTTCTGTTTGGAACTGGGAAATGCCTTGGTCACCCACAGGACCACTGTTTGAATAAAGTAACACAGCAGCCCTATAAGGCTGCTATTATATTCCTATGAGGAACAAAAACAGGGTAGTCTTGCCAGAGCCACTTCTCCTAAAATCATCTACTGGCCCAGCTGTACTGGTAAATAGGAGAGCTGCGGTGTGCTTGAGCACTCATCCCTTGATCTGTTTCATTACCATTTTCTGGCTCTGCTTTTGGACAACTCTCTGCAATACAGATCTGCTACAAACAGGGGCAGCAATAATGACCGTGGACTTGGGCCAAATGGTGTTATTTAGCCAGAAGCCAGGAATCAGTCTCTTTTACACTCTTCTCTCTTATTCAGCAGCATAGACATAGCCAAAAGCACATTAGCTCTTTCTGTTTGGTACTGGCATTAGATTTTTAATCTACACATGTATCAATAACCAGTTGAACCCTGTCTGTAAGTCATCTTGCCTTCCTGACTGGTGCTTGCTAAGGTCTTCCTCCTCCAGCAATGCTCTAAATCTAGAATCATTTCAATTGGAAGGGACCTTTAAAAGGCCATCTGGTCTAACTTCCCTGCAATGAACAGGGACACCTACAGCTCCATCAGGTGCTCAGAGCCCTGTCCAGCCTGACTGCGAGTGTCTCCAGACATGGGGCATCCACCAACTCTCTGGCCAAAATGATATACAAGTTTCTGAAAATGGGTACAAACATCTGTTCAAGTCCATACATACTTTTAAGCCATTTTCTTTGAGTTTGTGTCATGATGACATGAATACGTTAACTGGGCTTCTCAACTCCCTCTTTCTTGGGGTTGGAAATGTGAATGGTCAGGATTTTATCCAGGTGTTTGCTGGGAAGAGGGACCAGCTGACCTCTGAGGACTGGTCTGCCTGCAGCTGAGGAGATTCAAGGTTCCTCAGCTGCAAGGGAAGGAAGTGGATGAATAGTTCTTCTCAGGCCAGCTGGGCATGTGGACAATGTGGAAAAATGTTTACTGGTGGGCTCAAGAGTGTAAAAAGGAGATATTATTTAAATATGTTAAGAGAAAGGGGGGGGGGGGGGGGAAATATACTAGTCAATGTATATGGACTAAAGTAAAAGTATAATATCCTCTTCTCTCACAAAAAATTCCAGTGTTCTTAAGCTTCAATTATTTGACAGAACTGTTCATCATACATGTTAATATTATTAACATTATTTTGTTATTTCTCTAAATTCCCAATCCCATCTTGACTTTTACCTAGACTGAAAGTTTTTCTTGGTATTGTAGATGAGAAAGGGGAAGTGAAGACATCATTTAGTGTTCAATGTCAAGCTTTTGAAAGGGAGTAAAGGCACTACAATTATATAAATTGCTGTGGTAGTTATCAGAAGCTTCTAATAGCAGTTTCGAGAGCCCCTAATGATGCTACAGGAAGGATCTCACTAAATATTCAATTTTAGAAGATTACTTTAAAAACAAGTTTGGATAGATTAGGCACAACTTCCTTTAAACTGCTGTAGAAAAATTTTCTGAGACTGGTTTTCTTGCTGAGAAATGTATATTAAATTCCAAGCTATTAATAGGATGATTTTATCTTAGTGAGCATGTAATCCAAATGGTATTTCTTCTGATAGGTTGGGAATTTTCCAACAGAAAGTATTTTTGGTTAGAAAATGTATCTTTACCAAAACCACAGCTTTTTAAATGTAAATGCATATTCCAGCTTTAATAAGATGGAATTTTCTTATTAAAAAAAAATAATAAAGATCTAGAAAAATCATAATAACTTTCTGGCTTGGCTAGCTTATGTGCCTATGGAAAATGAAGGCTGAAGTTACTGCAAGTGCATGATTTTGCCTGGAGACTTGAAGACCTATTTCCTATCTGTCAGGAAAGCACTCCTTTCACCCAGCTGTGCTGGGATGAGCTGTTTTTAATCTGTAAGCGAGAGGCTTCCTCTGCAGCCCAATGGTCATGACATGCACATGCAGGGCAGTTGCCAACAGAGATGCAATGTGACAAGAGCATCAGCATATGCATACAGAAGCCAAAGCTCATGTCTCTGGTCTGAGTACGGCAATGCAGATCCAAACACTGATCTGCCTTGTGCTATTTGACAGTATCTTGTGACTGCTAACAGCCACAGGATAGATGGAAAAAATCTCTTGGCAGTGGGCAGCCTCAGAACACTGCATTCCAAAGATATAAAGGGCTATGAATGGAGAAGAGACTCACAGGAAGAAAAATTTCATCTTTCCAAGAGAGCAACTGCCCGTGAAAGCACGGGCACGTTCTAGAGAAACACAAATGATGCCATGTGAACTGTAAGAATTTGAGGCATTTGACTCCCCCTATTTTGTTTTTGACAGGAGTGTAGCCATTTCAGATTTTCTCCAGGTACTCACTATTGCTAAGTAAGCATGTCATTATAAGAGAACATTCTGTAGGAAGATAATAAATGTGACTTGCTTAACAACTGTGTTATCTCACATGACCAGACACAAGAGTAGATAACATAATCTAAGTATCAAAGTGCCTTAAGCAAAGGGTATGACAAGCTGTAAGTCACACTCTTTAAATTAGCATATATTCATTTGCAATGCAGCCACCCCCTTGAAGTATACATAATGCCAGTCAGAAATTAAATCCAAAATTTCTCAAGGAAAGTTTATTACAAAAAAAAAAAAAATATGAAGCCTCATGTGAGTCAGATAAGGGTCACTCGTGCTTTCCATCAGTGCTGTAAAAGTGTATGTTGTAATTACCCTACCATAAATGAATGTTTATTAAGTATTTGTTCAGTGCTTCTTTCCTCATTGCAAACCGTCTTGACCGTTGTGATTTTTGACCCCAGGTCTGGGAACACCAGACCTTCACATTGATGTCTTCGTACTGACGCTAAAGCCCTTCCTTACTGCAGTGCTTCAGATTCAGTCTGCTTAATTTCTGTCTGATTAAGATAAAAGTCCAGAATTCATCCTGAGGTGAAACTTTAAAAGAATATTTCCTATCCAGCTTTCATTTTTGTATACATTAAATTTGTTCTTCGACATACTATGTTGTTTGTACCCACTATAGTTAGAGATAATGCCATTAATCTCTTTTTCAAGTCATATTTTACATTAAAAATCCAATTACAAATTACTGTAAGTAGATTACAAGTTATTGCTTTACAGTCAGTCAGCTACTATGGGGTCTGATAGGCTGCTTTGCAAACACCGTTTGCTGTCTTCCAAAATACAATATATTGATTTTCTCTACTCTTGTACCATGTATATAATGTTCGGTAAGCATTATATAGCCTCTTAGAAATTTATTTTTATTCTTTATACTGAGTGTCTTAGAGCCTCTTTTCATCAACCAAACATCAGTCCTTTGATTATTTTTTAATTGGTGTATCTTCCTTCTAAATTCTGTATTTTGTCTGAATGAAATGAACCTAGATAAACACAGATTATGAATTATTTAATTCTCACACTTTATTTAAGAGAAAAAGTTAAGTCATACACGAGCCTTGGCCTGACCCTTGGCCTAGGAACACGCTTCACCCAGGGACTTCATCACTAATATGACCTCACCAACTAAATGCAATGAGAAGTGGCAGGAGATCATGTTAGGTGAAGCCAATTGCATGTTAGCTATCAGGACTGGAGCGTGGGGAGCTGGTGTTGTTTTTCAGAACTGTCAGTGCTCTGTCTTATCTTCTGTTTGCTTTAGGGTATAGATAACCTCTTAGGAGACAAGAGTTCAAATGGAGATTTCATCTCCAGTGTCAAATGGAACTCTAGCTCAGCTCACCTGCTGGCCCTAGATTGGTGGTCAACCATGGCTCTGTGTGTATGGGAGCCCACTATGTCTTGCTCAGTGTAATGCAATGGGAGCCTGCACTTCTCTGGCACAGAGAAGTACTGAGGAGTGGATGCATCTATCAGAGGGATGTGTCCAGCAGTAGCTTTCTCTGAGACACTTCCGATCCTCTATCAAACACTGGCCTCAACCGTAATGTAAGCATATATGAATTGTTTTAATTAGCTGAATGTGAGTATCACATTTATTTCTATCTTGGGACTAATTGCTGCTGATTAGTCCCCATTTTTGAAGGAACATGAGATTTCCTTTGCTTAGAGGGCATCTGATTACCAAATAGCTTCTCTACGTTTTGTATTCTGAATGAGCTCCAAAGCAATATTTCACTGCATTGAAAGAGTTGGGCTTATACATGAGCTCATTTGCATGCACAGTGTGTCCTGCCTTGCAAGAATATATTTGACTTGCTTCTTTCCTCTCCTTAATATATTTTACTTGCATGATATTAGAAATGATGGCTCAAAAAATATAGGTCTTTTTTTGTACTGAAGTCTTCAGTGTGGACATGCTGAGAAGTATATTCTTAACATGTCTTATTTGTCCCAAACCATTTTGTTTTGTTTTATTTTATTTTGTTTTGTTTTTATGTCAGCATGTCTCGAAGAGTCATGTAACTATCACTGAATGGCACAGTCGGGGAAACTTCATTCTCCAGATGCAATAAAAGTTACTGTATTTTATTTCCTATTTTCTGTGGAGGAAATGACTTTTAAAAGCCTCCTATGATTCTGCAAGAAATAAAAACAGGAAGATAAATTAGTTTCTGCAAATTGTACACTTCTACTCCATTCATTTCAATGAAAATTTGCAGGTTTGAAAAGTGGAAGAGGGTTTTTTAATTATAGTGTTCTCCTTTAGTAAGATGTAGTCAGATATTTTATAGCACACTAAATGCACACATATGGATGTGCAATAAAATTCTTATTACTGTCCTCTCTCATGAAGCTATGTATAAACACAGAAATACATTATATTTCACCACCAAATCTATTATAATATTTTTTAAAGGAGGAGCAGATTTTGGTTCATTTATGATAAAGAGCTCAGGGTTTTTTATATAACTACGTGAAAAATGATAGAACTCGAAGGATTTGGAGGAATTCTTAACTTAGTTAAGTCCACAGCTCAGACTACTGAGATCAACAACAATATTTTGTGCTGGAACTAGCCCTAAAAAATAATGTAATGGTTAAGTAGCTCTAAATATGTTGGGGAAAAAAAAGTTTGAATTGTTTCTTAAATTTGGCCTTGGAACTCACAGCTATTGCCCTTCTTTCAAAATTCTAGTACAACATGAAGGTATTTTATCTGCACTGTTGATAGACTTCTTGCCTCTGATAATTGTTTGGGCTGTATGAAAAGGAAGAGATTCTTTAGTTTAGATCCATGGTAACTCCTCAAAGCTAAACTCTGCCCATATAATGCCTGTCACCTTCGTGAGAATCTGTGTCTCTTACACTATGCAAAGAGATACATACACTATGTAGAGATAAAGTCATTCTGTACTACAAAATAAGTATTATATCCCTTGAAAAGCACTGTTTGAAAACCTTGTAAAAGAAAGTCCTCTGTCCATACGTTGATTTATCATTCATGTAAGGGGCAGATTTTCAAGATATTGCTTTCTGTCTGTATTCGAAGAAATAATCAACAGTTTTAGATGGATTCCATTTTCTCTGAATCATTAAGGAGAAAGTGTTTAAGGCCTGCTGTCAAATTCATTTTGCTTTGTCTCAGGCTGGATAAAGACATCTTGTGATTTTCTGTCTGGCCTTGCAGAAAAATGAATCTGCATATGAAAACACTGAGGTTTTGGAAGAGTTAGACTGTTTTCTACATACTGTGAAATTTTAGTGGCATTTGGAGAGTTGCTATTTTTTTAATCTTACAATCTGTTGTTGAATCTTGTAGTATGAATTCTAAAGTTACTTAGGTTAAAACCCCAGAAGAAAATACCTTGATATTAGCATGTATGCATCTGGAGTACTGCATCCAGTTCTGGGACCCCCTACACAAGAATGTCATGGAGCTGCTGGAGTGCATCCAGAGGAGGGCCACGATGATCAGAGGGCTGGAGCACCTCCCCTATGAGAACAGACTGAGAGAAGAGAAGGCTCTGGGGGGACCCTATAGCAGCCAGAACCTCATAGTAAAGTGCTAAAGAAAAGATGACATATTGAATGGAAGATTTTTTTAAGCTGCCATATTATTAACTTTCTTATTTAAAAGAAAATGAGTCCTGAAAGGCCATGGATATGCAGTCATTTTCGTGTTCTCTACATCTCTTACCATCTTCTGGCCAATGAAGAGATACGGACTCGTGTTCTCCCTTCAGTAACCCACGTCTTTGGCAGTTTCCCACACTCCTGACCTCAGTTCTCAGTATCACATCATTCATTCAGCTGAAATCACAGGAATGTACAGCTGGGAAGGTTTTTGAGAGCATGTCTACTGCCTGAATTCCATCCCCTTGCTGAAAGGTCATATCACATTTCAACAAGTTAGATTCTAACATCAGTTTGTCTAATCTATTTTTAAAAGCATCCAGTAATGAAGACTCCACAACATCCCAGCCAGTGCTGCCTACCAGTGCTCACCATCCTTACTGTAAGGACATGCACCAAGACTACCTTGAACTTTGAACTCTTTTGATTTAGGTTAATTTGATTGATTTTTTTTTCCAGTTTACTCTTCTCCTGATTAAAAATAAAATAAAATAAAACCTTGGAATCTCTGAATAACGAACTTAGGAACTACTTTATACCAGCTGAGCACTCTGAAGTGCCAAGTGAAGCAGAGGGACTATTTGAACCAGCCTATTTTTAAGGCTCCTATTTATATGCCTTATGATGTCTGTATGATGTCTGCCTTTTTTGCACAATGCTGATTCATGTTTTCTTCTCATCTGCTGAGGCACTCAGATTGCTTTCTGCAGAGCTGCTGCCTAATCAGTCATCTGCCGCCCCGCATTTGTTCCCAGTCCAATGTACAACTTGTGTCTGCCTCTCTTGCACTGAACTGACAGAGAAAGGAAAGGTCAGATGGTTTTCACACATTTGTCAAGATTGCTCTGAAGCCAAAGCCAGTTTACTTGCAGTCTCTCCAAGCTTGATATCATCTGCAAAGTGAGAAGTGGTGTCTCTACTAAATTATCACATTCATTAGTATCAGTTGCTGGTCACATCTTTTGAAAACAGCAGTCAGTGCCTTATTCTTGGTTGGTGGGGAACAGCTGATAATGGCTTTGTGAACAAACTTTTCCAAGCACTTCACAGAAGTTTCATCTAGACCATGCTTCCCTTCTTTGCTGGAGGGATAATAAGGCTGAGTCAAATACTCAGTGAGCACGAGATAAATGATAGTCTCTGCTTCGCTAGATGTAAAAGCTGTTGCACCACCTCCAGATGTCACTTGGCTTCTCTTTTTCTGATGGATTTGAACAGGTAGAAGATTACAGAGCTGGAAATCATAAATGAAGGTTCAAAGAGGAAAACAATATCTCCAACATCCAGCTTACCTGGTTATAAGAAAAGGTTTTTCACTATAAGGGTAGTGAAGCACTGGCACAGATTGCCCAGAGAGGTGGTGAATACCCTGCCTCTGGCATTCAAGGTCAGGCTGGACAGGGCTCTGAGCAGCCTGATCTAGCTGTAGGTGTCCCTGTTCATTGCAGGTGTTTTGGTTTTATCAGTATTCCATATCGTGTCATCATGTGGAGCTGTACTTCCTAAAGTCCTGTGTCTCTAGCAATCTCAGCTATTCCTCCGTGAGTTCTGGCTCTCCAAGAGGAAGATGCACTGAGAAGGAACAGGTCTGACAGCAGCATGGTGCCCCAGATAGAATTGAGTCAGATAATGGAACTTCCAAGTAGTTGACCTGGATGAATAGCTGAGACTGCTAGATTCTATCTTAGTAAAAAGCTATTTGTTTAAGAATCTTGCGCAAAGACTATGCTGACAATCTGCTGCCCTTATTCAAGGCGAGGCAGTCCTTTCACCTTGCTTACTATAAGAGAAATTCAGGGAAATGCTGCATAATCTGCTGGGGATCTGCCAATCAGATAGGCAAGGCTAGTGGTGTGAACTTCATAGAAATAAATAGCCTGAGTACCTGTGCCCACCTCCCAGGTGATGATTACTGCAGTGATAATAACAGGTCATGTTGCAGCACCAGGAGACTTGAGGACACTTAAGAAGGGAGAACTTCAGTGGGCTGAGCCCCTACACCATGTCTGGAAAGCTGGCTATATTTGGCATTGCAATGACTGCTCCCGAATATCTGGATTAGCAATAGTGAGTGCAGTCCAGGAAGGAAGCTGACTAAATGCAAAAAGTTTCATAAAATGGAAATGGAAGATGAGAAAACTGAATGGGGAAAAAATAAACCAGCAAGCATTTAGAATGATTTCTATGATCAGATGAATGAAATGAGTGGTAATCAGGTGGCTGGAAAGCAGTCTAGCTATCTGTATTGAGGAGAGCAATGCAGCAGAGTTCATCTTGCAAATTGAGGGTTAATAGTGCTGGAAGGTGAATCTAGACTAGTTCACATAACAACCAATGAATCCTTTATTCTTTGAAAACCTGCTTGTGCTGGGTTGTCTGTCACAGACCATTGAGAATTCTAGACTAGTTTGTTTTTCGACAAGTTGTGCTGTAGCTTGGAAGCCTCATGGTTCCTGTTACTTAGATGAAATTAAAAGGACCGTCTCTTTGGCCCTAGCACCAAGGTTGGTTTGTGTCCTGATTTTAATTCTATTAATGCACAAACAGATCAAATACTCACGACTCCATCTTGTAGTAGGGATATGTAATTGCTGTAGTGCTTTTCTCTAACATCCAAGGGAACAGGTCAGATACGATAATGTCTTTATAAGGAAATCCTGGCTCCCCTGCTGAGCCATTGAGCCTCTTGAATTCCATCAGTGCAGCAATGGTAGGATAGAAGCAGCCCTAATTCCTAAGGAATATGGATGTATCAGGCAGAACATCCACACAGTTACCACCATGATGTATGACCCGGAGGGCATGAAGATTGACAGTTGATGCCAGCAGGGGCTGTATTTTATACACAAGGAAAGGCTCAAGATATCTCAGTACACCTCAAGACAGTCACTTTCACAAGAGGATAGAGAGGAAGTAGGATCAAAGCAACCTCCAAGGTCAGTAGTATGCAGTAGCACTGTGTAAGTCACAGTGGGGCTCAGGGAGTTGTTATCTATATAGCACACCATCCACAGGAAGCTCATTTTGCCTCTTCTCACTGCTGTAACATTTTAAACACATCACTTATAACTTTTACTATGTTCCACCATTCGAAGGAATCCAAATAGAGTTGTTTGGGTATCCAAAGAACACTTACTATTAATAGCAATGTTGGAAAGTGATACAGCTAAATGAAGAGAAGGCAAGTAGCTTTTTAACCCCCCAAAAATGAACAGTTTCAAAACAGTTCCACACCAAGGAACTCCAAGATCAGTGACACTATGACACAGACCTGTCTGAAGGCACACGCAAGCTGTGCAGCCCTGCACGAGACAGTCAGAGGAAGCCTTCCAGGCCCCAGGAAGGCACCAGCCATTCCAGCCTACGTATTTTTCCTACCTACTGAAGGAAAGACTGCAGTCTGAAAAGAGGCATTAGACCACCTCACATCTATCTTTACCAGTAATGCAAACAAATTGTTTAATTTGCTTGAATGGCTTTTGATTTGCTAGAATGGCTTTTGTGACAAAGGGTGGCATTACAAATCCTACCAATTCTACCCTCCACTGTAATTCTTACCATTGCAACATCCCAAGGTGACTGCCTGAATACCTAGAGCATGCCAGTAGGATGTGGAAGATCTGGGTTTGAGTTTGGTCTCCATCTAAGGTGGTTACAGCTCATCACTGATTTGTGCAAAAGATTGAAAGATTGCCCAGGACTCAGTGCTGCTGAACTTTCAGGGGAAAGGATGAGACTAATACTGAGGTCTTTTAATCTTTTCCACTTCAATAAAATTAATTTCATTTGTCAAAGTACTAACTAAACATAAGTGCATTCAGCTTCCACATACAGTCTTTCTCTATGATCCTACAAATATCTGTTCATCAGCAAGGGTGGCTGAGTCAGCCATAGCTCCTCAGTGGCATGCAAATTTGCACGGAAAGTCTGTGTGTGCATTAGTGAGTGCACAATAGAGATGTGTATATGTGTGACATATAACTTTGAATTTAAGGCGATCCACTCTGGAGGTGATCCTCCCCCTCTACCCTGCCCTGGTGAGGCCACATTTAGACTACTGGGTCCAGTTCTGGACTCTCCAGTTCAAAAAAGACAGAGATCTCCTAGAAGCAGTCCAACAGAGGGCCACGAAGATGATAAATGGCCTGGAACATCTCCCATATGAGAAAGGGCTGAGTAACCTGGGTCTGTGGTTAATATACCTTCCTTAAAGGAAAGAAATGTGTTTCAAATCCCACTTCGGCCGTCATGGGTGCCTGCTATACCCAGTGGGACATTGTCCACAGAGGATGAGAGCAGCCTGACTGAGATATGCAGTAGCACCTGCTTCCTTGCCCACCTGTATGAAAGGCAAGTGTGTGAAAATAAAAACTGCATTATAATAACCAGAACCTGAAATGGAGATGTGTCTTTTGTAGTGCACTTCTGAAAAAGGGAGCCTTATTCCGTGGTTAAGATGAATTAGAAAGCCACAGTGCGGGTCCTCAGCACTTGGCAAATTGTAGTAAGGGACAGGAAAGAGACCAGCCTCTGTTGTATAACCATCTTTCTGTAATATTAAAGATATCCATTTTATCTGGCAATGGCTGTGACATTTCCTTGTCCCTTCAAAATATTGAGTGAATTCACAGATGACTTTCAATAACCCATTTGTATTCATTTTCTTTTTCTAAAATAAACTTGTCTAAGAGAAGTAATGAATACCACATTCATTATAGTGGAAGCCTTTTGCAAGAAATATTCCACCTAGTACATTTCTTTGCACCCAAAGAGTATGATAAGATAAATTCCATTTTCAAGCAGCTGAATGGTATTACAGTCCCATTAATTCTGATAGCTAAGCCCCAGCAAGAGCATTTCCTGTAAACTCTTTTGGCTTTGTTTGGACATACAGTAGAGAAACTTACTTGAGAATAAAATGGCATTTGTGCATTTTTTAAGAATTTTTCATTACCTTTAACAGTTTTGCTTTTTTCCCTAATGCATCAAAGTATTAAAAAATATGTGACTGTAACAAATAGCCTCAAAGAAGTAGTGTTTACAGAGAACTTTGATTCCAGTCTAATGCATCAGCAAGCATTTTGGCAAACTTTGCCCATCTGTTGTTGAGCTGTGGGAACTATAGTTTCCTTTCCATGTAGAATAAAAGGCACTAAATATAGTTACTATGAGCATGAAGCAAGTGATTAAGAGAGAAATTCTGAGAAACAGCAAAAGGACAGAATTTTAAGAGTCTACTATTTGCAACTTTATCAACAACTTAACCTAGGAGAACCTGGGTTCTTCTCTGGCATGTAACAGGCATGAGGTGCACTATTAAAAGACTGACCTGGAAATTGTGCTGACCTGGAAATTGTGTGACCCATGGGTTCCAAAGAGATCTTTTGGAGGTGTCAGATCAAACTTTGCCTTATTTTTATCTTCTGGAGGTAGGGAAATGGGTAAGAGCTCTGGAGTGTTTCATCAGTTATGTAATACTCACGGCATATGCTGCTTCTTCTCTTCTTGCAACTGTATGACTATGCAGATCCACCTGAGTAAAGGTGTATCTGCTGCACAGGACAGAATTACAAGAAAGAATGACTTTGTGGAGATGTTCTCAATTGGCAACAGAGTCAATTAAAACTGCATTTGGCATTTCTACTCCCCAAAGCCACCAAGGAAAATGGCAAAACATTGTTTTGGCAGTCTAAAATGAACCGGTTTGAGAAGTGGTGGAATGTTTTTTATGACTTTTTTTCACACTTTGCTCCTACTTTATTCTTCTTGCTCAACATTTCAGCAAAAAAACAGATTTCTGGGACTAACACAAAACTAGTCCGATGGTCCCTCAAACTTTTTCCCTTGTTCTACTGACTTTTCTTGGCCAAATTCAGCACAGAATATCTGCCATGTAGGGAGCCAGAACTAATAGTAATATGTACTAATACTAGTGTTGTGACTTAGAGATACAAGAATTTCAAATCCAAGAGCATCCCTAACGACCTGACTTATCTGTGGTCTTGCCACTCTGACCTTGTGACGGAGATGGAAAAAGAGATCCTTCCAGCTCGTACAAACACACACATTAAAACGTATGTGAGTTATGGCACAGCTTCAGTGCAAGAGGATCTCACCAAACCTGAGGTCAGGGGGACATTTCTCTTCGTCCTTATTTTATTTTGCTGAAAATTGCTGCAATCAACAAGCTGGGGGAAAAAAAAAAGTCCTAAACATGGGAAAACAAAGAGTTTATTGTTATGTTTAAGCCACAGATAGGAAAACGTTCTGTCCAGCTGAGAAATGTTTGAGAGGAAATTTTTGGCTAGCTTGCTCAATTGTTTGCACCCTTCAAAATTTATTCTGTAAAAGTTAGTGCAGTCCAACTGGACCTGAGCTTGTGAGAGGAGTCAAGGAAGATGATAAGGATCACTGAGTGAAGAGAAAACTTAGTTTTGATCATAATTCTTCTGTTTGTTTTCTTCCACACCTCAAACAATCTTTTGCACAATGTAGTACTCTGTAAATATCTTTTGACATGCCCTTTAGGTCATAATAGAGGTATACAATTGTATGTATTAATAATCTCATACAATACTCCTGTTGGAAGGAGTCTCCTGACCTGCTGCTCAAGGCTTCAAAGTGGCAGTGCACAGGGCCTTGTCCAGTTTGGTCTTGAATATTCTTAGATGTGCAGATTCCACTTGTTCTCTGAGCAACTTTCTCTCCTTTACAAACAATGAAAAAACACACACATGACAGGAACCAACGTTTTCTAATGTTTGCATAGTATCTAGCACAATATATTTCTGGCATATAGATGCTGTGTGTACTAGAAATAATTTAAAAAAAAAAGTAGAAATGCTGTTGCAAAATGCATTCAATTGCATTCATTATGTAAATGCTGTCACATTTTCTCATATTTACTACCAAGAAACTCAAGATTTAAATGGCAGCAATGACAAATTCTGCGCGGTATGTCCAAGAACTATTTCTGTTGTGGTGTTATATCAACCATCTGTTCTCAGAGTACAGCCACACTGCACTAAAAGATACTTTTCTTCATACTGGCTAATAAGTTTAATACCTTGTGAGACTGGATATATTTTAAGATAGTAATTTTCAAAGTGAGATCTTCTGGGAAGGTCACAATCCACTGTGCTCAATTAGCACTTGTTAAAATCCAAAGAGTGAATACATCTGCATCTAGGATTATCACATTGTCAAAAATTGCTCATTCCTGGAAACTCCCGTGAATAATGTGACTCATCTCTGACAAGACTTACGTCACAAACATATCTCTGGAGCAGAAGTTCCCATTTTTACAGCTACTTAATATTTCACTGAGGGTGGTTGAGTACCTCCCGCTGATGGTGAGCCAAGTGAAAATGAGGGTACTCAGTATCCGACCATTAGTCTCACAAATGGTATTTTCTTAGGAACAGCTCAAGGTTTAGTTTCTAAAAGTGTCACTGTGTGTGTGCTGCGAGCAACGTCCCATTGTTTTATCACAATCCTAATTTCCCATTTAAATTAATGGAATAGTAGCACCATTTACTTTAATGGCTAACATAATATGCGGTATCATTTCTTGCATAAGTTGCTTCCCACAGCTAATCTGCTACTGCACAAAATAACATCAAAAATATATTTATCTAATGGTGTTTAATGAAAGAAATTTACTTGTGCATTTAGTTGTGCTTTGTATTTCTTGGGAACTCCGTCACGCTACTAGGCAGCAAAGAGACTGTTTTTATAGATATACTCATACCACTTTTATGGAAAAGGAGAGGATGGCTTTAAAGAATTGACTGGATTTTTTGACCTTTTTTTTCCCTTTTTTTTTTTTTCTTTTCTTTACAGTTGCCATGTCTGATGCTCAAAAAGTTGCTATTTGTAAGCAAACATATTGTTCACATATTTCTTGCTTGCACTCTGGGGCCAAGAATGGAGGTACCAATGATAATTTATAAGTGAAAAAAAAAGACAAAGATCTTCCAACCTCAGGGCAAAATACAATCACTAGGCAGTAGTGGTCACTTATACTGCTACTTTACTGCTTCTCATTCTGGAAGATGCAAAGCTAGCTCAGTGATCACAGATATAACACAAGACCACCAACAATCAGTCATTTCTAGAATGGATTCCTTAGCTAGAAAATGTGTTGCATCAGCCATCACATGGAACCACTGAAAAGTCCCAAATTTGTATGGTAAATTCCACAAAACTTTGAAAGTCATCATGAAACCTTATTGTACACTTAAATTACTGTTATACCTGTAGGCTCCCATCAAATGAAGACACATTTCTGTCAGTTTTTTACCATTCAAGAAGTCACTATTTTGCTTGAGAATAGCATATATAATCCAGAGCTATTTGGCTGGAGGCTATTTGGCACTGAAGTGTCGTGTAAGAGGTCTGCTCCTCCCTGAGTTGGAGGCAGTAAACAGATGCCTGAGGACTTCATGAAAAAATGAACTAGAGCCAAGAAACATATTCAGTGAGGTCCATTCCATTTCTGATTTATTAATCTGGTACATTGGAAGAAGCGAGGATTCTACTGCAACCTCTGAAAGTAATGGCGTTGTAACTTCACGGTCTCCCTCCATTCAAACTGTATAGTTGCTTTACTGCTAAATTAACTATGAACACACACATGGCACAGGCTGCTCTTCTTCTGAATATGACCTTCTTAAGTCATTCATTTTTAAACGGTTACTTTACATGCAGAAAGTGTAATGGACAACCTCCCCTAATGTAGCCTTCTCAAAGTTAGCGCACGCAGAGGTACAACATCATTTCCTTGGTTCTAATCTAATTCTCCTTCCAACCTCTGGTTCCCTGTCCTCCAGCTCTAGAACTGTTCATAAAAGGAGAAAAGATTTCTTTTCACTTTTTTTCTCACAGCAGAGGCAAATTAACCCTTGGCAGAGAGTTATGAAAAATGTCAGCTCTGTAAGTCATAATCTCAGAGACTTGAAAATATGCAGGCAAAATCCTATCTGCCCTGTGGAGCTCAGCTGCAGAACCAGGGAGCAGGTAGGTACTTCACAATCACAGCAGCCTTTCTTATTTATATATTAACGATAAGCTGTGGAGTTTGAAGACATACCTTCAAGCCATATGCATGTTCCTGGAGATTAAAGAAACTGGATTCAGTAATAAATTCCCTGCTCATTTAGCTCCATCCCCATCAGTGGAGTTCAGCCAGCAGAAGTGGCTGCCTGCAGTTTTTAAGGTCAGGAAGACCCCCACTGTGCATCTGGTCTCTTACATAACGCACACCAGAGAGTTTCCAGCAGAAGAAGAGACTTTTCTTTATGCTAAACAAGCTGTGACTCTCAGTCTGAGCATCCCTGTGTGCTTCAGAAGGACTTGCAGCCTTGATTAGAATTCCCATGCAATTTTGAATATGCCATTCCCCTAAGTGAATGGTTCTCCTGATTAAAAATGGAGACTGTTATAATATTTCTATTAACAGCCAATCTTAATTTTAATAAAGATTTAAGAAGTGGAAACTGACCTTCACAGAAGGGGCTAGAAGGGACCTGAAGTACTGCTTATGTACTGGTCACACTGCTTGAAACCCAAATTCAAATAACAACAGCTGTAGCATAAGCTTACATACAAGGAATTAATAACTTTTACTTACAGAGCAATAATCCATAGAACTCAACAGTTTATTCTATGCAGGTCTGATGTAGACTCTGTGGAAAGTGAATTTACCTCATCAGAAACAAGGAAGCCATAATAAAATGAGGTGGTAAAAGGTGCTTTTGTTACAAGTAGATCATAAAATAAGACCTGCTGCCACAAAGTATAGTGATTAGAAGTCTTGACATTTGAATATTGCTATTACATTGAAATGATGGTATTTACCTGACAGAGAAAATACATACTATTATCATAAAAACAGGATGTTATTATATCTAACCATCAGTATTATTCCAACTCCTACAACTCACTGCTAAGTTTTTTATAAAAGATGTTTCAATAAAATTTCTGACGTTTTCATATTTTTCAATATCTGTGTAAGATATGCTCAATAACATGGCACCAACTTGTACGATTTCCTCCTATTTCTGTAGAAGTATCGTTTTAAATGGGGCTCCTAATTAGGTCAAACATGCTTAAAAAATGAAAAGGCTGAAATCCTGCCTAAATGAGGACAGCTCCTCTTTGATGTGGTAATTAAGTTTTGGTAGAACTATTGCAATAATTCAGAAGCCTGAAGTGCAGTGAAGGAAAATATCTAAATGGTCAAATCTTTTATTAACGTGCTGGGTAGAAATGAAGAAGGAGAAAATATAGTGACAGAAAGAAGAAAGAGGGAACATGGAAGAAAGGAGCCGACAAAATGCTGGGGAGGGAAGGGAGCTGTAAAGGAAAAGAAAGGGAAAATGCGATAAAGGAGGAAAAGACAGAGAAAATGGAAACATCAGGAAAATTTTAAAAAGGAGTGATGAGAAGGTGAGATCTGTATGACAAAATGGAAAGGAAAATGCTGTGGAAGTATATGATGAAAGAAAACTGTGAAAAAAGGAAGTTATAAAAAAGCATGTTTGCCAACCATATCAGCATTTGGCAGGTGAGGAAATTCAAAGCAACAGTCGTTTAGGTGGCGATCATCCACCACAGCAAGGCTCTCAATACGTTACACAGGACAACTAATAAATGGTCCAGATAACCTTCCGCATATGTTCACAGCTTGACTGCAGACAGTAATAAAGTTTATCAGCATCTGCTTGAGGTGAGCATCATTTCCTGTCATATCTCCACTGAACAGCCAGTAATAGGGGAACATCGTGGATTTTTGCTGTTCACATAATGTCATGCAATAGTTCTTTCTGCCAAAATCAGAACTCTAATCCAATAATTCCCAAGTCTTCAGATCATGTTCATGTTCTGAAAAGAATACTTAGAATCACCACAGAACAGTAAGAAGATTGATATCAAGCAATATCCTCCCCGGTACCATCTAATATACATAATTTAAAGATCCTTTTCAATGGCACCAGCTAGAGTAGTTATCTAAGAATGGTGCTCTGTGAAAAATACGTAGCAAATTGGCAGTATCAAAAGCTTAAAAAATCACCAGACAACCATCATTTTGCATCATTCAGAGGCTGGTCTGTGCAAATCCACTTTGTTCTGATTTGGATAATTACAGCCTTTCTTCATGATCATCCACACACGTTAGGAATTGGAAGTGAGGTTACCACCTGTCCACTTCATTAATAGCAGGAAAATTCCTGCTTTTCATTCTTTGTTTTGCATACTCTGTGCTGGTGCCTAAGAGTGGATGAAAATTTAATAGTGAATCCTAATTGACACTGCTTTATGATTCAGTAAAAAAGTTTTCCCAGAAAACAGAATAATGCTCAGTATCTTGGGTACAATAATATCAAAGAGCTATACATTTGAAACTAGTTTGAGTGCACATCTATCCTCCACTTCATCATTTGCTATTCAGAAAGACGACTGAGAGTTAAAAAGTGCACCTTTCCCCGTCAGCAATTTCAGCATTAGTTGGAATAACTTCTTGTTATCCATTTTGTCACCATTTTTTTGTGAGGATTTTGGATTTCTCGCAGTCCCAACACGTTAAGCAGCTTTAAAATTCAGCCTGCAATTTTGACAAACTTGGACTTCACACAGGTGAAACTGTGACTTGTGATGAGGCTTCCAGTTTGTATCTCCTGAAGCTTTAGACTACTGGGAAAAACAAGAGCACAGGCAAGAAGGCCAACCACATCTGTGGTATTGTAGTAGAAAGTTCCCCAGCACAGCCCATACAGTGCTACCTAACTGCATGAAATGCAGTAGGGAAATGCAACATCAAACAAATTCTCAAGGGTGAGGCTTCTAATTTTCTCAAATTTTCTCAAATGCATTTTACTTAACTGTAACAAAAATGATTACATATGGAAAAGAGAAGATACGTCCATAATGACACAATGAAGAAGACATCATTAGGACAATCACAAGCCTCAAAGCACAGTCCAGCAAGAAACTTCAGCTGTGTAGGCTGCTGCAGAGCTCTTGGTCTCAAAAGTTTTGCCTCTCATAGTGATGTCTCAGCATTTTCGAGGAGGAAGATAAATTATCACAAATGGTTGAGGCATCTTTCATTATATAGAGAGATATTGTCCCATATTTTTCCAAAACCTGGCAGACTTGGGTAGTTCAACTGTGCTGCCAGAAGGATTCCTCTTATGTACTCCTCTACCTTGACCAGGGGGATCATGAACACTTTCACTAGCATTCACTGCTCATTATAAAGTCTTAATGCTAGGATACTGTAAAAATGTTTCTAAATTGACTTCTATGGTATTTTCATATAGTTCTCCCATTGCTTTTTTTCCAAGTGTTTGTGTTTTTTAATGTTTTTTCAGTACCACATATTTCTTTTTCCGTTTACTGGTTTTAATCATAGTACTTTCTCATCTGAAGAATTAAAGAAGAAACATTTCCTAAGAAAAAGAAGAAGGAGCAAGAATCACCGTGGTAGTAAATTCACTGGACTAAATTCAATATACTAATTAGTAAATCAATTCTAATAATGATAGAAATGAAAGAAAGAAAAAAAATATGTTCAATTACATTGTATCTCCTAGTAGAACAGTATCTGCTATACCAAAATAAAAGAAGGCAAAGGAGCATCTTATATAACCTATAATGAGCAATAATTATTATTTATCTCATTATTGATTATAAGAAAGTTCCTATATACTGAAGCCTGTAGATGGGAACTGGTCATGGGGAAAGAAGGCACACAAGAGGATTCATTCATGTATGAAGAAGTTCTTGAGGTATTCTGGATGAATTGAGGAAAATTGACTGTGATACGGTTTCTAAACCGTAATTCTTTGAGTATTCGAGCTCCAGTTTTTAACACCAGAGGTGAACAGCTATAACATGCTGCGTCCTATCACCCAGTATATAGAAACTGAGATGTTATATTTTCCTAGAATTACAGAAACAGAATATCCCGAATTGGAAAGGACAAACAAGGATCATTGAGTATTGGCTCCACACAGCACTGCCCAAAATCCAAACCCAATGTCTAAGAGTGCTGTCCAGATGCTCCCTGAGCTCTGGCAACTCGGGGCCATGCCCCCTGCCCTGGGCAGCCTGTTCCATGCCCACCACCCATTTATGCATTTATAAAATTACTAACTTAGTGTTTGATTAATTATCATGAGATGAATCTATCATTCTTCATGTAGTGTACTTGTAAAAATTACTACATACTCAGTGATTATACAGTTCAATCATGGACAGATTTTGGTTGAATCATTAAATAGTTCAGAACAGGGTGGTATGCTTTTCCCCTGTCCCAAACTACTTCCTGGTTTCAAGACAGTATCCCTGGCCATATTCTTGCATCTATCTCCACCCCTTAAGCATCTGCTCTAGAGGTAATACAGCTCATCAAACCAATACCAGCAAGAGCTTTCTAGCTGACCCAGGAGAGATAAAAAAAGACCGACTCTTAAAGAATACCTTAATTTTCATTTCAAGTTCACGGAAGTAGCAAACAAACTCACTTGTACATTCTGTGGAAGTAAAAAATACCCACAAACCTTTGATTCAAAAAAAACCTTTTCCTCAAAACATTACATGAGCTCACTGAGGATTCCAGTCTCACATTCACCCAAATCTGCACAAAGCTTTCAGTAGCAGCACTTATCCATATGCGGCATCAGGCACTCTACAATGCAAGCTTGCAGTAGCAGCACTTATCCATATGCGGCATCAGGCACTCTACAATGCAAACGCCACCGTCAGCCATAGGACTTTCAAAGTGATCCTGAAGTGCACAGTCTCCAAAGCAAACTAGACAGTTCACGCAGGGCTTGAACTACCCCAAAAGATCCCACTAGACATCCTTCTGCACCATCTTCGTGTTTTACTGCTTGAGGTAGATCGAAAAGAACTCTATGAGCATTTTATTTTTTAATCTTTGGAGAAATTAGCAATGTGTTTGCCCAAGTTAAAGATTAATGGGATGGCAGTGGTTCAGAATCCTAGTAATCACTGAAGCTAAACACACTTTGTCCACATCTTGTGTGCGGAACTTGGACTTGTTTCTCTCAGTACCGTTCTGGTTCTCTGACTACAATGCAAAGTGAATTTTAGAGATAACTAGTTTTCAGATCAATGTTTGGTAAGCCTTCTGGGTACTTTTATAAGATTTTACTTTGAAAAAATCACTGAAAATTACGTTATCTTCAAAATGTTGAACATCAGCTCATCCTCAGGAAATTAAGCCATAACTCCATGGTACATTACTGCAAAGAGTATGTAATATACCTCTCACATTTCCATTTAGTGTTTTATTGATGTATTTGCTATCACACTGTATTTCTTTTTCTTTTTAAGTACAGATGCTTTTTAAGCTTACAGACTTTAATGACATTTCCATCGTAGACAAAACCTGTGACTAGTAATAGGAGCTAAACAAAATGGTGCTAGCAAATAGCTTCCACGTTTCCTAGTTCATCATAGCTAAAATTCAGAAAATGAAGACTCAAAAACAGCAGAAAGAGTAATATCATACTTTTATATCCTACAGTTTGAAATGAACAGAAAATGTCTTGGATACTTCATAAACACAAATTAAACAATGACATTTCTTTTAAACTAAGTGCACCAAATACAAAATGGTATGTTCCATTTTTTTTTCTCCAATGTCTTCAATAAATCTGAATCTTTCTTTCATTATTTGGAGCTAGACACCTGTGAACTAGATACTGATGAGAATTAACTGCCTCATATTACCCAGTGCTTCTCTATGTATCACTGTGGAAAAATATAACCAAACAGTAGCAAACACAATTACTGACCTCTGATACCTTACAAGGATTTCAAAGAGCTCCTTAAAACTTCGGAAATATTACTCGCATTTTCTTAATGTGAAAATACAGGGATAGGAAGTTTAAATGGCTGGTTCACATTTACACTACAAGTCTAAAGCAGGACTGGAAAGAAGGCCGCATGTAGTACAAGTCCAAAACTCATGCACTAATTCTTAAATGAAGTTTTTCTCATCTTTATTTCTCTTGTTAATAACCTATACACCTACATAGCTGGAATTAAATTTGAATAGTTCCCATGATTATGAGCTACCAGATGCTTTAAATCAGCATCTTTATATTTGTGCTGGGAGCTGCATTCTGACAGGGTTTGTCCAGCTCACTCTTTGGTCCCAGAGAAAACAACTTATACTGCATTGGCAATGATATCCATCTGGCAGAGCAATATTACCTAGAATCCATTACTGATCTGAAATGAGGAATTCAGTTCTTATTTAAAAAAATAAAATTAAAAAAGAGGTGGCGGGAGGGGAAAATGGGCTAAAATCTGCTGCAATATATGTGGTATTGCTCACAGGGAGCAGGATGCAGACGAATGAGGTGGGTGTTCCAGGGCTGAGCACTGGCTCTAGTCCCATGTCTTGTCCCAGGAAAGCTCTGATCGTGTCATCTCATGTCTCTGTACATCGAAGTCTACAATAGCAAAACAGAGGAGATGACAAAAAATACAGTGCTCCGAGAGTGCTCTGATAAAAATCACACTGTGAGAGCTGAGTGCTACAGATATCTATCCATGCACAAGACAGGATAGATTAGATCAGGTCTGTCTCTGGGGTTGCACAACACCAACCCCAAACATTATTGAAGATGTCTGTCAAGCCTAAATTCTATCATTTGACCAAAGAGTGGCAGATATCCAATGCAAATAATAATAATAATAATAAATTCTGAAGGGAACAGAGAAGGGAAAGCAGGACTCTTTCCCCACTTTAAGGGGCATTCTAGTATCATTGAAAGGCATAACATTTGTATTGATACAAGATGTAATTAATCATTAATTAATGGGGAAATTATCAGCAGAAGTGAGCAAGAAGAATTTATTAGATGCTAAAACATAAGATTAGGCATGTATTGAAGTAATGAGAATATCCATAATTGTATTATATGCTTTTTTTTTTCTTTTGAAAGGGATGTAAGGATGTTCTTTTGAAAGGGATCGTGCTATAGAGCGTAAGGCACCTCCAAAATCACTGAGAGTGGAAAGACATTCTGCGAACATGTTTTTATGCTAATGAATGAAAAGTTAAACACACAGAAATGTATTCTTTGAGCTCAAGTGTATCTACATTACCAGACAAGAATGTTTAATTGATTCATAGTTTGATGTACTTATTTTCTTAAAATAGTCTAGTTTTGAGCTGTGGATATAAGACATGGTGAACTGACTCCAAGAGGTAATCATTCTTCCTGTTAATAATATGCCCCTTATTTCCAGTTCAACTGGCTTCAGCTTGCACATAACAGTTCTTTTGAAGTCTTTACCAGATTCAGGAACATGTTAGGGTAGGATTCACTCCAACAAAATTTAAACACTTGCAAGTAGACATCTACATTTGACCTATATTTATAGATCTGGGATAAGATTTGTGGAGAGTTGGGGAGTTTTGATTGGGAAGGTCACTTGAGGCAGGAGGAGGGGTTTGCTCAGGGCTACCTCCGGATAAGCTTTGGACAAGTCCAAGGACAGACATCCCACCACCTCTCTGGGCAGTCTGTACCAGGCACCATCACTGTAAAAAATAAAAATTTCTGAGACTAGCCAAAATGTCCCTTGCTGAATCCTATCCATGGAGCCTTTTGCCCTTTCCTCATATCATGCTTCTTTCTGGAGCTTTCAGGTTTTGCAGGGATCACTATGCAACGTTCTTTGAGGGATCTCCCTTCCATATTAGTGTCAAATGCCACTAACAAAACAAAAATCACCTCCTTTTTCTTCTACTTCTCATCATATGTTTCTTAATTGCATTCTTCATCACAGTGCTGCACCTCAACAATGGTTTGATGATTTCCACAATGTTTTCTATTTCTACAGAGATAACAGACTAAATTCCTTATTTGTAGCCCTAAAATGTTAATGTTAATGTAAAATGTTAATGGTAAAATGTTGCATTTACCTATATGAAAGCAGATTTGTTGAGTGAGCCTTTCCTGAGATCAGCAAGTAATTTATATTGCTGATCAAGGCTGACCTGCACTCATCAGTAGTGCTTCACAAATCTCATCTATTATTTTATTTGTGGTTTACTTCCAGAACACTGATTTTTTTTTCTTTGCTAGAGGCATGACTAGTATTGATCCCTGAGGAATTTTATTAGAAAAAGCATCTCTAGGCAACTAGTCTTTCTGATATCTTGTTAAATATTACGGAATATTCATTTGAAGTACACACAAGACAAACAGCACTGGGACACCTAGTGCATGCCTTCTGCCTGGATTTCATCTGGAGATACAGAGTGTGAGAGCAAAGATCCCAGTGTGAAGCATTTCCTTAACCAGATTTTATGACAGAGATCATTTCAGTTACGTTCAGTTGGGAACTGATGCCTATCACTTTCTCCTCTCCTAAGGAATGTGGGGGAGAAAGTGGGGAAAATCTGCTTTAAAGCAGATTTGGGCTGCCAGGATGAGGGCCAGCATTCCAGATGAATGAGGACATCTGGTCATCTTAACAGCTGCTCAGAGTAGGTCAGCTCCAGTTTAGGTATTTGAAACAGTTGAGTTTTCAACGTTTGAACTCAGCAGCTCCTGCTGGGAGCCCTCCTGAAAGCTGCAGAGTTCAGTCCTTAAAATTTCTTTCCAAATTGGATCCTAACTTCTATGAGCTCAAATAAAATAAGACAAAACAAGCAAACAAACAAATGACCCCGTGTCTTTTCAATTATTAAAAAATAATTAAAAAGCAAAAAACATTTTTCTTTGCATATCCAGATGTGTTACCAAGCTCTTCTGAAACACTCAGCCATTTTGTGGATGGTTGGACTGGGTAATCTTGTGGGTCTTTTCCAACCTTGGTGATTCTATGATTCTATGAAAGAAGCAGAGCTTTTCCAGAGATGTGTTTATGACACATTTCCCAACTGGTATGTGCTGAGGTTGTCTCTGTTGTTCCTTCCTTTCCTCTTGCAGGGGACAAAAACTGTCTGTGCTCTTCTCAGACTTTTCCAGTTCTCCCAAAACTTTCAGAAACACATCTTGGAGAAACTTTAGGCAGGCAAATGGAGAAAGTGGGTACAATTTCGTTAGCCTCACTTCTTCAGGAAACCAGGCTTAGCTTTCAGTAAATCCAACAGTAAGGAATGAACAAGAATTAGGAAACATCAGAAAACAGAGACAAGCTGCAAGGATTCTCTTAAAAAAAAGATCCTTGTTGCTGTGCTCAGATTTTACCTCTTTCTCTCTTCCCACATATTTCATGCTCATTTTAAAAAGGGGTTCTTTGGTGTAAGAATGTGTCTGCTTTGGTGATTCACCAAGCTCAGTGGGGAAGGGATTCTGACAATGGGGTAATTTTTTAATAAAAATTATTTTAATCATCTACCACAGAAGATTACACGTCCCCATGCACCAGCCCTCAGCAGTGTGTATGGAAATCTTGGAGGTCTGAGCCCACAGCTGAACAACTTCAATTCTCAGAAGATACATTTTCAATTAAAGTTTTTAAGTTAATACTTCAGATGTTTCCACAATAATTTTCTGAGGCATGCAGGGTATCTCACTTGTAAAGAAAAGAGAGAGAAATAATTAATGTGCTCAGTTTGATTTTACAGTTTCCCAAATCTTATTTTCCTTGGTGCTTCCAGAAAATTTAACTAGCAAACAAATTAGCAACCAGTCAGCAGCTGCTCTGAAGTTTCCTTAGTTACAAGAATAATTGTGTAAAGCAAAATAATTTTCCTTTGCACTGTTATGCAGGCCAGTAAAACCAATTCAGCCAACTGATACCAAGTTTTTCTTTTCCAGAATAATCTTTGCCATGTTTAAGTGCACCTCACAAAGGAATCATTATTGTAAATAATTGGTAAATATCTGTGGTACAGCAATGCCTCTGTATTCCAGCTGAGACTGCAAGCCCACAATGCAAGTGCTTATACACATAAATAGCAAAGATGGTCCCAGCTCTGACAGCTTCAGTTTCAATTTCAATTGGCAAAATGGATAACAACCAGAAGAAAAGTAGTATTATTTTTCCTATTTTGCATCTGAGCCACTAAGCCTGGGAAATTTACATAAATTATTTACCAATGGTACATTACATACATAATTATAGAATCATAGAATCACAAAATGGTTTTGGTTGGAGGGGACCTTAAAGATCATCTAGTTCCAACCCGCTGCCATGGGCAGGGCTGCCACCCACCAGCTCAGGCTGCCCAGGGCTCCATGCAGCCTGGCCTTGAGCACCTCCAGGGATGGGGCACCCACAGCTTCTCTGTGCAGTTGTGGCAGTGCCTCATAACCCTCTGTTTAAAGAATTTCTTCCCAACATCCAATCTAAATCAAACTTCTTTTAGTTTAAAGCTATTCCCCCTTTTCCTATCACTATCAGATGGTGTAAAAAGTCGCTCCCCCTCCTACTTATAAATTCCCTTCAAGTACTGAAGGCCACAGTGAGGTCTCCTCAGAGCCTTCTCTTCTCCAAGCTAAACAAGCCCAATTCCTCAACCTTTCTTCATAGGAGAGGTGCTCCAGCCCTCTGATCATCTTTGTGGCCCTCCTCTGGACCTACTCCAACCAATCCACATATGTCTTGTGCGGGGGACCCCAGCCCTGGACACAGTACATCTGATGGCTCCTTATGATGGCAGAGCAGAGGGGGACAACCACCTCCCTCACCCTGCTGGCCACCTCTCTGTTGATGATGGCTGGTGTCCAGCTTTTCATCTATCAGGACTCCCAAGTCCTTCTCTGCAGGGTGATTTTACATTGAAGTCCATGTCAAAAGAGGAGAAAACTCAAAGTTCCAACATCAGTGAGTACACATTTGCTGCAAGCCCATCCTTTCTCAGTGATTTTACAAGCTTACTATTCCTTTGTTGATCAGTGTAAAATGGTATGAAGTTGAGCACACACTTCACTATAGTGCAGCCTGAAGCATTTACATAGAGAGCACAGGAGTATCCAAACCACCCCAGCACACTGCTACAATGGGACTTCCAGCCACACTTGGGGCTAAACTCTGGGAAATTACATAAACATCTGATACAATTCCTAACCTCAAGCAAATCTTACAGGAGTTATCAATAAATAATCTGCATACCAAGATAAGCACAGGAGATCAGTGAATATTTGCCTTTCCTGTATCTATCACAAAAGCCAACTGAGAGCAATGGCCCTTACTTTAAAAGAGAGAGATCTGGGTGCTTGCTGTGGAGGTCATGGCTTGACTGCATTGCTCGTAAAGCAAGTAGCATGCTGAAATCCTGATTTTCTGTGTCACTTTTTCTCAAGGTTGTTTGTTTTTTTTTTTTCCCCTTGGTTTTGTTTTGTTTTAGCATAAGATAAATAATGGTTTCTACTTCTAAAGATATACCAAAGTACCACATTTTACATCAAGTATGCTTTCTCCAGGTCTATGTTTGAGCTGATTCAGAATTTTTCTTCTTCGCATCATAAAATGTGATTTTAATCCCAGTCCCTATTCATTTTCCTTGGGTTGGTAAGGTCTATACAGCAAGGGGCCTCTATACTACAAAGTGCCAGTGGTGCAACAAAGTGAGTGTCCAGAGAGGTCTGCCAGTGCCCAGGAGTTTTAGCTGGCAAATCTCCTATTACTCCAACTCTGGCACTCAGCTAGGCAGTATTTGTCAGCTGTTTTACGGCACAGACAAATAGGGCCTGTAATAAAACCCAAGCAAGGCTTAGACTCAGCCCTCCAGAGACATATTATTACTTATCCCAGTAGCACTTTGCCACCACACCCTGTCATTCCCCCATTTCCAATTTCTGCATTTTACCTTGATCTCTCTTTTTTTCCTTTATGTACATGTGTTCTATCACAGGGGTCTGTGGGATGTATCTGTGGACAGTTCAAGTTTGTTAGAGCTCTAAATGCCAACCAAATACAGCTTAGCTTGAAAAGGCTGTCAAAATTGTTGGCTCCACTTACATGAATGTCTGAGTGTCTTCTGTAACAGATTTTCACGATTCACATTTGAGGAGTAAGGCAGCCAAAATCAATGATGATTTCTCTTAAAATATCAAAAGTAGAGGTTCCAGAGATGATTTCCAAGTAGTCAGACATCCGTGAACTAGTAGTACACAGACACCCAGGGGCAATAAATGTACCAGCTATCTGAAGCCAAGATACCATCAGTGAGACTGATTTCATCCCTCTCCCTGTCACTGGGGTGCTATGCAGGATTTTGGTTTTCAGTACAACGTGTACTAGTGAACTCCACAAAGCAAAGATTAAAGAGATTAGTGTTGCTTGTTTTGAATGCAGTTTCAATTCACCCTGACTCACAAGATCAGCAATGGAACAAGATTCAATAGCACACGGCTTCCTCCTTACCCAGTGATAAATCGGTGTGAGAATACAATATTCTGCAGAAGGAGATTTGCCTGACCTCAGACTCATAGCCAAGCTAATCAGAGCAGGCTCACTGGCTTTGATGTACACATCCATGTGGGCCACACTAGCAGGAGCCATCTTCCCCCTTAGGCCCAGCAGCATTGTAAGAGGCATACATAGCACCACAGCAGTGCTGTGTGTGAACCACTCCTTTGGGAAATACAGCAGTGGAAAAAATTACTGTACTCTCCCAGCCTAAAGAATTGGCTTTCCTCATGAGGTTTGGTGGGTAGCAAAAGATACGGAGTACGGCCTTCTCCCAAGGTATCTCCTGCCACGTTCCTTATTAAATGCAAGGTGTGAAGATAGAGTCTTCTCAGCCTTCAAGACCTTTCCTTCAGCCACCCTTAGTGGCTTGCCAGCTTGAGGCCACAACAACAGCAGTTCTGTATTTCATACAAACAGGATATCCCTGTCAAAGACGATTGTGATGAGGGTGCAAACAATCTTCACACATGGAAGAGATGGGAAGTCATTCTTCCTGAGTGATCATATCAAAAGAATCTTTTTGTAGCTTAGAATAGAGTAAAAAAAAGTTACCTGCCTCTCCAAGAATATCTTTTTGAATATGCAAAATTCTATAATTGCAACTCCACAAATGTTATCAGCTACTACATCTTTGTTTTAAGAGACCTCTGAATTCTTTCATGTTTAAATTGATTGCTGCTGTCTCACCTAATTTATCTCCATTAACTATTTGATCTTCTCAGAAATTAAGTGAAAAAGTATGTCTTAGCAACAGAAAACAGTAAGGTGATATGAGGTAATTTATCTTTCATAAGAGTTTGAGCACAAGACAGAAACCTTTGGGACCTCAGTCTAATTCTCCCACAGAATGACAGGATGGCTGAGATGGGAAGGGCCCTCTTGAGGGCATTTTGTCCAATCCCTGCTCCAGCAGGGACACTCAGATCAGAATGCCCAGGGCCACATCCAGGTGGCTCTGGAAGATCTTTAAGGAGGAGATTCCACAGATTCTGGGTAATGTGTGTATTGTCATCTGCACAGCCCAGAAGTGCTCTTGGCATTCAGAGGGAACCTGCTGTGCACCAGTGTGTGCCCAAGGCCTCTGGACCTGCATCTGGCCTCTTGGCATCCTCCCTTCGGGGATCTGTAGACATTGATGAGATCCCCGCTGAGCCTTCAGAACAAAGAATAACCAGACACAAATGCTGTGACACTAAAGATATGAAAGGAATTGGATGTCATGGTCACAAAAATAAGATGAGAAAGACTGAAATGACACATTTTCCTCAAGATCCCTGTGTGTCATTCGTAGTGATGCATCTCATGTAAAATTTTTTGTTCAGTCCCAGAGGGAATTGCTCTCACACCTGGACAAGAAACATGCATCTATAGAGTGAAAGTTGGCCTTGTTCAAAACAGTGGTAAAGACTGTGCTAAGCAGGATGGGTCATTGCAGATGCTGAAGTAATGTAGACTTTGAGCCAACATTGTCAGCAAGTTTGAGGAACCAGAACCGCACCCAGCAATTTTCATCTCACTTCCTACGTGGGATATCAGTGGATCATGACCCACGTGCAGGCAGTCACACTGTCCTGCAACAACTTATGCCATCCTGGTAACATGATCCAGTCAGACATCTGTTCAACTCAGTTAATGTTGATGCAACTGCTTATGCATTCTCATTCCTTTTCCAGAACAAGCCCTACTATTTTGAGATGGCTGTGTACACCCGATCCAATTCAATTCAATCCAAGTCCTTCTGAGCTATTATGGACATGAAACAGCAAAGTCTGGATTCCCGACCTTTCTGCCTCTAACCTCCTCGAGATCTATATTCTGAACTCTGGAGATAAATGTACAAGTGAATCCATGATGGAACAACTTAGAGCTTCCTACAGCATTACACCAGTTAATACTTCCCTGAAGAGTTTCAATCAGTGGGCCAAATTGAGAAGGGATAATTATCCAATATGGGGGTTTGGGTAAATGGAGCCCAACAGAGCCACTATAAGGGTCTGTTTTTAAAACCAAGTCATAAAATGAGTCAGAATTTCACTCTTCATCTTATGAAAACAAGAGAAAGTGGGAAAACAGCAGGGAAACACCATGGTGTTGAGCATTGTTGCTCTAAATTTCCCTTTGCTCTGTATAGAGACAGATGTGTTCAAACTGTGGTTTGGGGGAATCTCTTGCAATCTATTTGCACTGACAGCAGAGAGACAGTAGGGTGCCTGGTCACTCACAGTATTCATATTCTCCTTTTTTAATCAAACTGGAAAGTCTACTTAAGTCTGAGGTCTGAGAATAAAATCTATTTTTGAGAATGCATAGGATTTCAACATGGGCATCTTCATGTCTGTTGCACGTCTGTTCAGCCCCACCAGGTCTGACCAGCTGGGCAGTGGCAACAGAGAGGCAAGGTGCCAAGTTCTGAGATGGGCACCAAACTCCTCCACTTGCAGGTATAGGGTGATTAGTCTGTGTCCCTCTTTCTGATGCTGTCATGCCATGCAGCTGCAAGCTTTGCAGCACAAGAGAAAGGGAAATTAAGTGAGAGGGAGCCTGAGGATGTTTTTGTACATCTGTAAGTGATTTTGTTAGCCTATCTTAAGAAGTTATTGCCCAGCAGCTAAGAGACAGTGCCTGGCTGTGAGTAAGGGCTCAGTTTGTCCCAGATAAAAAAATTAAAGTCAATTATCACAATCTTGCCATTGGCAATAGGATGGCCATAGGATGACGGGGAACCCTCATATGCAGGTGTGAGTAGCACAGCCTATTTGCAGAGCTGAGGTTGACCACTCCCCACATGGTAAAACACATAATTGGCAATTCTGTATTGATGGTATTTTTGTGAGGAGAATCATAGAATCATAGAATTACTCAGGTTGGAAAGGACCTTAAAGATCATCAAGTCCAACCACAGCCTCACCATAGTACCCTAACTCTAACAACCCTCCGCTAAATCGTATATCTGAGCAAGGAGGGAATGCATAAAAATAGAATGTATTTGCCTGTGCTGCACTGAGGAAGCCAGGCCCTAATAAGCCACCCTGAAATGTCTCTGGGGTGAATGGGGGACCAGGAGGCAGTGCCTGATCCTGTATGGATGTGCAAAGCACAGCCACGTCATACCTATAGACACAGTCACAGCACTACTCCCCCACAGATCATGACAACACCAGTTGTCCTGCAGTTATTAACCTCTCCAGATCAGGGTCAGCGGGGATGCGAGACAGCTCCACTGCTCACACCCACAACCTGGCCCTCACCCTCATGGCACAAGTTATACTTGCACTGGCCTCGCCTTCACAGAACGCACCACAGGACCCAGCCATAGGCAGGTGGTGGAGATGTGGGGAGGTCCAGCTCCCCTTAGACAGCCTCACACAGGTATGCAAGTAGAAAAGACCTCAGACAGTAATACCGTAGAACTACACTGTCTGTCATAGAATCATGGAATCATTAAGATTGGAAAAGACCTTCAAGATCACCCATTTCAACCATCCACCTACCACCAATATTCCCCATCAAACCATGTCCTTCAGTACAACATCTAACTTTCTTGAACACCTCCAGAGACTGCAACTGAACCACCTCCCTGGGTAGCCTGTTCCAGCACCTAGCCACACTTTCAGAGAAGAAATTTTTTCTAATGTTCAATCTGAATCTCTTCTGGTGCAACTTGAGGCCATTCCCTTTAGTCCTATTGCTAGTTATGGGACAGAAGAGGCTGACCCCCACCTCACCACAACCTCCTTTCAGGCAGCTGTAGAGAGCAATAAGGTCTCCCCTGAGCCTCCTCTTCTCCAGACTAAATAATCTCAGTTCCCTCAGCCGCTCCTCATCAAACTTGTGCTCCAGACCCCTCGCCAGTTTCATTGCCCTTCTCTGGACACACTCCAGGGCCTCAGTGTCTTTCATATATTGAGGGGGCCCAAAACTGAACCCAGTACTCAAGGTGCAGCCTCACCAGTGCTGAGCACAAAGGGACAATCATCTCCTTGCTCCTGCTGGCAACACAATTTCTGGTACAACCCAGGATGCCATTGGCCTTCTTGGCCACCTGGGCACACTGCTGGCTCATGTTCAGCTAAATGTCAATCATCACCCTCAGGTCCATTTCTTCCATACAGTCTTCCAGCCACTCTGCCCCAAGCCTGTAGTGTTGCCTGGGGTTATTGAAGCCAAAGAGCATGACCCAGCACTTGGACTTGTTGAACTTCATCCCATTGGACTCAGCCCAGCGATCCAACCTGTCCAGATCCCTCTGTAGCACCTTCCTATCCCTAGGCATATCAACACTTCCTCTCAACTTGGTGTAATCTGCAAATTCACACAGGGTGCACACAATGCCCTCATCCAGGTCATCAGTGAAGATACTGAACAGGACAGGCCCCAGTACTGACCCTTGGGAAGCACCACTCAAGACCAGTCACCAACTGGATTTAACTCCATTTCACCATCATCCCTACCAACAGCACCAATTGTGGGCACTGCTGGTGTTGGCACATTTGAAAGAAAGGTGAAATGTACCTAGTATCAACTGATTTTTTCTTTCTTCTTTTAGGCAGAGCTGATTGTAGTTTTTAAGTAGCTGGGAGTGAAAGAGCCCCCTAATTGTTTTTCTGAGTTGAGTGATATTTTTACTCCAATAATCTTCAGAAAGTCTGACCAGTAACAGGGCTGTACTATGCTGGAACTGCATGAGCAAAGGCCGGGATGGTGTCAGCTTTGTTAATGGTTACCACTGCCCTCCAAAACTCGCATTAATCTTTTTTTTACTGGAAGGCAGTAGTTTGATTTTTAGACGCATCCTTATTCTATTGACAGTTCATCAGCATGTGACCTGGAAATAATATTTACCTTACTGTTAGTCTTAGTTAAGATGAGCAAGTGTCATCTGGCTTAGTGACTCAAGCAGGCCCCAGACATGAAACATTGACTTTTGTTTCTTGACTTTTCCCTGACACACAACGAATAAAGCCAAGGAGGCTCCTGTAAAACCCACAGGATCTCTGGCTGTGAAGAGCAGGTGGGTAACCTCAGGCAGATCCCCCCTCCCCTTCATTGCAGAGCATCACCACTTCCATGGTTCTGGTTTTCAGGATAACACAGAGAAAAGCAGAGGAAGTTTCTGCATCTAGATGTGAGGCCCCCAGTAGAGGAATGATGTGGTGCTTTTGGATCAGGTCCAGAAGAGGGCCATGAAGATGCTGAGAGGGCTGGAGTACCTCTCCTGTGAGGAAAGGCTCAGGGAACTGGGTTTGTTCAGCCTGGAGAGGAAAGTGTGCCAAGGAGACCTCACTGTCTTCCAGTACTTCATGGGATCTTATAAGCAGGAGAGAATCAAGCCTTTTCTGCAACAAGTATGTGGCTTGTTATGTGTGTGAAGAGGAAAATTCTAATCCCAGATTTATATCTTGCTTCCTTTGGGAAACGGTGGCTTAGAAGCTAAACAAAGTGAATCATGGGAGGAGCACGTTTGGGTAACTGCATCCTCTGCTGAATGAGGTCACCAGTTCCTTTCAGTCTGGGTCAAATGAAAGTACATCTATTTTTACCTAAAAACCATGACCCAAGCTAAAAATATCTCTGCCATTTGATAAGTGAATTGACATAGTGAATGACTGTCACCGCTTAGCGTTGATATGTAAGCAATGAGAGCTAGAAGGGCATAATCCAGCATGATGGAACTGACAGCATTTTTAATTTCACACAGCTGTAATTTACACTTGGAGCAACTGAGAATGTTGCTTTCTGGGACATTTGAGATGAAGACAATCATGACAAACTGGAAAGAGTCTAAATAACTGGCAAAGAAATAGTGGAAATAAAAGCTTTAACTAGAATTTCATAGTTAATTACTAGTAGTCATGAAAAAAATAATTGCACATCTAAGAAATCGGTAAACACATAAAAAAAAAGATTAATGGTGTTGTCAAATCACATCTTGTTGCTTAGTGACAGTGTGACATGACCTGATGAATCACTAAGCAATGTGCTGCCATTCATCAAAATAAGATGTCCCCCAATTTCATGAATATATATCTCCCTCACGCACAATTGTAAATGTACACACATAAACATGACATAAACACTTTCATATCAAAGGAAAAACAGAAGCTCGTTTTCCTTTTCCCTGTTTTAAATGAGACAGAAAAACTACATTGACGTCAAGGTTGGTAGCAAGGTCTACTGCGTAAAACCACGCTGGTGAATCAGTACAAAGGCGTTAATGGCTACAGGGACAGCAAAAATATAGCAAGCTGACATTTAAGAGAGAACTGTCTTTGTAATTAAACTGCTGATGTACAAACCTACAACAGAAAAAGTGATCACAGTAATCAGACCTAAACAAAGACCGAGCATCAGAACAAACACGTCAATACCTACAGGCAGGGAGTACATCAGAAATGATTGCCACCACAAGCAATCAGTGCTCGGAAATGCTGAAGTTGTCAAAAGAGCTCTCTCTGCTCTTGGTGACTGCACTTGCTTATCTATCTGTTCTGAGTACTCCTGTGGAACTCCTTTCCACTCTCCAGATGTAGGCAGCAGTCCAGCGGAACAGGCTTTAAAAAAGATAAATTAGTACAGAGGTCAGCTAAAATAGCTGAATACCAAAGAAGGAGTCTTGACGGTGTTTACAAGAGGGTTTGAGCTCTGCCCAAAGCCTGTGTATCTCTGGGGAGACTGGGCAGAATATCCACAATGCTGGAAAGTACCCGCTGTGCACAGCAGTCTGTGTTAAAAGGGCACGGAGTTATTTATCCTACTTGCTTGAATCATGGTACTAAGGATGATATACGAATTCAAGGTCAAAGTGGTTTGCCCCTTATCGCTGCTGCTAAGACCTTTTCTTTTGCTGCTTTGCTAAAAACATTCTTTTCCACCAGTGTGGAAGATGAGCTCTTTCAAAATAACATTTATTTGTTTTAATTCTTACTATGTCTAAACTTCTTCATAACTTTTATTTGCTCCTCTACAGAGAATACTGGGAAAACAAGCAATAAATAGCATCAGCCTTAGGGTCTGGTATCAAAAACGGGAGTTAGCACATCTCTGTTACCAATCCTTGAAGTGTGAAGTGTTGATTTCACAGATGTGTGGGTAAAAACAGCTGTACTCGCCTTGTGCAGCTCCTGCCAGAGCTGTCTCTCTCAGAAGATGCCTGCTGAGCTTAGTTAGAATGAGGGGAACAGTGAATGCTTGTGAAACCATCTTCTAAAAATTTACCTCACCATTAAAAGCACTTTCTGGAATGAAAGACCACATCCAGAGACTGTATAAAGCTTCCAGAATAAAAGACTTCCCAGTCTCTACTAAGAAACAAACAAGATATCCTGAAAGAACTACGAATTTGTAGTGGTTTAACCCAGCAGGCAACTAAGCACACCCAGCTCATTCCCCCTGCAGTGGGATGGGGGAGAGAACTGGAAAAAGGCAAAACTCACAGGCTGAGATAAAGACATTTTAACAGAACAGAAGAGGAAGGGAAATGGTCATTTATATATATACACAAAACAACTGATGCACAATACATTTGCTCACCATCTGCTGAGTGATGTTCAGACAGTCCCCAAGCAGTTGCAACCCTCCAGTCTGCTCCCCCAGTTCTATTATTCAGCATGAGACCAGAATGTATGGAAGGTCCCTTTGGCCACTTTGGGTCCCCTGACCCAGTTCTGTCTCCTCGCATCTCCTTGTGCCCCCCAACTCCTTGCTGGTAGAGCAGCAGAAGCTGAAATGTCCTTGACTTAGTGTAAGCACTGTTCAATAACAACTAAAACATTGGTGTGTTATCAATTTTATTTTCATCCTAAATCCAAACGACGACATCATCCTAGCTCCTATGAAGAAAATTAACCCTATCTCAGACAAAACCAGGACAGAACTACAGTACTGTAGCCAGATACACTCTCTTCAGACATTCAGATTGGCAAATAGAGCTAAAGGCACTGAAAGAAAGTTGAAAAGAAATTATGTGCTATTAAAGAGCGAAGTGAAGGTAAACCAAAGACTGCCAAAACCCATAGAGACTTGGATCAACAATATATTTAACCAGATTTTCCTTTAATTTGAATCTTTTAAGATACTCAAAGAGGACACTGTCACACTGATAAGGAGAAGGGATATAACCTGGAGTTGGTCTCATAGAACAAGATCATGCACAGGTGTCACATTCTTTGAACACTGGAGGTGGTGGTTATGACCTGAGGACCCCCACAGATCCATCCCTTCCAGATTTCCACCTGTTCCTCATTCACTTCTTGCCATCTACTTTGATGTTTTCAAGATACATCTCTAAGCCTTCTTTTAGTAACCGCATAAGCCAAAACCTGCAGTCCTTACCACTAACGAGCTCTGTTCACTTTTAACAAGGAAGGCTTATAATGCACAATTAGTGAGTGCATTTTGCATACATGCATCCCTGCCTGCAGTCCAGAGAGCAATCGGGCCCACTCTCAGCAGCTCCAGAGCTGAATTTGCCCTGTCATTCCCCATGGGAGACAAAGAGGTCACCAGGAGATGCCACGTAGCTGACAGGAAAATAAGAGTCTTAGACGGAAGTGTCCTTCACTGCGGCCTCTCCAACTAATTTAGATCAGGTTGGCATGAACGACAGAAGAAACGTGCTATTATTTTTTCCTCTGACAGCGCAAGGGTTCTAAAAATTACATGCTTCTAATCCCTCATTAGTCTGTGTTTCAAATTCCCAGGCTGTGCAGCTTGTGCTGAAGGAGAAAGTGACAAGAGAAGAGTTATAATCCCTGTGGCAAGAGCTGTCACCGATACCTGCTGGGTGATAAATCCACAAGGCTTCTTCAATGAGCATTTTTTCACGCTTAAACTTGAGGGATGCTACTCAAAATAAGGAAAAATAAAGGAAAATGACACACAATCTAAAATTCGTGGCATGCACCAAGACCTGTTTCTACTAACTGATACGTGATGCGCTCACTCTGAAAGATCGTTCATATCACAGACTAGAAAAGGCAGGGATTGACAAGCTATATATCTTCTTAAATAATTGTTTTTTTTCTTTCTCTTTTAGAAAATACGGCATGCAGCATTGCAACTTGCTCAGAAACTGGTCTTCCCCTGTAGTGGACACTAAAGCAAAGCTCGCTATGAAGATGTCAAGCGTATTAAAATGAGACTAATAGGCGAGGCGTCATATTTAATAACACTCTCAAATGACATTAAGCCCAATATTCAGCAGAACTAACTCGCTCTAACAACAGAGCGGCCAACTGCAAATGATCAAATTTTGCAAATGAACAAGCACAAATAAAATGCAAAGAGAACATCATCAAATAAATTGTAGATTATTAAGCTGATAAACACAGTGTGGCTCATATTGCTCTGTGTCACACTGCATTTGTCACATACGTAGCAAAATTTCTGGTGCCACAAGCCATGTGACAGGTACCACTGTGCACGTGGTCATCATGCTAGCACCAAGGGCATGCTGACACTGGGCTGGTGTTAGAAGAAGCAGTCACTAGGTCTCCTGCTTTCAAAGAAATTCTCAGGGGATTCTCAGGAAGTAACAAAATTCAAGGAAAAACTGGTAAGGAGATGGCGTTGTTTCCAAGTGTCACGTGAACAATGTGTACGCTTCGCTGGAAGACAAAAAATGTTGCATTCCCCAACCCGTATGTACCTGCAGTGCAGGAAGAGCCCAAGAAAGGACAGGTCACCTTCCTCAGGGTGTGCCACCGTCTGCTGTTTACCATGGCTCTGTGGAGACTGAGAAGGTTATTCACCCAATGGGCCAATGTTTTCCCTCACTGCTTAACGTGACAGTGAAGATGCCAGATTTCAGCAGCTTCTCTCTGTTACTGAAATTATCTTATCATCAGGCACTGAACTGTGACAGATTTTCACATGGATCACTCTCCCACCCGCGTATCTCCCAGTCCTGTTACTGCCAGCTTGTCTGGAATAAACCAAATAACAAACCAAACCCCAAACTCAGTTTCTCAAGGTCAGGGAGGATTTTGCAGGCACCGTGCAAGAGCTGGTTAACAACTAAATTCAAGCCTTTACACTTCACATACAACAGCTAGACAGATTTTATAGTTAAGATAGATAGTTTTGTCAACTGTTGCATCGTCCATCCAGAAATCGATGGCACTATCTTATATTTATAGAGTACCCTTTGCTGCACTCTTCAAACTCTCTGCAGAGCAAAACACATAAGCATAACAACATTAGTAGTGCTTGGGAACAATCTCCGTCTGCTCTGTGGAGAGTTCTTCTGTCTCCGATTAGTCAGTTATCCCCTTGAAAAGACATTTTATTTTTATGCAGCTTTATGACTGTTATAAAGGGAGGTTTCATTTCTGTGTTTTCACAGGATCTCGCATCTCTCAGTAGTATGAGGACTGGAAACAATACAGACAGGTCTGGAAATGTGCTGATAGTGACTGCTGTGAATAGGTAAGCGCAACTGCTTTTGACAAAAAGAAAACCAAATTTCAAAGCATCTCTCGTTGCAGCTTCAAGACTTCTAAGGAATTGTTCACAAAAGGAAAACAAGAGTCTCTGGTGAGCCACGTTGGGTGGGAGGCTTACTGCTACTACGGGCCATGAATAATGAGTGAAGCAGCAAGGAAAAGTGTGTATTGTCAGCGAGGCAGTGTGAGCATTTCCCAGCAGGGTCACATCAACAGGCCAGTGCTAGACAGCAAGAATGTAGGAGAGGCTCTGAGGGATGTACAGATACAGATACTGATATTCTATCGTTGCACTACTTTGCTATAGGTTATACTGTATTATTCTGTATAGATTACCACAGTTCCTGAATCATTACATCAGATTCAGACCTGTGTATGAGGTAAGGGTCTACTGAGTCAGAGTAATTTCCATTTGCAAGTGCAGAATGTACACAAGAATAATATAATGGGTGGAACAATAATATAGAATCAAATCATAGAATCATTTGAGTTGGAAGAGACCCTTAAAGGCCATTGAGTCCAAACCCCTACAGCTCAGTCAGGTTGCTCAGAGCCCTGTCCAGCCTGACCTTGAGTGTCTCCAGAGATGGGGGACTCACCGCCTCGCTGGGCAACCAGTTCCAGTGCCTCAACAGCCTTACTGTAAAAAACCTCCTCTTTACACCCAGTCTAAATTTCCCCTCTTTTAGTTTGAAACCTTTGTCTCTTGTCCTATCACAACTCACAAATGAGTCTGTCCCCTTCTTTCTTATAGCCCCTCTAAAAGGAGCGAGCTACTCTAATGCAACTTGCTTTTACTAAATAACCATAAAAGAACCAAATTCAATGGTGCTCATAAAGTAATTTCCTCTCCCTGTCTGAACACAAGTCTTTCCTTTGCTGAAAAACCTTTTTTGAATACTGTCCCCACTGAAGTTCACTAAAAGATTTTGGTGGTCTATTCCAACGAATATATCATCTTTTGCTGGCTAAAAAGTAGTAACAGATAATTGGTTTCAGGTCGATTTCCTTAGCTTTAGAGAGTGGCAGCAGTTTCCCATAGCAAATAGTTTATTACATTTGTTTTGGTAGAATAATCAGAAATAACAGTCTCTTCACAAGTCAGTGGAAAATGAGGCTCTTCATGAACCCTTCTCACCCCACTGAGTAATATGACAACCAAAAACATGGGCTGGGATTCATGTGAGCCACGGCTGAGTGTGAGACAGTCACCCCATGCTCCTTTTAAGTCAGTTCAGCGGGATGGGCACTGTCACAGGATGACTCACTGATGTGATTTACACGCCTGTCTCAAGATGACACCCGTTGTCTCCAGCTGCCTGGGGATGCTTGTTTCTATCTTCTGACTGTGAAGTAACTGGATAAAGTCCAATGGAAGTCACGGTTAGTAAATACCGTGGTCACTAGTGACTGCACATTACGTAGTTCACAGTGCGTGGATAGTTACCCAGTGGCACACTGCAGATTCCCAAAGGACTTCAGCACGGCAAATAAAAACAGAGCTGTGCAGGACAGAAGTGGTCAGCTCCTCTCCAAGTGGGAAAAGGAATTATCTCCCAAATACCAGACATACTGGCCTCTGGCAAACTGTGTTAGTTCATTACAGAAAGGTTAAATGGGACCCCTGTAACATGACAGTGAAGGACAGAGCTGAGGCAAATGCAAACTACTGCATATAGTCAGGAACGATCATTAACAAGTACAAAGTGGCAAAATACTAGTTGCACTGCTGCTGTCCTGAAGGGTTCTACAGCTTAGCACAGAGCAAGAGCTGAAATTGAATCAGTCATCTCTTTTTGGCTGAGGACAAGACAACTCTATGCATGCACATAAAAACAGAGTTGCAGTTTGACGATACACCAGATCATGGGCACTGCAGTTTGGTAAAAGGTGAACAGGCAGAGCAACAGGGATGATCAGAGGTTTACAAGGCAGGTTGTATCAGGAAAAACTGAATGAAGTGGGATTTTTTACCCTTAAGGGAAGGCAGAAAATAAAGATTTCAAGAACATAAAAGAATGCTGCATAAAGAAAGAGAGCAATCTTTTCTCCAAATCTGCATCAGAACGGCTGGAATTGAAGAACCTGACTTGCAGAACAGAATATCCAGAGAACAGTTGAGAAAACAGTAAGCACGATAGAAGACTGAAATACAGACAAGGCTCTACTACCAGAGCTCTTCATGGGCAAGTCAGACCCAGACATGGCACAGGAGAAAATACAATCAGAACTGAGTGTGAGTTTCCTCCCGAGCTTTTGCTAGAAGACAGCATGAAAAGAGATATCTTCTCCCAGTGCAGTGCTCATGGTAGAATGAAAAATTTATTCAAAGCCCTCTGTGACAGTGCACAGTGCTCCTCCTCCCCACGTCCTCTACGCAGAGTGTGGCACACACCTGAAGAGGTTAGCTCAGGCTGCTACTTATTTTGCTGCTGGTGAACTTTTGTCATTGGCTTTTGATTCAGACAAATTATCACCGCAGACACAAAGTATGTAGCAATGGATCCCACAATTCTGAAATAATCAGCTCAGACATAGCTTGGATTACAGAAAAAGACCCACTAATGCAACAGAAAAACACAGTGCAAACAGATGGAAAAACACCTCTCTACAGCGTTATTTGACACCTCTCCCTTAAAACATGAAAGTGCCTTTGAAGTACGATGTTAACTGCATACATTAGCACACAGTAAAGGAATGAATAAATAAATGTTGGGGCTTTTTAAAAAATCTGTGCTGGAGATGCATTTCTTGCTGAAAATGTCATTCATCAGCATCTTTGTATCCTCAGCTTCCCCACTGCCAGAGCTGCAGTTCAAGGCAGAGCAAGTCTAGCGAGCCGTCCCCCTCACCAACCACAGCTGAGAGATCGTCTCTCCCGCTGAGCAGCCATGCCACCACAGCAAAGATTCCCAGTAGGGGGAAAACGTGCTGGGAAAGAAATTTTTCTGCCTGTTCTGTTAATTTGTATTATCACCTGCAAATCAGAAGAGTAGTGAAGGCCATTATTATAAACCATGTCTCTGTGGACCACAGGCTACAGTCTGAAAGACCATCCTCAAACTCCAACTTTTCTGAGCAAGATGCCAGGAAAAAAGTCATTTGGGGTCTGATTTTAGCTTGATTTGCCTTTATGTGATCATTTAAAACACAAGTTACACTAGCATTTAATAATCACTTTCCATTAATACTAATGATTGTGTAAAGCATAGAAGAGTAGGAGAGCTATGAGGTGCAGCACCTGACATTGACCCATACATCTCGAGGCAGAGGTAAAACTGTACAATACACATTTGACAATTCTTTGACAGAAGAACGGCATCAGGAAATCATAGAATCATAGAATGGTTTGGATTGGAAGGGACCTTTAAGATCATCCAGTTCCAACCCCCCACTGTAGGCAGGGACACCTCCCACTATACCACACTGCTCAAAGTCCCGCCTAGGCTGGCCTTGAACACCTCCAGGGAGTGGGCATCCACAACCTCACTGGGCAACCAGTTCCAGTTTCTCACCACTCTCACAGAAAAGAATTTCTTACCAATATCTAGTCTAAATCTACACTCTTCCACTTAAAGGCCATTTCCCCTCATCCTGCTGCTACATGTCCTTATAAAAAGTCTGTCCCCAGCTTCCCTGTAGGCCCCCTTCAGGTACTATAATGTCCCCCTGGAGCCTTCTCCAGGCTGAAGAGCCCCAGCTCTCTCAGCCTGTCCGCTAAGAGAGGTGCTCCAGCCCTCTGATGATCTTTATGGACCTCCCCTGGATCCAAACCAACAGCTCCATGTCCTCCTTGTGTTGGGGGGCCCCAGAACTGGATGCAGTTCTATCCCTTCCCACCTCTGCCCAACTCACTTTGTTTCAGTTGTGCCAGGGTGTCTGTGGGACCACACTGTAGACTGGAACCATGAAAAGAAAAGGGGTAACCCCCCCCCCCCCTCCCTCCCCCCGGAGAAAGCTGTTTCCATTTTTTAATCCAGCACATTTCCACTGAGCTTTTGATGCACAGCCCAGACCCCTGAAGCAGCACAGCTTGGGTGCCCAGCCAGTGTGCCTGGCCGTTCCCGCCAATAACAACCACCCACCTCCAGCCCCACTGCAGCCCCAGGAGCCTCTGTGAGTGGCAAATCATAGAATCATAGAATGGCCTGGGTTGAAAAGGACCACAGTGATCATCGAGTTTCAACCCCCCTCCTATGTGCAGGGTCGCCAACCACCAGACCAGGCTGCCCAGAGCCACATCCAGCCTGGCCTTGAATGCCTCCATGGATGGGGCATCCACAGCCTCCTTGGGCAACCTGTTCCAGTGCGTCACCACCCCTTGAGTGAAAAACTTCCTCCTAATATCTAACCTAAACCTCCCCTGTCTCAGTTTAAAACCATTCTCCCTTGTCCTATCACTAGCCACCCTCATAAACAGCCATTCCCCCTCCTGTTTATATGCTCCCTTCAAGTACCGGAAGGCCGCAATGAGGTCTCCCCGGAGCCTTCTCTTCTCCAAGCTAAACAAGCCCAGTTCCCTCAACCTTTCCTCATAGAAGAGGTGATGATCCCTCAACCACCCTGCCTGATGGTTGCAACAAGTCCATTCTGGAGCCTGCAGAGCCTCCTCCACCTCCTTCCCAGACTCTAGCAGTCTCTTTTTTTCTGTGTTCTATACTCCATTGATCTTATCTTGCCAGACTTGTGTTCCCTGTGGTGTGGCAATACTGACTTGTGAAAGCCTTTTTTACTTTCCAGAGAATTAAGCTAAACTCTAGGGAAGGGATCTCTACACATAGATTGAAACATGGCAGAGAGCAGACTCTGTGCCCAGTCACATCTCTGCCACCCACTGGCGTGATGGCAACACCTGGGTCAGTTCCTCAGCATGGGGCTGCCTACCTCAGGGTTGCCTCCCCACCTATCATTTATGCCATTTCAAAACCAGGTAATCACTAAGTTATGAAACCAAGACATACAAATGATTTAATACCCTGCCTGACTTCTTTTTTTTTTTTTCTTTTTCTTTTTCTTTTTTTTTTTTTTTTTTTTTTTGGTGAATGTCAATTCCTCCTTCACTTCCAGAATTCCCACCAAATTCAGTGGTATTCATGTTGAGCAGCTTCTGCCGCTGGCAGGATGCATCCTTTAGCTCAGGTCTTTCCAATCATGTATTCTGAAGCCAAACAGGAGCTAAAAGACCAGCCAGATAAGTCTTCAAGAAATATGTTCATGTTTCAGATTCACTGCACTTCACTCACTTAAAGGAAACAGCACATAAAAGGCAATAATGACACTTTTTCTGGTTATGGCTTTTAGATCAGCCTGATCCACAGGGTAATGCAGCCTCAATAGTCAAAGATCTATTCAAATGGAGAACAGCTGCATAGATATATTTCAGTTACTTTCTCCAGCTCAGTAAGGAATGGGACTTCTTCTGCATTTTGATCCGTGGTAAGGATATATTGTGTGCTTCTGGAATAAATACTCAAGTAAAAATACTACAGAGTAATATCAAAGAATAGAAAAGACTGGGGCAAGGAGGCAGAACTCAATAACTACTTGCTAAAATTTAGACAGACTTTAACAAATGAGAAAGATTATTTACTACATAGAGAAGAATAAATGAGCAGCTACATTGCTCATAAATTTAAGGAACACTTGGATCAGCCTCCTAGAATCAATTTGTATCATTTTCTCCTCACCAACCTGCAAAGCATTTTGAAAGGATATCATCATGCCTTTCTTATTTACAAAAAAATGCAAAGCATTATATAATGAGTTCCCATAGCCTCTGCTGGAGAAGTTTTCACTGTGTGCATTCTGAATTTCTCACAGATCTAAATATTAGTTTGCACAACACAGAAATGTAAAAGGTACAATTAGAAGGACTGTGAGAAGTCACACAGTCAGTTCTTTACGTTTCTTCCCGGTCCAGTGGTTTCCGTGCTTAATTTGCACATTTGTACAGATGCACAAACAATATTTAAGTCACTACACAGGGATTCACAGTTGCTCGCCCAAAGAATATAAAACACAAATTAAAAAGTGCTATAATAGAGTTTGATAAAACACCTGTGATACTTTTTTTCTTGGAAATATTACGTATATGTTATACATGTGCATTATATCATTGATGTATATAATGTATGGTATATATTGTATAATACACGTGCTTTGTATAATATGTGCATGTGTTTGTGTACATACACACATCTGAAAAGTCTAAAGATTAGGAAAACATTCTGCTTCATACTACTATGAGTCCCATAAATATTGCAGCAACCATGAAAAATAAATATAGAGTGGGCCTAAGCAAAACACACACTGCCTGTTCAGAAGAACAAGCTCCATCAGTCTCAGCATCTGCATAAGAAAATAAGTACCTAGAAGGCTGAAGTAATTGAGAAAAATAAGCTGCTTCTTCTAAGCATCACCACAGCTTCACTGTCAAAAGGCACTGCTGTCAAAGCATCACTGACAAGAGGCACTGACAAGCTGTGTAAGTCAAGGATGGCAAAATGTAAATGCTCAGGGTTTGGTAAGAGATTTTAGGATGCATATATGAAAAAAAAAAAACATCAAACAACTGCAGGATCTCCACTTCCCCACAGACTCTCTCATTGGCTGCCTATGTTTTGGTTGCATCTATTAAACATATAGTTAACACTTTTTACTTACATATTATTTTTCTTCTCGATACATGCTGCTGCGAGCTTATCTTCCTTATGGAAATGTTACATTTTGTTCTCAAGGAATAATCTTGGAGGCTTGTACTCTCTAGTTGCTCCAGTAGACTCCTGAGGTGCCGGTAACAGGAAAGCTCAGAATGTGTGGCCACAAATTCACAATAATTTGACAAAGGCTCATGGTTTTTTTTAGATGAAGAATACCTAGCTAGCATTATCGCATACTAAAGGCAGGACAAGATGGAAGCTGCTGCATTAAAGCACAAACACCCAGTTCAGTGCTATCAGTATGGTCACATCCAAATGGGCTCACACAGCCACCATTAAGGAGTTTGGCCACACTCAATGAGAAACTCTCATGGCTAGCTTAAAGAAAAATGCCCTCAATTGAAGCAACAGATTACAGGTTCTTTGATGGTAATAAATGCACTATCTGCAGAGCACAAGCAAGTACCAATAATGTGAAAAATACAGCCAACTGCAAATGTATTAGGTTATGGAATAACTCTATAGAGCAAGACCTTAGGCATAACAGTCAGGCGCCAGGCCGAAGGAGGAGGTTTGGGGGCAGAGCTGAGCACACCTTCAAGAGGAAGCCATTCTGCTTCTGTGGTTAAGGAGATTCCTGAATATACAGTTGTATAGTTTTCACCACAAATGAAAGAGACATTTCTGAGTGGAAAGCATCCTATACTTGTCATGTGCAGTTTTCTGGTGTCTGTCTCTGAGACATCTGGTGCTAGATCACAGCATGGATCTGGACCCTGTTGATCTTGGTTCCTGTCCAACCTGGCAGCTGTTGGCTCCACTCTTATCTCCATGTAACTGTTCCTTTCAGCTATGCTGTGCAAGACAGAGTATTTCTTTCTGAAAAAAATTGGCCAGCACTTCACACTGAACAACATCCTCTCCAGGAGGCTAGAAAAATTCTAAATGCAACAGCTAACGATACCTCAATATCAAGTGTCATCAAATATATTTCTATAAATATGTTACTCTCAAGTGCAGACCATCAAGGCTAATACTTAAATAATAAGTAAAATCAAAAGGAAGAACATCTCCCTCACCAGTGTGAAATGCGCAGTGCTGAAACTATTGCTGCTCTCTCTCATATCTTGTAAGGTCTTACACTGCTGCCAGCCATAAAAGTGGTCATTGGCAAAATTGCACAGGTTTCGTTTCTTTTTGTTCCTGACATCCTGACATCTCCTGACATCCACCCAAAATGCCAGCTGTATATGTAGAAGCCAGATGATCAGAGAATCATAGAATCATAAAAAGGCCTGGGTTGAAAAGGACCTCAAAGATCATCTAGTTTCAACCCCTCTGCCATGGGCAGGGTTGCCAACCACCAGACCAGGATGCTTTAAAATGTGTCCTTTTTTCCTGGCTAAAGCCACATATTAACTACTTCAATGTCCTAATGGAGGCATCTACTGCATGGTGTTTGTCTGAACTGTTTGGGTGGACTCTGGAAAAGAAAACTTGTATTTATATACAATTTTTTAATTGATAAATATACATTAATCCATTTTTGTTTCACTGATAGTAGTGTATTATCTTCTTAATGAAGTAAGATAAGTTCACCTCTTGTCAATTTGCAAAAATGCATACATTCACTGATACGTGGTGCCTTTCTTAGCTCCCTAGAAGATGCTTCTTCATAGAATCATAGAATATCTTGAGTTGGAAGGGACCAACAAGGATCATTGAGTCCAACTCCTGTCCCCACACAGGAACACCCAAAATTTCAATGCTATATCTAAGAGCATTGTCCAAACACTCCGTGAAATCCAGCAGGCTTGAGACCATGACCACTGCCCTGGTGAGCCTACTCCAGTGCCCAAATGCCCTCTCAGTGAAGAGGGTGAAGTGAAGAACCTTTTCCTAATTCCCAGAAGTCTCTTCTGTTCTTTTTATCAAAGTGATACTACAGAGGTAGTGTCTGTGGAGAAATAGTACAGAAATCATCATGCAAAGATTTCAGTTGGGCTGAAAATTGTGTTTATTATCAGTTTTAATGCATTATTTATTTCAATAAATTATTTTTTCCCTTAAAATAGTTAATAAAGGCTTTTATTCATACAACTGAAACTGTTTAATTTGAACATCAGCCTTAACAAAATTAATATGTTGCAGATTTCTGCAATCTATGTGCTTCAGTTTACACAATAAAAAATATATTTTCTTCTTTTGTTGCATTTGAGGAAGAAAAGTCTATAGGAGATCCACAAACTTATTGGAATTTTATGATCTTGAGATTGTTATTTTTCATAGATCAACACTGCACCTTATTCTAAGATAATTCTTTTAATGCAGACTTATGCATTTGACTCAGTCTCATCACACTGTATTCTACACATAAACATGTTAAACATCCTGCTCTTAAACATGCCTGCTCTGATTTTGTAAGGAATTGACTTCCTCCCCCCCCGCAAAAAAGAGACCAAATAATCCCAAGTGGTTTTCTTACTGTTGTCAGTTCATCACGGTAATTTATCTGTCACCTAACAGAAACTTAGAAGTATACGTTTCCATTGTTTCTCTTTTTTTTTAAGGATGCAAACATTTTGAATATACTGTGAAAGGAATTTAAATCATATATAGGTGCTTGTTTCTCTTCATCATCATCTCTATGGCCTACCCTTTAAGAACTTTAAAATGTCATCTAGAAAATCCTTTCTCAACATACACTGATTATTCTGCACAGTCAAAAGAAATTTCAGATCCTTTCAATTACAAAGTATAGAGGAGATACCCCTTTATGCATTCTAATTCTACTTTATATGCATTTGTGTTAACAAAATAAGATGCCTTCCGGTAATTCTAGAATTCTTTAGTAGATAAGGAAAAACAACTGAAGAATTTTGATGCAAAGCTGTCGAGGTCAAACAATGAACTGCACACATGATGTGTTTGTGATGGGAGAAAGGTGGAAGTCAATATTCATTTTCTTTCTTCACATTCATTGTTGTCTTAAAAATAATCATAAAACAGATGATTTCTCTTTCAAATATTTAGTATAAAGCTATAAATAGCATTTTGATATTTAATGGTTTGAAGAATCATTGACCATAAAAGGAAGAATGTGTTTTTTAGTGATCCCTTTAATTGCTTTCTCAGTTATTTTGGCAGTAACTCCACTTTCCACTGTTATTTTAAATATTAATGAAGGAATCTTAGAAAATACTAGTAATAATTTCTTGTTATGTTCAAGTGATGGCTACATGATGGCCAGAGATATCTGGTATTCTACACCATACCTCTCTTGTTTCTGCACCCATCACGATCATGTTTTTAGCAGTTTAAGATTTGTTAGCAGCAAAATAAAAAATATATGTATATTATATCTGCCCTATTTATAAGTTTACTTTCACCTGACAGTCCTCCTGACTACTGATTAATATAAAATTGTGTTATCACTTACAACATAAAAGATAAAGTATGTTTTTATAGGCAAGGAGGTATCTTTCCTTTTCAATAGTATAGAATCATAGAATCGCTAAGGTTGGAAAAGACCCACAGGATCATCCAGTCCAACCATTTGCCCATCACCAATGGTTCTCGCTAAACCATGTCCCTCAACACAACATCCAAACGCTCTTTGAACACCACCAGGCTCGGTGACTCCACCACCTCTCTGGGCAGCCCTTTCCAGTGCCTGACCACCCTTTCAGAGAAGTAGTATTTCCTAATGTCCTGCCTGAACCTTCCCTGGCGCAGCTTGAAGCCATTCCCTCTAATCCTATCACTAGTCACCCGAGAGAAGAGGCTGACCCCCAGCTCACTACAACCTCCCTTCAGGTAGTTATAGAAAGCAATAAGGTCTCCCCTGAGCCTCCTCTTCTCTAGACTGAACAATCCCAGCTCTCTTAGCCGCTCTTCATAAGGCCTGTGCTCCAGACCCCTCACCACCTTTGTTGCCATTCTCTGGACACGCTCCAGGGCCTCGATGTCTTTCTTACAGTGAGGGGCCCAAAACTGGACACAGTACTCAAGGTGCAGCCTCACCAGTGCTGAGTACAGGGGGACAATTACTTCCCTGTTCCTGCTGGCCACACTATTTCTGATACAAGCCAGGATGCCATTGGCCTTCTTGGCCACCTGGGCACAGTGCTGGCTCATGTTCAGTCTAGCATCAATCAACACCCCCAGGTCCATTTCCTCTACACAGTCTTCCAGCCACTCTGTCCCAAGCCTGTAGCGTTGCCTGGGGTTATTGTGGCCAAAGTGCAGGACCCGGCATTTGGTCTTATTGAATCCCATCCCATTGGCTTCAGCCCAGCTATCCAGCCTATCCAGATCCCTCTGTAGGGCCTTGCTACCCTCAGGCAGATCAACACTTCCAGCCAGCTTGGTGTCATCTGCAAACTTATTGAGGGTGCACTCAATACCCTCATCCAGGTCATCAATAAAGATATTAAACAGGACAGGCCCCAGCACCGACCCCTGGGGAACATCACTCATGACCAGCTGGATTTAACTCCATTCACCACCACTCTCTGGGCCCGGCCCTTCAGCCAGATCCTTACCCAGCCAAGAGCGTACCTGTCTAAGCGACGGACTGCCAGCTTCTGCAGGAGAATACTGTGGGAGATGGTGTCAAAGGCTTTGCTGAAGTCTAGGTAGACTACATCAACAGCCTTACTCTCATCCACTAGACGGGTCACTAGATCATAGAAGGAGATCAGGTTGGTCAAGCAGGACCTGCCCTTTGTGAACCCATGCTGGCTAGGCCTGATCCCCCAGTTGTCCCGCACATGCTGCGTGATCTCCCTCAAGACAATCTGCTCTATAATCTTCCCCGGCACCGAGGTCAGGCTAACAGGCCTGTAGTTCCCCGGATCCTCCCTGCAGCCCTTCTTGTAGATGGGAGTCACATTGGCAAGCCTCCAGTCTTCTGGGACCTCACCTGTCAACAAGGAGCACTTGATAGATGATGGAAAGCGGCTCGGCTATCGCCTCTGCCAGTTCCCTCAGCACTCTTGGATGAATCTCATCTGGTCCCATGGACTTCTGGCAGGCCAGTTGGAGTAGCAGGTCTCTGACTGTTTCCTCCTGAATCATGGGGGGTTTAGTCTGCTCCCCAGCCAAGACTGCCAGGTCAGAGAGTGGAGAAACCTGAGGATAACTGGTCTGACTTTTAAAGACAGATGTCTTGTATGTAATCATTGCAGTCATCATAGTCACAATACATGTAAAAATATAATTCAGAGAACCAAGCATACAGGAACAAAGTTAGAAGATGATCACCCTGGCAGCTCTGTAGCTCTGCACACTGAGATACAAATGGTTTGTCCTACACAGCTTCTATTTACTTCCTGATGACATACATGATGGATCTTCTTCAGACAAAAAAAAAAAAAAAACAAAAAAAACCCAAAGTTACCGTACTCAGATAATACTGGCTGTATTTCATTTGGGTAGACTTCAGCTCCTTCAGCTCCTCTGGCAGATCATCTCAATTATCATTTTTTGTTTCACAGGCAGTAGAACATATACTCATATACAGACATAGAAATTTAAGATTCGCTCTTTGTGTATACCATAGATAAGGATGTTTGAAATATAGTATGTACAACTTTATTTCAATCAAGATTGCCAGGAAGATGAAACAGCCTTCAGCAAATATAACTCGAAACATCCTCCAGAGGAATTACTCAGACTACTTCTCTATCATTCCTTTATCTTCGTCTTTTTTTGACCAGGCTATTCAATCTTCACACTGCTAGGTTCCATCAAGCTTTTCCTGAGATGCACATGTTAGACTTATTTGAAAGGGTTTTTCCCCCAGGCCTTTGCCACAATTCAGTCCTAGTCAAACTGGTAAGCTCCAAAGGAAAGCTTTTGTCTGTGTAGTTCTGCCACAGGCCTCTTCCTCCTTCCAGTACAGAACAATTCATAACAGCTCATCGTCCCTTTTCAAAGCTGATAAGTTTGCATGAAGATCTCCATATAACATTGGTGAAGGTTATGCCTGGGAACAGTCTAGAAACTTCCAGAAAGAGATATTATTAATATTATATATTACTGTACTTAAAAAACTTTTTTTCTGTAACCCCAATCCACTTGGCAATAAAATAATGTTCAGGTGTGGCAAGTATTTGTTGACTAAAACAAAAAGCTTCCATAAGTCTTTTTTCTCTGGGTACATTTTCATTACAGTTCTCCATAACACATTTGGTATAGTCAAACCAACAAACAAAAAGAAATGATTGAGACTCTCCATACTGTTCTGCAATTCAGCTAAGTCCAAAGACAGCTAAAGAAAAGAACAAATTACTGATATTTTTATTTTGCTTTTGTTTTCTCAAGATGAATTCTACTCTACGCTGAAAACAAGGCTTAATCAATGTATTGTTCATCAAGGTTCTGCAGAAGTTGGATTGAGTCAACCTACCTTTTACTCATGCAACAGATGAAGTGATGACTCATAGAAAAACAGAGAAGTAATTACCTTCATGGACACTTTAAAAAAGTAGGCAACAGGCTTAAACTAAGGAATCTACGGTCATCCAAAAACCCTGTTCTACGTAGCTCTAACTCAGTTGGGATGAAACAAACTGCCATCAAGAAGGGAACTCATTAAAAGTAGCTCTTCCTTGAGGGAACTTGTCCCTTAGGATCACAGTCATGTGCCCGCGAGGAGAAACACTCCACCATTGGACTGCCTATAAAGCCAAAAATTAGCTGTTGTTTTTTGGCAGCACTGTCTGTAAGGTACATTTTGTCCTTATCCCCCTAATCCATTTCATACACATGGAGTATGTTACAATAAAGGAGTGCATACAGCCAGTCTTTGAAAAGGGAATCACTGTTTTGTGGAGTACTTGGATTTTTACAATATTGCTTTGCTATTAATTTTTAGTGAGGCACTTCAGAGGCCTAATCCAGATTTTACTGTACCAGAAACAAGCATATAGCAATCAAAACAGCATGATGATCACGTGTCTTAGTTTCAGCTAGGACAGAGTTGATTTCCTTCATAGTGTCTGGTATGATGCTGTTTTCATTTTAGCAGAAAAACAATGTTGATGAGACATTTCTAGTTGTTGCTGAGCAGTGCTGTACAGAGTCAAGCATGTTTTCGTTATCTCAGCTTCTCCTACTGCTCAGCCAGTCAGAGGGCTGGAGGGCCCAAGGAGCTGGGAGGGGACAGAATCAGAACAGCTGACCTAAACTGGCCAAAGGGATATTCCGTAATATAGGATATCATGCGGAAGGAAAGCTTGAAAAAGGGAGAGTTCGCTGGGAGGCCTGACGCTGCTTGGGGACTACCAGGACTTTGATGGTGAGCAATTGTGCATCATTTGTTACACATATATATATAATTGTCATAACCATTACCCTTTTTTTCTGCTTCCTTTTCTCTATCCTGGTAAATAGTTTTTATCTCAACTCACGAATTCCACTTTGATTTTTTTTCCCCAGTTCTCTCCCTCATCCCACTGGGAAGGGGGACAAGTGAGTAAACAGCTGAGTGGTGCTTGGCTACCTGCTGGGTTAAAGCACAACAACATGAGATGATCTCACTGTCCTTCCTGGAAAAGGAGAGACCTCACGATGTTTTCAAGGCCTATATCACTACTGCCTTTCCTCCTGTCACAGTTTATTCACTTCCTGAACCTTTTCATGGGAAATACTGGATTTCTTTTGATCTACTATGGTGCAGAGACTCAGTGACTCAAGTTATGGTCTGGTACTGCTCCTGAAAATAGTCCTGGATACCTGCATAGAGGTGTCCCCACTCCAGCCAAATGGCTTAACTCACAGGCTGAAGACATCAATCAGTACCAAAAGCTTTTTTATGTCTTCCACTGTTTTTCTAAGCTGCTGAAAAACAAAACATTGCAGTGAGGTCCTACAAGACCATGGGCATTAAGAATAAGCAATAATAATTAGCTGGAACTAGTGGAACTGCAAATACCAGGTACCTTTCTGCATTCAGATTGCTGGTCATGCCCAGATCTAAGAGGATGAATATAACAAGTCTGAGTGTCTATATCTGTACAGAATCTGGACAGGATGTCGCACAGCACCCACAGATGCCAGCAGATGTCCCTTCTGTTGACAGAAGGGAGGCAGATATGGTGGTGGCAGACTCCCCTGGGAAAGGACTGCATGACATGGCACCAGTGGGAAAACACAGTGGCTTTCCAAAGCTTGAAATGAGCCAAAGTCATATCAACACCTGTAAACCCCTTTAACGTATCTATAACCATAGCTGGGAAAAAGATTTTAAAATTCTTCATTCTAGTAAAGGGCAGAAATGCTGGCTTGAATCGTGGTAAATTGGTATTAATTATCATAACGAGGCTGAGATAACTGTGAAATGTACAAAAGCATCCAGATGTTGGGTGAACACAGTGCTCTGTCACAATTTATTACATTTGTTTAAAAATTCAAAGCCAAAATAAAATGACAAGACTCTAATAGGAAAAAGCCTCATCTCTTAAGCAGTACACGTACCACAGTAAAAATGCTGGTTTAATTGGGGGAGACTGGAAACGATTTGAAAAATGAAATGTAAATTGTACGGGATGCTCAACAGATAATACTGCATGGATTGTCTCCTATCTAATGATTGCTGAAATGCACTCAGAGACAAAAACCCACCTACATCATAGAGGCCAGTTAATTTGCTTTGTGCTGTAAAATGAGGCTGGCTTCTGTCATGGGCAGAGATTTCACAATTTCTTTTTCACAGGCTGATAAGGCTGTATTAGGCCTTGTGATACATAGGGGCTCTTTTAGGGAAGGTGCAGGGCAGTATTTGTGCTGTACCAAAGTCTCACTCTGACACAACGATGGGTCTTTCTCAGTGGGGAACAATCCACATGTTGGCATGTTAAAACACAAGCCAGACACCTCTGTTACAAGTAGGGGAAAATGAGAAGAAAAAAAAGTGAAATATATGACTTTTTTTCCTTTTTAAAAATCAACTTGACATAATTTTACATATTTAAGAGGGTTTTTTGTTTGTTTGTTCTTTAGTATAAGCACATCCACAGGCCAGCAGCTCATAGACATACTCCATGCCACATACAGGCATGGAGCAGCTGCTGTTCTGCTGCTTGTGAGGGGAGAAATGCAGAATGGGGTCATTTCTACTGAAGCTCAAGCCTGCAAATTTCTTGCTTTGAGCAGTCAGTGATCAAAATGCAGCCCTCAAAAGTTCAAGCATAGCTGAAGCCCACACAAGGTGAAAGGGCAATAATCCTTCCATTCTTATTGTAGTTTTTTAACAACTTAAAACACACCAACAGGTTCTAATTATGGGAACTATTCCCTGGTCCCAGAGAAAGAACAATTCTTTTGTGAAACGATAGCAATCCCAAATAAAGAGGGCCTGAACTGCTACTCACACACACTGGCAGACTGATCTTCAGAACCTCTTTTTTTGCCCTGTCAATCTCTGCACGATGCCACTGACTTTCTGTACCTCTGAAAGGTACATTGTACCTCTGAAAGAGGTCAATGCCTCCAGCAGTGGTCCTGCCTCTGGAGCAGAGTTTATTGGGAAGTATTCAACCACTCCCTAAGCAACAAGAACAAAAAGATGACAAAGGGAGAGCGACTGCCAGTATAACCAATAATCTACATATTCATGGTGCTGTCATCCCCTTCTCTTAGCCCAGGAGAGTCTGTGAATTTTACTGCCCAGTCTGAGGACACCTCTTACAGGTCAGCTTCGAATCATAAAGAAGAAAATCCGAGGGAAGCAGAGTTTGCTTTTAGGAAAAAATGGCCTTGAATTGTGACAGCATGTTTTCTCCTGCACCCGTTGGAAATGGTCAGAACATGGGGCTGAGAGCTCAACAACTCGTACAGCACTTCCAACAGGCATTTAAGCCTCTGATGATAACTACCAGGATCATGTTAATCCACACCCACTTTGAAGAAAGAACATGAAGGTTTTGACGTGCTGCTTGAAATTGCCTGACAGAGACGATGAGCAGGGAGTGGAGGAATGGCTGCTGGCTATGCAGCTGTGGGGATTTGGACCAGAATGGTGTGTGCTGATCAAACATGAGGGCAGCTGTGCACCATGGACCTGGAGAAACCACTGCACTTGTGCTGCTTCATTTCAAGAATTTCTATCGCTGTTGACTTCCAGTGCAGCTTAATGCAAGATCTATTTGAAAGCTCAAGCCTGCAGGTCACATCGTGTATGTTAGAAGTAGCCACTCAGCTGGCAAAACAAAGCTTGCCTGTAAATAAGAATCTGACTTAAAGAGCCATCAAAACAAACAGGTCAAAAGTGCAAAATACAGAGTCTGAAGCTTTCTGAATTGTGCAAACAGAGCAAAAAGCACTCAACAAGAGCTGAAGGCTCTGGCAGGACCTGCAGGTAGCCTGAGGCCACAAGATAAATCTTTGATCTTTGAGAAGATGAGGATCCGGAGTGTCATGGTCACAGCCCAGCAGCAGAGTGCAAGGAGGCCGAGTTGGTTACGGAGATGATTCCTGTCTCAGATGGCTCTAATGCCGGTGCTGGCAGTCCTTCTGATGCTCTGTCTGAAGGGGAGATGTTAGGAAGCCATGAGCATCTTTGGAAGAACAAGTTGCCCAGCAGCCCATGTTGCCTGGTCATAATGTCAATTGCACATCCTTGTCCACTTTACCTGTCCATACAAATGGATCTTACTCGTCACTGTGCTTTTTGCTGTTACGCTTGTACCTTACTTTAAGCAGAGAAGGTCTTTCTGTCCTGTGATGGCTGTGTCCCTTTTCAGACATTTTCTGTCCATATATTATATTTCATATTCTCTTGGGTTGCATTTAAAGTTCACCACAACATGAATGGTGCTTTATAGAGTGTCAGATTTCTAAGAATGCAATACTTCCTGTCTTCTCACTTTGTAATGCACTGCTTACTTCTACTTTGATTTTTACCTTTGAAGAGCTCACAGTAAATTTAGAAACTGTTGGTAAGATTTTTGTAGTTAAAAAAGTCTTCAGAAGTTGTGCTGCTATTAATAAGGACTTCATAAGATTAATATTGATATAAAAGGCTTTCTAGGATTTGTTGACATAAAAAACCTCTCAAAGATTTTACTGAAAAAGATCTACCATGATAAGATTTTAATGAACGTAACATTAAAAGGTTCTGAACATAACAAACTGGCATTGATTTTCTGCACTAATAACCTCAGTTACCAAAATGTTAGGATATTCTTCTTGAAAAAGCCATGTGGGGCTCAGTACAGGCTGAAGACACTTTTTAATCTGTCATGAGGAAGACTTTGGCAGGTGGAACAGGCTGGGATACAAGTGGGAAGCAGGTGATGGTAGGACAGGTGTTATCAGCCTAATAGGGAACAGTGGCACTAAAAAGGCACCTGTGCCTTGTCGGAAAGTGGACAGGGTCTCCAGGGAAGCATTCACCCATACCTATTTGGGATGAGCCCTAAAGGCTGACCTGGCTCCAGCCCTGCTGGTGTGGGCAAAGCACCATGGCTGCTACACACAATCTTGGGAAGAGCTGTAAATTCTTCCACCATTAGTATATTTTGGACAATCAACTCCATCTCTAAGACAAAATAAGGATCTAAGTTAGCTACCGAAACTTGTTTTAACCCCTTTCTGGCTGATCTTCATGCATGGTCCTCTAATTATATCCTGTCCGAATCCCTGGAACTTGCTTTCCTGTTTGATTTTTAGGGGAGAGAACAAAGGGTAAATGGCAGTGAGTACGGAACCACAGAACTTTTGACTGGTTTTGTAGAGGAGAGGTGACTTGAGGAAAAGACACCTTAATACTGCAGTAGAAATAATTTTCACACATTTCCTCATAATTTCATTAGGAACTGGTATTAAGACAAGCTAAATGCCTTGGGTAAATCCCCATAACACTTCCTTTAATTTGATTTGTTTGTATTATGTGCTTTATTGCTCCAGATTTCTCATATGCCAACACAGAGCACTTTGAAAGCAATACAACTTGAAATAATGACTTAGCTGCACACTAATTTGTATACACAAAAATATAATCATTCCATCAGATGCAAATTATCAAAAAGAGGGTAGTTATGAGTTTAGTGGCTTAGTTAATAACTGATGCAATAGGAGTAAGGAAAACAGAAAAAAATTCTTACGTCTGACTTTGTCCCAAACACTCCATCAAACAAAGGTATTTTCTTAATGATTAAAAAGCCAAATTAATGACTCACATTATTGAGGCAATAAGCTTCCCAACTGAGACTATTAATAGCTTCCCTGAGTCACTTGGTCCCTGGCCTCACATAGCACGTTGCCAAGCACAAAGTGCCACTGGTTCCCTGCTGCAAATTCATCAGATTCTCTTGTAAAGGAGAAGGTGAAGGCAAGTCCTGAACACAGTCCTAATAACGTGCGTGACATGCAGAGGTGAAAGCACGGCTTTGCAGGTAGCCTGAGGGGTGGTCTGGGAGGCATGACCTGCCCCCACTCACCTCAAAGGCGCCCTGCTCCAGCACTGCAAGCCTGGTCACCTCCTACAGTGACCCCAGAGTGCAGGGGCTGGGCAGGGCATGCAGGGATTGCCCCTGGGAAAGCACTCTCTGTCCCTGCTTCTTGCTGCAGCAGGCTCCTTCCCGCAGCTCCTGGTAAGAAAAGAAAGCATGTGCACAATGTTGTGAGAGGCAGTGCTGTCTGGTGGAAAAGGAGAGTGAGACCTATTTGTGGCTCTGCTGGTGGTTAATCATTCGCTTTTCTTTCACTGGACTTTTATTACCTTCTAAATGATGTTAATTTTGAGAAACCTTTTGAGACCCCTTGACAAAAAGGGCTCTGTGAGAACTGGATACTCAGCAATTTCAACCCCATTTCAAAGGTAACCAGCCAAGCCCCCCCTTACAGATTCCTCACCTCGTTTTGCGTCTTGAATACTGATGTGCAGCCTCTCACGCTGGTTTGCTCAATGGGTTGAATAAGTGAATAGGAGCTGAACAAGGAAGTACTTTACTCATGATAGCACATATGGTGACTAAGTACAGTCCTCATGACAGCAGGAATGTGGTGGCCTTTGGATCGCACTGGGCCTCACTGCAATGCTGTTGCTTTCTTTCACCTGCAGTCACTTGGCATAGTTAGAAAAAGCACCACATGGGGAAAAAATATACAGGATAATGTTGCATCCATTCTTCTCACTGAGCTATGAGGCATATATACAAATTATGACCTTTTCCTAGCACTCTTCACCTTGGTAAAACAGATGGTGCAGACTTTTATTTCAATCCATCAGTTTCATTCTTCTTCTGGATGCATCAGAAAAGAGAGAACGAAAACCAGTCTCTGGCTGCAGTAGAAGTTTGAGGTGTTGTCACCTTCAGAAAATCATAAAGGGGAATTTGTGGCAGGGTGCCTTTTTCAGTGTAGTGTTACTTTCTGTGAGCACAATCAACAACACTTTTACCTTAATTAACCTCCAGTATAAGCAAAAAAATGCTGTGTGAGAAGCAGCTGAATAAATGAGCCTCTCACTGTACCCCATTGTACTTCTGCTGAAATTCTAAGGCTTCTTTTGCACTTTCACATTTATTGTACATTACATTTCTAAGTTCCATATTATACTTGGCAGACCAAGGTCTTTTTATACAATATAAACAGATTAAATGGCAGAAGATTTCTGAGCAAAGCAGGAAGAGCTATTCAACAATTACTAACAATTGTTGTAATTTCAAGCTATAAAGATAAAACTGATAAATATTCAAGGGAGTTAGGAGAGAGAACTAAAAGCGGAAGGAAAACACTTGCCTAAATTTTCAGGCATGAGCACTTCCACCCTCTCTGCAATACAAAAAAAGAAGGCAGAGAAGCTTTCCAGTGAGACAGTATCGAAGCAACAAATCATTGTTCTGCCATACTGACTCAAAATCATATAGAGTCATATTTGCTGTTTTGCCTATTTGTTGGGATGGAAATGAGTGAGCTGCAGGTGTAGCTGGGAGGTCAGTGAAGTCCCACCTACAAAATGGAGTTTTGTTGAAAACCTGAGGGCCTTGGGTACAAGTGCTGGGTGAACTGGCTCCATTTTGGTGATACGTGTGAAAACGTCCTTTTCTACAGCTGAGTAAAATGTGAGGGCTGACACTAACAACTCTGAACTCATAACCCTAAACTTGAAAAAGGGATGTTATCATTACTTATGCTTGAGAAATTCATTTCACGTTATCAAGCAGAAATGTATCGCTGTCTCTGTATGGAAGCATGGAAGCATTAAACAAGAAAGAAATGCAGTTTAGAATCTACTCCATAACTCTGCAGACACTTTTAAGGCACGTTGCAAATGCAATCTGTACAACCGCAAGACTATTTAAGTCATGTTACTGCATAATTAGGGTCGCTTCTGGTTCATCATTATGAAGGACAAAATAAGATTAAAAAACTACTTGATGTCATCTAATTTTTCTAATTTGTTACCTAACTTTTCTTGGTAAACATTAATAGGACAAATAATATAAAGGAAATATTTTGTTTCCCTCTTCAGCAACAGCCTCTGCTAATTTCCATTACAAGTGATTTTCCTCAGGCTCTGAAAAAAAGAATTGCATTGATAATAAGGTATTTATTTCTGTGAACAGTAAAGCTTTGACTTTATCGCTGATAATGAACAAGTAAATATTTTCCTTTAGCAAGGAATAATTGAAACAAAACAACATCAGAGTGGAATCTGACCATTACTACTGATAGAAAGCAGAGACTTTTTTCCATAACAGAGTAGTAGCAAAGTCTCCAGATATGGAAAAAACACTGAAGTTGTTTACAGGCACTTGTATACATCGTGAGTGAATAAAAGACATCCTGGCATTGAATGTGAAACCAAGACCAGAAAATTTAGGCAAGTATCTTGAGAGCAAGTCAGTAGCAGCCAACCAATATCTAAAATCCCTGTATCATTAAGAAGGCAAGCAGATCTTCTATTAAAATTCATTGCAATGCTAGCCTCATACAAGCACCAATACATATGTTTGATGCACAAACTGGTTGTTGAGGGTTATATTGCTCTAAATACCTTATAAAGTACTATTATAGTGAAGAATGAGGTACAGCAAAGTAAAGTAACTAGACAACAACCAGAGGCAACATGGACAAAAGAAGATCTATCCAAATTACTGGTCTCGTGTTAAGGACTCTTCCCTACTTACCTGAAACAAAAAAATCACACTGCAGCAACTCTGCAATTTGCTTAAAGGATGAAGTATCTCAGAACAAATGTGAATATTCACTGTTAACTGGGGGGAGGATTGCTAAAAATGCTCAATTTTCAGCATGTTATATGGCAACTTCTGAAACTACTCTCCGTATGTATGTATTTTCCCTTAATTTTAACATCTGGAAGTGAGCCAGGAAAGATCTCTGCCTGTGGTATCTACCACAAGATGACTTCCAAAACAATGTATTTATTTAATTAGGTTCACAGTGCCTTTGCCTCTAGTAATAGCCTGTTCATAGTCTTCTGAGGGAAAAAAACCAAAAACAACAACAACAAAACAGTTGTCTGTTTGGACACCTCTTCATGAATACATCCTATGAGTTACAAAAAGACACATTCTACTTCTGGATGCTCTGAACACATCCCTACAGTGACACTTAGTATAGACATTAAGAGATACTCTTTCAAAGATTTCCCCACGTGTTTATACCAGTCTTTGATTCCCAGAACAGCAGATACCTTGGATAGAGAAAACATTGGGAAAATGAGAAAACTAATGTATAAATCTTCCCATTGGAACTAATACCATTGCTGTAGAAATTGCTGGGGTTACTACATGAACACAAAGAGTCATTTCAGGGTGGTACAGGAGATTATTTCCTGATGCAGAGATGTTAAAGCAGATAGCTTGAATGGGATCTGTACCACTTGGGAAGCAGAACAGTGTTTTTGCTGGGTAGATCCATAACCAGACACGTCTTTTCCTCAATGCTCAGCAGGCACTGGCAACCCACTGCTCCGTGCTGAGCAGTTCTTGTAGCAGTTAGACCTGAGTTTCTTTATTTCTGACCCTTTTATAGGGGCAGGCTAATTAGAGCTCATGGAGGTTTAGGTCAACCTACAGACTGTAACAGATGTGCTGGCTATAGATGCACAGACTGGCAATGAAGGGCGTGTATGCTGTATATTCTGATAGTTTTAATTCCATTCTCCTACTGGTGAGCACCTTTAAAATGTGGTTCTTGAAAAGTGACCAGCTCTCATGGACCCTTAAACCCTCTAGAGAAGATCCCAGGGAACACTGCTAATTAGCTTCCTGAGAAGCTTAAAATTTACTCAAAGTCCATGGTGGCAACTTTGTCCAACTTCTTCTCATTACACCAAAAATTTTGAACTCAACTATTTCGTGATCACTGTGGTCAAGAAAGCGACCTACCATCACCTCTCCCCTTCCCTATTCTCTAACAACAGATCCAGGAGGTCACCTTTCCTAGCTGAGTTACTAAGTACTTGCAACAGGAAATCATTTTCAATGTGCTTTGGGAATTTCCCAGACTTGCTTGTCTCAGCAGTATGGTATTCCTAGTTTATGTCTGGGAAGTTGGAATCTCCCATAAGGATGAGAGCAACTGATCCAAAGATTTCCTCTAATTGCCTATAGAATCTATGATATCATCGTTTTTGGGTAATTGATAGACACATGATGACATCTGCTTTGCTATCCATTCCCTCAGCTTCACCCAAAGGCTCTCTACCACATAACCTCTAAATTCAAGGGCTGCACATGGATGATTTATAGTTAGGTGCCTTTGTTTTTTTTATTCATAATAGTTGAAGGAGGAAGTGGTACTGTTACTCATACAAGTTTCCAATGCAAATGATCTATTCTGTGGTGGGTGTAGTGTGAGAGAAGAAAAGAAGAAAATCTTAGGTGATGCACAGCCAGCACAGGACCAATGAGCTGTGATGCCACACAAGAGAATACACAGTGTTCAGAACAGTGATGCAGGCTGTGGATGAGCCATGCCCAGGTCCCCTAGAGAACCACTGTTTGCTCCATACACCACAGAATGCATTATGCCAGGCAACAGAAGATAACCATCATCCTTATTGCTAGAATTGAAATATAGAAAAATATTAATATCTACAGGGTGAGATTCATCTGCCCTTCCCTCCCTACCATCTTTCTCTGACTCCTTCACTCCTATTAAAGTTCCATGTACACACGCATACTGAACCAATAAAGGAGGCGAAAAAAACACTTTTTAAACAACCAGAAAAAGAGAAAAATCTTATATACCAGAACCTTGAAACACTACATATGATAAATTTAAGACAGTATGGCCTTATTTTTACTAGTGACTTCACTGTTAACTTTTTCCTACTCCCAGCCTACATGCTGCTTGTTTTTGAGGTTCTGTACAGATACTTGTTTTTCATACAGAGCTTTCCATACCCCAAATTCCTGCTGGTATTGTTAGCTCTATTTTCAAACAGAGAGAGTGAAATTACAAAGCCATTTCTGCCTCAGTTATTTGCTCTTTTCCTTTATGGGATGTTCCCACCATGTTGTATGGTTTCAACTGTTGCAGGATGGGCAGCAAAGATTCCTAACCTACAGTTGCCTGAATGTCTTCATAGCTTCTGAGACAGTTCCTGGTACACAACATTTCATTTTACAACTTGGCAGTTTAAATCAATGCCCATTGTCTCAATATTCTACCCGTGAATTATGGCCACTGAGCAGTTGCTAAACAAACAGCAGCAGGGAGAGATGGAGAGAATAGGATGGGCTTCTGAGGCCAAAAAACACTGAAAATATCTCTGCTTAGGATCCCTATAACACTGTTTCTGTCAAGGAGTCCCGATGAGCATAGGTCAATGGGGAGCCACAAATGGTTAACTCAGGTGGAGAACACCAGGGATGTCACAGCTTGGCACATCAGTGCCTGCAGCATTGGGTCCAGCCATCAGTCCTTCCATGATGGCCATGAGGTTAAAGACAGCCAGTGAGAGCTGTGAGTAACTGTAAAGTTACAAGGTGCTTTTGCAAAAAGCACTGGTTCAAAAGCAGCCTAATGATGTCAGCGCTGGTTTAATCAAATATATCAGAGATAGCAGTAAATAACTAGTGACTATGCTATTATTATGAGAAAAATCCAGCTCTTTCTATTCAAGGACATCCCTCTGCAGCATGAATAGCTTTACTTTACCCGAAGGCACAGTAGATCCTTGATGGAATCACAGCAGAGCTTGGACTGTGAGAATACAGCTGCTAAACAACCTTACCAACATTCTGTCTGTTCTTGCATTACAGCTATGAATAATTACTCTTCTGTGTAACCTTTGCCTTTCTGTCATTGCTCTTCCACAGCTGTATACCATCGAAACTGCAAATGGGCCCAAACCAAAATCCCAGATCTGAAATTGTTCTCATATTTAAGGAAATCTGGAAAGAAATCCAAACAGGTGTCTGTCCTCCTTCGCTACAAATAAATGATGGGGAGCCCTGAGTTTAAACAACGCAGACTTTCAAGGCTGCGCTTGCACTCATATTCTGTGGTTGAACCCCATCCATACTCATTTGTTTACTCCGATCTCTCCTGACGGAGGAAACTTCTAAAAATCAACCTGTAAACCAAACAGTTGTGCCCAAATTTAAATAATACTTTCAAAGCACTGATGTGATCATTTACTGCACTTGCTAACTAGTCTGGTCCCTCTACTGTTCAACTGAATGCAAGAATCTTAAATGCTGCGTGGTACAGGAATGCATTGCTGTTCCCTTGGTATATTTCCCTGTAATCAGAAAAAATGAGTATTACTCAACTTTGCCACATGCTTTGTGAGCCTACCCACAGATCTACTTCATAATAGTCCTGGTCTATAAAAACACCTCAAATTAGGGACTACACAAATTTTATAAAGCAAAATATAATGGAAGGATTAGACTGCTGCCCACGCTTCCTGGAAAGGTGTTTGTTTTGGTGGGTAAACAAAACTTCTGCACCATAATACTAACATCTAGTAAAATCACCAAAATGCAGAGCTTAATCTGTCACTGGAATACTACATTTCTAATCCATATGGGATTGCAATATGGGATTATGTAACAAATAACCTTTACTGCAATAACGTTAACTTACAAACATTGAAATATTTGATATAGAAGCAGTCAATCTGTATAAAAATAAGCATCTAGCACTGCATATTTTGTGGCATTAGGAGGTGGATGGGGGATACACATTTACTCAGCAGAATTTTCCATAGAAGCATTATTCTTACAGCTCTCAGAAACTATGATTCACAACAACAGCTTTACATCTTTTCTAAATATATGAGACTCTGAAAATTCCCCAGAGAAACTGAGGGTTTCAGTATGGTGAAGGTCAGCCTAGAGATGATAACTTTGATTTTCCTCAACACCTGTCACAGGTCCCTTAGAAAGCATCAGCAGAATCCAGCAGTCTGTGCACTGACTGAAAGCCACAATTTCTAGATTTCTTTTTTCTAGGCAGGAAGGCAACTGTGTTTAGAAAATAAAAACAGTCACAAGACCGAAAAGCAGGAATTTTCTGGGTCTGAGACACTCTGCTTCCTCAGCCACTTCACTTCCACGTTGTCATCTGTCTGTCTGGGGTCAGCAAGTGGCCAAAGCTAGCAGCTGGCTGCACAAGAGGAGACTGGGAGAAAAAAAAAGAAAAATAGTAGCATGGTACTTTAGCTTCAGCAACAATTCCTTGTCTGTGTTTCTGTCTCTCCCCTAGTGAAGATGACGGGCTCATATGTAAAAGCACCAAAAGCAGATCCCCATATGGTCGCACACCCAGAGCAAAGAGGAGGGGAAGTTCAGCACGCACCATCTGGAATTCACTGCTTTCACTCCAGACAGCCACACCTGCTCATCCTTCACTGGATAATCTCTGTTAATTACAGATCACAAGCACCAGCTAAATTACATTTATTTTAAAAATTGAGTGATAATTTCGGCAACGGTTCAGCCTGTTCAGGTGCTAAGAGCCTGATAACACAACACTGTCACTGTTTCACACTCAAATTGTATTAATCTAGGCACATTTTCTCATCTTTATCTAGATATTAAAACCAAAAAATGCCTCTCTTTTGCCCCCAAGGAGCTAAAAGGCCATATAATCACTACAGCTTGAGTCATGCAGTAAACTGTTATGTTTTTAAAAACCACAGCAAAAGGCACATAAATAATATATTTCTATTACACATTCTACTAAAGGTTTTCAATGAGGTTTAGAAAAATCAATTCATGCACGCACTGCTGCTGCAAGACAGGAAGCTACCTGCTTCATCTAGTCACTGATGAAAAACCAGGATTAGCCAGGTGCTAACTATCATAGAATCCTTAGAGTTGGAAGGGACATTTAAAGGTCGTCTAGTCCAACTCCTCTGCAGTGAACAGGGACAGGCACCACCAGATCAGGCTGCCCAGGGCCTGATCCAGCCTAGTCATAAAAGTCTCCAGAAATGGGGCACCTACCATATCTCTGGCCAACTAGTCCTCGTGCATCCAGATGGGTTGTACTACTCTAATGAAACTGATTTAAATGAGCTTGAAATACTCAAGCTTCTGCAATTTCTCCATGTAGAAAAGGCACGTACCTTTCTGTTCCTGCCTGTACGTCAGGGCCAACAAGTAACAAGGGAATTAAATGCATTTTCTTCCTGCATAAAGAGGCCTCAATTCTGGATGGAGGATAAAGAAGTTGTAGAGTTATTCATTAACTGTTGAAGGTGACAAATGCAGAGGGCTTGAAATGAATGAAAATACAGTTCTTTATACTGAACAGGACACTCGATTTTGGGGCTGTAAATATTCCACCCTAACCAAGTTCATTGGGAGCGGCAGCTCTGTGCTGCGCAGGGCTGAGTAACTCTCATCTCTCTGTTCTCTCTCCAATTCCTCATGCACAAACCCCAGACATTTCCAGATGCATGTCCATGCAACCCTGGGGTCCACATGGGCACACTGTGAGGCTGTTTTTCCAATAGTCTTTTGGAATAAATCTCCAATAGCTGTTTTTACTGGCATCTCTGCAGTAAGGTTTGGCAGTAATTAGCAAACTCAGTAAGCAGGGTTGTTTTGCAGCTTTGTATGGCATAAAGCTTTTGTTATGACCTTCATTTTGAGATAATCTTAGTATTCGACAAAAAAAGAATGCTAATGAAAACATGTTTATGAGGGATTAACACAGCAAAAAAAGAAATATAAAACTTCTGAAGCGTACTTTCTAAAAAATCACTAAATACTTTTCTCATGACTCCCCTCGATATTCTAAATTATTTATATTGACCGTCTGAGCAAATCTAACACTTGAAATTTAAAGCTGCAATACCAAATGTAATGGAAAGAGTATTAACTGAGTGCTTCAAGTTCATGCCTCACGAAACACATCAGCAATGCCCTTTGCCTCTATTGTTCTACCACTATGTAGAGGTAGCACGTGATATTTGATGGCCTTTGAACTAGAAGTGTCAGAAGTTCGGGACTCTTTTTCTCTCTCTCCAGACCCTTTGTTGGTAATTCCTTGGCTGGAGAGTAGTCACAGAGAAGACAATCAGCTATGAGGGCAAGAGGCAGTGGGCAGTGGTAGAGCAGCCCTTTTTCATCTGGGACGTGGTTCCTCCTGCAGGATACTTTGGAATCACTTTGTTATGTATAAGAGAAGCATTCTGTGGCTTGATGCAGCCTGGAGGGAGGTAGGCTTTTAGGATTCTCATTATAGCTGAGGTCTATTATCAGACAATCCATGGTTCTGGAGTATGAAAGTTCTAAAGATTCATGAGAGCACACTGATTTTCTGATGTATAAACTTTACTTCTCATTCTTCAATAACTATCATCCCACTAAAACAAGTAGTCATTTCAGTCTCATTCCTGTTGAACCCTGCAAAAATCAATCTTTGTGATTATCAAACTTGGTAGGGTCCAGGTTTGAACACTGGCTGATATTGTTCATATCTAACTTAACTCACTTTTATACTGATATTATTCAATACGTAAGTTAACTCATTTCTGTTTCTATGATCAGAGGTCAGACCACAAGCTGAAGTGGTAAGGAGAATTACTGGAGGCATGGACACTGTTTTATTTGAAAAAAGATTGACTGATGTGGGATGTTTATATTAGGAAAGGATAAACCAAACATGATAAACAGATATGACCCAGTTAAGCTTCTGCTTTACTTCCTTCAGTGTAGTTCAGCAGTCCCAGCTGGTGTGTCAGGGACTTTTCTAAGCCTTTTCTAGCTTTCTGGGTCTACGTTCAACAGCCCAGATAGTTTAGTTATAACAGTACTTAAAAATACTGATAGACTCAGTGAAAGCAGAGGGGATTCCAATCCTTTTATTCCATCCCAAAAGTGCCAAACACAGGGAGGGAGATTAAAGAAAACGACAGGAAAAGCAAAGCAGCTCTCCACAGGGCAGGCATACATAAAAACACAGTGCCGGAGAATAAGTGGCACAGTCAGGCCAATGAGCCTAAGGGATATCTGTCACCAATGTCTATTCAACAAACACACTCCAAGTCAAGTCCTTTGAGACAGTGAAGTATTATCTATAACTCCTAGCCTTGCACCACAGAACAACGGTCAGCTCCTTCATTCTGGAGACTTTTAATGAAAATTCAAAACGTGACAGTTTTCCTATTTACATTACAAAGTTAATCATAAAATTCATACAGATTAAACACTAACTGCTAAGATCATTTGATACGTACCATGCATTTGATTTGAATGATCACCTGCCTATACATTTTTTACCACTCGGTTTATAACCCCAGAAACTGTCTGCCCACCCTACATCAGAATAACACTGAAAACCAAGTTTATGTGACCATTTAAATTTGCTCGCAGTTGTTTTACTTTCCTTAGGCTTGCTACTGTAAACAACTGAAGTAAACTAGTTATTCAAAAGGCTTTGTTGCTGAGTGGTATGGATTTTCATAGACTTACAGGATGGTTTGGTTTGGAAGGGACCTTAAAGCCCATCCTGTTCCAATCCCCCTGCCACGAGCAGGGGTACCTGCCATTAGAACAGGTTGCCCAAAGCCCACTCCAAAGTGACCTTGAACACTTCCAGGGATGGAGCATTCACAGCTCCTCTGGGTAATCTCTTGCAGTGCCTCAGTATGCTCACAGTACAGAATTTCTTCTTAATGTCTGATGTAATTTAACCTTCTTTTAGTTTAGAGCTATTACCCCTCATCCTGTCATTATATTGCCTGATAAAGTCCCTCCCCATCTTTCTTACAGCCCCTATTAAGTACTGAAAGTACTTAATTTTGAGATTAGGAAATACCAAGGATGGAAGCAAGAGTTCAGAGAGCCCCAAGTCAAAGAGAAGAAGGTATAAAATACCTAGTGTTTTCATTAAACAGCCACAGGATCCCCATCCGGGTGTGATTTCCAGTATGGGATTGAGGTGCACCTCCAGCTATCCCACTAGTTTCTACCACTTGTCAAAAAAAACCTCCCAGACCATTACTTTCACCCAGAACAGGTATTCACACTGCAGGGTCTGGCACTGTGCAATAGCTTCCGAAGGCCTATTTGCAACAGCTACTGCAGTGTGACTTAAGGATTTTGTCAGTGGAATATACTGGCTTGCAATGCTAAGGAGGGCTGGCATCAGTCTTCCTGACAAAACAAAAGTTAAGTGCAGTCCTCCCAGAGGAGGTGCCGATGGAATGCATGTGCTACCAGTGAAACCGTGCAGAATAAAGGCCTTAATCCAAGATTATCTTCCCAAAAATTAAATGCCAGTATTGTGGTCAGTATACTGGTGGCCAGCATTTCATTCTGTGGCACTGAGCAGAGAACGTTAGCTAATAGTCCATATACACTGATGGTTTTTCTTTCAGTCTTTGACTGGTATCTGATTGTAACAGTGACTGAAACTGTGTATTCCAAATGACCTGAAATATAACATCAGCCTAAACTCTGATCTGCTCTGCCAGGTGTGTCAGAGCAACATATGGCTCTTCCCTGTGCAAGCTTACCCAAGCAAAAACAGAAGGCAGCCTACAACATTAAAAAGTCAAGGTCCTACTGCAAGTATTCCTTGAAGTTATTTACTGGGCTTGAGGCAGTGTGTAATTTTGTCCTGTAGTTAACTATTAAGAAAGTAACAATTTTAAATACAGCCCTAAAATACAAGACTATGAAATATGAAAGAACCGGCCATCTGGAGTGATACAAGCTGAATACGCAGGCACTTGTTACATGTTAAATGACAGCACAATCCATAAGAGAAATTACCGGCAAACAAAGTGGACAAATGCTCTTTTGATCACTACCTTGATTTGCCTACTTACACGTACTGGTTGTTTGCCTGCTATCAGGTAAGTGCTCAGCATGCAACGTGATGGCTGAAAAGCCAGTGCTATTTATATCCATGTACACACTGTAAGGTAGCAGTCATTTAGAACAACTTACACCAGCAAGGCATGAGCAAGTCTTGCCTGAAAGCATGCAGCACTAACAGCTGCTTGATGAGAGGTGATTGCTGTCCTGGTCAAGAACAGGTATGTAACACCTATGCATCAAAACTACTCTAAACATACACGCACTTGAATGTGAGCAGCGAAGTGTAATAGATGCTTTTTTTTTTTTCTGGGGCCCTGGCCAAGCTGCCAAAGGGGTGAGACAGGGCCACCTCATGACCCTCAAAAGCAGCCTCCCAGACTTTCTGACCTGAAACATTTAATTCCAGTCACTGTGTTTCAAATCCTGTTGGCATTGGCTCCATGCCCGAGAAGAAAGCAGAGGGCACAGTGCTGTGCAGGCAGCCATCCTCTCTGTTTGATGCACTACAGTAAAAAGAAGTACATAAAACTATTAGAGAGCATCCAAAAGAGGGTTATGAAGGTGGCAAAAGTCCTAGAGGGCAAGATACACAAGAAGCAATTGAGGTCCGTTGATGTGCTCAGCCCAGAGCAGAGCAGGCTGAGGGGAGGCCTGATGGCGGCTGCAGCTCCTCACAGGGAGCGGAGGGGCAGCGCTGAGCTCTGCTCTCTGTGACAGCGACAGGGCCCGAGGGAACGGCATGGAGCTGCGTCAGGGGAGGGGTTAGGGAAAGGTTCTTTACTGAAAGGTGCTTGGGCCCTGGAACTGACACCTAAGGGCAGCGGGCACAGCACCGGGCCTGGTGGAGTTCAAGAAGCATTTGATTTTTGGGTGGTCCTGTGTGAAACCAGGAGCTTATGGGTCCCTTCCAACTCTAGACGTTCTAAGATGTTATTGTTCTTCCTATGGCTCAGGCACCAGAACAAGGACAAGGATGCAGGCTGGCCAAGGGCAACTCAGCAGGAGTAAAGAAAGACTTTCAGTTTCTTAACAATCACAGAACATCTTTGCACTCTTTCCTTCCCACTGATGGCCACAAACGGATCAGACGCATCTTTCTGACATATTTCTCAGGTATTAAGACAGAGAAATTTTCTCTCAGCTTGAGCTGCAGCAGAGTTGCCCTTCCACATGAAGTGGCATGAAGGATGAAGGACAGACAGCAGCAATTTCACTAGCTGTCTTGGGCAATGAAGAAACTTTTGCTGCTGGCAGGAAAGAAGAAACACAGATGTGGCTACAAGCTGCTCCTTGGAGGTGTCAGACAAGTTCGATGCCAGGGTAAAAGATGGCCAAGCTCAGGAGGGTGGGCTCAACAGGACAAGGGTAAGAGAGCTGGCCCTACAGCGACAAGGCCACATCAGATAATCATCCATGCACACCTCATACACCTTAACGTGAAGAGGTGTAACTTAGGGTACAGTGAAGAACAATGAGATGCAACAGGAAAAAGAACAGTGCTACGAAGGCGGAACATTAGGAAACATCTGAAATGATGAGCACGTTGTATATGGTTTAAAAAGAGAACACAAGAAAGAAACATCTTTTGTGCCTAACCTACCATTTTAGCATAATACAAATTCTCATTTAACTGCAAAAAAAAAAAACCAAAAAAACAACCCTGAGTTAAGTTGAATGGAGCTCCCACAGGGTTATTAATAGACTCAGGGTAAGAGAGGTGGTGGCTTAGCTACCTCTCAGTGACCATCCACAGGTTATTTAATGTCTGTAATGGGCTTTAAAGGTGAAAAACACAGAGTGCTTTATAAATTAGAATATAGAAAAAAAAAATCCCCAACTGTGGCATCTATTAAATTACAAAATAAGCTCTCCAGGGAAGCCTCAGAAGTATTGTCACTAAAACAGGAGCTTAAAATGTTTTTACTGTAAGAAAGAGACTTGCATTTGCCCCAAGGAAAAGAAATAAAACGTCCTAAGGCTTCAGCAGTCTTTCATCTCCAGTTGTTTTGTTGGATTTGTTTTTTTAATCGCTCTTTCCTGATGCACCGGAGAGAGAGAGAGAGACAGTTATTCAAACTGTTTTGTGTTCTCTGGAGCTATCTACTGAAACGTGCTGACAGGTGCTATCCATCGGCTGTGTTTCAGGTAGTTCACAAGGCAGGTGAGTCAGGGGGCCCACATTCCTTGATGAAAAGGAGGAGGATGCAGCTTCTCTTTGATACCAAGACAAACGTCCAGCGTTTGCCACTTTCAAGGCTGAGCAGAAAAATCCTTACCCAGACACATTTCCATACAGACACACACAGCAAGCAGCAGGCAACAGCTCGGTCAATCTGTGGATGTCACGGGATGCTCAGAACAAAAGGAAGAGGCAGCCTTTGCTTTTTCCTTATGGTACTACCGTGTCTGATCTGTACAAAAAGAACAGCTCTTTTCTCTTGCTCTCACTGACAAGAGCCAGGACAGAGGCTGTTTACATTGCCAACAGCAGAAGGAGGGGCAGGGGCAGGAGGAAGGTGAACAGGAATCCAAAGAGCAAAGACAGCTGGTGGAAGAAGAGATTCAGGCAGTGCTGAGCTTATACAGCAACAAGAAGCTTGGTTGTTTTGCTTCTAATTTTCCATTAGCTCACAGCTATACTCCTATTTGAAATGGCTATGTATTGCAGCTCCGTGCTGTGAACACCTCTCTGAGCTGCATCTGCCATAAATATTATGCAGCAGGCTAGCAGCTCCAGTGAGGTTTATAGCCTCTAGGTAAGGACAGTTAGTGGGTAGTCTATGGCCTGCTGAATATGTCCCAGAACACCAGATACAACTCATCCATGCTTCAGGACATAATTTTGTCTCCCCGAGTGCAAAAACAGTCACTCGCTTAACTCCCATCCTATGACAGGCTCTACAGATAGGATATCTCTGTGAAGCCCTAAGAGGCTCTGTCAAATTCTCAAGCATGATCCAAAAGTCCGGGGACAGCTGTGAGTACAGAGGGCACCAAAAACACCGGAGGAAGTTCTTTTGATTCTGATACAAGGCTGAAGTGTGGGCAGGCCTTTAAGGAGATGCAGCCCGTGCCCCACCAACAGAACCGGTCTGTGGCTTAGCAAGAAAGATCCCATGGTAGCAAACACTGTCTGAGGGAGAGCTGTGGCCCATTGCAGAGGGCACCATCAAGAACAGCAGGGAAGATAAAATAAAAATTAATGGCTATTTTTTGTCCGTTAGGCAGCTTCAAGACTTGCATTAAATTACATTTTCTGTCATGAATTGATCGTCTATGTTTGTTGCAGTCAAGAGGAATTCCAGAATAAAAAATATAATCCAATGTTATTGCTGAGATGCATCAAGCATACCAAAGTTCCTTTTAAGAGTACACAGCATAGTTACAGCAAATCACTTTGCTATGGAGTTGCCATCGCTGCTCAGTAATGCAGAGCTTCTGTTTTCCTTTGCGTTCAGTGAGGTGATAGATGCTGTAAAGATATCCTTTGGATGGGAAGGCATCTGCAGGCCAGGAAGGAAAAAAAGAGAGAGAGAGAGAAAGAGCAATGAATACTGGAACTTCTCCAGTTATGCTCTCATCTTCAGCTACGTTTCGTATCACATGGAAGACACATAAGAACTGGTAACTCCATTTCCAGAGGCCATTGGAGAAGTACCACAGGGGCGGGCAGAGGAGAAGAGATTGATGCACTCTAAGCAAAATTAGTTGATGCAACCTATCATTACACAATCCACAATTAAATTTTTCTGTGCAGCTTCAGCAATAGCTAATGAGGACAGCTGGCCACCGTCTCGCTGCGTCCTTGTATCTTTATGGGCTCTTCGGCTAACTTCTTCAGTCCTGCACTTTGCAAAGCCACGATATCTTGTTAGTAAATCCAAACATCCTCCCACCACCACTGCTTGTCCTACTTTCTGTGGGCTGAAATCCCAGTGCTGCAGTATGAAGTGGTGAGCCAGGTACCATAAGCAGCTGCAGCTCAGAAGCCAAGGTGTTTGCGTGTGGAAGTGAGATGTGGGGAAAGGATCTGACATCTCACTTCACAAAATGCTCCACGTTGGACAGCAGAAATCAATCCAGAACTCTATTTCTCAGAGTAATCCTGTGCTTAAAACATTTTTTTCTCAGTGGTAAATTTTTATGTTGTATCTTAACGGGAAGTTACTTGGATAACCAAAAGCTGCACTGTCAAAATTGAAACCAAAGCTTAATTAATAGCCATCTCTCTACATTGAATCAAATTTTGTCACTAAAATTCATCAAACAAAGATTTTTACTATTGGCAAATTTGACTGATTTGCTAGAAGATTTTTCAAGTGGTACATTTAAACTGATCTGGAAGATGAGGACATATTTCAATAAATCCACCAGGTTGTCCTAAATTACATATAAAACTTTTCTGTTAGGGACTTATTCTATGAGAATGTATGTCAATATACATAATTGCTCAGGGGAAATATAGTCACAGTATATGTGCCAAACTGCATTACGAAGGTATTTGATTCAACATCATACTCTAAAAATGAAAATAAATCTTGTTTTATTCCTATAGCATATCCATGTTATGATGCAAAATACAATACAATGCATTATATTCAAAATACAGCCCCATGAAATATCTGAAATATTTACTGTATGCAATGGATTAATCAATTAAGAAAAAAAGACCTTGAGCTTTTCTCTTAAGTAGTGATGCATTCACCTCCCCTTCCCCCCAAAACATATGGTGTAGAGTAAATAACCTTTTGCAAAGCTTCCTGAAGTGCTGATAACAAACATCCTGAGAAAAGAATATATATTTGACTGAAACTGCTGCATCACAGGCATGTCTTTTCAGTATTTTACTACATTGTTTCACCTCCTACAGAACAAATAAGCACTTTATTTTCTTGTAAGTAAATGCCTAAGGAAAACATGTAGTACTGACTTGGTGGAATGTCTGAGCTGTTTCACCTCCATAACTTTTTACTGAGTATTCTGAACGGTGGATGCACTTTGAGCAAGATGTTATGGTCAAAATCCTGATATGGACCAGAAGAAATACACCTTATGAGCAAACACAAAATTGTACCGTTAGTGTAATTTGAGCTTTTACTGACAAGCAGTGAACTATTATTAGTCCTAATGTAATTCTTATAGAAAAAGATAGAAGAAAAAAAAGAGCAAGAGAACACTCACTAAAGTCTCACTAAAGACACAGGTAAAACACTTGTTACACACACCTCTTCATTCCTTCGTTCCTATCCCTTCTTCACTGTTCAAGTCTCCTTTCTCCACTGCCCCTCTGGGTTCTACTGTTGCTAGCTTCATACTGTACGTGAGGTTTTACACAGCCTGGATACTTGCTGTTTGTGACAATGAAACCCAGTTTTACCCAGTTCCCAGCTCTGCCTTTTTTCAGCTATTAGTAATTGACTACTGATGAGTTATTTATAGCTCTGAGGTCTCAACTATCATCTCATGTCCTCTACTGCCATCTTGTATCTGCACATCTCTGCAGTGCATCCTGTGGTTTCCCTTTTGAGGCCTCTGCTATGTGCACAGCCTTCCACACCACACTGTTTTGCTAGGGCCCTACATTTTTTGTTCTAAATAAAATACCTACTTGTTATTCTCAGCTACATAAAAATTATCGCCACGTCACACAACTGTACAAAGCTAAGCAGAAGTAGAACAAATGGACAATTGTCATCTGATCTTTCGAAAACAGCTGCCACAGCTCAACAAGCGAAAGCAAAGCTCCAGGCAGGCCATGACAAGCCCAGACAAAGCCCAACAAGTCCTGGAGCTTTACCTCTGGCCCCTTGTGTGTTACCATGAATACAGTAAGTACTGAGCTACAGGGCTACACAAAGCTTGGATGTGTGACAGCCTACAAAACCATGGATGGATGTGTATCACCTAGTCACAAAGACTTGCAGAGGGAACATGGCTTATTCAGGCTCCTCTCTGTAGTCACTTCATTTTTAGTTGGAAGCAATTAACTTCTTCCTACCAGCGACACCCAATTATGCTAACTGATGGCTATCATTGTCCTCCTACCTTGAAGAGTCAGTCTGGTCTGAAGACAGAAAACAAAGGTGACTGGCTTTTCCATGCTCTACTTCAGCCCAAGCAAAAGCATAGGAGCATACAAGGAATAGCTTCTTAGTATTGAGCCATAAGGAGATCCCTAAACCTAGCAGTAGACTTAGCTGGGTTGTCTTCCTGGTTCCACAGCAGTTCCTTGCATGACCTTGAGTGAGCCACTGGCAGTCTGTGATTGGGGCTGATCATCCGTCAAATTACAGCTGTATTGTCAGTTAAGCTCTTACAACAAAGCATATCAATGGCTATAGATAAAACATCGATTTAAATGCAAGCTACTTTTATTATCCACACGAGTCACCTTTTTGCCATTTCTGAGGTGGACTCCTTAAATTTGCACTGTAACATCACACAAGTAAAGCTGCTCTCCCCTCCTTCCTTCCATTTTCCTCTGCAAGCCAAGCACATTCCGGAAGAGAGCACGGAGATGGTGTGCTTTTCACCAGCATCTTTCCAGGAAAAGCCTTAGGCAAAAGATGAAGGAGGTGAAAATCACAGTGCTTCATGCTGTGCCTCCTTTATTGTTTTTCACTTAGTCCTGATCTTGCCAACTTCAATCTGGTTCCTGCTGTGCAGCTCCCTACCACAATCTCATACTAACTCCTGCACCTCAGCAACGCATCCTGTTTGTGCTCAGTGCACCTCTTCCTCATTTTACACCAGACTGAAGAAAACTTGGATGCCAATGGAATTCCAAGCACCTGAAAAGTCAGCTATGCTTAACTGGAAGTTCAAGGTCACAACCATGGCCAATTCAGTTGATTTCCAGGAAGGGTTTCCTCAAATCCTTGGTTCCTCCCATGCTGACTGGTCCCAGTTATATTGCTATCTCTATTTGGTTCCAAAACAAAAACGCAGAGAAGCCTACATTCACAATTACTCATCACTGCTCCCTACAGTGCAAGTTTTTCTAAGCAGGAGCTTAGATGCTCCGGTTTTCCACCCACTGACATTTGCTTGGAAATTCACTCTGCATCAGGCCTGCAGGTCAAAGCAAAGCACTTGAATTACCACAGGAAAAAAGAAAAAAAGCCTTTTCTGTTGTTGTTAACAGTGTTAGATCCCCTAATACTTCAATGCGACATTACAAACATTGCTATACGCGCTGGATTACCTACAGTGTACCCTGGTGCTTTATGCTGCTTCTGATGTATGCATTTCAGCTCCGTGCCGTTAAACATCTGTGGACTTTCATAAATCATAAAAATCACAGCAGCAAGATATTAATTACACTGTATCATACCTCAAATTTAGACTGAACCTTGTAAATAGGCAATATGCAAAGCGTTGTTTGCTGTACCGTTTAGGAAAAATTATGGCAATAAGCAATTGTTTCTTAGTGGTATTTCTAGAGTTTGAAATTACTGCAGAGTAATTCCTAAGCTGTTACATGGGTGGTTTGAATTACAGCTGTACGCTGAGACTCAGTCAGAGCTTTCCTAGAGAAATTATTATCTGAGTCTTCTCTGTATCTGATGCTATTAATTTTCTCTCTTCAGAATAACTCAGGAACTCATCTTCTCTTTTTAGGATATTTATGATCTTCAGTGGCTCAAGTTTGCCACCTTAACCTATGTGCTCCCAAATGGGGCTGTTATCTCCGCACGAAGGCACTGCACGTGCAAAACAAAACAAAAACAACTGCACCTTTCATTCATTTTGTTCAAAACCAAATGATTCCTGAGGGCCATTCTCAGACAGAAACACTGCCACATGTTTCAGACACTCCCATGTGTTTTTCTTTACTAAGCTTTCTATAGCATTTTTCTCCAGAGTTCTTATGCTCCTTTGCTTACAACAATTAATAAAACCAGGCCTGCACAGAGAGATCTAATGTTGCAGCTTACAGGTTATTCAGCTCATGCTAACCTGTTCTGCACATTTCTAGCACTATCTCTAATTCATTTCTAAATACTCCCATGCAAAGGTCTTCTGTAATTAGGCCAAACACAATCAATTCCTAGAGCACCATTGTTTTTCCCATGTTTCAAAGCAGTCATTCAGGACTGCTACATACCCTGAATTGATTGAGCATGGGGACTACTTTATCTCCAAGGGAGATGATGATCAGCATTTCCCACCCAATTCCTGCGCTGTCTTTACTAATTTATCTTAATAATATCTTTGTGTTTTCCCTCAGAAGGAAAGAGATCAAAGCAGAGAACAAGGCAGGCATACTCTCAAGATTAAATTGGCCAGAGGCAATGAGCAGAGCAAGTAAACAGTTCTCCAGCAGTCTGAAGAACAGCTTGGTCTAATGGGAGTACTTTCGTGCTCCTGCAAACTCTCCCACTTAGCTTGGGAGGTCACAGCTGCTGCTCACACTATTTCTCGCCATCAACCCATCCCTATTGCTGTTTTTCCACCCTTGAACTTGGTAAACCTGTAGCATTACAACAACGGCCAAACCTTGTGGTTCTTATTGTCCCCTTAATAAAACAGCACAGAACTGTGCTCCTCGTGGGAACAAGGGCTGATCTTACCAGTACGTTGGGCAGCTCCAGCTTAGACTTGAACACTGAACCCTGGTGTTCTGAGGAATACTCACCTGGCAGGCTGAGATGCAGTACTCAGTCTCCCTTGTGCAAGATTTGAGGTTTAAACGGACAACATATCTCATTGTTTCAACACTATCCCACTTTACTTCGGCCTGAACAGAAGACTGAGCACAGGAAAGGCAGGGGAGCCTAGGTTTTATTTGATACTCAGTATCTCACACTTGGTACCTGGCCCTTTTTCATGGTCTCCTCTGTTCAGATCTTCTCACCTCTGAGAAATGAAGCCTCACGACTCTAAGTTGGCTCCATGTCACATCTTGAACAGAACAACCTGATCAGAAGGAAAAATGCAAGGTGCATTTGCACTCCTTGGCTTTCTTCATAGAAGCCTGAAATATTTCCTATGCTTATTTTCATGCCTTTTGTTTGTTTGTTTGTTTGTTTTGTTTTTAATTGAGAAGACAAGTTTGCAAAGGAGCACTTCAAACCATTCATTCTATTAGCTCCAATAGGAGTCAGATTATTAAAGCAGACTTTGCTCCCAGATAGCTCAGGAGACACTGCAATCTAGTTTAAATCTCTGTCTTTTGTTTTTTTTTTTTTTTTTTAATCAGTGGAGGTTGGGCACATCCCCTACTCTCATCTTGCTCAAAGCCAGAGGCTGACAGAAGAAGCTCCACTTTGATTGGGAATCAGTGCATGCAAGCATAAGGCCACGTATTTGGGACCAATATAGACACTGTGGAACAGAGAGATTCTAGCAAGCAGCAGCTCTGAAAAGGGCATAGGAGGTCAAAGAGGAAAAGCACACAGGTGCCAGTAGAACAGTGGAATAACCGAAAGAAATACTGCTACCACTTGAGTAGTAGCACACTGAACACAGAAGCTCTACGCTCTCTGTATTTGGCAGAGATGAGACAGTGCTGACACTCTGGAGCCCAGACCTGGGCTTTGAAACTTTGAAAATGTGGAGAAGGCACTCACAGTTTGCAAGTGCAGTGAGTTTTGCAGGTCCTCTCATCTTTCTTCTCTTCTCAAAGCTTTGTATACACTGCAGGCATCTTTGCTAACAGTCAAGCTGTGATGGAGCCTAACGCTAGAGAGCAGGAGACTCCAGGAAGCTTTTGAAAAGTAAGACTGAGCAGGTGTCGGTGTTCTTGTTCTAAACATTCACCTGAAATGCAGAGACCAATTCAGCTTGTCTCTACACACCCGCTTCTAAGAAAGTAAAAAGGAAGAAAGCTGGCACTAGCCCGAAAGAGGTGAGCTATCCTGCCTCTGCAAGACTCTCTGATGTATGCTTCACTCCGGAGTTCTGCTATGGTACCCATCCTTCAGAGAGGCAAACTAAGTTTAACCGAGATGGGTCACAGCCTGACTGGAGACTGGAACCTGAGAGGTCCTTCACAAAAAGCCTGTCACAGTGCTGGAAGCTGGTGCCAAACCATCACAGAGGTGATGAAGGAGTGACAAATGGAGCCCAACAACACATATGTGGCCTGGGTTCAGGTCCATTTCAGTACAACTTGCTATCATAATAAGAATTTCTTTTTTCCTTTAATGTGGTACTGCTTCAGGAAAGCTAACTTCCTCCACAGAGTTTATTATTCATAGAATCATAGAATGGCCTGGGTTGAAAAGGACCACAATGATCATCTAGTTTCAACCCCCCTGCTATGTGCAGGGTCGCCAACCACCAGACCAGGCTTCCTGCTTCCTAAGATTCCTTGGTGAAAACAGGACAGAAAAGTAGAAGTGATTTAGAAATTTTGCCTTCTCAAAACTGCTTCTGCCAGCTAAGAAATATAAAATGACCAACATTCAGTTTCTGCCATGTATGTCAAATCAAAGATTCACTGGGCTCACTGGAGCCTCTGGAGAACTAGGTGGTCAGCCTAATTATCATTTGCCATGATAAAATAGCTTTAATCTCCATGCAAAGCATGTGTCAGCCCTGTTTAATCAGAGAGGAAATCGGGCAGCAAGGAAGTAGGGTAATTAGCTCTTCTATCTCTCCTTGATATTCCCTCTACAGGAGAGTGTTTAAAGAATACAAAAAGCATCAGCAGGTTTCTTAATTCTGGATAATAACAGCAGAGAAGTCATCTATGCCCACTGCACAACTGATGCAAACACACAAAAAAATTGCTCCATCCTCATTGCTCTTGGGGGAGGGGGGCTGATTTTGCTCCTTTGCATGGAAACAGGGGCGTACCTCACTTCCTACACTCAGCCTGGGGGGGCAGGAAACCCCCCAGAGTCACAGGAGCACAGTGCTTCCAGAACAGCACACTTCACTGGGGAAGGGGGGGGGGGAGGGAGGCAGTTGAACAGCTTTGTGTGGAAGAACTGTTTTTCTGTTTTTTTCTGATGCATCCTGGGCCTCCCATAGGGACAGCAGAGCCCTTGTCTTCACTATGCCACTGTACAGCTTTGAACAGCCAGGAAGGACCATCTCAGCTTGGAGACCTCCTACAGCCATCTCTACTAAGAGGGGGTGGCCAGTCTTGAATGCTGTGCAGCCAGCACTGAAAACAGTGTTGCTCTCTTCAGAACAGGCCAGCATCAACCTGAACTTCATCACAGTCACACAAGACTGTCAGTGGTCCATCCTACTGGACCCAGCAATAGGGACCCACACAGACCTTCCCCTCTGGTTCCCATTTTAGCTGCTTTACTGTTAGGAGACCTATGATTGACAGGATGAATTAATACAAGTAGCTTCCTGATATTAGATTATCTTTTAGCTTCATCAAAATTGGGGAAAAAAAAAAAAAAAAACAACCTCATATTAGGATAATTTTTGATATGTATATTTTCACATCTACCAGAGTTTTTCCTCTGTAAATATTGCACCTGTTTCCTTCCTTAGTTGTTGGACCATTTTTATGGCACTTCATTGCTACCTCAGTAACTTATGTCATTAAACAGAACACCAACAGCGGGGCTCCACTTACTGATCCGATGACTGTCTATGTAATAGGAAGGTCATTTCCTCACTGAAGTCAATTTCTATATTCCTATGACATAAAACTGAAACAGATGTTTCAATCAGGTTATGAATCTCCTCCCAGCATCTGTTTTGGCTGCTTGTTTTCAGAACTTTAGTTTCTCATACCATTTTCTTGAGAAATACTGTACTTAAAAGGTATTATTTCCTTAATATGTTTTCTATCGAGGGTAAGAAGTGACCCTCTGAAAAGCAAATAAGCTGGTCAAATTTTCCCCACGCGATTAGAGAAATAAAAGAGAAAAAAAAAAAGTCAGTAAACTAGAGGAAAAGCAAGGAAAAAGGCTTCCACCCTAAAGAGCAGCTAGAAGCAATTTACCATGACAGCCTTAAGTTTCTGTTAATTTCCATTATTTTTTTTAACGACAATCACGTGCTTGTGATCAGGGCACACTCGTTTCAGCACCCCCCGGCTGCAGCCGCGCTCAGCCGTTTCGCCGCCCCTTCAGGCGACCGTTATCACCTCAGGGAAGGGGCGCGTCCCGCCCCTCCCCCCGCCCCGCCCCTCCCCGCACGGGGACTGCGGCGCCACCTGCCGGCCGCCGCCGCCCCACAACCCTCCCGCCTTCCCGCGTTCCTCTCTGCCGCCCACAGGGAGCGGGCACGGCCTCTGCTGCCCGCCCCTCTCTCGGCTCCAGGCCTCAGCGGGTGTCCTCAGCGGTTCCCCGCACGGAGAAGCGAGCGATCCATGGTGGCCTGGTCACAGGCCTACAGTCCCAGGACGCGCAGTGTGATGAAAGTAGCACGGAGCTCTTCTGACTTCCCCATGCCAACACCTTCCTGTTTCACTCAGCAGTGATGCTTGCTGCTCCTTCAGCAACTGCTGAAGACAGCAACACAAAACACAGCACTAACAGTTACAGAAATCAGCTTTAATTCAGGCACTCACAGAGTTTTCACCTTTAAGGCATTAAGTTGCCTGTCCATACTTTACTTTAAGGCCCCAGTTTACTCCTGTTCCTGTGTTATTTTCCTTCCTTCTCGACCCTCAGCCCTGACATGGAAGCCAAGCCCTCCACCTGCCTTACCTGACCATCTTTCTCCTTCTCACCCCTCCAGAAACACTCTTGCAGCTCCTCACAGACCTTCCATACAAGCCTACTGCAGATTGGCATTACGCTGCCATCTCCAAAATGCCTGCCTGCAAGTGTCCACTTCTGAGAGCTTTGTTAGTGTTTCATTAAAATCCTTGTTCATTTGCATTCCTAAGTAGGCTGTCTGCTTAACCTAATCAGGGACTTACAAAAATCCCTTGATCATTTCTGAGCACTCAAGGAATCCAACTCTGGGAAGCTTTGTCCTAACGACACCTCCATCAACTTTCCCCACACCCTTTTGCCCTCCCTGTTGCGTTAGATTTCACCAGAGACTTTCATAACAGCATTTGGACGTTGTTGCACTTCAGTAGGTACCTTCAGTAGGTACCCACCTGGGAACGTGGAAGTGTAAATAATAAACCTCCTATGAGCATCCCAGAGAGTAATGGAGCACCGGCCTAAAGACCAGTTATTCATTATGGAACACACATGATTTAATTTTTTAGACAAAAAACACAGCACACATGCCAGTTCAGAGATCTGGCAAGTTATAACCCAGGGGACACATACAAGATGTATGCCCACCTAGACCAGGCAGCTCCAGCAGGCAGAAGCCCTCAGAAAAGCAGGAGAGACTTTGGCCGGGCTCTAGCAATGTGAGAACAAGACTTTATAATCATAGACTCACTAAACTATAAAAGCTGCAGAATGCACAAAGCAATCAAAAGTAGGTTTTGCAGTCCTGTTCCATAATAATAATATAAAACAGAAAAGTGCTACTGTCATGCACAATTAAGTTTTCTGAAACTGCTTAGTTAATCTGGGCTTCCATGGGCACATTAAAATATCTTTGTTAACTGCACTGTGCAAGAGGCTGACTGGGGATTGCAGACCCAGTTACAGAGGACTGAAACAAGCCGGTCTGAACAAACTTGAGCTAGTTCTGAAACTCACATCAACTAGGACAGTTACAAGTTCATTTCTCTAAAAAGAAAAAAGAAAATGACCTATGTGACTTTTGTAGGGTATAGAGTAGGTGCTTTGTCAGCAAGGGAAAAGAGATTTGAACACTTAGAGGGATGCTAAAAGGAAGTGTCTGCGCTTCTGAATAGCAGCACACTGGGAATACCACTTCTGGCACACTGAGATTATCACCTCTTTCATGCTGCCCTGCTTTTTCCCTGCTCCCTCTTGACACGGCAGCATCAATATTATCGGCGTGGCTAACAGGAAAAGGACATGGACAATGTCCGTGGACAAGGGACAATGAGGGACCTCTTTCAGGAGCTACAGTAGGAGGCAGCAAGGTTGTAGTCTCATGTTGGAGAGTAGAGAGAAAAATAAAAGCCCTGGAAGGGCAAGGAATCACAGCCATTGCTATTTACTGAAGATGAGGATTATTCTCTTTGGAGAGAGAAGACAGGCATGTCCTCAATAAACTATCTTGTCTGGGAAATGACACAGTTCTAGACAGATCATTTTCAAGTTTATTTAACTTACAAAGAGACTGTGAAAAAACACAGAGCATCAGAACAAATCTAAACCATCTGTTTGATCATCTTGCAAACTGTAAACATTGTCTTTGAGAAAATAATCTTTCTTCAGAATAACAATGCACACAGATTCAAACTAAAATGTGGGGTAAAAAGCAACTTCCACTAAGTCATCAGGAAACTACCCAGAGCATAAACCAATATTTAAATTATTCTGTGCAATTCTTCATCTCTCATCAACTTCTTCCAGGAGTACCCAGGAATGTACAGTCCCTGCAGCTCCCTTTCACACCTCCCTGGGCAATTATCCTACCTAGTACCATTCAGATCAGTCACCATACTGTTTATCTACTTAAAGTTCCTTATTATGCCTTACCTTGCCCTATATTTCCTTTTTTTTATTTTATTTTTTGATCTTTCCTCCATACAGATTCCATAGCCTCCACATTTATTTTGTCATGGAAGTACCAAAGCTAACAAACAAAAGTTAACAAACTCTACTGAGATCGAATTTGAAATCAGATGATTGAGCACTGCTGTCTTGTTCACATACTATGTTTTTAAATTATTTCTTATGATCCAAATGCATAGTTAATAGAGAACACCTGCATAAAAAACTGAGGCACCAAACTTGCTCATTGTTCTCCCAACTTAAAAGCCCTTATCAGCAATTTCACTGGTTTAAAATCACAGGGGATAAAGCAGCTCATGTTAACGCCCACTAGCCACACTGATAACTCAGCCTTACACTTGTCAAACAGCTTATTTGTTTCTCTTAATGACAACATTAATTTCCTAGATCAAAGAAACAAAACAAAAAAAAACCCAAACCAAAACCAACTACTCAGTACTTGTTCAACATCAACATTAATCCAAAGCAATACTTCAGAAACAGTGCCAAACCTAACACATGTTAACAAGCTTGGATTTATAGATACTGACATTCAAAATAGTTGTAGGAACTACTTTCAGAATGTGATCAGTTATACCCACACACCCCACATCAAACCACACTAATGAAAAAATATAAGTCTTGGACAGCATATAATTTTCCATGTAGTTACAGCACGGGGTAGGACAGAAGAGCCCAGCTGGGGTCTGCAGGTCAGACCCTGCCTGCAGGTTTCCTCCTTCCATAAGAGGACCTGGGACATAGATGCACAGGTGCTCACAGCCCAATGCCCAACCCAAGAGCCGTGAGCTGCTGCTGACATGAGGAAGGGGCAATGTGCAGACACACGTCCTTTTACACCTCTCCTTGAGTGGGGAGAGGGCTGTGACCTCCTGCCTGTACGTCAGGACAGCAGCCATCAGTGGGAATCTCCAGATTCAGCCACCGTAAGTATGACCCTAAGCCACGGGGAATCCCAGAGTGAAGATACAATGAAACTTCAGAGACTACCAGCATATTTTAAGCCATTATCACGCTGTCCTCTCAGCCACTGATTTCAGCACGAAGCTCTCAAGTCATACCGAGGTACTGTTTACAGCAGCATGGTGGTTGGTGGTTGAGTCACCATTCCTGGAGGTGTTCAGGAAACATGGAGTTGTGGCACTGGGGGACATGGATTAGTGGGCATGGTGCAGATGGGCTGATAGTTGGGATAGGTGATCTTAGAGGTCTTTTCCAACCTTAATGATTCTATGACATTTGGCTGCATTTTCACTATTGGTCACATTCAATCATCTATAAAGTAATTTGCACAGACTTCTTTGTGAAGAGCATTTGAAAATGTGTGTTTACTTAGAAGAAAAATCAGGACTACAAAGGACCACACAACTTGCAACAAAAAGACAGGAGCATAGAGAAGCACAAGGTATAGAACTGCTAAGGAATTGTGGTTGATTAAATAAGTTGATGGCACCTAGCAAGAGCACAGAGTGAATGGGAATGGGATACAGTTTTTGTTGAAGAAACTATTTCTTGTTTTTGGAAAATAAAGTTGTAGCTCACCTACTTCTGTTACAGCTCTGCTCAGTGGAGATGCCTCAGTTTCATATGGTGCTCGTGATCCTAAGCAAAAGATCTCAGCTGTATGAAGTGAAAAAAAGAGCAGCTAACTTAAAAGGAAACAGCTGTGAAAAACCATCTCTCCCCATTGCACTTTCTGCCATTTAACATTTTCCTCGAGTAAGGCAGAGGATGCATTCCCTGCTGGAGGAGTTAAACTTTTGCCATAGCTAGAGAATTTTCTTGATATACTTTTGATTGACCATTACCTGTTGATTTGGCCAATTTGGAGGGAAAACAAGACTTCTGGAGGTAAGGCAGCATATTTCGAAATGCAGAAGCTATAACTTTTTATCCGCATGATAGAAAACAAAGATTATACAGTGCAGTAACCAAAACACTACCAATATCTTTTTCTTTGACAGTATATGGTAGATGAACCATGGCTAAACTTGAGATATCCATACTCCTTAGTCCCTGTACAACAAGACAGAGTCATCCAAATGTCTCCTACTGCAGCAAACGCCCAACTCCGTAAGGAATTCTCTCCCAGAAATAGTGTGTTCATCATGTTTCCTAGAAGGCAGTACGTAATACAGAATCACAAAATAACTGAGGCTGGAAAGGGCCTCTGGTGTTTAAAGTTCTCCCCAGGAACCACGGCCGCAGAATATAAGGCTTCTGCCAGTTGTCTGAGGAAGGCCTTAGCTAGTTCTCCAAGAGATGGCTTACACTGACAACAATTGTTTGAGGTTGTCCAACATACAAGATTTTTCTGTGCTAAAGGCTCTGATATGCAGCAGCAACACGTACATTCTACGCGATTTGGTAGAGCAACTTCTCAACTACAGAAATACTATTTTCCAACACAGTCACCACCATTAGCTATGCATTTTGGATAGCAATGAACAAGAGCTGCACTCATAAAAATCTGCGCGGCCATCCACAACGTGGCTCGTCTTTCACATCACTGTCACCAATGCTGAAATGCACCACCCACCCCCTCACTGTGCGCACATCCACTGTTTGGCCTCCACTAGCTATTCAATAACTGTTGATGAATGTCAGTGGGTGTTATTTTTTCTGCATGGAGGAAATCCATGCCACACCTGTGCTTCACATGCACTTCCGTGTCAGACGCCATTCTGTCAAACTGCCCCTCTGCTGCCATCTGTCACACAGCAACAACACGTAATAGAATATTGGTGGGATGGTTCAACCTCTACTGCAATACCACCAACATCCTCCTCTGCGATCATGGCCCAACATAATGAAATAGGAAGCATTGCTTTTGGAGCAGTCCTCATACAAAACAGAATATAAACCCAACTTACTTACATAGCCCATACCTGACCTTCCTTTGGATAATGCTGGTCAGATATTGGAAAACAATTTCACAGCTTTGAAGTATGATTACTCCGGGAGCAGCTTGCTTCACCAGAGCTACAGAATTTGCATGCACGTTTTCCAGTGTATGTTGCAGTTGAGTAGTAGTTTGATGGCTGCTTTTGTTTCAGAATTTGACATCTGTGAAACAAGCAGCATGGCATCTGCAGTTGGTTCACAACCAATAAGCCAGATGATGTCTCAAGGAAGAAATAGAGCTTCAGACCCCCAGCTGGTTGGGGCCCAGTGAAGTAGCAGTGACGGGGTATGACATCTCCTAGGAGAAGGCATTATGTACATGAGGTAAATGTGAGGAAGCTGCTAAGATGAAATGACTACAAAAGATTGGGTCATTGAGGTTTCGCGTAAAGCTATGAAGAAAACAGCTCAAGTTGAAAGATTGAGAGGCACCGTGGGGGACACCATTACTGATTCCTGCTATCCGCAGTTGAAGTGTTTACAGGTGCACTATTAGGCAGCTCTTACAGTTCCTGTTTCTAAACTGTTTGTCCTTACCTGTCTTGCTTTTCAGGGCTGCATTCAGATGGATGATACGTTACCTTACATTCGTATCTACAGAGGCTAGAATCCCTCCTTTCTGTTCATAATTATTCCACATCCCTCACAAATGAAATTTGGTCTCCAGCAGCTATCAGCCTCACTTTCCACTACTTGGGCACTAGCCTCAATTTTTAGGTGCTTTTATGTGCATTTCAGCACTGCAACCTCTTACTCCAAACCAAAGAAAGCAACATATCCTCTGTCATTTATTTTTTTTAAGAGAGCAGAACTGTGAAACAAGCAAACAAAAAATCCAACACAACAAAAATGAAAAAACCCACCAACTCACTTTCCCTCATGCTGGCTTTCCTTCTGAATAGAAGACTCCTACCACTGCTCACCTGATATTGAGTAACTACTTTCCCATCACATCATCTGCTGATTCCCTAACCCTTTACTCACCTCTGTGCCAAATTAATAACTCATTTCTAACATCCTATTTTTCACTCGACACACCTCCACACACCATTGTTTTTCACTCACCGAAGTCATGTAGAACATAGCAGCAGATAAACAGAAGGTAAACAGAACAATCATCTTCATTCTCCCAGCTCTTACTTTTTGAAGTAATGTTTACAGAAGGAGAACAGCAACTGCCTTTCCAGGAAAATACAAGGGCAGTTTTCAGTACCTTTCAGTACATCATAGGTCAAAGGCTCCAGAGAAATGCTGGGGTACAACAGATTCATGTAATATATTATTGCATCTGTAGATATGGCCATAAAAAAAAATAAAACTCGCTATTTAAAATTAACACCTTGATTTTTTTTATTATTATTATTAAGTATGGATTAAAAACTCTTCTTTTCTTCAAAATATCTTTAGTTTACAAGAATTGTGCTGAATATAAATTCACTACAGGAAACACAGAAACCTGTAAGCTTGAAATATATATCAAATATAAAAAAAACCAACCCAAAGCTGCTCCCCATCAGAGTACTTCATGTTGTCGTGACTTCAGGAGAAAGCTGTCTGGCATTCTCTCTTTTCAATGTTTTAAAGAAAAGGTTCTTAGTGGAAGAATGTTTCATACTAACACATTCCTTTGTGTTATAACAGAAATTACTACTAATAAGACTGTTACCGAGTTCACCGTTTCACCATGTGTCGTAATTTGAGCGATTGTCTCCTATCTAAAGGAAATTAAAATTCAACAACACTGAGTCTTACAGAACCTTAACAGAATCTTTAACCTTCAGTTCTCTGGATCTGTTCAGAAATAAGTAACAAAGTTGTGACGTGCAAAGAATTTGTTTATTTTCAATAAAATTACTGCTGAGTAAGCAGGAAATGTACTCAGTAATACTGCTTTGATTTTCAAAATACCATGTTCCTTTGTATCTGTGTATGCGAGGCATCAGAAGCACAGCTAGCCAAATAAATCACTGCATGAGACATCAGCCATCCTCCAAAGAAACTGTCTATGTTAAAACTAATTCCAAACTTCTCACATGAGTACTGAAATACCCATCTGCGGGACTGGAAATGAGCACTTGAGAGGCCTTCCTTCCTTCATACGTAGATATGATGCTGCTATCTGTAAAGAATACACATTATCATTACAGAAATAAATGCACTGCTGAAAACCAGATCATGTCTGTAGTGAGGCATTGGAAAAAACGCAAGTGTGAAACTTTTAGCTACTCCATACGTTTGCTGTATGATGTTTATTTTATGCTTATCCTGCCTATACAAACATAATGGCACTTGGCAAACTCTGTCCAGAGGTCGGATCTTTTAGACAGCAGAATTTCAAGAAGTTCAAAGCAAATTGTTTATTTTTCACCCCAGTATCTCTATGCCCCGTTACCAACAACTGGCTCTTAATTTTCCATTAGCAACAGAGTTCCAGGTGCTGTAGTGTACACAACGAGGTGAGTGCCCTAAATACGTTGGCAAAACCTCTCAACACAGCAGGAAGTTATTAATCTATGTATTAGAAGTCACTTCTGCCAGCATTCGGAAATTGCATCTAGATTAGTAAGCATCTTCTTGTGAAGGCAACATCCAAAGATGCAAAGACAAGAGTGCCAACCCATAAGCAAAACGGGAAACAAAAATGCATTCAGGTTCTTCTGCTCCTCCTGCCGGAGGTCTGGACAAAAGATCTTGGCTAGGTAAATTTTTATCATTTTGGTCCCCATAACTGTAAAAGCAAAGAGCCATCAGTCGATAGCAGGATGGCCATCACGCACTTGTCTTCATCACCTGTTTGTGGACATGCTGGCTTGTAAGCATGAAATACATCCAAATGTTTTTCTTTTAAAAATTCTTTATATAATACATATTGTACCTACCTTGATGAGGTAGAGATGTATCAATCTCTACAAAATACATATATATACTGTTAAACAGATAGGTTTATTAAAAAATTCCATATATAAACTCCGACTTTTGTATACTTGGGGTACACGTGTTTAAAGATACATGAACGCTCCCTTACCATCGCATGTCCTGTATATAGAAGTGTTAGAACATTCAAACATACACATGTACTTATTTTTGCTCGGGATAAAATAACCCCACAAACACAGGGATTTAAACTTGCAGGATGCAAGGCATACCGTGTGCGTCCATAAAAGTAGACTTTGATGATGTGACAAAACCTACACATGAGAAATATAAAAGCAATACAATTGCACTGACACCTGTATGTGAAGTGGGTTTCTTGAGAACATCAAATGACAAATGCTATGTCAGAAAGAAGTATTATTTAATGTTCAAGTCTAAATTTTTGCACGTTACTCACAAATTGAACATATGCATATTCAGTGGAAGTGTCTTTAATATGAATGCCTTTTTGTAAATTCTGGTTTTGTTCACATAGATTGAAATGTCAAAACAGCAAACATGAAAATATTTGAAAAAGGGTTCAATTTTGCCAGAAAATAAGGTCAATTGGCAGAGTCAAATATAACTCATAGAGGAATCTAGAGTATCCTAGTGGAAGAGGTGTATTTACACTACAACTTTCAAGCAATTTCATATATTTCCTTCCTATTAGTGGGTTAGCTAGTGCTAAATGTTAATAATCTGAGTCGGTAAAAAGTAAAAAAACCCATGCTTCTGAAATCATAGCAAATTATTCTTAAACACTAGTATCAAGATTACAGTCACTGTTTGCTTTTTACATATGAACTACAGATCACTGAAAGTTTCCTGTTGCACTGCAGCATAAAAAAGAAATGTAACACAAATAAGCATAATTTGCTGCAAAGTACAGCAAGATACTTCGGCAATCTCATAAAAATTTCATACTGGAACTTGTTATAGTGAGTTCAACTTGATCTTTTAATGTAATACAGTACATTTTATAAACTTAACATTATCATTGTAGAAGAGCATGCTAACTGAATGTTAGCAATTTATCTTTTATATATAATTATACTCTACTGTAGCTACTGTACGCAGATCTCAAAATGTTAGTACATAAAATATTCATTTGCTTTATGAGATGAGAATGAACTTGAAAGAGGCTTGAATAGAAGAATGAAATATCCGCTGTGCCTATTTCTCAAGAAATAATGAATTACACATTATAACCCAAGAAATCAACATTTAAATTGCAAAACTATAGTTAAATTTACATTAAGCATTATGATCAGTAATGTGCATCAATATTTGATGAAGTTTAACCTAACCATGTTTATGCACATAAAGCCTCAAGAGTCTGCAGCAGTTTCAACATCAATTTTTCATATTTTTGTATAAAATGGACTCAAAGATACATCTTCCATAAATGTTTTCAGTGCAATTCTGTCAAAGAGGAAAATATAAAGCTAGCTTTCAATCATTTTATACCATAAAGGAAAAAAAACCCACAACAAACAACTTGCATTTGCACTGCTGAATCCTAAGTAAGACAGTTCAGTTGTGCCAACTATTTTGAAGTCAATTCAATCCAAACCTAACTGCCTTTTTAGGCAGCATTTCCCCCATACCAATAAGGTATAAATGTTGAAAAGCTGAATAGTGGGGCAGGGGGAGAGGAAACTTAAGCAGAGGCAGAACGATCTCGTTTAAAAACACCTTTTTCCATCAGTAACAAAAAATACATAATGAAAAAAGTCTAAAGGTTTCTTTACTAGTGACATTCTAAGTTCACAAATTGGTAAATCCATGTTTCAGTATTATTATTCATCCCACAAATGTTTACAGGTCACCTTGCGACTATAATGTATTTCTTGATGGATTATATGAAAATGCTCCATTATTCAACGGGATAAATTTTCTTAAGTTAGAAATTGATTTTTTTCACATGTTGCCAACTGTAGGGAACCAGAGAGAGAACAGCACATGAAATTATAATACGTGCTTGGCAAAGCATAGTATAATAACCTATACATTTTGGTTTTCAAAGACAGTTTGTAAACTGTAAAACTGCAGACAGGATACTGACTTAAGAATTTTGTTTCAATTTGTTTCTTTCCCCCCGGCTTATACCTAAAAATACAAATACAACTTCTCTACTGTAGCATAAAATAAAAACGGAGCTTCATTCAAATCTTGAATACCTTGACTGCAATCACCAACAGCTTGACTGCAGTCATTCAACAGAAACGTAGCTCTTCATACCAAAAAAATTTGGCTCACAAAAAGAAGAAAAAAGTACAATAAACTCTCAACAGAAGGCTCTCTCATGAGGCAACCTACCATATACTACTGCTAGATACGAGTTTCCAAAAAAAACATTACATCCCATTTTCAGCACATTTTTCATAAACATGCAACTTCACTATAAAATACAAAACACTTGGCTCTCAAGAACAGCTTTATAAAGACACACTGCATCAATAAAATTTTCTTTGTGATTAACTTTACATTGTAATAAGAACTGTATTTTCACTAATGTTTATATATCAGATTTCATATTATAACGTAGTAATAATTTGCTCTTTGTGAACATCATGTTCAGAAGGAAATATCTATACACATTAACATACTAGACTATTAAAAACTCAGTTACAGAATTTTATTGATACAGTAGATTAATAAAAACTGATAGGGGAAGATAAAATGGGTAGGGTTTCAGTACATTATTTAATAACACACTTTTAAAATTATAATATTTTAAATCTTTTTTGAATTTTTCAATGCCACTAGAAGTCCAGAAAAGTCTGGCATCAATACTGAGGTGTAAAACAAGTCAAACAACTTCTTTCACAATTTGCATCTCTTGCGTTATTCTATCCAACATTGTTCAACTGTAAAAGAAAGTAATTTAGCACCTCTGATGGTAGGTAGGTGCCTACAGGTAAACACTAGGTCAGATTCACAAAGCAAACAAACATCATTGCATTTCTTCTTCTCAACAAATAGTGGCAAAAGAAAGTAGCACTATTTGTTCAACTGATTTTTTTCACAGTTAAATGTCAACAAGAGTACAAATACGAACACTGACAGATATTGCTTGAGATCATTTTTAAATCAATAGATCCAATAAACAGTGGGGCACTGTCAGTTTAAAGCTGCAGATAAAAGCTATACAAGCACTTTAGAAGTCAGAAACATTAAAAAAACTATTTACAGTTTTCTTCTTTAGTTCATATGTCTACAAAGCCAGCGCACATTACACTTCACAAAAATCCACAGTTAATGATATCAACGTGTGTGTGGCTAAAGCTTGTGACCTAGGGACTGCAAATGCAGGGGCAGTAAGAGTAAAATAGGTTTTGTCTTTCTTTTTTTTTTTTTTTTTTAAGCAACCCCATTTGTGCACTAACAGCTTTGTTCAGTCTCAAGCTTTATATTAAAAGCATTCTTCAAAGCTTTCACCTGGAAGGCTGACAACTACATGCTCACTCATCGCCTTTCCCTTTTGGAAGTTCTGCGACGCACCTGGTTGGGGAAAAAGTATTTTAAATGTTTGTACAGAAATGCTAAGTTCTGAAAAAATCAACAATAAATATAGCCTATAATGGAAATGCATTTAGAAAACACTTTCTCTCACAATACTGCATAAGTAACTGCCTGCAGTATCATTCATTACTCCTTTTATCACAGGTACAAGCCTCGATCAATGACAACATAATTTTATTTATGTTACCAACCCTGAATTCTTCAAATATTAAAAAAAATAAGCTAGTTACATTACTCACTATTATAATCTAGCTGACAAGAGAAGGTATGAGTTACCTGGAAATCCCCATGAAGGAAATCTACGCAGATCAGATAGAAAACAAACGCTATGCAGAACAGTAAACTTACGATTCTTGACAAAACCTGACATTTTCTGTCTGAGAAATGCAGATTCTCTATGAAACTACATTGCAGTGATGCTACACAACACTTAGATTTGACCACCGCCACCTCATTCATGTTAAAGATGAAAGGTTAAGTTATGGGAACAGGAGAAGTCAGTCTCCGAACACATCAATACGAAGACAATGCTACAGACTCAAAAAAAGCACCCAAAACAGAAGGCAATTCTTACATTGATTGTGGAAACTTCCTCTTCTTCCATTACTTCTTCCTGGGGAACATCATCACTGACAGGTGAACTACTCTGAAATACATCCATCTCTTCGCTGGATTCATTCTCCTTACTAGCTGCTTGTTTCGAACGTCCCGCACGGCTAAAATCAGAAGAAAAATAAACATCAGTTTCACGCTATATGGGTCTGCAGATGCATCAGCTTTGCAAGAGAACTAACATTCGTCTTGATAAGAGCAGCAGCCTTAAAACTTCAATCTATGTAATATTTCTACCTTGTGTGCTTTTCTAGTTCATCTGTACAGTAGACATATTAATATGAATCTGAACAACAGCAATTGGAAGCCAATTTCTCTCAGAATAAAATGCCAGGAATACAATGGTGAACAGTTTTTTTCATCTATGAAAAAGTATTGCTCTTCAGTACCAGACACGGGGCAAGGAAGGCTGACACAAGAGTAACCAGGAAATGGTTTTAAGTTGAAGGAGGGAAGGTTTAGTCTGGATACCAGGGGGAAGTTCTTTACTTGCAGAGAGTGGTGAGGTGCTGGCACAGGCTGCCCAGAGAGGCTGTGGATGCCCCGTCCCTGGAGGTGTTCAAGGCCGGGTTGGATGGGGCCCTGGGTAGCCTGGTCTAGGATCAAATATGGCGATTGGTGGCCCTGCCTGTGGATGGGGGGTTGGAGCTTCGTGATCCTTGAGGTCCCTTCCAACCTGGGCCTTCTGTGACTTATACACCACAGAGTTTGAATAACTGCATGTATATTATTTTACAGACCTAGAAGAACCCACATACTGCTATTTTTGAAGTTAAGACAGTAGTGGATCTAAAGCTTCCAAACTAGCACATACTAAGAGCTAGGGATAATCAGCAGTAATATCACCCTAATCAGGATAATCAAAACCAATCAGTCAACAATATCTTAAATTGTTTGTTAGTTATTGCAGCAGAACCACAAGCAAAAAAAAAAAAAAAAAAAAAAAAAAAAAAAAAAAAAAAAAAAAACCACTCCAAAAAACCTAGCCATACTGAAAATGAGAACTAGGCCCCATCACACTCTCCCTACCTTAAAAACAAGAAAATGAAAACTGGATATGCATCTAAAACTAAAGGCTGCACCCACATTACCATTTTGGTTTGTGTAGTTTGCATAGTTTGGAATTAAATCACTGATTCATCCCTCTTGCTACTCTTTGGTTTGGTTTGTGAAGTTGTCTTGATACACCCAAACTAGGTGACTTCTTGGATGAAATTAAACTAGAAACTCCATTCCAGACAGACAATACACTTCAGTCCTCATTGGGGTGATACAGGTCCAAAACAACTGTCCTCTGACAGCTTCAAACCATACATGAAGGGAATTTTCAGTCACAAGGACCACAGTTCAGAATAAAACCACCAAATTACACATAATTAAAGTACAACGGGAGTTTCAGAACCAACCAAACAACATGGCAACCTCTGAAACATCAATAGCTTAATTAAGGCCTTCTAAGACTGACAGAAGCAACACAATCAAAAAGGAAGTAGGAGAATTATTCACAGGCTAGCTTCATCTTCTCACATACGGGTGAAAAGAGGCAGGAAAACAATACTGGAAAAGTTGGGATACTGTGAGTGCAAAATGCCAGAACATGAGATTAGGTGTGAAATTGGAATTTCATTGGAGGATACAAACTTGCTCAGGCAAGGACTTCAGGTACAGAAAAAACAGACTGACGAGGACAGACAAATAGGACAGGCAAATCTGGATCCTGCCAGAGGAGGACCGACAGAAGCCCAGAATCTAGAAAACCAATAATGGCAACAGAATAATAAAAAAGGCCAGAAAGAAGATGTGTGTAAATAGCACCCTAAGGAATTTACTACCAGGTTCTGGAAAGGTGTGTTGCAAATCTTCCATGTTCCAGTTTTTATTTTCCTGTCCACTTGTACACCTCTGCTTTACATACATTGCATGTACATTTAACAAAAAGGCAGAGATACCAGTAGTTTTTACAGCAAGCACAAGAAAATGAAACTAGTCACAGAGTTTATTTTGTAGCTCAACACACCTTGGAATTTTCAAGAACTGTTCTCCACAGACCATAACACATTTTATTATACATTACCTTACAATAAGGAGGTCACAAATTAGAAAGTCAATGAAAATTAACTTAAGAAGAATCAGAATATATATATTCTTCACAACATCATTTCACAGTAGTAACAATTTGATTCTTCCTCCCTGCCTAAAACAAACAATAATGCTTTTTGTTCCTTGCAGCCTTTATAAAGCCCTATCCTCAAGGTCCTCGTGTGTTGTATTGACCTTTCTCCTAGATGAGCAATGCTACACATACGCTACCTGAGCACATTGCATTTACTTGTGGGCTATTTGCTCTAGTTTGAGATGCTCTAGGAGAAGTAGCTGGGGAAAACCTTTTAGAAATAACAACAGCAATTTATTTTCATAACTGAAAGTACTCTGAAATATTTTCAGCAAATGATTGCTTGGGGGCACAGAGGAATATTTTTAATTTTTACTAAACACAAATTCAGAAAATATTCACCACTTACACTTTTTTTTGCTGTGATGGTGGTGTTTTTGATGACCTTCCTCGTCTGTTCTGTGGCGTAGACTGTGCTGATTCAACTGTACTAGATTCAGATGGCTCTGCTCTGTTTTGAGGAAGACCCAAATTGCAAAGTATCAAATTATAACTGATGTCAAACAATAAAAAAAAGATGCAGCTTACAAGAAGACAGACTTACCTCTGCTGTGTTCTTTTCGTCGACCTGTTTTGCCTGCCTTTTGGCTTTTGTTCAATGTTTTCAGTTTGCCTTTCTTCTTCCTCTTCTTCTTCCTCTACTGCCGCTGCTGACGTTTGTTTTTTTTTGCTCCTTTTTGATGACTTTGCTGCTGGTTCTTCCTTTGGTGTTCCCCCATTATTTGGTTTGGGAGGGCGTCCTCTTCTCCCTTTCTTTGGCGGACTGTTCTGTTCATCCTCACTTTCTATTACATCTTCTTTTAGCCTTTTTTCCTCTTGCCATTGTGTTTCATCAGACTCTGAAACAACTGCAGGTCTCTTCCTTCCCCGTTGACTGCCTCTTAGCTTCTGCTCTTGTCCCAGTTTATTTAGGTCATCTATGCTTAGCTTCTCTTCTGAGTCTGTGATAGCTGGTTTCTTCCTTCCTCTAGGCTTCTCAAGCTCTGACTGAAAAGGTAAGATTAAATCTCAAATTAAAAAACTGAATTACTGTATTAAACTGCTACATGCACAAAAACTGAAGAACTCTAACCCAACAAGACAAAGAGTCTGGAAGTTACATGAAATTCTACCAACAGTCTCTACAATATCCATTTCTAAACCTTTGCACAAGTACTTAAAACCAAACTGTACGTTATTTCCCCTCACATCACCGCGTGTGATTTTATGTGCCATAAAATAGAAGAGAACATGTCTCTGTCCACCTTAGCCATACCCTGGTCAAGAACAATAGAAAGAATAGCCACAAGAGACGAAGAAAAGTAGAGACAGAAATTGAAGGACAAAGAATTATACTAGAAGAAAATAAATATGTTTGAACAATGATGACATCTTAAGCCAGTTCGTGATTTTAGTGATAAAACTTGATCTTATTATTGGCTGTCCTACTTGCTTTTGCAGTGATTGTGGACATCTGTCACATTGCACATGCTTTCACCAGGTAAGTACAATTTTAGCTGAGTCTCTGAGTAAAGTTCCTCCCGCAGGTGTGAAAGTGTCCCACAGCCTTAGAACTCGTATACTGTTCTAAATTGTAATCTGGACTAGTATCTTGAATAGTGACATCTTTAAAACCTGGACTTTCTGGTCCCCAGTTAAAATTCTGCTTCTTGTTACAGTCTGCTCCCTAGCTCCAAAGAAACAAAAATGAATTCTCAATCCAGTATCTTAAGCAGTTTTATTATATATTCAAAATGAGACATAAATGTCCATAGGAGTACTTGAAATATTGAACTGTATTGATTTTTCTCAGTTATCAATTCAACCTACAGCCTCTCAACTACCACATGTCAGACCCTTCAGATATACAGCTGATGCAACATACCAAACCAAGCTGTTTAAAAAGTTGTTTATCCAAGGTAATAGTTGAAGTTCTTTTCTTCAACTACTATCTTGCTTTCCCTTACCTGAATTAAGCTGCTAAAATAGCTTTGGAATTAAAATAAATGAAGTTCTATGTAAGCACAAATGTATTAATTTGCGCGATGCTATTTAGACTTTTGAGTATAGAGAATGTATGTGTATATATGGCAACATTGGGTTGAAAAATTTAAAGGAAAGCTGAATGTAAGAAATGAAATTTCAAGGTTATATTATGAAACATAGTACTTAAGAGTTGGGGTTTTTTTGTGTTTTTTTTTTGTTGTTGTTGTTATGCTGCCTGTTTGCTTCACCTACAAAATGCTACAGCATAGGATGGTTACCTGCACTTCAAGACAAGTAAAAATTCGAGACAGTTTTACTAGTCAGTAGCTTCCTACGTCCCAGGCCATTCAGAGAAATGTGACAAACTGACCTAACAGGAGAACAGAGGGTCCAAAAAACAAAAGTAGCAGTGACATCAAATATAGCATATCCTTTATACATTCTAGAACACCATGTTTTCATAGATTTGATCTCATTCATTATTTGTCATGCATAACTTAAATTACTACAATTATGACAGACGGCAAAAAGTTTTTAAGGAACAAAAAACAGTTTACTAATTATATATGAATTTCTTTTTAATAAGACTGTTAATAGAACTATAAGTTCCTTCAATTTTTTCCTGCATTCTGATATAATGTGTAAACATTGCTTGAGACTGAATATTCAGCCTGTTAATGCTTGCAGTAAATGTATTAAAATCCTAAATCTTAGTGGGAGCCCAAATAAGCTCCTCTGCTCTCATTAGGAGTCTTGAGAATTGCTGATTGACAGAAATAAGCAAGTCCATCAGTAAGCATTGGTAAGAAGAGGGCCTACTGGCCACAAAGGTACTGATTAATGGTCATTCACTAAAATCTCTTTCAAAGAGACGTATGTGTAATGTCTTCTGAATCATGTTGACACTGTAAATCAGCATAGCAATGACACCATTCTGCCACCCATTGAAGTTTAATGTTCTCTGAGAACAGTTTGGCAATGTGCTTGTTGAGAATTAAGACTATTTTAAATCCTGTGAGACTGTATTGGTCTATAACTATCAGTTAGCTAGCTGACTCTGCCCTAAAGCCTAAGGCACATCACAGCATGCACAGACATTTAAAATCATGCTACAACTTCTGCTTGTGATACCTATCATTCAGAACCATCCATTTTCCTGATTTTTCCTGCCTTCACTGCTGTACAAATTACATGCAAGAAAACAGAATCCATATGGCTATCCAGATAACTTTTACTTGAATTTCTAAATCCAATGTCAAATCAGAATGCCTTCTTTCTATTCAAGATAGCCTGAGACTAGGCAGTTATTCCCTATAGCTTTTGAGAAACAATGCAGTTGTCTGGAAAAGAACGTGTCTTCGCATCAGTAATGGTACCACACCAAAAAAGGTAAGAATTATAATACTTCATTATAATACATCAGCACTGTAATTGATGTATTACCATTTTGCTAGCTACAAGCAAATAAACCATTTACATAAAGAATTTTTACAACCTCAAAAGGCAATCTGACATCTCAGACAGGTTAATGTGCTCCCCAGAATTCCTGTATAGTTGAACATTCTGAAGTTAGTCCAATTAATTCTTACTAAGTCATATTTTCACTAACCATTAGGCACATACAAAAAACTACACTGTACCAGGAAACAGAAGCCCAAGCAAGCTATCAACTTGACCAATGTTTCAAGTACTTAATTGACGAATTCCAAACATTAGACAAATGGTGGACTAATTGTTACCAACCTAGTTCTAGCACAATCTACTCCTTTCAAAATCATGCAAATCATAACAATCTTGAAAGCTTACTCAAGTTGTCAGTATGATGCAAAGGTAATGTAATCAGCCAAACTGAACATTTCTTTTCATTCCATTTTTCATCTCTAGGCACATCCTCCAGCAATTGAAAGCATTACCTCAGTTTCATGTTAGAAAAATATTAAGTATCAGCATATTCATTGTTATGTTAAGGTCTTGGTGACTGAAAATGAAACATCTGTAACACAACCAAAAGGCTCACCCTTACAAGATCAGAGTCGTCCCTTTTGTCAGTTTTCTTCCCTGGTAATGGTGAACTCAGTGTGAAGTCTTCATTCTCACTGTGGTCCATCTCAGTACTATCAAGCCTAGAATCAATAAACATTTGTTCTCATTATTATAATATAGCAGGTAATCATTTAATCCATATATTAAGAACAACCTTCGGAAGAAATCTGTTCCTAAACCACGAACAATCTGGCAGAAAGAACCCTTCACTCGGGCCATTACAGCTGTCATGGGATAGCACAAACAAGAACATCTAAGTCTGAGGGCAAGGGGGTCAATATGTTCATCTCAGTTAAAAAAAAAACAAACAACTGATCTTTTTGAAACAGAAAAGCCTTACTGAGATACAAGAGATCTGTGTATGTTTACATTTGCATATCCTTTACATACCAAAGATCCCCACAGACCAACTAAAGCACTTTCCTACAGTGAGGTTTGTGCTATAGAACAGTAGATTTAAATTTCAGAGACAGTTCATCCCTCAGCTTTCTTTAGTTATTTATGGCAGCATATATGTAAAAGCAATTCCTCTTTTATTTCAGTTTCTACATATGTAAAAGTGGGCAATGATTTGTAAAACACTGAGACCCACAGGTAGAAGGTAATACACAAAAGCCAAACTGAAAGAGTAATTCCTTTTTATCTCCACTGAAGCTGGAAAAAGCAATTTTAATTTTATGTTATTAAGTAACAGTGCAGAGTTTTAACAATAAATAAATATTCCACGCATTAAAAAGTCAAGTGGCACTGAGATGCACCAACTCCCTGTATTGGGCACTGCCTAGACTGGGAAAGGTGTTCTACAAGTAGAAAAGCTGCAGTAAGTTCTGACAGTTTTTATACATCACCTTAATGGATGCAAGCTTGCATGAATATATTCAGTCATAGTGAATGGGAAATACCATGCATAATGAATCATTACCATCGCTTCTAGTGGACCTTTCTTCTTTGGTATCGCCCCTCAAAATGCTAATTGATTTTACTTAAGTGAGCTGGGGAGACCACGAAGATGACAGAATAGGTTAGGCTGCAAGTGCAGCATTTTTACTTTTTTTTTAAATAGACTGGATGTGGTCTCAGATTCACTTCACTGGATATGAAGAAGATGGATTCTAATCTGCCTTTAATCAATAATATATTTCTGCATATGAACTTGTATGACTTATTTCTTACAAGTCCGTGTAAATGCAATGGAGTGGTGAAGTATTTGTTGCGTAGCACTGCCCTACTTTTCAAATTAATAGTATATATTAAATATTCACAGAAGAATCAACTGAGAAGCCTTAGTTCAAAACATAACTTTCTCTCAGTCTTGAACGAATGAGAGAAGATTAATAGTGGGGACCATGTAATCTCTAAATTTCTTTGTGAAACAAATTAACGATGTGACCTTCAGTTAAATAAAAGATACCAAGACTGTAACCTAGAAAATCAAAATAAAACAATGTATAGATTTTATGGACAGCTAGCTAACTAGACAACTAATTCTCTAACATTTCAGTATGTCCTTCCCGTTATCACAGGATCTAAATCACAGGAACATTTATCTGCTAAGTCCAGCACAAATTCGTAGAGGACGAAGTTATGCTACATCACCATATTGGCCGATCAGTTCCCTCTTTCTATGACATGTAAACACATTACAGCAGGTTACAAAGTTCCTAGGATCTGCAGATCTACATGTAGATGTATGAAAACCTCTTTCCCTACCTCAACAAACTTGTAGATGTGATCTGATTCTCTTTAAAGTGATTGTTCTTGAATATCTTTTTCTTTCTTCATTTCTCTGTCTTTTTTTTTTTTAAGAGAAAATTTATTTCTGTTGTTGAAAAGCTCAATTTGTGGTTCCCATTTTGCAATGTGCCATTATAACTTCACTTCAAAATGATATAATTCTGTTTCTCACTTAAAAAGCATTATAGAAATATTCAAAGTTTCCATTACAAATACTTGAAATATCAAAGCTCCTTTGTTGTCTACCAACCTCCCTTTGATCCTTCCTGGAGAGCTTGGATTTGAACTGCTGCTGGCATTGCTTACAGTTTCCATTCGTGAAGATTTGGATTGAGACTGCTTGCCTGCTGACGAAAGAGGCTTGTTAACCGCTCCAAGAACATTGGCTGCTTTGGGCTGAAACCAAAAATATATTTCCTTTATTTTAAACTAAGCATTTAGATAATATTAACATGTACTATACTTAAAATATTCACACATTTCACTTCCTGCAATCAGAATTTTGATTACAACGCAAAACAATAAACATTAAAATACTGAAGTTATAATATGAGAAGGAAGCTGATAAGAGTTGCAGTCAAATAGCCAGCTGCCACCAAAACCAGTATTATTTTCTCAATGCTTATAACTCTGTCCTCTTCTCACTGGTAGCATTGGGTGGTCACCTGACCTTGCAGTGAGCCACTTCAGCACTTCTAAAGTTTGCTTCCTGCTAATATAACTGCTGGAAGCAGCTCACCATTTGGAACAGATAAGCATCTCAACTGGCAAAATAGAAGTAGCACTACGACAGCACTTTCAGCAAATATGCCATTAAAGCAGCTTAGCTGTAATGGCAAACCACACTGGCTTCAACTGGGAATGAACGAGGGCCTCAAAAGCAAATATTCCAGAGAAGACTCCAACGATTCATACACAGATTTGGAAATTATTAGGCTTTTAATTAGGAGCCAAAATTTCCAGACAATGGTGAACTTTGGGTTACGTAAGCGGATTACCTTTCAGATATGCCAAATACGTCTAGCTTATAATAACTTTTGAGAAAGTTGAAAGCGTTCAGTTACTCCTAAAGAGAATAGATCCTTTATGCCAAGCACCTGCCTACAAAAATGGTGAACAATTAAAGACCATTCCCCAGATTTCACAACATCTAGGATGATCCGTTCTCTATTTCAATATTAGATTCTAACTGGTGACAGCATTAAGAAAAAGCCACACTGTTTAACACGCACATCATAGCAGCCTTGAGCGTTCCTTTCTCAGAGATTTATAAGTGAATTCAGAAAAAGCTCAAAAGCACAGAGATGTTGAAACTCAAACTGGATTAACTCCTAAGGAGGGACTTACAACTAACAGAACCTGCACTAACAGTTCTGCCCTCATCACTGAGCCTACAATGAAGATGCTGCTGCCCTCAAATACTGTTTCCTGCTTAGATCCACCTAACTAAAATCCACACAATTTAGTATTCCATCCCCAGAAGGCAATACTCTAGACCAATTCTCATATCATGCTGTTTTCATAATGAAAAAGCAATTGAATAGTTCTAGTGCTCAAAAATTTGGTGGCTGCTTTTTACAAAATTCCAGAACTATTAAAAAAAAAAAGAAGTTAGAGTACCTGGCTCTAGAAAGTTAAATATAAAATTCCACTTCGAAAAAGAATTTCAAATGAGGCTACTTGCAAGATATAGAGCTACTGGAAAATCCAACAAAGGGTCATCAAGATGATGAAGATTCAAGACCATTGGGACCAGATGACCCTTAGAGGTCCCTTCCAACCTCAACCACCCTGATTTTTCATGGTAGAAAAACCATGTTACTTGTCTTGTAATGTTGTCAAGGCAAACTTATTATCAATAAGCTTGGGACAGAAGTTAAGAATTCTCTGTCAAACACTGGATGACAGAACTTAAAATTGACTACCTGAAATCTAAAGACAAAACTTCCTTTTTAGAACTCTTGTATCTCCAGTAAAAAGTGATTTCTAATTCATGGAGTTCAAATATTCAAATGCTCAATACAGTGCTTATATACTCAAATCAGTAAACACTGGCTTTCATCTTTGAAAATAAAGATATCATACTATGTATTTTTTCCTAACTTGCGTTCTACCTCTACTAGAAAGTAGCTGGCTCACAGATAATGCTTCATTTGCAAAGCTAAGCCTAATGAAGATGCTGCACTTTCACTTCTTTAGCAAAGTAGCAGATAAATGTTTTCCTGCAATCAGGAACAGGATACATTAATCCAGATGAAAACCATAATATGCCCTTTCCTTTACTAAATATTAAATTATTATTAACTTTGTTGTTGTTGTTATTTAAAGTAGACAGATCAATTTTCTTAAAAATAAATAAACAAGCACACACCTTTCCAGGAGTGAAAAATGACTTCATTTCTGGAGGAAGATAATTTTTGGTGTTACTAAAATTCTATAAAGAAGGAATAAAAAAAAAAAAAAATCAATGAACAAGATATAAGCATTTTGGAAGTAGTACTAGAAGAGATTTTCATTACATCATTTATACTTCTGAAATTTTAAACCTAAACTATAACATCTCCTAAAAAAATTAGGAAGGCAGAGAAATGCATGTACACACAAATACTTAAAAAACATAAACACATATCTTCAACTAGTTATAATACAGAGAATTCTACAAGATCTACACAACTCTTGCATTACAACTACTGAAGATTTAAATAGACTTATCTCAAGAAAAATTAAACTCCAAGGTCTACCTTGTCAGGTTGAGTAAAATATCGTGCTGGAAGTACAGGATCTTTAGGGGATTCCAAACTGTATGTTGTACTCTTTGACATAATGATATTCATTGCTACATCACAGACTGTGTAGAGTTTCTGTAAGTAATAAATAATGAAAAGGAGGAATGAAAAATCAGAAGGTCATTTCAAAGTCTGACGAAAATATTCTTTTGAGCAGTGGATTATAAAAGGTCCGAGTTGAAAAGAATATTTAACAGCAGCATCCATATTAAACAGTGTATCACCAAATTCTAAAACATAGAAGCAGAAAAGCACTGTACACCCAGCAGTTAAAGCTTCCATGATATTTCAACACTAAGATTAACACATGTCATGGTTTCAAAGTCAAAGTTAAACCAAATGCCTTTGGGAAAAGTAAAGAAGTGACAGTTTTATGTATATAGGTTACTCCAAAAGTAACGCCTCCTATTTATTTCCATGGAAACTGAAACAGATACAAAGAGTACAGTAACACTATTTGATTGAACAAATTCTCCGCTTCAAAATGCTGCTTTTTAAGCACAGACACTTCCATAACTATGTATTTTGGCCAGCAATGAACAAGAGCCTGCATGCCATGCTCATAAAAATCCGCATGGCCATCTGGAACGTGGCTCATCTTTCACAGTGCCATCACCACTGCTGAAACACAGCACCCACCACCTCGCTGTGCTCATATCCACTGTTTGGCCTCCATAAACATTCAGCAAGTGTCAATGAATGGCAGTGGGTGCCAATTTTTTCTGCATGGAGGAATTCAGTGACACACCTTTGCTTCATATGTACTTCCACGTCAGATGTCATTTTGTCAGACTGCCCCTCTGCTGCCATCTGTCACACGGCAACAACATTTAATGGCATATTGGTAGGAAAGTTCAACCTCTACTGCCATACAACCAACATCCGCCTCTGCCATCATGGGCCAACATAATAAAATAGGAGGCATTACTTTTAGCGCAGTCATCATATTCTGTGATGCAAAAACCTCAACAACAAGATGAGAGTTTGATCCATTCACTACGTAATACAAACTAGAGACATCTCATGAATGTATTTTTCTTACTCTTTCGCATTATGGGATGATTTAAAAGAGTAAATCTTTTAGCTTACACACATTTAAAGGTAGCATTTAACAATGTTACTGAGATTGAAACAGAACGATACCAAACTATGACATTCTCCTGAAACACAGGACATCTGTCACAATGTCTGACATCTAAACTGCAATAACGTAATCACTACATAAAACAAACGTCCTCTATACAACTGTATCAAAAGACATCTTCAAGTTGGTGTGTAAACACAAGTAACTCATTTCCAGAGCCATGTCAAAATTAAATGCATTTCCCAATCAAAAAGTATCACCTACTTCATTCATTTTTGCATCATCTGGTCCTTGAGCATCTTTAGTCTGTTTAATATTTTCTACCATTTTTCTGATAAATGCATGACTGTTGTTCTCATTTTTAGCCATCAATATTTCCAGTATGAACCACAAACACCTAAGGAGAAAAGCAGTACTCCTCATGAGCAAAGACATGAATAAAAACACTACTGTCAAATAGTCACACTCAGAAAGTGGTTTACACAAGTTTTACTATTATGATAAATCTAAGTAGTCTTAACTGCAGGAAACCAATTCATTAGAAAGAAGAAATGAAGGTCAGGATGAGCAGAAGGTGCACGTTCTTCTGTAAGATGTCAAAGAGCACTAAACAAGCACATACACCATTTTCCCCACAGTGGTTCACAGTAATAATTGCCATTGTTACATGTACTGGACAATGTATCAGCATACCTCATTAAATTAAAATTTTACTTAGAATAAAATTACATTATTATAATTCTCAGAAATAACAGTATTAAAGATAGTCCTACTCTTTAATGTCCTTTAGTTGTTCGATGTCCTGGACTTTGACATAATCTGGGTCATGAGCTAGAAGATGTATTGTATAAGGAACAACATACTCTGGTAGAAGCGACAACAGTTTCTCTGAAAAGCAAAAGAAAGACACATTAAAATACTGCATCTCAAGAAATACATTTTCCTAGAATATTTTCTACTGCAAAGGAAAGAGCAAAATTTAAAGTCAGCATACACTAATATAAAGCATAAGTACATGCCATGTGCATCTGTTGTTTCCTTATGATGTTTTTGTTAATTTTCATCTAATTGTTGATGTGTGGATGTTTAAAATCTCAATTTTTGTATGTATGAAACATGTTTCAGGGCTGGATATTTTCTATCTATCTTGAAGATCAGCTACAGTTCCCTCTGTACCCAAGTCCCTTCCTTGGTTCAAAACCATGTTTCACTAACTTCTTGACTTGTACACCTGGTAATGTAACTACAGCAGTATTATCAACTGAGTCTGCAAAACAAACTGAAACAGATTCATTTAAAAAAGGATATATTGAAACATATGATATTTAACCCTTATCATTAGAAAAATAGTATTAACACAATCCTCTTTCATCTCTGAAGAGAAGAGAAAGACTACCTGAAAGGCAGGATGGCTTCATGGGTATAAACTACAAGCATCTGAAACAAGAATGTACCCCAGGTCCACATCCATGAGAAGTTAAGGATTTTTTTTTTATATATCAAGATTTTCTGTTGTACTTTTCTACTTGCTGACTCGCAAGTACAAGCTCAAAAGTAGAAAGCGAAGATTCCTATGTAAGACAAGTCTCTACAGAGATAGAACTGGTAATATGTAGATACACAGTAAAATGAGCATCTTCTTAAGCAGTGCCACTGTGAACACCATTTAGAGAACATAGAGACCTCAGTGCAACTACCAGCCTTTCTGCATGGAGCAAAGTGACAATTCTCTGCCTGGTACCAGTTCTTTGTACATTTTTCTTAGGCTTTTTAACAAATGCTGAAATACCCACCCAAATTTCCCCATTCCCTCATCACCTTTTATCAAGTTTTCAAGAAAAAGCATATCACAAAATCATCAGGCTTGTAGATCCACAAAACTAACTGTGTTTTGGGAGAAGCAAATTCTCATCCTTCGCTTTTTGTGGATGCTTTTCAAAGTATGTACTATGGTCATTACTAGCAAGAGTTACTGTGTGGCCAGTAAGAAATGTGAGACATACACAGCTAAGCAGTACGATCTTATCAGAAGTGGGCTTCATCTGTACTACACTGCAGTAATAATTCCATAAGAAATATACAGTTCAAGACTTTTCATGTGTTTAAGATCTCAGACTGGTAAACCTGAGTATCACAGAATCAGCACTGTGACCCCCCCCCCAAAATCCTGCATGCTGTAGTTAATTAGAAGTTCTTCTGGATTACAGTACAAATCCATTCAGTGGAATCACTCAAGGTTAAGTTTTTTCAGCAAGAAAAAAAAAAAACTGTCAGGCACACTTTTTGGTCCTACTGAATTCAAGATGTCTCACACACCAAGGCTTCACTTCATTGCTTCTAATGATTTTTCCATAGTAACTTTGCAGTATCTAGCTCAGTACAACTAGGAAATCAGCAATTATGTTTAGTTATATGAGAATTATTATACTTTCCCCCTCCATAACTGAAATAATTTTTCACCTTGCAGGAGGAATAATCTGAGGATGACTTAAAGGCTTTTGCTGAATAGAGATTTCTTTTTTTTTTACCTGTTATTGAGGAGAGAGAAAATGTACCAGCTTCCCCCCCAAGTTTAATTAACAGCACACAAAAGGATTTCTCTGCAGACTTATTCTCTGATCTTGGTCTAATGGGACTGAAGCACAGACACTGACATAGCTAATAAAATCTGTGATTCATAAATGCAGAATGGAATCCGTTATCTGACAGCATCCATGAGAACAGATTCACAAACCAGGTGTAGCCCAAGACAAAAAAAAATCCACATCATTTCACAAATGTCAGAGCAAAGAACAATCAGTAATCCTCTAAAGAAATAAAACTCTCAAAGACACTTCCTCAAAATGTCATGAGCTCTCCAGAAAGGTCGATGTTATCATACATCTGAACACCAGTGTAGCTAAACACACACATGCAATATGGTCACCTGTATAGTCAAAAGGGACAAGGAATGATTTAAAGAGAAAAATAACTAACATTAGTCCATAACAACTTAAAAAGCATTCCTATGATCAGACTGCTGTTACTGCGAAGAAAAGAATTAGATGAACTCATCCTGAAGTGCCTACAAATACAGCCTTTTGCCAGCATAAGACAAGATAAGAAGCTGCTTGGTACAGCAGCTCAAAGACTGTTAATTTAGTGCAACATTTAAAACATCACTAAGGTTGCATATTATTAATTACTTCAGCGAAATTAATTATTCCTATATCAATTAAAACATGATTAACCATTACGTTCAAACAGTACACATCTGCCTTTGAAAAACCACTTCATTTCTAATATACTTTAGGCGTAAGCATTAACAAAACTCTTAAAGCAATTGAAAGATCTCACTCATGCCTGTTAAAGTGCAAAAGAAAATCTGGACTCAGTTTTCAGTTTTCATTAGAGACCTGTGAGTAAAACTTAACAAAAATTTACAGCCATTCTGTGCATTAAACCAGAAAATAATATTTTCACAATGTATTAGTGTTAACCTTTGCATTTTAGCACTTGTACCAAAAAGTGACATCTATTCTCTTACCACTAACTGCTGCATGTTGCTTCAGATATTCCCTTCTGACATTTATGTTCTTCACAAGGCACTGCCTAGCATGAGCTCTTCTCTCTTTCACTGGATCTTTTGCACACAGTGCACAAATAGCCATATATTCTAGTGGCAGCCGTAGTCTAGAAAGCCCTTTGTGAAGTTTCTGAGCAAATATTTGCCTCACTTGGTAACATTCATCCTATTAAAAACAAAACAAAAAAGCAAACAGTGAGCCTTTCTAAAATTAATACCGAGTGTGAAATAAAACACAGAAGGCTGGGTAAATGTCAAAATCAAGTTCAGATCCTGCCACCACAGAAATGTAGGAACTGTAGAAATGCTTGGGTTTATTTTTTTATACCAATTCAAAACAATTAAATTGAATTAATCAGTTGAAGTTTCCCTGAAGGCAAGGAAGAAAGTTAAGTCTCAGACTGTGGAGAAAGATGCCACACTCAGGATCCAAGGCCTGACTTGGCACAGAACAGAGGCACAGACATTACTTATAATGGAACTACTCAGTTTGTGGGGCCAAAGGTAAAGGTCAGCATTGAAATACTGTTTAATCATAAGTAACCACTATTGATTTTATTATTGCAATTTCACAAATCTTCATCAAGCCATTAGCACTGGAAATAGAGTAATACTTAACAGAACTAAAGGTCACATGCTTAAGAGATTACCAAACGTTTCTATCATAACGTAGAAACCTATGAACCATGATTGACCACAGAAGAGAATAATTTGTGACCAACAGTTATCAATGAACACAAAGTAAAATAATAAGGGAAGCAAGTGTACTCTTATGATTTATTAAACAATGTATTTGCAGAGGAGATATTAACTTCAAAATTCTCTTTATGAAAACAACCTACAAACATCAGGACACCATTCAAGGCCAAGAAATGCTAACAAGATGCAGGTGTGGAAAATGCACAGGAAAATGTACTGTAAACTTATTTATCTCAGTGAAAACGATCAAGAGGAAAAAGATTTGTTATCTCTAAATATGAAGAAAAAACATTAACAGAAATGAATACCTATTAGGTTAAATGACAGCTTTGAAATCAGAATACATTTAGAGTTTCCAGATATCAGCCAACAGGGAGAGCAGAGACAAAATGTGGTCACTGGTAACACCCAATCTGCTGAATTTGCAAATGAGGTAAAAAAATATATTAAGGTTTTAAAAAAGCCTCCAAATGCCAGAGTTGACTGATGAAGCTGCAGCAACCAAAACTGCAAACTCCATCTGTAAGATATACTCAAGGTCTACCGTATCTGTACACAGCCTCCCTTCATAGCAAATCCACCCCTGAGCAGAAGGCTGAGAAGATGTAGCCCTGTTCTCCCATTCATTAATATTACTTACGTCCAAAGTCTTTAGAAACCTTAGAATAGACTTCTGCGTAGTTGGTATGACAAATAAGTAAATCCTTCTTAGATTAGCCTTCACATAAGGTATAGTTATTTGTTACTGATGCAATTGTGAGATAAAATTTGGAATGATTTTTATTCCTTTACCTCCTAATACCAAGAATAACCATAAATGCAGCTCAGTACACAAGTTCACTGAGAGGAAGAGGGACCAAACTCACCCAAGCTCTAACTTCCTTCTTCCCCTGGCATACCACAACAAATCATACATAGGCCCAATTTTACCTACTTACCCTCTGAATTTAATTCCAATTCTTTCTTTCTTTTTTTTTTTTTTTGGAAAGTATTTGCAAAGCTGCTTGTATCCCTCCCTGAGAAATGATCCTGATTCATGAAAACTGACAGACTTGCTTAAACAGTTAAAACGCCCCCAAGCTGAGATTATGAAAGAATCTCAGCAAGTTTGTTTGCTGTTTTGTTTTTTCTTTTTTTTTTAATGGTTCTTTTTGCTTTTGATATTTTTAATGTACCTTAAATAACAAAAAATATTTATTCTTATACAACTAGAACTGTATTTTCAACAGCTTATCTTAAAATCTTAAATCTGATCTGAAAAACTTTTGAATACTGAAGTAGTCAACGCTATTTTCTACTCTCTTTCAACATGAAGCTTTGCCAACATGTCAGTTTGTTCTGTAAAACAAAGAACTTGACTGCTGGTGAGATTACAGGCTTGGGAAATACATACATTACTTATTTTAAAAGGACTAAAACTATGTGCACTTAATCATCATAAAGTTCCTGTTTACCACTGCAACATTAAAGCAATGGACAACAACATTTAATTATGCATTCTACACTCAAGTAATTCCACATTAGAGAATGCAGCATTCTCTCAGAAAAAAAAAAAGATCCATTAAATATCAAGCACAGAAATACAGTAGAACACAAGCAACCATAATAAACCTTAAAAATTAAGCTTTTCCTTTTGTTTTATCTGCTTCCTGATCAGGCCACTTAAAGAAAATATGCTGTAAATTAAGTTACAGAATACCAGCGTTGGCCTCAATGTCACCTGAGTGCCTTAAGCAGTGGCTAGACTTGCTAGTGACAAAAAGGACTATACAGTGTTCTAACAGCTTATGTGTCTACCAACAATAAATTAATTTTAGTACTGAGCATAATCATATGTGTGCATATATACCTGCAAATATTTGAAAAACTCATATACAGATTGTATTATTTCCCACATAGATAATCTAGAAGTGTAGATCCTCTGCAACTGAGGATCTGAACTCAACAGCCTGAAAGGAAGATGAAAATTGCAGAAAAACTCAAGATCTGGAAAAGTTACTTATGAGTATTCATAATCCATTAGGTGCCACATGGATCAGTAAACAGAATTTCTGTCCTGAAAGAGATTACAATCTAAATTTTGGTAAACAAATACGAAAGTCAATCAATTACTGTAAAATTTACAAAGCTTTAAAAACAGGAATGGAGAGAAATTCTATGTCCTCACTTATAATTTGAAAGGTATTTCCCTTCTGCTACTTCAGTCTCAAAGGCAGAAATTCGGGATGACAGCTTCCTATTTTCCTCACGTGAAATTGCTCCTAACTCTTCTGCAATTTAAAACATACCAGTGACCTTTACAGACCTCCATTCTACCCAAGTATAAAGAATCCATTATCTATGTTGTCACTGCAGTTCAACATACTTAATTCTCACTAAAAATCAATTTTCAGGATTATGAACTGGATTATGAACATGAAATTCATGTCAAACCTGATGGTTTTGCATAAAAACAGATTAGCAGAAGTAAATGCAACAAACAACATATACACATATATATTTGCCAATATCCCACACATCACACCCAACTTCCTTACGTTTATGGCTAGTGCACACAGCTGGTACTGTTCTAAGGTGATGATTTCATGGTAACAAGGTTCTTGTGCCAGCTTCACAATAGCACTACCTGCGGCCAACCTCAATCGAGACATATCAGGTTTACTGAAAAACAAGCACATAGGTTATGAATTAATAAAAGAATGCAGAATTATTTGACTTAATTAAATTTCAGTGAATTAGCATTGCTGAAAGACAGGTACTTTAGAAAGAAGGAAAAATTTCCACACACTTGGCCTCCACCCAGCCCCAGTTCCCAGACAACCGCACAAGTAACTGCTCATCAGAAGTTGTTTCCACTTCACCAGATTTTGAAGTCTATTACCACATACCTATTCCCTTGTCTCAGCTTTGCAATGAAAATATTTCTTGGAACTTCCTAGAAGTTCAACATGGATGTAAATCTGTTTTAATTGTGCGCTGGATCAGCACAGTCCAGGCCGCCTTTCAGAGACCTCAACAGACCTCTAGCATACTTCTGTCCAGCATGCTCATTTTCCTTCAGCAGGGGGCTCCTGCCAAAGAAACAGCCCATTTCCAGTCCCCAAAGTTGCCAAACTTTCTTGTAATGATAGATAGGTCAAAATCCACACTGCACCTCAACACAAATTAATTTTAATTGGAAACTTATTTTTTTTGACCAAGTGAATCGTATTTTTAAGACAAAAAGGACGTAACAACCAAAGATATTCTTAACATGTTGGAAGTACTATTACTTAACTTGCACATGCAAACTGTATTCCTACAGCAAAACACTCCAAGCGTTTGCTATTTTTCATATTAAAAGAGATTTTTTCTACAGACTGTAACCACGTTTACAAAGGTCCTCAGAATATCAAAAGCATCTTCACATGATCTCTGCAAATTGGTATCCACATAACGAGTCCGTTAATAAGCTTAGTTTGGCTTTTACTCTTAGAAATTTTATCTCAGTAAAGCTACATTACTGCTACCTTTCTTGGGAACAAGCAGTAAAATAAAGTAAAAAGTTGCGTGTCTCACTTAAATTTCTCACAAAAGAATTATATCCAGTAGTAGTAAGTGCAGCCTACTCCTTTGATATTTTGGAGCAAGAATCAAATTGCATTCCAAATTAAAAATAATCACTCATTCAAGCAGGACTAATATCATTCAATTTCTTAACCATTTGCCCTTTATCCTTAGGGACTGCAAGCACTGTACTCCTAAGCATTATTATTACCATGAAAACTGTACAAAGCTTTTAAAGATTAAAAGCCACCGTTAAACAGAATCCACAATAAAAATACCTGAAGAGCTTAAACCTTCATATTATCTAATCAGATCTTATACACACCTCAGTATTTTATGGAAAAATCAAATAGATCACGAGCAACCAGATGACAGGACAATACTACACTACATTTCAAATAGGACAGGAAGATGAACATGGTAGTGTCTAGTCCTCAAATATTAAATCTCATTTTAACTTGCATCTACTGTGATAAGTGAATCCAATAAAAATTCAATTTCTGCACACCAGTGACAATTGAACAATAACTCAGTGGTACAGAATGAAAGAGCCAAAGAAAGGGTGAAATTTAGAACTTTCAGTCTTCCTTAGCTTTGGCAGTGATAGCACTTAATTCTGAAAACTGAAATCAAAAGATATTTCACATACAAGTTTGCTAAAACTCTGTGGAGTATATCCAACACGTTCTTGTATCCCAGAAATACATATGAGCATGCTGAAGGAAGGAGGAAGATGAGAGTGTCAGTTACACATTTTTATGATTAAAGATGAAGATCAGATCTATCCTATTACCCAGGAGGATTATACTAAAATGAAACTCTAAATAAAGGATTTATCTTTTATCAAATTGTCTTAACCAATCATTTTCCAATCTGTACTATCCCAACATATATAATTTAAAGCTGAAATTAAAATTTCAGTCTGAATCCAGTCTAAAATTCAGTCTATTGTTTTCAATTACTTCTTGACATTTTGAAAATTAGCATTACAGATGCCCTTGTCATATCAGAAAATCCCTAAGAGCTAAAAGGGAACCTGGACATTTATTTTCTGGGGTGCTATGACTGTTGCTGAAGATCAGATGTTTGAAATCAGAACAGAAATGCAACCATGTGGAAAGACATTATCAACACAAAATACTGTGTTGAGATGCACAGAGCTAGCCCAAAGAAATGTGTCTTCAAAATACATCTACTCTCACTTCACAAACTGATAGTTAAGATTTTCCTTTTCCTCCACAGGGTATAAATGCCAGTGTCCAATTTTGTAAGCGTCTTCCATTTGCCACAGTATAAAATGTTTCTTCTAAAAAGAGCCTCTGACAATGTTGTTTGTCAGATGGCATAGCAGGTTATTATTATATACCACGAAATTCTAAAAGCCAAAGATTAACATTTTTTTTTTTCTTGGTAAGCTTCAGTGTGAGGAAAAATACAGACTGCCGTTCCAGAAGTCTCAATGCAGGTTCATATTTGGCATCAATACTTTTGGTATCTGCTAGCATCCTCCAGTGCTCTTACTTTATGCTCATAGATTAAAATTCTACTACAAATAAGGCATGTAATATCCAGCTTGGCCGTTTTTACTAATCAGAAATAGAGGAACTAGTACCATGTTGAATTTTGAACTTGTAGAAGTATTTGTAATTAATAAATAAATAAATAATAAATACCTGGAAACCACCACTGAGATAGTGTTTATTGACAAAATTTAATATTAAACAAACTATTCCTGACACCAGTGAATTTAATTTACCTATGTTAACATTTCAAAGTAATTAAAAGTAATTCAACAAAGTCAACAATCTCTCTGTGTCAAAGTGAGAAAGATCAACAGTCAGGATTCATCTGTTTCTTTTCCAAGCCAGCCCTTGTCTTCATACCATAGGCTGAATATCTTGCTTTGAAATTTAATAAATCCCATACCTTCACGTGGTCACTGAAAAAGTATAGCTGTGTAGATTTAAAAAGAGTTGAGATCTGAGTAAATGTTATGGTTGATTAAGAAATACTTGTTCCAGAATCTTTAGTTCAACCTTCTAATGATGTGGAACAATAAGATTAGAACACTTTAGAACACCAAAGTGAATGGCAATAAAAGTGATTACAACATGACTTGACTTACAGCCTACGAGAGGTCAAATGTGTCCTGAACCCAGCCACTTTCATGTAATTCAATTATCTTTAGCAAATTACACATTATTATTTAAAAGACAAATGCAAGCCACAAACACAAGAATATACTCTACACAGAACAGCAGCAGATTTAGTAGCTTAGAAGGCAAGATTCTGCACTGAATAGACAGTTTTTCTCTTTTCAAAGCCTACAGTACTCTGAAAGGAGAAGTCTCAGATTTCCACACTAGAGACCCAATACACACTGCCATTGCAATTTCAAAGGATAAGGAATAAAGGTCTGGAAGTGCCAGCCAGATATCAGGAAGCTCTGTGTAGAACTAACGTGCTTGAAGCATCATCTTTCCCGCTTCAGTTTATGAAGGTACTTTTTAGCACAGGTGCTATAGCTCACAGAAGTAGACCCAATGCAGAACTGTGCTCCTTGCACGTTAGAACTTTTGAAAGTGCAGTACAGGCATCACAGAATAGCTGTGGTTAGATGGAACCTCTACAGGTTAGCTAGCCAAACATGGCTGCTAAAGCAGGGACAGCCAGTAGATTGCCCAGAGCGTATCTAGACAGCTTTTGAGTATCTCCAATGAGGGAGACTCCACCACCTCTTTGAGCAACATGTGCCAGTGGTCACCTACACAAGTGGAAAAAATGTTCTTATGCTCAAACAGAACCTACTGTGTTTCAGTTCATGCTCATTATCTCTAGTCCTGGCACTGGGTACCACAGAACACAGAACTCCAGGTGGGGCCACAGTGCTGCTGATGTAGAGAAAAATGATCTCCCTCAGCTTGCTGGCAACACTCCACCTACTGAAGCCCAGTATGCTGACTGCCTTTCTTGCCACCAAGGCACACACCTAGCTCGTGTTCAACTGGACATGACTCTCAGGCCCCTTTCTGCTTTCCAGCTAGGCAGCTCCCAGCAGGTACTGGTGCATGGAATTATTCCTTCCCAAGTGCAGGACTTTGCAATTCCCACTGTGGAACTTTGTGAGGTTCCTGTCAGCCCACCTATCCAGCCCTTTTTCCATCTTTCTAGATGGCATCATGTCTCTTTGGCATATCAGCCACTTCTCTCAGTTTTGTGCCACCAGCAAACTTGCTAAAGGTACACTCTGTCTCACGATCCAGATCATTAAGGAAGGTGTTAAAGGGGCTGACCTCTTGGGTACACCACTAGTTACTGGTGTTCAGCTAAGACTTTGTGCCACTGATTACCATGCTTTGGACTTGACTATTCAGATAGTTTTTAAGTCCATCTCATTATCTACTCATCCAGCCCATGCTTCATCAGCTTATTTATGAGGATCTTAATGGAGACAAGTGTTGAAAAGCCTCCTGAAGTCAAGGTAGATTATATCCACTGCTCTCCTCTTGTCTACCAAAATTGTCACATTATCAAAGAAGATTATCAAGTTGATCGAGCATGAGTACCTACTGTTAAATCCAAGCTAACTACTTTTGATTACTTTCATGTACTCGGAAATGGTTTGTAGAATTAGTTGCTCCACTATCCAAGGATGAAGGAGAGTCTGACTGGCCTACAGTCAAGTTTTTAGGGTCCTCCGATAAGGGGGACATTTGTCTAGATGGCTTAAGTTTTCCCTAACTGGTTCTTTTCCACCAAGGGTTGGCTTTAGTTTTCTCCAGACATTCCCCTGTTCTCCTGAGACTGGAATAGGCTCTCCAGAGAGGTGGTTGAGTCACCATCTCTGGATGTGTTTAAAATCCATTTGGATGTGGTGCTCAGGGAATGATTTAGAGGTGGATTGTTAGAGTTCAGGTAGTACATTTAGGTTGGACTTGATGATCTTTAAGGTCTTTTCCAACCTGAGCAATTCTACGATTCTATGATTCCTGAGGCTGGTCTTGCTAGTAAAGCTGAGACAAAGAAGACATTCAATACCCCAGCCTTTTCACATCCTGCATCACCAAGGCTCTTTTCCCATTCAGCAGTGGGTGCATACCTCCCCTAGTCTTCCTTTTGTACCCAGTAAAACAAATAAGTTGTCTAACAGCCATCTAAAAGAGAAATTATTTATTGAGAATTAATCTTCTTTACACATTTTCAACTTTGTTTCACTTTCAGAGACCTCCAGGGAATAAAGTCTGCCTTCAAACAGAAGTGTCTCATGTACTAGCTATTCCCACCTGGTTTCTGGCAACATGTAGAAAACAATACACTAGCAATACACTGGCAAATGTGTTTTATGAGAAAGGCTGTTTATGGATTTTGAGCATACACAACAACTGGTACATCAGCAACAGTAAGCTACACAAAAAAATTAAAACCCATTTTCAGAGGTATAGAGGAAGTTAGTTTATTCTTGCAGTCTGAGTAATGGCCCTTTAAAGAAGATAAAACAAACAAAAAAAACATTAAAATACAGCTGTATCTAGGGTGTTAAAATAAACTAAGACTCAGCAAACTTCTGTAGGAATTCAGCCAAGCTTACCATTGAGTTCTTAAAAAACAAATCATATAAAGATTATTATACAGTAACAGAACAGTTTAAGTACCACTTTGACTAAAATTCATGTTCTCTACCTACTGCATCACCAGGGACATCAAAATGTTACTATTTGTTACATACCTAATTTTCCCCTGCTCTGTCAAGTCTCCATCACTGTGTAATATTGTTGTTAGCAACCTTAGAGTAGAAGTTCCTGATTTACTGTGATTGTTCTTCATTCCTAGCAACCATCGAACCATCATCTTGATGGCCTGAATCTGAAAGATTTTGATAAGCAAACGTCAAATCACACCATATGTCTCATTTTAAAAATTATAGAATATTTTGTTTGTATTTAATATATTCATAAATACAATGTATCCACTATTACATATATTATAAACATTTTATAAAATCATAACTATTTAAAATAATCTATGGGTTTAAA